>NC_137263.1:52279761-52977261 GCF_053477335.1 Acartia tonsa | reverse complement strand
TCTGAAATTTTGCATGAGTAATCCTTGGTAGGTCTATTTTCCCTAAATCGAACAAAAAGTTAGAAACGTAGCGGCTAACGGCTGGCGGCTCATCCGTATAGCCATTTGTTGGGTATTTTCAAGCGAAATCCATCACGAAACCTCTCTCCACATAATGCTCTTTTCCGATCCAAAACGTTTTCAAACAGTTCTAGCCGGCAGTTGTTGGTATTAGAAATCTAAAAAATGTTTTTTTTGTATCATTTCACATGATTTAAAGCAAAAATATGTTTTAAAAAGTTGATTTCTACGTAATTTATGACAGATTTGCCCTAAAAATAGCCAAAAAACGGCTAAACGGCTGAGCCGTTAGCCGTTACTTTTTAAAATTTTTTCGATTTAGGGAAAATAGACCTACCAAGGATTACTCATGCAAAATTTCAGATCAAAATTCGTATTTTAAGTGCCATTTATACATTGATTACGAGATGGTTGCATTAAACCCCCCCCCCCTTTTATTCTTAGTTTTATAAAATAAAATATGAATTATTCCTCGCGAAACACGCTTTTCTCGTCGACCACCAGGTGGATACCATCACCCCCGGCGGGGAACACATAGTGCTGCAGCGGGGTAGGACGGAAATCTGGAGGGTTAGGATTAGGTTAGGTTACTTTAATATTATTAAAAGAAAGTCTTTTTTTTAATTAAATGTTAATCAAAAACTTCTACTGAAAAAAATACAAAATCTTTGAGGAAATATTATTTTCTTCCTTTTCATAAGAGCTAAGAAAAAAATTAATATTGAAGAATTACATTTGAGTTCTCTGTCCTTTTTATAAAATTAATAGCCTATTATGTATAATTGCGTTGTTTTTTTTCCTTAATTTTACCTGTTTATATTTGAAATATTTATAAGGGGGGGTTTTTTAATGCAACCATCTCGTAATCAATGATTAAATGGCACTTAGAATTCGAATTTCGATCTGAAATTGTGCATGAATAATCCTTGGTAGGTCTATTTTCCCTAAATCGAACAAAAAGTTGGAAAAGTAACGGCTAACGGCTGGCGGCTTAGCTGTTTTCCCATTTTTTTGCTATCTTAAGAGCATATTAGTCACGAAACCTATCTCCACATAATACTTTATCTCGCTCTAAAACCTTATCAAACGGTTCTAGCCGGTAGCTGTTGGTACTAGAAATTTAAAAACCTGTTATTGCTATCATTTAACATGAATTAAACCAAAAATATGTTTTAAAAAGTTGATTTCTACGTAATTAATGATGAATTTGCCCTGAAAATAGGCAAAAAACGGCTAAACGGCTGAGCCGCCAGCCGTTACTTTTCCAACTTTTTGTTCGATTTAGGGAAAATAGACCTACCAAGGATTATTCATGCACAATTACAGATCGAAATTCGAATTCTAAGTGCCATTTAATCATTGATTACGAGATGGTTGCATTAAAAAACCCCCCCTTTTATATTTTTTTTCTCATAAAATATTGACCCAAGGTTAAAATAATCCTTCCCTGTATAGACGACATGGCAAGGTTGATGATGCAAGTGGGCGATCCACTCGGCAAACTGTCTGGCGTTGGGGATAGTGGCGGACAGAAAGACGTAGTGCACGTTGTCCGGCAGCAGGATGATCGTCTCCTCCCACACCACACCTCTCTCCTTGTCTCGCATGTAATGGATCTCGTCGAATATTACCCATCCAACCTAGAAATATGTTTGTTTAACTTTTGGGAATGTCTTGGTTAACTAACAGACAAAACCCATTACTTAAGTACAGATAGGACCTCCAGACAAAGGTTTATCAATCAAAAGGTTGGTATCTGTAATACTAGAGGGGATTTATCAATAAAACAAGAAATAGCCACACATCAATGTATGTTTTAAGTCACCACACCATTCTTTATCTTTTAAAAGTTGTATAACTTTAAATCAATGTCTAAAAATATCGATTCATTAATTAAAAATCGAATAGCCTAATAGAAATTACCATCATCATTCAATCAATATATCTATAAAATTACAGGGATCTAAAGGGATAAGACAATTAAATTGATATCTCCAATAATGCTACACAAAATTACTCCTTTAGGTTACAATTAGTGGTTAACACGTGTGGACACTAAACTTAATGAACTAACCAATAAAAATTCAAAAAATTCCCCAAAGTTGTTAAGCCTATGAATAAAAAAACGTTATCAACAAGCTTCAGGGGGTCAGTGTAATAAACAACCCAATGTCCCCTCCCTCCCAGATCATTTTACCTCTCTCATAATCTCACTGCCCCTGTAGAGCATAGATCTGAGGATCTCCGTGGTCATGATAAGACAGGAGGCGCTGGGGTTGATGGTGACGTCACCAGTCATCAGACCCACGTCACTAAACTCCTCGTTAAATTCTCGATACTTCTGATTACTCAAAGCCTAAAGTACAAGGATAATTTATTAGTAGATAATTTGACGCCTCAAACTTTAAAAAGTAAAGAATTTTATCTTGTGTAACTTTCTAAATTTGGAGAAAAATAAAGATAAAATATTGATAGGGGGGGGGGGGGGGGCGGATGTGCCACTTTTTGAAACCAAAAGTAAAACGTGCATGATCTCAGCCCATAAAAGAGTTACAGCTCTAAAATTCGGCACAGCAGTTGCTTTTGTGGTGAACAATATGGAACTGTGATCTGATTGTAATATTTACCTTAATTGGTGTGGTATAGATGACCCTCTGTTTTTGCTTCAGTGACAGGGCAATGGCATATTCAGCCACGACAGTTTTACCCGCAGAGGTATGGGCGGACACAAGCACGCTCTGGTCATTCTCTATACATAATATGGACTGCGACTGGTAAAATACATGCATTATATTATAGTGGATTACATGTGAATATTTTATTAGAGGAGAAATTCTCAAAGCACAAAAACCTTTAAATATACCTATTCAGTATTCATTATATCAATTGTTTTGAAAACAACCAGTTAAGGCTTAACAAAGCAATTAAAACTTATTTCACATATAGATTTTCCAGGGATTTTGAGGGATAATACAATGAAGATGAATTGCTGTAAAGACCTAATTATGTTTAACAAAATTACCCATTCAGTAGAATAAAATTATTGGTGAAAATGTTTGAACACTAACGGCGCGGTCAATAGATATAATGCAAGTATGCCTGAAAGGGATCAAGAGTGAAAGGATAGGTTTTGGCTGGCTCTCTTTCAGAATCTATCAATCCTGAAAAAATAAGGATGTCAACATACGTAACATAAGTACCGAAAGAAGCACAAAAAATCATGGATTAATGAACAGCCAAAGTGAGTTTTAGAACATAAGTTCAGTGGTAAAGAAAAATGTATTGGGAGTGTATGCTCATTCATATAGGGAAATATTCATAAAAATTCAACCCTCATTACAAGAAGTTAAGAAATTCATGTTTGACAAAAAATATATCAGATAGACGAACTGAAGGGCATTTCAAATTTTAGAGTAGTTTCTTTTCCAAAAATATTCAAATTGGAAATACCGTTTGTTTTTTTAAAGACTTTACACGTTATTAATAACATATTAGAAATAATCCATCATTCAAGGCAAAAACACGTTAATGTCCAAAATGTTGAATATTTGTACAGAAATTTTTTTCCGATGTCACTGAAAAAAAACTAAAAATATAGAAACCTGTGAAAGTGCAGTTTGGAGGCACAGCAACCTCGTGTGTACATGCACTGGGTGTCTCCAGGGTGTGAATACTGATCCTGGGCGCTGCCTCCACCAGGCCCTGCGTCACTTTGTCATCATCATCCTCTGTGTGTCAACATTTGTGTTAGATATTAAAATAGGTATACATTAGATTTATTACCCTAGATTAGCTTTCATACAGAAAAAATCAAAGAAGTCTTAGTTGCAAGATTTCGAATATATTATGTTACATGTAATTTACTTTTACCAATGATATGGTATGATTGTTCCTACTAGGGATGGCACTCCGTCAAATTGTTGGACCGGATTCGGATTCTTACAAAAATCAGTCCAAAAAATGGCGGATTCCCGCGGATTCCGGATTCTTATATTTGGCGGATTCCGGATTCGGATTCCGGATTCTAGCAATATTTTAAAAGGCTTTTTAAAAAAATTAAGTGCTACATATGTCCTAAAAATTAATGTTCTTGGTGTTCTCCATAATTCACTTCCGAGAATCGAACCAGATTTTAAAAGATTTTATATATAATGATTTAGGATCTATATATCTAATGTATTAATAAGGTTTGCGTCATACAAGATATCAGCCAATTTAATCCTTAATCAAAATAATCTATGAATTTAAATCCCAAGACAAATATACATATATTAACATGTGGCAATAATAACTGTAAAAAAAACAATAACAACCATTTCTTTATCAAACACGATATATTGCTAGTAACACAAATAACATTCCTTGTTCGTCATCCGAGGAATCGTCTCCCTCCATTTTGACTCCTTTGTCCATCTTGACGGCCAGGTTATTATCCACGTCCTGGTCTGTCATACCGGTCATTAAGGTTCTGCTAGGGTATCATGGTTGTCAAAACAATAATTTAATTTCTTACCAAGTATATAATTTAGTAAGTGCTTATTACTTTCTGTACAAAAAAAGTTTTTTAAGAAGTAAAATTTAAATAACGTTGTAACTAAACATGTTTTTTACTTGAAAAGCTTTCATCCTTTACATATTAGATTTACTATAATAAAACTGTTTGGGAATTCTTGAATTAAGGGGGGGGGGGGAGGGGGTGGTTAAATGCAACCATCTCGTAATCAATGTATAAATGGCACTTAGAATTCGAATTTTGATCTGAAATTTACTATGAGTAATCCTTGGTAGGTCTTTTTTCCCTTAATCAAACAAAAAGTTGAAAAAGTAACAGCTAACCCGTTTAGCCGTTTTTTTGGCTATTTTTATGGCAAATCTGTCATAAATTACGTAGGAATCAACTTTTTGAAACATATTTTTGCTTTAAATCATGTGAAATGATACAACAAAAAAAAACATTTTTTGATTTCTAGTACCAGCAACTACCGGCTAGAAACGTTTGAAAACGTTTTGGAGCAGCAAAGAGTATTATGTGGAGATAGGTTTCGTGATGATTAGCCTCGAAAATAGCCAGAAAATGGCTAAACGGCTGAGCCGCCAGCCGTTAGCTGTTACTTTTCCAACTTTTTGTTCGATTTAGGGAAAATAGACCTACCAAGGATTACTCATGCAAAATTTCAGATCGAAATTCCAATTCTAAGTGCCATTTATACATTGCTTACAAGATGGTTGCATTAACCCCCCCCCCCCCCCCCCCCTCTTATACTGAACAACATATAGAAAAAATCATACTTTTTTAACAAAATCTTTTAACCACTTAATTCCTTGTATCATCTCGTTTAATTTTCTTTACTGGTTCTTCTTCATCGTCAGATTTAGCCCGTTTCGACGGCGTTATTTCCGCCGTCAACACACCGGCATCAAATTTAACGGGGCGCTCAGTTTGTTCATTCACAGCCGAGCCTTCATCTAGTGTTTCTGAGGCAATTGCGCTACGTTTTGATTTGCTGCTCTCGCTGTCAAAGACAGCAAATAGATCTTCGTCCCCAAAATCCATTTTCTACAAGATCGATTGCAACTTTATGTTTTAAGTCCTAAAATCTGAAAATTAAAAGGTCATGTTATGGTAGAACACTTCTTATTATCATATTTTCAATTACAATTTTCATGTCTAGCTGAATGTGTGTCTAGTAGTCTGAACTTGTAAAAATATTAACAAGCATTCTTAATAAATTATATCAGTCAGGACAGAGGTGAGACATATACTGTATCTAGCCACATAAAAAGAAACAGTGCCAAATAAATACTTGCATCCACCAAAGTTTAGTACTTTCTCAGTTCTTTCATTTGATGCTTTTTATTAAAGCAGTTTTTCCAGCAGAGATTTGTTGATTTTTTTCTCTTGTATGAGAATAATAGTATTGTCATTGCAAGCACTAATTAAAGAAGATACCAAATTAGACGATATAAAATCTTGATTATCCAGATGAACTTTCTTCAAGCGAGGAAGCTTGAGGTTCCTGACAGATTCTAGTTTTTTATTTCCATAAGGACGAAGGGTTAGATAAATTTCTTCTATAGAATTTTTTGATTTTTCAATTAGTGTTAAAGCATCAGTTTCATACATTCCTCTGATTTTTAGTTGCTTCAGTTTAGAAAATTTTATATCCTTGAAATCATGTTCATCAATACGACTAAAACTAATACCCAACGTTGTAAGTGTACTTGAGTTATCTTTCAATAACCTTGCAGACCACTATTTATCTACATCATATAAACTCAACTCTGAGAGCTTTCTTATATTCAGATCTTCAATATCAATGTTGGGACTGTAAAATGAATTCAAGTATAATCCTTTCACATTTTCAAAATTAACCGATTTCATTACAAATGAAGCTTGATTAAAACCAGACCTATCAAGAAGTAGATATTTCATATTAGGTAGAAGTCCTAGGTCATTAATACTATTTTCGTATTGATCTTCCCAATCATGTAAACTAGCAATGGACAAATATTTTAGTTGATTGGCATATCTTGAAATAAAATTATTACAAGCTTCTCTCACAGAATTTGTGTGTTCATTATGACAGTTTTTGCTTTTACACTTCATCACAACTATCCAAATCTTCTCCAAATGTTTAAAATAAAAATCTTCTTTTAGAAGATAATCATAACTGTCATGGCACAATGCAACTCTGATTTTAGTAATATTATTCTTGTACTTTTGAATTTTCTGAACAAAATCTGCATCAGGTTTTCCCATGTCTTCAAATCCATAACACATTTCCAATTTGAAGGCAAGCTCAACTCCTGGTCTTTTAATTGTCTCAATTTCTTTTGGCACTTTCAGTATCCACTTCTTTCCAGTATCTGAGCAGGCGTCTGACAAAAGTGAGCGCATTTTCATATGGTAGGTTCCAAACACTGATTTGGAGATCATGTTACTATTAGACTGAGCGCTTGGTCTTTAGTAACATGTAATGCATTTTACAATTTGTGCAACACAATATCATATGTAAAAAGGGGGGAGGCGGATGTGCCACTTTTTGAAACCAAAACTAAAAGTCAACAAAGGAACTCAACTAAAAAAAGAGTTACAGGTCTGAGATTTTGCATGGCAGTTGCTTTATAGAGGTACAATATGGAACTGTGAAGAAACGGCGGCGCAACCGCCGAAAACCGCCGTTTCCCGCCGAATTTTTTTTTGCAATTTCTCGGCGGTTTTCGGCGGATCCGCCGCCGTTTCTTCACTGTTCCATATTGTAACCCTATAAAGCAACTGCCATGCAAAATCTCAGACCTGTAACTCTTTTTTTAGTTGAGTTCCTTTGACTTTTAGTTTTGGTTTCAAAAAGTGGCACATCCGCCTCCCCCCTTTAAAAATATTTTTAGCAGTGTTGCGGATCCGCATTGATTGGCGGATCAGGATCCTCCAAATTTGGTCAGTGCGGATCCGGATCCTTGACAATAAAATAAAATCACCAAATTTTTCAAAAAAATTTTATTCTTTAATCTCGATGTCAATGTGAGAGAGAAGAGTGTGGGAGTGAATCAGCTGATCTTAACAAAGTTACCAGATATTTCAAAATTTGTAAGTGACTATTTTATATAAATTTAGGTAGATTTTTCCATAAATTTATACCCCAGGATCCGGATCCTTGGACTCAAAAAATGCGGATCCTTGCGGATCCGGAACCGCAACACTGATTTTTAGCATTAGAATGTAATGAATACTTTTACTAATAAATAACCCGCGACCGTGGCTCAACACGTAGCGCATCCGCTCGTCGCCGGGGAGGTGATAAGTTCGAATCTCAGGCCGACACAGCGTCATAACTAAAGACGTTAAAAATGGTTCCTACTGCTGATATGTCAAGGGCGCGACATAAATAGTAAGAGTAGGGGGAATGCCTTGGCCCATGAACAGGCGCAACTCACTACCATGCACAGCTAGGACTTCTCAGACAAAGGTCGTGCAATCAAAGGGTTGGTTGTCTGATAGATGTAACTTAATATCCTTGGGTGTTAGAGTATCGCATCCAATTGATCGATGATGATGCTCTGCCTTCTCTAGATGATCACTTAAATCTGAGGAGAATATCGCCCATACGAGGTAATTTACTAATAAATAATAAGCTACTTAAAGAATTAATCTCAATAATTTAGATTAAAAAAACTAATATCTTTAGAAAATGAAGGGGGGATATTGCTTAGTCAAGGGGGGGGGAAGTTTGTACACTTATAGGAAATGAAATTCAGTACCAAAGTTTGGGAGGGTACTGTGGGCTTGTTTTTAAAGTTATCAACCTAATTCTTTTTGTAGGCTCTCTTATATGACTGGATGTACACGTATTTCTTTGAAAATTGAATTTCGGTACTTTCCTTCTAGGGGCTTGTGGAGCAATAGACCCCCCAAAACACTAAAAATATGAGTTCTGAACTTATTTTTAAAGATATCAACCTGATTTTTTTTAATAATACTTTTTTAACATAACCGAATCAACGAACCATTACAGATTTTATTTTGGGACTTTCCTTCTAGGGCCTAGTGGAGCAATAGACCCCCCAAAACACTAATAATATGAGTTCTGACCTTATTTTTAAAGATATCAACCTGATTTTTTTTAATAATACTTTTTTAACATAACCGAATCAACGAACCATTACAGATTTCATTTTGGGACTTTCCTTCTAGGGCCTTGTGGAGCAAAAGACCCCAAAAAACACTAAAAATATGAGTTTTGTGCTTATTTTTAAAGATATCTACCTGATTTTTTAAAAATAATACTTTTTCAACATAACCGATTGAAGAAACCATTACGGATTTCATTTTGGGACTTTCCTTCTAGGGGCTTGTGGAGCAATAGACCCCCCAAAACACTAAAAATATGAGTTCTGAACTTATTTTTAAAGATATCAACCTGATTTTTTTTATAATACTTTTTTAACATAACCGAATCAACGAACCATTACAGATTTCATTTTGGGACTTTCCTTCTAGGGGCTTGTGGAGCAATAGACCCCCCAAAACACTAAAAATATGAGTTCTGAGCTTATTTTTAAATATATCAACATGATTTTTTTTTAATAATACTTTTTTAACATAACCGAATCAACGAACCATTACAGATTTCATTTTGGGACTTTCCTTCTAGGGGCTTGTGGAGCAATAGACCCCCCCAAAACACTAAAAATATGAGTTCTGACCTTATTTTTAAAGATATCAACCTGATTTTTTTCAATAATACTTTTTTAACATAACCGAATCAACGAACCACTACAGATTTCAGTTTGGGACTTTCCTTCTAGGGCCTTGTGGAGAAAAAGACCCCAAAAAACACTAAAAATATGAGTTCTGTGCTTATTTTTAAAGATATCTACCTGATTTTTTAAAAATAATACTTTTTCAACATAACCGATTGAAGAAACCATTACGGATTTCATTTTGGTACTTTCCTTCTAGGGGCTTGTGGAGCAAGACCCCCAAAATATACGAACTATCACAGATTTCATTTTAGGACTCTCTTTCTAGGGGCTTGTGGAGCAAAAGACCCCAAAAAACACTAAAAATATGAGTTCTGAGCTTATTTTTAAATAATATATCAAACTGTTTTTTTAAAAATAATACTTTTTTAACATAACCGAACTAAGAAACCATTACGGATTTCATTTTGGGACTTTCCTTCTAGGGGCTAGTGGAGCAAGAGACTCCAAAAAAACACTAAAAATATGAGTTCTGAGCTTATTTTTAAAGATATTAACCCGATTTTTTTATAATACTTTTTTAACATAACCAAATCTACGAAACAATACAGATTTCATTTTGGGACTTTCCTTCTAGAGCTAGTGGAGCAAAAGACTCCAAAAAAACACTAAAAATAGGAGTTCTGAGCTTATTTCTAAAGATGTCAACCTGATTTTTTAAAGAAAACTTTTTTAACAACTGACTTAATGAACCATTACAGATTTCATTTGGGACTTTACTTCTAGGGACTAGTGGAGCAAAAGACCCCCCAAAACACTAAACATATGAGTTCTGACCTTATTTTTAAAGATATCAACCTGATTTTTTAAAAACACTTTTATCAGGGTGGCCACAAGGTTTTTAAAAAAATCCGTACATTTCCGTGCATGCTAAAAAAAAAATCCGTACATTTTTCCGTACATTTCCGTACATTTTTCTACTATGTAGTAAATATATTATTTAGTAAAATTGGTTTCATACTATGTACTGATCAAGATCTCATTTTCTCTGAAATAAATAAAAAAAATAATAGGATAATTTTACAGTGTGAGAGTTCATAGGGGTATTTTGGGAATGATCTTAAGTTTATTTGCCATTGTCTTTCCCTTTAGATCCTTGGTTGATATTTCCTTAATAATATCAGGGAATTTAAGGGATAAGACATCAGACAATAATTTCATCTACATCCCCATGAATGATTATCAAAAAAATACTCCCGTTGATTAAAAATAATGAAACATCTTAATACTTTGGTTACTGGTACCTAGCAATTTACACAATGTCAAAGGGCAAGACTAGAATTACAGTTACATCACGGGTAAAATAAACTTTTAGGGGGGGGGGGTATTTTGCTGTTTCATAATGGGGACAAATACAGCAGATAAGCAGATAAAAAAAAAACTTGAACTAATTTATATCCTGAAAAGGGTATTGTTACATACTAATGTTTAGTTAAGTTAACAATTGAATAGAAACTTTGAAGACAAATCTTGAATAGTTTGAATAATTCAACTTCTGGTACACCATTCTTGTCCAAACTGGTTCCCGTAAAATCTAAATGTAACTTACAAATATTATAATGATACAGAACAAAAAATGGATCATGGAAAGAAAACGAAGTTGCCGGTTTCATCGTAATTTTCACAGCAGCTTTTGAAGGGTTATTTTAGGTTAGGTTAATTAAATGTCAATGATTGCCCCGCAGGGTTAGAAAATATGCCCCGCAGGGCTAGAGCCCCCCGCAGGGGCTAGAAATAGGAGAAAGGCTACTGTGAAAAAACGACGAAACCGGAAACTTCGTTTTCTTTCCATGATCCCAAAAAATGATACATTTTACTTAATTTTTAAAGATAATACACTAATTATAACACCATGCTCGGAAATTCCGTACACCAAAATGAAAAATCCGTACAATCCGTACATTTTTTAGCACTTTTTTAAAAATCCGTACATTTCCGTACATCCGTACATTGTGGCCACCCTGCTTTTTTAACATAACTGAACTAGGTAACTTTTACAGATTTAATTTTGGGACTTTCCTTCTAGAAGCTAGTGAAGCAAAAGATCCCCAAAACATTAAAAATATTTTTTTAATGTGAAATTTTTCCACATAAATGAACTAGGTACCTAATCATTACAGATTTTGATTTCCTTCTAGGGTCCAATGAAAATGCGCTTGAATCAATTCACAGTCATATTCAAATATTATGTAGTATTCTGAAAAAAAATTACATTAAGACGACTAGATTAAGGTTTCATAATACTTGGTATAGAAATACTGTACAAAGACTAAAAATGATGATGTATCCTAACAAATTTTAAAAAATTAAAAAAAGTCAAAAACTATCTACATAATTGAAAAAATTTAAGTATTCAGTGTAAAAAAAGAAAACTATTAGTTATTGATTGGTTTTTCAATTGCAACAAATACAGCATGTCTTTTGCCCCACTAGCTTCTATAGGAAAGTCCCAAATGAAATCTGTAAAAGTTACCAAACCGGTTATGTTAAAAAAGTGTTAAAAAAATCAGGTTGATATCTTTAAAAATAAGGTCAGAACTCATATTTTTAGTGTTTTAGGGGTCTTTTGCTCCACTACACCCTAGAAGGAAAGTCCGAAAATGAAATCTGTAATGGTTCGTTGATTCAGTTATGTTAAAAAAGTATTATAAAAAAATCAGATTGATATCTTTAAAAATAAGGTCAGAACTCATATTTTTAGTGTTTTTGGGGGTCTATTGCTCCACAAGCCCTAGAAGGAAAGTTCCAAAATGAAATCTGTAATGGTTTGTTAATTCGGTTATGTTAAAAAAGTATTATAAAAAAAATCAGGTTGATATCTTTAAAAATAAGGTCAGAACTCATATTTTTAGTGTTTTGGGGGGTCTATTGCTCACAAGCCCCTAGAAGGAAAGTCCCAAAATGAAATCTGTAATGGTTCGTTGATTCGGTTATGTTAAAAAAGTATTATTAAAAAAAATCAGGTTGATATCTTTAAAAATAAGGTCAGAACTCATATTTTTAGTGTTTTGGGGGGTCTATTGCTCCACAAGCCCATAGAAGGAAAGTCCCAAAATGAAATCTGTAATGGTTCGTTGATTCGGTTATGTTAAAAAAGTATTATAAAAAAAAATCAGGTTGATATCTTTAAAAATAAGGTCAGAACTCATATTTTTAGTGTTTTGAGGGGTCTATTGCTCCTCAAGCCCCTAGAAGGAAAGTCCCAAAATGAAATCTGTAATGGTTCGTTGATTCGGTTATGTTAAAAAAAGTATTTTAAAAAAAATCAGGTTGATATCTTTAAAAATAAGTTCAGAACTTATATTTTTAGTGTTTTGGGGGTCTATTGCTCCACAAGCCCCTAGAAGGAAAGTGCCGAAATTCAATTTTCAAAGAAATACGTGTACATCCAGTCATATAAGAGAGCCTACAAAAAGAATTAGGTTGATAACTTTAAAAACAAGCCCACAGTACCCTCCCAAACTTTGGTACTGAATTTCATTTCCTATAAGTGTACAAACTTCCCCCCCCCTTAGTAACACGTGGTATTTGCTAATTCTATAAGTAACATGATCCCTGATTTGAATTCATCTGAAACAGTTGTGAAGAACCAAGAAGAAACACATCTCAATTCTTTCAAATCATCAAAAGATAGGAATTCAAATATTTTTCTCATGGCCAACAAAGGAACAATTCTGAAGTTACCGGCAGTATCTTTCGGACATGTACAATTTTCTTTTAACTGGCGGATTTCTTGCTCTAAATCTTTGTTTGTGGTCTCCAATTCTAAAATTCTGGCCATAAGAGCCAATTTCTCTGCCTCTGATTCCTTATTTTTGCTTTTTAGGTTATCCCGTGGATCTAAAGTGATAGGACATTGGGCCGATAAATTGACCTAGATCCCCTAGCTATGATTATACACAAAATTACCCATTCTGTAGATTACAATTTATTAGTGGTTGAAACGTGTGGAAACCGTTAAACTTCAATAAAATTCCCCAAGTTGTCAAGCAAACGAAAAAGAAAACAATATTATAAAACTTTGGGGACTAGTGTAATAAACAATGTCCTCTCCCTCCCTTGGTTATCCAAATTTTCAGGTAACTCAGGAGCATTTTTTCGTTTCTTGCCCATTTTTAAGTTTTCCTCTTCTTAGTGACGTAAAGCGAACAAAATAAGCTTGGCCTGTGTAGACAAATCTTCTGAAAATAAGAATTATTAAATTTTAATAACTACAAAAAATGACTGTCGCGTCAAGGCTCACGCGCGCATTTCAAGCAATATTGATTAAGTCAAGATAGGATTTCTCAAAATTTACAAAATTCACTATGAAAGGACTCAAAAATATCAATACTTCTTCAAACAGTATATTTGTATTATATAATTTTCAATAATCTTATATCAAAAAAAGATATAGGCGTTATTTAATTTAAGATCATGATAATCACTGATCAAGTACGTTTTTTTTTGTCCCCTCAAATACAGAGCCCGCAGATATTAAGGGCGAAGGCATAGATAACTTTAAACAATAAATCTATGTAATAAAATATTTTCGTGCGAATTTTACAATTGTTGCACGCATGTTGACAAATGTAAATAATATTCCGCGGTATTCGCGCTCTCCAATTTTTAAATGTCGTCTTTTTTACAAAAACAGAAATACAACTTTATCCATATCTTTTTTATATTTTATTTTCACGATTTATTATTAGGACAATCAGGCAAACATACTTTCAGTTTTAGTATTCTTACATTACATTTTGTGTTTAAACATGTATATTTTACATAATTACACGTTATTTTTTTAAATTAAAATTTTAATAAATCAAAAGTTGTATACCTTTTTCTTATGTACTTTTAAAGGGACAAATATACACCTGTCTCACTTTCCCATTTTCCTTTTTTTAAAAATTGTTTTAGTTTTTCCTATGAAATGGAATTTTACTATAATTTAAACTAAAAAATGACCTAATATTTTACAAAATGCAAATAAAAATCTAAATTTATAAATAATACACATTCAAAAATACATATTTTTTTAAGGGAACTATTTTCGAGGTAAAAATTGTCCTTTCATATCTAGTGAAAACTTGTTTTGATTTTTAATATCTTGAATTAGCAGAAAAACTAGTGGATGCTCAAAAAACACATGAAAGTTGATTTTTGAAAGAAAAAATGGCTCCGCTGCATAATATAAATATTTTAAGGTAATTTTTTAGATATTTTACTAAAATATTAGTAAAACTTGATTTTAGTTAATGATTTGAAATAATTGGATTTTTTAGAGAATATTTTTTTCTCAAATCAATTTTATTTTAAGATTAAATCTTTCTAGATTTTAAGAAATGACGCAATTAGTAATTTCAATTAGATCAGAAAAGCTTTAATTTAATGATTCAACACTTTTGAATCAGTTTAAAGAAAACTTTTGTTAAACTAGTAAAATTTTTATCTCTGTTTATCTAAATATAAGGTTAATTTAATTAAGGTAGTTACGGTTATATAGTATATCACTTAATTTGCAAGTATTTTAACTCTATTTTACACTTATCCTATGGTTAATATATGTAAAATTATGTATATCTCTTTACTTTTTTTTGTGTAGCTACTTTGGTCTATAAACTACAGATTTAATTGAGATCAAGATTTTGGAATTTTCTTCATTTAGATATAACGCAGAATAACTGATAAATATTTTCCTTTGTTTATTTATGTTTTTTTTTTTTAAATGTTTGTCTTATTTCAGATCCCTGCAGCATGGCGCTGCAGCCAGACGCTTTCCTGCCACTGCTGTCCAGAGCAGAAATATCAGCCTTGCTTCTGCCAAATATTCTGTCGCCAATCCTTACAAATCAGAAGCATGGGAGGAAATTTACACAGCTGAACAAATCGACCCCAACGAGAAAACTTTCGACAAAGTATTGATAGCCAACCGCGGTGAAATAGCTTGTCGCGTTATCCGCACCTGTCGCAAAATGGGTATTAAAACAGTGGCGGTGCACAGTGTTGCGGACAGCATGGGACTGTTTGTTAAAATGGCGGATGAGGCGATTAATATTGGTCCCGCTCCCGCCAGTCAGAGCTACCTTGTTATGGAGAAGATTTTAAAGGCGGTGGAGCAAACCGGCGCCCAGGCGGTTCATCCGGGCTACGGATTTTTATCAGAAAATACAACCTTTGTCGCCGAGTTAGAAAAGGCTGGCGTAAAGTTTATCGGACCACACAGCAAAGCTATTTCAGAAATGGGTGATAAATTGGCCAGTAAACGATTGGCCACAGCTGCCGGCGTTAACGGCATTCCCGGTTACGACGGCGTTGTTGAAAACGCCGATCATTGTGTTCAACTAAGTCGTGATATTGGCTATCCTGTGATGGTGAAAGCTTCCGCTGGTGGTGGTGGTAAAGGTATGAGAATTGCCTGGAACGACGAAGAGGCCGCTATGGCGTTTAGGCTGTGCTCAGAGGAGGCAAAAAGCAGCTTCGGTGACGATCGTATGATTGTCGAGAAGTTTGTCGACATGCCACGTCATATTGAAATCCAAGTGCTAGGCGACAAACACGGCAACGCTATTCATCTTAACGAACGTGAATGTTCTATTCAAAGAAGAAATCAAAAGGTTATTGAGGAGGCCCCCAGCCCGTTCTTGGATCCTGATACTAGAGCTGCTATGGGCGAGCAGGCTGTACAGTTGGCAAAGGCCATCGGCTACGATTCTGCTGGAACTGTCGAGTTCCTCTGTGACTCACAGAAGAAGTTTTATTTCCTGGAGATGAATACAAGGCTTCAGGTTTATATATTTTATATTAAGTCATTATAGTTTACTAAAATAAAAGAATATTTTCCTATGTTTAGAATTTACCACTTTTTTTGTTGAAAATTTAGGAAATCAAAAAATCAGTCAAACAATCCTTTTAACGAGTTAAATTTGTAGGTGGAGCACCCAATCACCGAATGTATCACTGGTGTAGATCTTGTCCATCAGATGATCAGAGTGGCCGCTGGACATCCCCTTAAACTCACACAGAATGATATTGGTCAGTTTTATTTCCATCCATAAGGGAGACAAGATGAATAATAATAAGGATTTACCTATGTGCATTTTAAAATTATCTTTTAGTAAATTTAGTTTAAAATTGACGCATAAATGGATATAAGGAGTATTTATTGAAATTAATATACAAAACTTAAGCTTAATAAGGTTCTTTTGTTTGATTTATTAATTTTTCACCCCAAAAAACCTGCATATAATCAAGGTTGTTTTTGCTCTCAAATGTAAGAACGTCAAAAAGTGGCTGCACCAATAACATTTCATTTGTTGTTTTAGGAATTCGTGGCTGGGCCCTTGAGAACCGTGTGTACGCTGAGGACCCATTCAAAAACTTTGGCATGCCCTCTATCGGCCGCCTGTACAAGTACGAGGAGCCCAAGGGAATTGCGGGTGTTCGCTGCGACTCCGGCATCGAGGAGGGCTCAGAGATCAGCATGTTCTACGACCCCATGATCTGTAAGCTGACCTGCTACGCAGGATCTCGCGAGGACGCCATCGCTACCTCTGTCAACGCGCTGGACCACTATGTTATTCGCGGCGTCACACATAATATTCCTCTGCTTCGTGACGTGCTTACAGAACCCGTCTTTAATTCTGGAGAATTTACAACGTCCTACCTGCCACAAACCTATCCTGACGGCTTCAAGGGCAAACAGCTGAACGCCAGGGAAAAAGAGGAATTAGTCAGCCTAGCCGCTGTTTGCTTTGTTAAAGAGTCACAAAGAGCATGCACACGTTTAAATGATAACACACTGAAAAACCGCTCTGCTCCTACAAGCTGGGAGTTAGAGGTCACAATTAAGGGAGAATCTTTCCCTCTGACAATCGTTAAACGTAACGGTTCCTATAGAATATCAGTTAACGGCAGCACTCAAGAGGTTGTTGATAATTTCTCATTGGCCGATTCGGTTATTGACACAACCGTTAACGGCGATCGAGTTGTGGTTCAGCTGAAGGACCGTAAGGCGGATGGTACACTGAAGATCCGTTATCACGGCACCGCCATGGATCTTGCCGTTATCCCCGCCGAGGCTGCCAAACTGAAGCACCACATGCCAGTAAAGGTAAGCCTACATTTTGATGAACAAGGGTAGCACTTTTGATATTTTTAAAGCAAAATCTTATATTAATGTGTCCTTTAATAGCTTCGCTTTTAAAAATAAGTGTTTCAAAAATTGGAATGCAATATTTTTTAGGTTCCAATTGACACCAGCCGTACAATTCTCTCTCCCATGCCTGGCGTCGTCAAGAATGTCGGCGTCGAGGTCGGCGATAAGGTTGGCGAGGGCCAGGAGTGCTGCGTCGTCGAGGCCATGAAAATGCAGAACAGCCTGGCCAGCGGCGTGACCGGTGTCGTCAAGGCGGTCCACATCAAGGTTGGCGATACAGTCGACGAGGACCAAGTACTTGTCGAGATTGAATAGGTTGTATGCCGACATGATGTTGTCTTTGTTAGAGTTTTGTTTAGTTATATATTTTGTTATATGAAATATTTTATTTTTATGTTGTAAATAAAATTACAATAGGTACCTATACATAGAGTTTAATAAAGTAATTTTTTTTCGTTTAAAAAAAATCTTTAAAAAAAGATTTCAAAAATCTTTCAGCTTATAAAGACATCTTAAAAATATACATTCAGATATATTCAAAAGTTCTGTGCCTTAAAAGTTTGGGTACAGTGATAGGTCATTGGAAGATAGTTAGCTCTTACTTAGAATTGAAGATGAAGTCATTTTTATCTTTCTTTAACCTATCCCCACATCCTAGCTTTATAGTTATAAAACATTATGTATTTTCTACATACAAAAATGGTGCTAATAATATAAGAAGAGTTTATATAAATATATGTATAAAAAGTCTGATATGAATCTGATACAGTGGATAGCATTTGTCTCATTTTAGTCCTTATTATTCGTTGTTAAGTCATATTTTTTATAGTTTAAGCGCTTTTTTTAACACAAAAATATGAATAGATTAGGTTTCTTTAATTTTTTTGCCCAAAAAAGTAGAAGTTTCTTTTAAATCTTTCTTCTTCATAAAAAAACACACTTTTAGTAGTCATAAGTTCAATGTTATTTTCAAAAAGAATGTTCTTTTGGCATTACGTTTACAAATATCCCTCAATCTTTTGTATGTATGTATAAGATTATAAAAATGTGATTTAACAAATGAAAAACAATAATTGTTTATTGATTGATTGATAAATCAGTTGATTTCAGAATTTAAAAAATCGCCCAACAAGAATAAAAATGGCTGAAGGTGGTGGTGCTAGCACAAGCTCTGCTAAAGAAGATGCTGTCGCATTGATCAGGAAACTATACTTAAGAACAAATAAGATTTAACCATTCAAACTTTTCCACCTTTTATTGTCTACAGTAAGGAGAATTTTGTTTTTGATAATTTGTGGTATATGTCAATTTATCTTCCAAGGTTATATCCCTGTTTAAATTTTCAGAAATTGGTTTTATTTTTATGGATTTTTAAGACGAAATAGTTTATTTTCAAGATAATAGTTTTCAAGATGCTCGTCTCTTGTCCATAGAACTTCTTTCAAAAAGAGAAAAACTTTACCTACTTAAAAATGGGTTTTTACAAAAAAGAAATAACTTTAATTGGGCTAAATGAATCTCCATTTAATGAAATCCAAGACATTTTGAAAACTAGCTCACAGGCAAATAGTCATAAGATTTTCTTACAAATTTTGCAATAAATACCAAAAGGAATTTCTTACATGAAAATAACAAATTCTTGCATTGTAATGTTAATAAGTATATTGTTTGTATTCAGGGATTTGAAGGATTTTGACTTGTCCGACATCACGGACGAGGGGAACGGTGTTGTTGAACGTGTTCTTAAAGATCTTTCTAAGGTAAAGGTTTTAGATGATTTTTTGGTGTTTATTTTCAAGCAAGGGTCATTGGGAGTTGTACAGCTAAGATTTTGTAAATACAACATTTTTAAAAAATACCTACTGTTGGAAAAAATAATCTTGTTAATTAAAGCTCTGATTTTAAAGGATTGTCCCATATACATACAAACCAAAATAGATTATTTTCAAATTGAAATTTATTTGTTTTGATCTTTTAGGCTCCTGCCCCAAAACAAATGGCGGTCGGCGGCGTGGCCGGATGGCTAGCCGGTTACACAACCATGAAACTTGGTAAAATGGCGGCGACCGCCATCGGCGGAACCCTGCTCATTCTACAGATCGCACATCACAAGGGATATATTAAGGTAGGACTGTTTAATTAATATATAGATACTTGGATGTTGTACCAGATTTTCAGGGTCTCTGATTAAGAAATACTCGCAGCTGTATTATCCCATTCCCTCCGACTGGATTAACTAACTGACCAATAAATAAGGTCCATAATTTTATTAGCAAACGAAACTTTTCCTATATCAATATATCCACATATATCATTATAAGCATTGATAGTTTTCGTTATTTATAGAATATGGTAAATTTTAGCTGTAATTTAGGCTATCAAAGTTTGATTATGTGTTAATTAGTCCAGTGATATTCTTTGAAACTTGAAAGGACTGATAATCATACCAAATTCTCTCAACAGAAAGCTCCCTTTAGGAACTATCCATGATATAAAAACGTCCACTTTGGAATCTAATTCTTTAAACGTCTACTTTAAAGTGTTGATACTAAACTTTTAGGTCAACTAGGACTATATACCAAAAGACTGACAATTATGTCATTTTAAAACTCTTATACTTTTATTAGAAAGCTCCCTTTAGGAACCATATAAAAACGTTCACTTTGGAACCCTATTCATGAAACGTCTACTTCAAAGTGTGTTGATACTAAACTTGTAGGTTAACTGGGACAAGATGACAAATGACTCGAGCACAATGGCGGATAAACTCAAGAAGAAACTGCACATCAAGTCAAAGTCAGGACTTGAAAAGTTTCAGGAATCAATCTTTAAAATTTGTTACAACACTCTGTGCCAATAATGATTATTTATAACTAGCCAAAACATAAAGGCAAAATAGTTTTTGCTCTAATGAAATATTTAAAAATACATTATAAGGGGGGAAATTGAGGACAGTTTTACTAGTCCCCAAAGTTTTAAACAGGCTCCCATATTCGATGACTTTGTAGACTTTTTAAAAATACCAACTGGCAGTGTCCAAACTTTTCCAACAATGATTTTAGTCTATACAACAAGGGGATTAGGAACTAACAGTAACTTATTTCTGATGCCTCATCCATGCGTCTTGTTTCAATAAGTATCAAATAGTTTTTCTTAGAATGAAAAATCATAATTTTCTACTAAGTTAAAGATTGACAAAAATCAGGATTTCGCCTCCAAAAATATTTACGTTGCCGGCGGCTTTACCGGCGGATTTTTCCTGGGCATCGCCTCTTCTTGACCTGAACCGGCGGCACTGATTCAACAGCCAGCTGCCAGGGTGCAGCCGTAGGCTAGCAGCTGTTTCGTGGCTAGTGGTACAGCTAGTAAGCCATATTCTGAAACTTGTATATTTATGAAAATGCAGAAAAATATATTTTGAAATGGCAACTTTGAAAATAATATTTAATCTTAAACTTTACTCATACAATGTAATGATTTTACATAGGTATTTTAACTTTATTGCCATATTAATGTATTTTTAAAAAAAATACCCTCTACATTTTAAAAATCAATTGCATAGGTATTTACTTTTTAAAAAACTAAAAAAATGTAAAAAAAAAAAAGAATATTTATATTTATTATTTATAAGAGCTTTTGTATGACTTGATTCATTACTCATTAGACTTTTAGTTTCAGCTAATCATTTGTCATAAAATTAGAATTTAGAATTAACTTTTTTTTATTAAATTCTTATGTAGTTTTTTTTATATCAGTTAGGCTTTAAATTCATCAAAATTAGTATTATTAGTAAATGTTTTTGAATTTTATTCTGCAATCCATTAAATGTTTTATATTAATTAAATTTGATTATTTTATCTATAGACATTATATTTAGTGGGGTGGGGGATAATTTATTTCCATCTTAATCAAAATTAGTCATGTGATTAAACTAAATATACCTAATGTTTTATATTTCCTATGTTTTACTTATGATTTTCTAATCCTACAGACTTAAAGGAGTTTTCTACGAAAAGGTAAACACTCGACCAACTTCTTCAACTAATTAACTAGCCAACATACCAAATTATTTTTTACATGTGATCACATGTTTCATTTTGAACCCCCCCCCCCCCCCCCCCCTCATCTTTTAATAGGAATCTCCTGATTTTTCACCAAAACTACTGTAATTTGTATGATTAATAAAAATTAATTGTGTTTATAAGTTATTATTGTTAGTCATTTAGTGTTTGTAAACAATTGACCCTTATTGAATAAAATTGTAAAAATAATTTCAGAATAAAACCAAAGATTATAGTCTAATCTGACCAAGCCAGTTTTGCTGAAAACACTTCATTGTGAGGTGTGTTGAATAAATTAAAAATGGCGGACTATTTATCCGTGTTAGAGAGTTTAGGTGGAGGTAGTGAAGGAGGAGTGAAGGCAATAAATGGCGCTAAAAATGGAGAAAATTTGACAGCTGATAGCAAAGGGACACTACACTACTTTTTTACTTTAGTATCAATAACACGCAGGGTGTGTTCAATAAATTGCTGCATCCCTTAGTATATCTGTTCTTATAAAAAATATTTGATTAAACCATCCTTACTATAATTTAAAGTAAAGTTTTTGTTAGCTAAAGATCTCGGAATATGCTGGTCCGAATCGATAGTATTTTTCAGAGGAGCGCTAATTTATAAATCTCCTAAACTATTCTCTCTAGATACTTTTGTGGATTTGAGTTATTCTACAATTAAATTATTCTTATTCCTCCTATGATTCATTATTTAAAAAATTAATGCTATGTAACTTGTAGACAATTTTTACTTTGAAAAAATCTCAGTCGTGAAGTGTATCAATGTCATAGATGATACTGAGGAAGAAATTGATGAAAAAGAACTTGAGGAACAAGTCAGTGATCTAGGTCAAACAAAATATAATAATGAATGGATTTAATAATATTTGGATCTTATACCAGATTATCATGTACTCTTCTAAAGCGAAACGTGTAGCTGGCTATAATAACGACCCCTCCGTTTACCCCTTCCCTTTCCAACTTAACGAAACGGTTAATAAATGAGGTCCATATTAGCAAGCTAAATTGACGACAAATTTTCCCCCGTCAATATACCTATGTATATCTTAAATCCATTGATTTCAATATTTTTTTTTACTAAGTTGAGATAAGAAGTAAAGAAATGTTGAAGAGAAATGTTAGAAATATTGTCAAAGAAAACTTATTACTTAAGGAAAGGAATATGAATAAAACAGTGGACAATTTTCAGAAAGTTTCGAATAAGTTATATTAAAATTTATCTTAGAATTGAGATAGAAACTGTTTTGAAAGATTTTCATTACAAAAAAGGTTTATTTTTGGAGGGTTTTTTTATTTGCTCCACTCTACTACCTATTTACCTAGCTTTTTTTTTATCAAATTACTAATTCTTTTATTTGTAATTTTTTACCTACTAGGTATATTTTTTTATTTATTATTTTTTGTTTTGTTATTTTAACATATTGGCGATTGCCAATTCTGGCCTATTTTAAAGAAATACTCGTTTTTCATTTCTACTTCTTTAAAATCATAAACTTATTGATTATACTATTAAAAACAGATTATTTATTCCTCATTGCTCATGACAGGCAAAGGTAAAACGGCTGGAGGCCAAGCTACAGGAAACCAGCCAACAATCTGACCAAAGCATGAACATGTTATTTAGAATAGGTAAATACTAGAAGGGGGAGTGTGAAACATGTAAAATGATAAATTGTCGTACATCCTACTTATTGATGATAAACAAAAGTACCCAAAATTTTATTTAGATTTGGGTGAGGATTTTGACGAGGCTGAGGAAGTTCCCATCGGAGAGGCTGAAAGAATCCTCACTAATTCACAAGAGGTAAATTTTCTATCTTTCATGTAACTATCTCTGTAGGAAACCAAAGTACAAAATCTTGTATCCAACAATTTTACCTAGTAAGTTTTATCCTACGTGATAAGACAAAAATCAGCAAATTAATGACAAACAAAAACAATCATGTAGATTAAAGGTTTTTGAGAAAAAAAATGCGGACATTTTAAAAATTAAAATTGCGCGGCTTGTGTTAAAAATAGCACAAAAATCGTACTTATATTTCCAAAAATAGAGCTTATGACGGTTCTAACGATATACATAGCATTTTTCTACTATTTACACAAGCCGAGCAGTTTGAATTTTAAAAATGTCCGCATTTTTGCACACCCTTTTTTTATCTTTAATGATTTACTCGCAAGTCAAGTTTTAAATTAGTTGGGACATTCTACAACGTAGCTCCTAAACTATAAGTAGCACAGTAATGGTTCTTATATTTCTATACAATAGACTTTATAGCGGTTCTAACGGTATGCATAAAGTTGTTCTACTGTTAACACAAGCCGCGCAATTTGAATTTTTAAAAGGTACATAATTTTTTATATACTTTAATCTTTAATGATTTACTCGCAATTCAAGTTTTAAGGCAGTTGGGACATTTTATCACATCGCTCCCAAACTATACGTAGCACAGGAATCGTTTTTATATTTCCAAAAACTAGACTTCCTAACGGTTCTAACGATATGAGTAACATTTTTCTACTATTAACACAAGCCGCGCAATTTCAATTCTAAAAATGTCCGCATTTTTTTGCACACCCTTTAGAATTATTAGTGGGAAAGTTTTAACACCAACCTTTCTGGTTTTAACCGTCTAGGAGCTGAATCATGCATAAAAGTAACAGGATGTTTTCTATCTAGCTTTAGATCTCGCTAACCGCTGAACCAAAATGGTTCTTTTTTACAGTGAAACTTACTATTAAAGTGTAGGGAATTAAGGTTAATAACAAGGGGAAGGTTAACTCCACCCATCCAATAGTAAATCGCCCCTCCTAGTAGCTAAAACATGTGGTGCCTCATGTGTTGATTTTTCGTCCTTGTTGGGGATCGGGAAAGTTGGTACGAGTCCTTTTTATGAATATAGGTAACTAAAACAAGTGAAACAATAGCCTTAAAATATCCTTTTAGGAGGAAAAAGTAGAAGAGACCAAAGCTGCATCTGGTAACAAATGTTTTAACTGCCTTGGTGACCACATGATCAATGATTGTCCGCAGCCCAGGGACCAGAAGGCCATTGCCATGAATAGGAGAGAGTTTATGTCCAAGAATGTTTCCTATTCCAGGTATACTTTATAATAACTTGAGAAAGTATAGATGCTAACCCCAGAGGGGGGCCTTAACCCTGTGGGGCTCCTCGGCACCCAATATAGCCTAACCTATCAAAAATAATATAGTGGGATTATAAGTGCTCAACAGGGTACTTCCTGTCAAAGGGCCCTTTATTGGGACAATATTAACAAAGTGTTGGAAAACACATTCCCATTATTGTTAAGTGTATACATTTTGGTATTATAATTTTTCTTTAGCCAGATATACTTTTTGAATAAGTAATTGAACAATGCCTGAATTGGACCAATGGGAACACAGTGACATTAAAGCAGCAATCTAATGATATTATTCGTTAGAAAGTGTATAATTTGAGGTGAAAGTGTTAATTTTTCTTAAGAATTTTTTGTCCCATTATGGGATTGAATAACATGTGTCAGCCAACGTTTAATATTGACTAAACAATAAACATTAACAAAACATTCGTCTGCAAAAGAACCTGAATTTTGTTTGATTAAGGTATCACGTTGATGAAAGATTTGGACATCTTCGAGCTGGCCTTCCCTCGGAGAAGTTGCGGTCAGCTCTGGGCCTTAAGGAAGATCAAGTACCTGAATATATTTATAGGTAAGCAGACAGAGATATTTATTAATATTTGTGGAAATAAGACTCACCTAGCTAGTAGAGAAATTCAAAATCTATTAATTTTTTTTTATCCAGGATGAGATCCTTGGGGTACCCCCCAGGATGGCTGAAGGCAGCTCAAGTTGGCTCCTCTGGAATTGTCATGTATCATTCCAAGTAAGTCACAGCTTTTAGGTTACTTATGATCTCTAAAATGCCTAGACATCTATCCATCTATCAATAATCTAGCAATGTAGATATTCTTAAATCCATCCCTTTATTTATCATAATCTATTTCTGTCTGTCTGTCAATCTATCTATTTGTCCGTCTGTCAGTCTGTGTCTGTCTGTCTGCCTGTATGTGTTAGTGGTCTAGGAGAGGAAGATGTAGAAGTAGTTTATGAACAAGACAAGATTAAATATAACGTTGACAATCATTCTGTCTTTCTATCTTATATATCTATCTAACTATTTGTCTATATGTCTATCTATCTATCTGTCTAGAGGGAAGACTGTTGGTGGTCTAGAAGAGGAAGATGGAGAAGTAGTTGATGAACAAGACAAGTTCAAATATAACGTTGCAAATCATTCTGTCTTTCTATCTATCTGTATATCTATCTAGCTAGCATATCTATCTATTTCTAGAGGGAAGACTGTTGGTGGTCTAGGAGAGGAAGATGGAGAAGTAGTTGATGAACAAGACAAGATCAAATATAACATGGAAAAACTTATTGATTGGCCAGGTAAGATTATATTGCAAATGCTTTAATATGATAATTTTAATGTAATTATCCTAATAAATGTATAACTGCAGAATGATATATAACCCAGACAACTACTACCTGGCTCCAGTAGTGGGGACTTTTTTCTTCTGCTAGCAAATTGCTTTCTGCTCTTTTTTTAGCAACTTGGCTGTGTTAATATTTCCGACGCTGATATTCAAAGACCCACTTGAAAGTCAGCACAGGTTCCTCACCCCTTAGACATACAGTTATTTAACCCCTCCTCATCTATTTTTTACTTTAATACTATCACTTTAGGTTTTAACTCGAGGTTACCAAAAGAATATAAAGATGAATCAAAAAAATATGGAGCCCTGTCTTATTCTGCTGTTAAAACATTAAAGGTGAGTTAATAATACCTATGCGATGATAGAATAAATATCGCGGATATTAAAATACAAAATTTTAACTTTAACAACAGTTTTGTTAGCCTCGAGGGGCCGACGGTTCGGGTTTTAAAAAACTGGTTTTAATTTTATGATTTTCATTTTGATATATTTTGAAAATTGTCTGTTATACGATGCTACACATGATTTTTCAGTATGGCTGAGAACTGGTTCTAATCCAGCAGATATCATTCGGCTTTGAATTTTTAATATATACTTTTTGCTTTGAGAAAAGTTTAGGTTCTAGTTGTTATACTATCTCTACTTATTATCTTTTTTTCAGCAAATGATCGAGGAACTGAAACCGAAGGAGCAGAAAGGATATGTGAGAAGAAAAATGGTTAACAACACCACCAAGTTTGAAAGCGATGAAGGGATGTTTTGTTTTATTTATTTACTGGCAACTGCGCCCCTAGAGGCCTCCTGGGGGGGGGGGGGGGTTGTATGAATGGAGTTTGTTTATATTCATTGTCTTATCCCCTAAGATCCCTAAAAATTTGAGTTTTATTATAGAGAAAACGATTTCAAATAATTGCGTCATAATGCGTAAATACAAGAATATTAAACAAAACACGATTTAGAAGGCGAAGTTATTGATTTAGATTCGTCCCAGGATGACTCTGTTGTCATTATAGAGGAAGAGCAACACAATTCAAAGAAGATAAAGAAGGATGATAGTGTCGTTATTTTAGAGGTAAGAAAGTACCAAAATGGGTAGTTGCACAAAATGCATTTATACTTGAATTTAGAAAGGGGTAGTTGCACGAAATGCATTTAAACTTGAATTTAGTGAATTGCATATTTTTTTCCTGTTTAATGGTTTAAACTACATTTATAGGGATTACATTTCAAAGAATTTAAATTTTCTATCATGTAGTTTGAAAAATATCAAGACTTGTATTCTTGTGATATATGCAACTTAAATAGCTAGCATACTTTCACAAAACAGAATGACGACTAATTTAGTTATGTCTGATTGTTTGTTATTTATTGTAATACAAAACTATATATATTTGATGGTAGACTTGTAACTTGCGCTTTAAATAATTTTAAAAAAAATGCATTTCATGCAATTTTCCCTTTGGAAGATATTATCACTAAATAGCAATTTGAAAAAAAATAAATTGAAAATAGGGGGTGTATTTTTTGTTAAGTTACATTTGGTACTGGAAAGCCCCACAGGATTAGGGCCCGCTTACTTGAAATTGTTGATCAAGTTTAAGGAGGTAACGGGGTTTCTGTGCTTGATAGGTATTTTGAGGGATAGCATCAATATTCTTATTTTATACAAGTTTATCACTTGTTTTAGAAAGACGTAGAGACTGCAATAGAAGGCCTCGAGGATGGTGAGCTAGAATTAACAAGTTGTAAGAGCGCCACCTCGACACCCCTGCGGGAATCCAGCAACCCCATGGCCACGCCATCCAGGCAGAGCAGCCAGGCATCTAGTACCTCCAGCAGTATTGCCAAGACTGAACCAGGTAAATAAAATCCCACGACGAGTGATTACACACACACATTAACAATTAAGTAAAGTTATAAACCTACCAACAGCTGGCAGAAAACATAGACTTGAATATTAGAAATTAACAATTAGCCAGGATTCTTAAGGGATAAGAAAATTTTCGATAACATTGTATACTCTAAATTAGGATAAACAAAAAAAAATGCCACTTCTGTAGATCAAAAAGTTTTTTATACACTGCTAGTATATACAACCCAATCAATTGATAAAATTTCCCAAATAAGCAAAATCTTTACTTGTAGGAACGCCGATCGTGGAAATATACTCGCCGTTCACCCGCCTACCGAGCCAGAACAGCTTCGGCAAGGACATGTCCGAGCATATCGTGTTCGAAAACCTGCCCGACTACACGGGCAAGTGGGACCAGATGCGGGGACTCCTGGGACGAATCCGCAAACGAAAGGAGATGTGTGAGGACGGTGGTGATGAGGATAATGATTAGTACTATGTAATTTTTTTTGTTATTCCTAAAAATCTGATTTAAATCATGTAATGTTGGTATATTTCAATTAAATTTTAGTTTCCTCCTTGCTTTCCAACTTAAATTACTCAATTTTGAAAAGTCAAATACTTTTACGGCGATTTCCCTCAAAGTCCCTGCAATTTCAACCCCCCACAGTCAACTCTCCTTTGATTTTAAATAAATTTAAAGTAATGGGACAGAGAGGTATACCGATGTCTAACCCCTGTGGGGATACACAGTATCCATTATAACCTAACCTAACACAAACAAACAAATATTAACCCCATTAGGTAATATTTCAATATAAGGGCTGGTGGAATCTGCTCGACTAGGCACTTTGAGGGGAAACTGCTAAATCTGATGTTACTTTTTTCTTTTGCCTTTTTAGATACATTACATTAGGTTGTTGATCAATAAATATTTCATGGTGATTTTAAAAAAAATATTTTTTGTAAAAGTATCCAGGGATCTTAAAGGATAAGACAATGGACGATAATTTGATTTACAGTCCCAGTTACGATAAACAAAATTACCTCTTCTGTATATTAAAATAATATGTGAAAAAGGTTTTGACACTCAAGTTTAGTAAAGTCCTGTTAAGTTTTCAAAAGTCTCTGAAGTTTTCAAAAGTTTTTAGTAGTGTTTTTTAACTTTTGAGTATTAGTGAAAATTGACATACAGTGATTACAATTAATTTAATCTTACCCAGCTTTATTTTTAATTCTCGTTTATTGTCTTTTCTTTGTATTCCTGTTAATTCATGATAAATTATGCAATGCTCTCGTGATAGTTTTTTTTTGTTGCATTTTTATTTAGTAGCACAGCTACTCTATAATTATTATCAAACAAAAATATGATTTTATTTTAGGGACAAAGTTAGAATGCCAGCACCTATTAAATTTTAATAATAAAAGCACCCCTTTCGTAGTCAAAATTTTTCCAAAAATTCAGTTTATCTTCTGTGATTTAGCTTTAAAATCTAAGATGAACTGAATGTTTTTGACAGATTTTGACTATGAAAGAAGTAATGGGTCTAATTGTGGCAGTCTTTTAGCACATTTTAGTTGTACCTAAGTTAAATTATAAATTGACAAGTATTTGTAATGTGATACACTAGTTAATTGAAATAAATACACCATTAACATAGGAATATTTTTTTAAGCGAAGCTTTTCTATAACTAGGGTCAGTTCGTACGTCCGTATCGGTTACCTCTTTTCGTTAATTTAGACATGTTAGAATTGTCCTATTAAATATACTTTGCATGATGATTCCTATAACAATTAGGTACGATTTAGGAAGCGTATCAATTCTTTAATAGTTACCAGGATCCCTTTAAAACATATGGATTTTTTTTACTTTAAAATGGGTCGATCTGTTTTTTTTACATGGATAAATTGAAACATTTGTCGTCACTTTGGGTTGTTAACGTGGACCAGTTCGCTCATCCAGTATAAGGGAAGGGGACTTTTATTACCAACAGAGTACATGCAAATTTGATATATATCGATTATTATTCTAAATTTATCGTAGTTAATTTCACGATGGTTTACTTGTTACTCTATAGTCCACTTTTTCCAGCTTATACCAACAACGAAATTAATTCTAAAAAAATCGCGGAACATATTAGGTAATTTCAGCTGTCATTGAGGTCAACATATTGTAGAATTGACGACCTCTACATCTGCCCCCCAAATATTATTTTAGTTTTATTTCACTTGTTGTTTATACCTGCACTTGTTCCATAATTTCGTAACCCGATTTGTGGGTAAACTGTGGCGTGCACAGAGATTCATCATTGACATACTCCTGCCGCTCGTTGACAAGTTTGTACAAACTAATCAAGTTTAATAAAAGTCACACAAAAAAAATTTTAACTAACGAACATAAACAACAGAGTAGCTTCGCCGCTACTAAAAAAAAACAATTTGTAGATCACAACATCTTTTTATTTTTCATAATAAATTTTTTTTTTTCATAACTAAATAAAATTCTATAATCTTTGATTTTGGCAACTAACAACATTTTTCCCATTATTTTTTAATACATTTGTCAACAAAATAAAGCAGTGCTTTTTTATAGCTAGTAGCTTTGCTCCTAGCATCTCGTTATTAAAAGGGAAGGTAGGGGGTAGAAAAATAGCCAAAAACCATTCAAAGCTTACCAAATGAAGACTTGACAATTTTAGCAATTGGCGAGATTTTAACGGATTTTTTATCTTACTACATTATTACAAAATCTATGATTGTCAACATTTTAAAGTTTTTCAATAGTTTTTTTCTTTTGACTAGTAGGTAGGAAGTTTTAAATAACTTTTTTACAATTGCTGAAATTTAAATTTTCACTTTTATAACAAAAAAATAACATTTAATAATTGACAAAGATAATTATTATGAAAAGGCAGACAAAAAGGGGGGGGGGCGTAATGACATTTAAACGTAAACCGTGAGCAAAATGGTCTAAATATTGAACTAGACACTTGAAACTTGGTACATAAACCTAGTCCTATAGGTACTACATCTAAATGACAAAAAAAATTTGAAATTTTTTTTTAGGTTAGGTTAGGTAAGAAAAACCCTGCGAAAATGGGGTTTTTAGGCCTTTTTGGTCTATTTTGATGTAAAAACTTTCCTTTAATTGTTTTTTTTTATTAGGTTTTTTCCCTTGAATACACTGTGTCATTACACAAGGACATTATTTAAGATGATTCAGCAAGTCGGGGACCGACCCCAGCGGGCTAGGTGGGTGGCTCGCAGGACTAAAGTGCATTTTTTCTAAAGTTTGTGTGTCATATATGAAATATATGTTTTTGAGTTTTGGTCCCAAACTTGCTGAATCATCTTAAATAATGTCCTTATGAATAGACACACAGTATTTAAGGAAAAAACAAAAGTGAGTTTTTACATCAAATTACTCCAAAAAAGGTCTAAAAATCCAATTCTGCAGGGTTTTCTTACCTAACCTTAAAATAAAAAAATTTGAATTTTTTTCATTTAGATGTAGTATCTATAGGACTAGGCTTATGTATCAAGTTTTAAGTGTCTAGCTCAATATTTAGACCATTTTGCTCACGGTTTACGTTTAAATGTCATTACGCCCCCCTCCCTTTAAATATTAAATTATTTATCAACACAGTCAAACTTTTGCTGTTTTCATCTCAATATATTTCGAAATTATGTCAGATTTTAGGTATTAAATGTCGAAGTGTCGACATAAACTAATGTAAAAGAGTTTCTACGCTATTCTTTCAGATTTATAGGTATTTTCTTAAATAAAAGTGGTCGTGGCCTGGCTGATTTATTTTTAAAGACACATTGTTGATTATTATTTTAAAATTCATAATAATTATCCTTGTCAATAAAACAACAATAAGGTCACTGTGATTGTAGTACAATTTTTTTTTGACAGGGTATGGGTAATTGCACATAAATAAAAACCATTTTGCTTCCAACTTTTCAGCAACTTCTTCAAAGAGTTCCTTGACACCGGTGTCCTGGATAGGAAACAGGTTTTTTTTGACATACGTCTCACAAGACCTATGTAGTCATTACCGGGAGACAATGACGGTTCAGTACATGACTTTCGTTAAATCACAGCTGATCATTTTTGTGGCTTTTTTAAAAATTACTTTTATACCCAAATTTTCATAGTTTTTCCTTCAAAAATCACAATTTTCTCACATTCCAGCTGTTGGTGGTCTAGAAGAGGAAGATGGAGAAGTAGTTGATGAACAAGACAAGATCAAATATAACGTTGCAAATCATTCTGTCTTTCTATCTATCTGTATATCTATCTAGCTAGCATATCTATCTATTTCTAGAGGGAAGACTGTTGGTGGTCTAGGAGAGGAAGATGGAGAAGTAGTTGATGAACAAGACAAGATCAAATATAACATGGAAAAACTTATTGATTGGCCAGGTAAGATTTTGTAACAGTAGTATTGCAGCTACTATATAAAAAGTATTTGAAGGGGTATTTTTTTTAACATAATTTGGGAAGTACATCCTTTTATCCTTTATTGTCTTATCCTTAAGGTTCTTGGTTTTTACTAGCAATTACAAATGATTAGGTTTATAATTCTGATTATATTGCAAATGTTTTAATATGATGATTTTAATGTAATTATCCTAATAAATGTAAAAGTGCAGAATGATATATAACCCAGACAACTACTACCTGGCTCCAGTAGTGGGGACTTTTTTCTTCTGCTAGCAAATTTCTTTCTGCTCTTTTTTAGCAACTTGGCTGTGTTAATATTTCCGATGCTATTGGCTGATATTCAAAGACCCAATTGAAAGTCGGCACAGGTTCCTCACCCCTTGGACATACAGTTATTTACCCCTCCTCATCTATTCTTTTACTTTAATATTATTCCTTTAGGTTTTAACTCGAGGTTACCTAAAGAATATAAAGATGAATCAAAAAAATATGGAGCCCTGTCTTATTCTGCTGTTAAAACATTAAAGGTGAGTTTATAATACCTATGGGATGGGATGATAGCATAGATATCGCGGATATTAAAATAAAAAAAATTAACTTTAACAACAGTTTTGTTAGACTCGAGGGGCCGACGGTTCGGGTTTTAAAAAACTGGTATTAATTTTATGATTTTCATTTTGATATATGTTGAAAATTGTCTGTTATACGATGCTACACATGATTTTTCATACTGGGAAAAAATAAAATTTTTCAATATTTATTTTTTAGGTTCTATTTGTTATCCTATCCCTCTTTTTTCAGCAAATGATCGAGGAGCTGAAACCGAAGGAGCAGAAAGGATATGTGAGAAGAAAAATGGTTAACAACACCACCAAGTTTGAAAGCGATGAAGGGATGTTTTGTTTTATTTATTTACTGGCAACTGCGCCCCTAGAGACCTCCTGGGGGGGGGGGGGGGGGATTGTATGAGTGGAGTTTGTTTATTTTCATTGTCTTATCCCCTAAGATCCCTAAAAATTAGAGTTTTATTATAGAGAAAACGATTTAAAATAATTGCGTCATAATGCGTAAATACAAGTATATTAAACAAAACATGATTTAGAAGGCGAAGTTATTGATTTAGATTCGTCCCAGGATGATTCTGTTATCATTATAGAGGAAGAACATTACAATTCAAAGAAGATAAAGAAGGATGATAGTGTCGTTATTTTAGAGGTAAGAAATAATCTAAAGGGGTAGTTGCACGAAATGCATCTAAACATGAATTTAGTGCATATTTTTTCTTGTTCAATGGTTTATAAGGCATATATTCGAAAGAATTTCAATCTTCTACCAATTAGTTTTAAAGACATCAAGACTTTTATTCTTGTGATATATGCAACTTAAATAGCTAGCATACTTTCACAAAACAGCATGACGACTAATTTGGTGATGTCTGATTGTTTGTTATTTATTGTAATACAAACTATATATATTTGATGGTATACTTGTAACGTATGCTTGAAATCATCTTTTTGAGAGGCACTTCATGTAACTTTTCCCTTTGAAAAATATTGTCACTAAAAAATAGCACCTTAATTTGAAGAAAAAAATTATAAATTGAAATAGGGGGTGTATTTTTTGTTTGTTTATTACTTAAAATAAGGTTAGGTTATATTTGGTACTGTGGGAAGCCCCACAGTATTAGGGCCCACTTACTTGAAATTGTTTATCAAAATTAAGGAGAGAGCGGGGTCTTTCAATGCTCGATAGGTACTTTGAGGGAAAGCATCAATATTCTTTTTTTATACAAGTTCATCACTTGTTTTAGAAAGACGTAGAGACTGCTATGGAAGGCCTCGAGGATGGTGAGCTAGAATTAACAAGTAGTAAGAGCGCCACCTCGACACCCCTGCGGGAATCCAGCAACCCCATGGCCACGCCATCCAGGCAGAGTAGCCAGGCATCTAGTACCTCCAGCAGTATTGCCAAGACTGAACCAGGTAAATAAAATTCCGCGACGAGTGTCTACCCACAGTTACGTGATAAATAGCCGACATAAAATTTTGTCTTGTAGAGTAGCATATGAATGGACATATATTAGCCATGGATAAGAAAATTAAAAAATATTGATGTACATTGTTTACCCTTAATTTAGATCAAAAATACCCTTTTTGCAAATTAAAATTATTGGTTAAAAAGTTTTGACACTGCTGATTTGTACAACCAAATCAATTAATAAAAAATATTTACTTTTAGGAACGCCTATCGTTGAAATATACTCGCCGTTCACCCGCCTACCGAGCCAGAACAGCTTCGGCAAGGACATGTCCGAGCATATCGTGTTTGAGAACCTGCCCGACTACACGGGCAAGTGGGACCAGATGCGGGGGCTCCTGGGACGAATCCGCAAACGAAAGGAGATGTGTGAGGACGGTGGTGATGAGGATAATGATTAGTTACAATGTTATTCCTAAAAATCTGATTTAAATCATGTAATGTTGGTATATTTCAATTAAATTTTAGTTACTTTCTTGCTTTCCAACTTAAATTACTCAATCAAATACTGTAGCGGTGGCTTCCCTAAAAATGCCTGCAATTTCAACCCCCCACAGTCAACTCTCCTTTGATTTAAAAAAATTTAAAGTTATGGGACAGGGAGGTATACCGATGTCTAACCCCTGTGGGGATACACAGTAACCAATATAACCTAACCTAAAAAAAACAAATGAAAATTAACCCCAATAGGTAATATTTCAATATAAGGGCTGGTGGAATCTGCTCGACTAGGCACTTTGAGGGGAAACTGCTAAATCTGATGTTACTTTTTTCTTTTGCCTTTTTAGATAAATTACATTAGGTACCTAGTAGATTAATAAATATTTCATTGGGATTTTAAAAAAATATTTTTTGTAAAAAGTATCCAGGGATCTTAAAGGATAAGACAATTGGCGATAATTTGATTTACAGTCCCAATTACGATAAACAAAATTACCTCTTCTGTATATTAAATAATAGGTGAAAAAGTTTCGACACTCAAGTTTAGTATAATAAGTCCTGTTAAGTTTTCAAAAGTCTTCGAAGTTTTCAACAGTTTTTGGTAGTGTTTTTTAACTTTTGGGTATTAGTGAAAATTGACATACAGTGATTACAATTAATTTAATCTTACCCAGCTTTATTTTTAATTCTCGTTTTTTGTCTTGTCTCTTTATTCCTGTTAATTCATGATAAATTATGCAATGCTCTCGTGATAGTTTATTTTTGTTGCATTTTTATTTAGTAGCACAGCTACTCTATAAGTATAATGAAATTGTTAGGATTATTTTCAATATGATTTCGAAACCTATAATATCCGCAGGATTAGAATCGGTTTTCAGCCATTAGCAACGTATTAAAGACGATTTCCCACGAATATTAAGATAAAAATCATAAAATTAAAACCCATTAGTTTTATTTCTCGGGGTTAACTAAACTGGTTTATTCTTAAAATTTTTCATTTAATTTTCGCGGAAAGGTGTATGTCTATAATACGATGCTACACAGGATTTTTTAGTATGGTAGATAACCATTTTAATTGTAATTACTTAAATTAAATTCTAAATTGACAAGTATTTGTAATGTGATACACTAATTAATTGAAATAAATACACCATCAAGAAAGTAATATTTTTACAGGAAAAGCTTTTCTATAATAAGAGTCAGTCAGTCCGTAACAGTTAATTTTGACATGTTAGAATTGACCTATCGATTGCAAACTTTGAACGAGGAATCCCATATCAGTTAGGTACGATTTAGGAAGCATAACAACTCTCCAATCGTTACCAGAAAGTCTACGTCTTTAAAAAGCTGATTTTTATGAATTTGACAACAAATATTATTTTAGTTTTATTTCACTTATTGTTTATACCTTATACCTGCACATTTTCTAATATTCCGTACCGCGATTTGTGGGTAACAGTTGCGCGCACAGCTTGGACGCCCTTGAACTATAGAGTAGCTTTGCTACTAATGAAAAAAACAATTTATAGATCACAACATCTTTTTATTTTTCATAATAAATTTTCTTTTTTTCATAACTAAATAAAATTCTATAATCTTTGATTTTGGCAACTAACAACAATTTTTCCATTATTTTTTAATACATTGGTCAACAAAATAAAGCAGTGCTTTTTTATAACTAGAAGCTTTGCTCCTCGCATCTCATTATTAAAAGTGAAGGTAGGGGGTAGAAAAATAGCCGAACACCATTCAAAGCTTACCAAATGAAGACTTGACAATTTTAGCAATTGGCGAGATTTTAACGGATTTTTTATCTTACTACTTCACAAAAAAGAAATTTTACATACTTATTTGAATACCCTAGGATTTATTAGGTTACAATTATTCCTCCATTTGCGGTTAAAACTAATTTAAAAGCACAAAAAATCATTAGGTACCTAGGAAGTACAAAATCTATGATTGTCAACATTTTAAAGTTTTTTTCTTTTGACTAGTAGGTAGGAAGTTTTGAATAACTTTTTTATAATTGCTGAAATCTAAATTTTCACTTTTATAACAAAAAATAACATGTAATAGAAGACAAAGATTATTATTATGATAAAATAGAACAAATCAGATAGCTCCCCTTGTGCTGTTTTTATATCAATATAAGACTGTTAAATTACTATTAGAATAGTGTTATATGGTAGATTCTATTCAGGGATCTAATAGGATAGGACAATGGATCATAAATTGATGTAAACTCCCAAATATAATAAACCTAACTAGGTATCCTTTCTGTAGCTTAAAATATTCGTTTAAAAGTTTGGACACTCAGTTTGTACAATCTAATTTAAACAATTTAAAGCTAACGAATGTAGATCATAGGTACGGGTACCAGTAACTTTACAGTCCATTGTCCCCTTCCTCCCTTGGATTATAGACACTACATATCTGACTAGGCATCGACTTTTTCTAAAGGCATTATTACTACAGACAATAATGTTCGTATAAGGTGCAGAAGGGGGTGTCAACACCCCTTAAAAATTTAAATTTGGAAGACCTGCCATTTCCTTTTACTACCCAGTGGTGCACGCCACTGCTAAGAACAGCACAAAAATTTGACAGGACATAACCCCCCTGTTGAAAATTATCTTAAAATTCAATTCATAATAATTATCCTTGTCAATAAAACAACAATAAGGTCACTGTGATTGTAGTACAATTTTTTTTTTGACAGGGTATGGGTAATTGCACATAAATAAAAACCATTTTGCTTCCAACTTTTCAGCAAGTTCTTCAAATAGTACCTTGAAATATATATTTCTAGTGGCTGCTCCCTGAGCATATTTATAAGAGATTTTCATATTCAAAGGGGTTGAGAGGGGGTTAGAAAATAGGCTAAAACCATCCTGGATCAAATCAGTGAAGAATCCCAAAAATGTAGAAATAGTTTTATTGGTTGACCAGATCTTAATGTACAATAAGACGCAGAATTGCAATTATTTGCTTAGTGGAAAAGAAAGCAGCAATATAGTTTTATCTTCAAGTGCTATTTGCCTCCCCCTGTGTTTTAATTAGGCAACAACGGCAATTCTATTCAGCAAAAAATAACAATTTGTAGGTTTTCAATCCTGAAAATCTAAGGATTTGTCACTTTTTTAACGTTTTCTTTTAAAACAGAGCCGAGATTTCGATTTGACAGATTTTAGTTTTCACGTGATTCTTAACTCGAACCTGTAACTTAATGTTCTTTTTTAGTTGTTAGCTCTGTTACAAAAAAAAATTTTGTTTTATTATTTTCACAAATTTTAACATCACGACGCCGCAGTAGTCGACGAGCCAGCGGCCCCGTTACCGTCGATGCCGCCGGCAAAGCGTATTTCACAGCCGCTCTCCGCGTGCTCCAACACCTCCTGCTTCAGCTGCGCCACGCTGGATTTCATCTTTTTGACGACGGCCGCTAGGTCGCTATTCTCATTCTTTAGCTGTTTCACCCGCTCGTCGAGCTGTGCGATCTTTTCTAGCTTGCGCTTGCGGCACTTGCTGGCCGCCATTCGGTTGCGCATCCGTTTGCGCTCCAGCTTCATCTGCTCCTGGTTGTCCATGTCGAGCGGGCTCAGCTGGCTGTTGCCGTCACCCGTCGACGCGTTGGACGGGATCGGCGATATTGAGGAGGGCGCCGAAAAGTGGTCGCCACCGCTTTGGTGTGAATAGTCACCGCTGAGATGCGAATGGTCGAGGTTATGCGATGATCCCGCCACGCTAATATCGTCAGGCTCGTCCTTGATTTGTACTTTTAACGTGACCGAGGCGGGATGGTTCGGCAATGATAACGGTAAATTATTGCTATTATAATGATTGACCACGGCGTTACTGAGTCCGGCCAGGGTTGTCGCCGCCTCGTGGCTTGAAGCATGATGACTAGAGGAAAACGACGCCGTTACCGCCGCCGACAAAGCCGATTTGGACGTCAACGGGTCACCCGTCGTTGTGCCGGTCACAACTGCCGATGTCTGCTGTTTTTTCACTTGCTCCAACGCTAGCTCGAAGCCCTTGGCATATTGTGCCTGTTCCTCTGTTACCGGGAACGTGTAGCCGGACGGCGTGGGCGTCGCCAAACTTGGATTTTGACTCAAAAACTTCTCCAACTCAGGCGTGTTCAGCTTCAGCATTTGAACGTCGGGCGAGGTGAGCAGCGTTTGCACCTGTTTGCGGCGAGAGGGATTGCTGGCGCTCTCCAGGTCAAGGGTCAGGTTCATTTGCCGTTTGCGGGGGTTGTGCGCACCGCCGACGGATGAGGTCGTGGTCGGCGGGTGCATGTTGCCGGCCTCCATTTTGGCGGCGAGGTTTTGTCGCCTTGTATATGAGTGATTTAATTTGTAGAATTCGGCTTCTGCAAAAAACCTGAAATAAACAAAAACGATATAAATATTTTTTTCTGTTACGTTAGGTAGACAAAAAAAAGGTATTTTTTGTTTAATAATGACGTCATCTAATTACTAGGTATATATTTTTATGATTAATTTGTTTATAATTGTTGTATATAAATATAATTAATATGTCATAGAAAATTTATTTTTAGACTCTTTAATTACTTTTATTTTAAAAATGATGTTATATTGTAGTTTTATATTAGAGGAACCAATATTAAAGTCATACGAATTATCTCTTACTATTCTTAATACTAGTGGCTACGCCCCTAGAGGCCTCTATGGATACTAAAAGAAAGGGGGGGGGAGATGAGTCTCCACTTTAAATTTTAAAAACAAAAAGTAAAAAAATTGGGCAAAGAAATTTTGTTTCTATGGGCGATATGTCTTAGTTAACAAGATCCTTCAGTACACACAGGCAGACATCCTGTTACTTTAATTGACTAATAATCATCAACATAATGAGTTACTCGTGTTAACATGGTAATTTTTTAAAAGAGCCCTTTATTTTATTTCATTTGAACTTAATGCTTGTAGATAGAGGTAATTCCTTCTTTTCTTTTGCCAACATCCAACTATTTCTAAGAATGCCTTAATGCTAGGGATCTAAAGGGATAAGACAATGGCCGAAAAATCAATAAACACTCCAATGATGATATCCAAAATTACTTTTTCTGTAGATTACAATTTGTGGTTGAAACGTTTGGACCCTCAACTTAATGACTAACCAATCAAATTTCAAAAAAAAAAATCCCCAAAGCGTCGGCCATCTCATAAGAAAACGTTATTTTAACACTTTGGGGACTAGTGTGATAAACAATGATACCAATGTCCTCTCCCTCCCTGGTCTAAAACTGTAATTAAATGAATCATAGAGAAAAGATATCCAATAATAACGGCCGCAAAAATAATAATAAGTTTTCTTTGAAAAATATGATTCATATAATGCTAACTTTATTTTTAAGTCTTAAAATAAACTTGAAATGTAATTGTAAAAGGCAAATTTTAGTTTCCAATTTTAAAACCAAAAAAGTGAAAACAGTAAAAGTGTCTGACTATGACGTCAGAAAAAATTAACAATTAACCAATGAGAGGCCGCTATATATTTTACCATTGTGAATACTGGCTTCTCATTGGTTAATTGTTAATTTTTTCTGACGTCATAGTCAGACACTTTTACTGTCTTTCAAAAAAGTTATTTATCACATCGTATTATAGACAGCATTCCGCACATAAATAAATAAAAAATTATGATATTAAACTAGTCTTATTAGTTATCTAGAATATAACTGAGGCTATTCTAATAATGATATTAAGTCAAATCACACATCAGACAAATATTAGGTATAACATTTTGATGAAATAGGTTATATATAGCATACCCTTAAATTCCTTTTTAGAAAACATTATAATGTTCAACTCTATAAAATCATACAATTAAAGACATTAGGTATTCAATTCTAAAATAAAAAGTAATCTATTAATATGCCTATGAATTTATAAGAAATAGGACCATTTTAACACATTAGAAGTCCCTTAATATATCATGACGTGAAATAATCGATGTATTATTACTTGGATGTTGCACCAGATTTTTATGTAATCTGATAAAGTGAAACTCGCAGCTGGCTAAAATAACAATACCCTGTCTCCATCCCCTTTGCCCTATCCTCTCCCCTCACGTACTGGATAAGGATAAACAAGCTGACCAATAAATGAGGTTCATATTAGCAAGCTAAAGTGACGACAAATTCTCCCCTGTCAATATATCCATGTATATCCTATATCCAATATCAATGAAATGCAAGGGAAGGTTAAATCCTATAAAACTTAGGTATACCACTTTAATTAAATAGGTTACCCTAAAAAAACTTTTAAAATATATTATATATAATACCTATAAAAAAGGCATAAATTAAAAATAAAAATTTACTGAATTTAGAATCAATAAATCATTTTATATAAATTAAATTTTACTCATAAAAGCTTCAAAAAAGAGTAATAGCTTTTAAATACGTTAAATTTATATATATAAAAAGACGTTTTACTAAAAAATACACAAACTAAAAATAAAAAATGCACATTCAAAAAGCTCACCTATATCTTAATATCCAAAAATAATTCACAATTTGGACACATTTTTCAAAATAGCTTGTGACATTATTATGTTAGTGTGTTATTGTGCCTTTACAATTTCTGTTTCTGCTATGCAATGCATTGTAGATAGATAGATAGCCATGATATGAGTCACACATTTTACGTCAAGTTACCGACATTTTTCAAATTTGCGCATTTTGAGTCAGCTTTTCGTGTATTTATATCCTGTTTAAGTAAAAAGGCATTTTAGAGAGATTAAAACAGCTCAATTTTTTTCTATTGTAGTTTAAAATCAATATTTTTTTAAAGATGTTGTTCATGGTATAAAATTAGGTGAGATTTCTTGTCCTATTAGGCATAATATCCAATTTCCATCGTGTAATAATGGGACTTCAAGCAAAATATGATGGTATAAAATTGTATTTGGCCTTTATATTTAAATACTTATTAGAAAAGCGTTAATTATTTTAAACTGATATTACTCCTTTTATTTTTTTAAGCTAGCCTTCCTGCTTTTTTTAGTGCAGTGAAAAAAAAATCCGCAACTAAAATATTATCCTCCTCTTATTGGAATTAAATCCTGATGTAATTTTCTCGGCCTCTGATTGGCTGTATAGTATTTGTTGACGTAGAAATTTGGCCCTCCTATTGGCTGCGATTCAGTACTCTTCTCTGATTGGTCAATGTATTATTTAAAGCAATTTTATTGGCCAATAATATTTAATGACGTCATTGACCAGAGAAAATTCTGGGTTATTAGGAAAGAATTCATTACTTTTTTTGCTGTGGTAATTAAAATTAACTTTAGGATATAAAAATACACTAAATGAAAATGTTTTTTTTTTCATTTAGACCAGTATTTATTGAGAAAAACATGCAAGTTTTTGCTTATACTTTTTTTACCTATTTTAGGTACAAATTGAAATGTACAAGAAAAATTGGCTTTCTTTTTCTAACTCTTATAAATTCAAGGTCAAAATGAATTAAATGTCAGATTTTTTGATTGATAGATAAATTTTAATGGCCAGAGTAAAAAATTAGGTAAACTAACCTTCCAGCTTAATATAACCTTTATAAAGAACTTTATATATAGTTGCTTCGCCATTTTAGCCTTTAAAGTTTCTGCCCCTCAAAAACATATATGATTCAATTTAAAATTTTTAATCCGACTCATTATATAACCGCTGAATACATTCTTCCTATATTTGAATATATACTTACTTTTGATCTGGCACAGTGTACTCCTTTTAACAGTGAAGCCTCTTATATATCCCTTGATGGTTTTAGGCAAATTTATTTTTATAAAAGTATAAAACATAAGAAAAAATATTTGGATCATGTAAAGAAAATGAACTAGCGAGATTTGTCGTATTTTCACAGTGGATTTTCTTCTATTTCTAACCACAAGGAGGGGGGGGGGAGGCTCTAACCCTGCGGGACAATCATAATCATTTACCTAACCTAACCTAAAATAAACTATCAAAAGATAATGTGACAATACGACGATAATAATCCATTCAATTTACCCCATTCCCTCCCCTCCAACTGGATGAAATAACTGACCAATAAATAAGATCGTTATTTCCCCTGTCAATATCCACGTATATCCTATATCCATTATTCCCCCTATCAGATCAAACTTTTAAGTAGCAAAGCTACTCTTTAACTTGAAATGTCCGTAAGTCCGTCTGTCTGTCTGTCTTAGTTTGGGAGAAACGTGATTTTCTCTGCTTCTATAAAAGATAGACAGCTGAAATTTTTGGTGAAGATTCCCATTATATATGCCAATCTAATATATACATTGTTCTGTCCATCTGTCTGTTATTTGAGGTGCTAGATCGATTCCTAGATTTTTACGCTGTCGTGATTTTCTAAACTCCCTTTCAAGATAAGGAGCTGAAATTTTCAGGGATGAATTAATTTTATATTCTACATATTTACACAAAGTTTTATTAAGATTTGTCAATAACTTGGGGTGCTAGATCGATTCCTAGATTTTTAGGTTTTCGTGATTTTCTCTCTTCCTATTCGGATTGATGGATGAAATTATCAGGGATTGAATATGCTCATATTCTACATTTTTCCATCAAGTTTCATTAAGATTTGTCTATTGATTGCGGTGCTAGATCGATGCCTAGATTTTTAAGTTTTCATGATTTTAAAAGTTGCGTGATTTTAAAGGTTTACCTAGAGATTTCCCTATTCTATCAAGTTTAATGTTTATTGTATGACACTGCTCTATATTAAATTTTTTCCCGATATCCCTTCATCCCTTTTGAGCTTCGCTACTTATGGGTGTTGTCATCCTTGTTAAGATAATCGATTACTTTGTATCAAAGGCCTATAAGCTACAAATATTAGAGTAAAATACTAGAGGGGGAAGGGGTTAAATAATTGTATGTCTCTATCCTAAGGACCATGTGCCGACTCTCGATTAGGTCTTTGAAAATCAACCAATAGCTCTGAGAATATTAACACAGCTAAGAAGCAGAAAACAATTTGTTAGCAGACGAAAAAGGACTTTTGAAGAGAAAGGGGGGAAGGTAGTTATCTATATATACAATACATCTATATCATAGATCTATTCTACCATTTGCAGAAATTTGCTTATAATATTTGGGGTAAAGATTAATTTTTTGTCCATTGTCCACGGCATCCCTGTGCTACATGTAGAAATCTCCAATCAAGAATAAGGATAATCTAATAAACTGCACAATCAGGCTAATTTACATCACAAAACTAATAAAGACGAATCAAACATTCAGATACTTTCCCTTAACGTGCTTAACGCGCAATTAGATCCCCCCTACAATTGTTTTTAAACAAATTGAATATAAAAAAGATGTCGAACCCCTAGACGCTGTTCCCTTACCCTATAGGGCTACCCAGAACCCAATATAACCTGAAAGAAAGAAATAAACAAACAAATGAAAAACTACCCCCCCTCCCCCTTACACTTATTTTAATTTTTTTTTAATAGGGGGGGGGGGAGGGGTTTTTGTGAATTTTGATGGAAATTGCCAGCACTCCGAAATGGACTATAACAACATGTTAAGTAATTCTATATTGAATGTTTGTTATGTGTTACTTATTATCTCAGTAATCACCTGAATAATTGAATACATAACCAAGGACGAAATCATATATAAAAGCAAATCAAAATTTAAACATATAATGAAGAAAATCCTCACTTTTAGAAAATACTTTTCGTCAAGGGATATAGAATGTATGTGGATAATATGACAGGAGAAAAATTGTCGTCAATTTAGGTTGCTAATATGGAACTCATATATTGGTCAGTTCAACCTTCCAGTAGAAGGGAATGGGTTGTGTAAAGGGGGTGGATAGAGGAATCGTTATTTTAAGCCAGCTACAAGTTTCACTTTATTAAAATATACATGATAATCTGGTGTAAGATCCATATAATAATAAATCCATTGTTACATGAAATATATGTTTTAGTTTTACTTTCATGTACAATTATTACTTTTTAAAAGCGAAGCTTTTCTATAAATATTGTCGGTCGGTCCGCCTGTTACGGATAGCTTTAGAATTGTCCTATCGATTTCAAACTTTGCATATGGTGATTCCTGTAGTAGTTAGGTACGACTTGGAAAGCGTAGCAACTCTATAATCGTTACAAGAATGTCCGTAAGTCCTAAAAATGTTAGTATGTCCTTAAACAGTATTTGGGAAGTTTTGCAACAAATATATGTATAATTTTGTCAAAACTTATATATTCATATTTTGCATATTCAGTTCTGACACTCTACAAGAATTAATGTTCGTCTGTCCTACCGTTTCAGAACTTAGGTTTTTTTGGTTGTTGTCATCCTTGTTAGTATATTCATTGGTTTGATACTCTCAGGGATTAGGGATATGCCAATTAATAACTTCTATAGCCCACTCCACCCCCAATTATAGTACACAAAATTACCCCTTATCCTTATAACAAAACAGGATCTCTGTCTGTGTGTATATACCGATCTCACTAACCACTAAACCGATATGGTTCCCCTAGGTTCTCATAGATCCTTGGAAGGTTTAAAACTAATTTAAGGCAGGTTAATCCCCCCCCCCTCAAAAAAAAAATATAAAAAAATGGGTTGGGGTCGATTGTAACGTTCTAGAGGCCTCTAGGGGCGTAGCCGCTAGTAGAGATTAAAATGATTCGAAAAAAAATTGAACACTGTTACTTTAAACAAGCTTTTAAGATAACAAATATAATAATGGAGTTTTTATATTACTTGGATCTTACACCAAATTATCATGTTTTCTAATGAGGTAAAACTTGTAGCTGGCTATAACACTCCCTCTACCATATCACATTCCCTCCTAACTGGATGAACGAACTGACCAATAAGTGATGTCCATGTGAGTAACCTAAATTGAAGACCATTTTTACCTTGTCATAATATCTACGTATATTCTATACATTCATTGTTTAGTTTCACCAATTTTGGAACATTTTTTTAGACCTTTTTTAAAAAATGTTATAAACTGTAAAGTCCATGATACCCTCCCTCCCTGGCCTGGGTATTCTTTTTGAATGTTAAATAAGATATTTATTTATTGTGGATAAATAAATCTTTCTGTGCTATAGAATAAAGGCGACTCCATCAGAATAATAAATTAGGATTCTCTCAAATAATATATATCAATCTTCTATAATACAAAGTATAACGATGCCTAACTTTGTCTTTTTGTCACTTAAGATCTCGCTATTCGCTGAACTGATTAGATTGTAATTTTCATAAATGTTTTCAGCAATGTTTTTCTGAGAGTGGAAATACACATCCCGAAAAAATTGCCCCCCCCCCCCCTACAAAAAAATATAAATTACTAAAACTTTTATCATTTTACATTATTTTTCAACATAACAAGGATGACAACATTAATAAAAGCGAAGCTCTGAAACGGTAGGACAAACGGATCCGAATTAGATGTATAAGAGTCGAAGCAAAATTGTAAGTAAATTTGTTGAAAAACTGCTTGATTCAGAATAATGTTTATGGACATAGTTACATTTTTAGGACTTGATTATAGAGTTGCTTCGCTTATAATATTGTACTGTGTTGTCCCAGGAATCAGTATACCAAAAATCAGATCAATCGGATAATTAAATCACATAAAAATTTGTTGTTAAAAAAGTAAAAAAATAAACATGTTTAAAAAAGACGTATGGACATTCTGATAATGATTATAAAGTTGCTACGCTTCCTAAATCGTACCTAACTACTACAGGAATCACCATGCAAAGTTTGAATTCGATAGAACAATTCTAACATGCCTATATCCGTTACGGTCGGACAACCGGACCGACCCTAATTATAGAAAAGCTTCACTTTTAAAAATACAATTTTGTTAAACAATTTGACACCCCAATGCACGGTTGTGGGGAATATGGTGGGTCCATGCATTACGTGCATGATCAAATATCTCATGATTTATCGTTTTTAATTACTGACTACTTTTATACAGTGGGAGGCGTAGTGAAACAAATTAGTTGGGGGGGAAAAGACCAATTCAACAGTGTGCGGTCATTTCCGCATATTATCACATAAGCATATTGTTTTATCAATACACAAAAGCAAATTAAATTAGAAGTTGTATACAGTAGTGAGTGTAATGGATCTAAAGGGATAAGACAATGGCTGATAAATTAATATACATCCCCGATGATGATACTTAGAATAACCCCTTATGTAGATTAAAATTTGTGGTTAAAAAGTGTGAACACTCAACCTATTGATGCAACCAATTCAAATTGACTCAATCCCCAAAATTGTTAAGCTAATAAATAAGAAAACGTTATTTAAAACTTTGGGGACTATTGTCATTGCCCACTCTTTCTCTGCTGTACAAAGTTTATACTGTGTTAACAAGGACAAAAGGGATGAAAAGTAGAAAATGTTTTTTTTTCATGAAATAAAAGAAATATATTTTTTTCATTAAATAAAAAAAATATATTTTGTATCATGTATATCAAAATATTGTAGATCCTAAATAGATTTAGCTGAGTAATTTACCACATCGTATTATAGACATCTTTCCGTGGTTAATAAGTAAAAACAAGGTTCCAAATGCCTGAGCTAACAAAACTGCTGCTAATATTATGATATTTACTTACTACTCATTTAAAATTTCTGTAATATTAATAGTAATAGAGTAGCCCCGCTACTCTAAATTATTTTGTTTTATACCAACTAAGAACTAACGGCAAATTTTCAGATATTTAGATTAATTTTTTTAAAAAGAATTAATTAATGATTATTAAAATCTCAAAAGCTTTTTTTCTAAGTTTGTTTCAAAAATTAATTTTAATACTATGAAGAAAAAATACTTTATCGATGTACTTAATAGCTTAATGTACTTTTCTTCAATTTATACATGGAAACGTTTTATGGGGGCGTTGTTCAAAAAAGTGGTTTAAACACCACCAATAATTAAAATTTAAACAAAAATAAAAATCTGTATATTAATGTATTTTATATACATAGATATATTTAAATCTTTTATTACAAGCGACTTTAGATAAAGTATCAATTAATTCACATGCGTCGCATGTGTTTGAATGTATTCGCATCAATGTAAATTATGTTTGCAGGGATAAATGGAGTTGAAATATGGATCTTGAAATTGTTGGTGAATTTTATCTATAATTTAGATGTCTGTCAACCCTTAACGGTTGGGGGGTGGGGGCGTTTTTTTTTCTATCCTGTTTTTTCTATCTCATTTTCCATTTTTTCCATCCTGTTTTTTTCTATCTCATTTTCTGTGTGTGAAAGATAAAGAGCCCAAACTGCTTGACTTTTTTAAGTATGGGTGTGACACATAACTGAGAGTTGGAATTTTTTGAATATCTCCATCCTGGAGGGCACAGGATGCCAGCAAACCTGGCAGGGTCATCCAGGTAAAGAGCAAAAATATTTTTTTGACTAAAGCATTTTATCATGCCAAAATACTAAAAAATCCTCTAGTAGTACATCCTTATATAAAATACAGGTGTTCAAGTCACTTTCAGGTTCCAGGTATGATCCAACAGGTCCTGATCCTCCAGGTCTCCAGAAATCTTTAAAAGGCTCCTGTGGCCGCAATTTTTGACTTAGAGACTTCAAATTTTAAACTTAAGATTTTCTTACATGTCTACATTACATATTAAAATTTCATGAAGATCCGCCGCCGTTTTCCCGCCGACCGCCGACTGCGGCGGCTTGCAGCTGCCAAGTACAGCTGCGGCCGCAGAAATTTATATTTTGATATTTCTAATGTAAAATTTACATAAAGATAAACATTTTCTGGAAAAAATTTTTCTTCTAGCTTCAAAAATAAGAAAATTACAGCCGTTTGAAATTTTTAATTAAAAAAGACCTAAAAACAAAGGTTGTTAAATAAAAGGGTGAAGGAAGCGAAAATTGACTTAGACTTAAAAAGGTCGGAAATTCATTATCAAACAGGGGACTTGCACAAAAAAAATTAGCCCATTAGCTCTGACAGGAACTGAGATAATAAGGGGGGCGTTGAACGCCCCCCCATCCCAAAACCGATTAATAAGCGGCAAGGGGCCCGACTGTAAAGGGTTAATGTAACCCTTTTAGTACATTTATTTTTAATTTTTTATATTTTTTAGGTATTTTCCTTATAGGATTTCAAACAGAGTGATAGATTAACAGGGAGAAAAAACAAAGTGAGTTGCAGTGTAGATTTGCTTTTAAAAATTAGTTTATTTGCCAACATTTTCCTGCCATTCAACTTTCTCCTCACCCTCAAATGGTTAAAGATTCAAAAATAAAACAAATATATTCTGTTCAAGTGTACTCTGGTTGAGAAAAATATTGGAAAATTAATCAGTATTATTCTGTTAGTGAGTAAATTCATATCAGCTTTTTAAAAGCAAAGCTTTTATATAATTAAAGTCTATCTGTCTGTATGTAAGTTTATTATTCTAGCAGAGTTAGCTCTTCTGGTTAAATTAAACAGGTTAGAATTGTCCTATTAATTTCAAACTTTGTATAATGATTCCTATAATAATTAGGTATGTTTTTGAATTGTAGCAACTTTATAATTGTTACTAGAAAGTACATCTAAAACATGATGATTTTTTATTTATTCAGCTAATTTTTGGGATTCTGATTCCTATTACAACAAGGTACATTGTTACAAGCAAATCATCTCTATAAATAAGTTGAAAATGTCCTTAAAAATTCTCCTGTATTAAAGAAGATTGCAACAAATTTACTTTACTTCAAATTTTTTTTAGACCTGTGTTTAGTATTCTTCTTATTAAGTTCTGATACGCTACAAGTGTTTATGTTCATTTGTCCTGCATTTCAAAGGTTTTCTCATATGGATGTTGCCAAATGAGGAAGTCTGTAATAAGATATGCGCCAAAGGGCAATAATAGGTAAATTTTGTTAATTTTATTATAATTCATGTATAATCATATCCATATTCCATAAAAAAATTTAAGGTGGGAGTTTGTACACTTACAGATTTCATCCTGGGACTTTCCCTCTAGGGGCTAGTGGAGCAAAACAGCTCTAGACCAGCCAATTTTGTATGTAGTCTATTACTGTAATCATAAACATATGAAAAACTTAATTGGCGTCGGCAACCGCCGTAAACGCCGAACATGGCCGTTTCCGTTATTTGCCGTTTTTCAGCGATGGTCAGAAAAATATTTTTTTGTTATGTAAACTAAGAGTTCGTCCTAAAATTTGGTTATCATAGCTTTAGATTTGGCCGCTCTACAGCTGTTTTAATATTTAGCGGCTGGCAAAAAAAATGAAATAAGGGGGGAGGGGGGAAGTTAGTACACTTATAGGAAATGAAATTCAATAGCAAATTTTGCCCTGGCTTGTTTTTCTAGTTATCAACCTAATTCTTTTTGTAAGCTCTCTTACATGACTGGATCTACCCATAAAACTTTAAAAATTTAATTTTGTGACTTTCCCTCTAGGGGCTAGTGGGCCAAAATAACCCCCCAAACACAATAAATTTAGGTTCTGAGCTTATTTTTAGAGATATTGAGATGATTTTTTTTTCCAGAAAACTTTTTTATCATAACCAAACTAAGTAAACATTACAGATTTCATTTTGAGACTTTCCCTCTAGGGGCTAGTGGAGCAAAAGACTCCCAAACAGTAGAAATTTTAGTTCTAAGCTTATTTTTAAAGATATTGAGATGATTTTTTTCAGAAAACTTTTTTAACATAACCAAACTAAGTAATCATTACAGATTTCATTTTAGAACATTCCTTCTAGGGGCTAGTGGAGCAAAAGACCCCAAAACACTGATATTTAGGTTCTGAGCTTATTTTTAAAGATATTGAGATGATTTTTTTTGTAGTAAACCTTTTAACATAACCGTACTAAGTAATCATTATAGATTTCATTTTGGAACTTTCCCTCTAGAGGCTATTGGAGCAAAAGACCCCCCAAACACTAACATTTTAAATCTGAGCTTATTTTTAAAATTTTAGTTCTAAGCTTATTTTTAAAGATATTGAGATGATTTTTTTCAGAAAACTTTTTTAACATAACCAAACTAAGTAATCATTACAGATTTCATTTTAGAACATTCCTTCTAGGGGCTAGTGGAGCAAAAGACCCCAAAACACTGATATTTAGGTTCTGAGCTTATTTTTAAAGATATTGAGATGATTTTTTTTGTAGTAAACCTTTTAACATAACCGTACTAAGTAATCATTATAGATTTCATTTTGGAACTTTCCCTCTAGAGGCTATTGGAGCAAAAGACCCCCCAAACACTAACATTTTAAATCTGAGCTTATTTTTAAAGATATTGAGATGATTTTTTTTCCAGAAAACTTTCTTAACATAACCAATTAAGTAATCATTACAGATTTCATTTTGAGACTTTCTTTCTAGGGGCTAGTGGAGCATAAGACCCCCAAACACTAAAAAATTAAGTTCTGAGCTTATTTTTAGAAATATTGAGATGATTTTTTCCAGAAATCTTTCTTAACATTACCGTACTAAGTAATCAATACAGAATTCATATTGGGAATTTCCTTTTAGGAGCTAGTTGAGCAAAAGACCCCACAAACATTAAAAATTTAGGCTCTGAGCTTAATTTTAGAGATATTGAGATGTCTGTTCATCTGTCTGTCAGTCTGTCCATCAGTCCATTAGTCTGTCAGTCAATAATACTTTTGGGAAAATGTGATTTTCTAAGCTGCCATTTAAGATAGAAGGCTAAAATTCTTTGTCAACATTTAATTTGTTGAAAAACTGCTTAATACAGGATAATGTTTATGGACATACTTACATTTTTAGGACTTGATTATAGAGTTGCTTTGCTTATAACATTATAGTTTGTTGTCCCAGGAATTAATACACCAAAAATCAGATCAATCGGATGATTAGATCACAAAAAATTTGTTGTTAAAAAAGTAAAAAAATCAACATGTTTAAAATGGACGTAGGGACATTTTGGTAATGGTTATAGAGTTGCTACGCTTTCTAAATCGTACCTAACTATTAAAGGAATCACCATTCAAAATTTGAAATCGATAGGACAATTCTAACATGCCTAAATTAACAAAAAAAGCTATCTGTTATGGACGGACGGACGGACCGACGGACGGACGGACCGACCCTAATTATAGAAAAGCTTCGCTTTTAAAAAGAATATTTAGCAATCCTCATAAGAAAATAACAGGATGTTTGTTTAATAGGGGGGAACTTCAACGCCCCCCCCCCCCAAACCTATTAAGGTCCAGAAAGGGTACCGACTGTTTAGGGTTAAACATAGAGTAAATTCGCTACTAAAACTTAAACTCTAAAGTCATCCTAGATGTAACACGAATGTTATTTAGTTTCCTGCGAAGTTGTCTCCGATACAACCGCTAATTTTTAAAATCAAATTAATGTTTTTGTTATCAAAATAATAATCCTTTAATAATTTTTAGTGCAATTAAATATAGAATGTAAATATTCTAAATAGAAAAAAATTATTTCTATCTAGACGTTGCAAAGTTTTAAGTTCGCCAAATTTGAGATATGCCAGAAAGCCGGACCCACCTTTTTCCCCACAACCCAATGCACAACCCTTCTATACCCCCCCTCCGCACGCCCTTTATTATATGTATATTACATGAATAGAAAATTATGTTATCACAGGCTCCCCAATTTACCCTTTTATCCCCCCAGGGAGGAAGGGGACATTAGGCTGCTTATTACTCTCGTCCCCAAAGTTTTATAATAACGTTTACGTGGCGAATAACTTTGGGGACTTTTATTGAATTATAATTGGTTGGTTCATCTAACTGAGTATCCAAACGTTTTTTACCACTAATTGTAATCTATAGAATGAGTAATTTTATATATTATCATTGAGGATGTACAATGTACATCCATTTATCGGCTACTGTCTTATCCCTTTAGATTCCTGCTTTTATATCTCATAGAAAAACATTCACAAAAAGAAGGAATATCTTTTCATATGTTATTGTGATATAGACAGACTTACATAAGTTAATGATAGAGTAGACTTAATGTTCAATTCAAAATGCAAACAGATTTTTAAGTATTTATTATATTGGATTAAATGCAGTTTTTGATTAAATAAGATTATATGTTGATACTATATTTAGAAATGATTAAATATGTTAATAAGTCAAAACTACTGATTATTCAAAGCTGGATAGTTCTGAAGTAGCAGGATGTCTGTCTGTATATCAGGACACCAAACAACAGGATGACTGTCTGTTTAATTAATACAATGTATTAATTAACTATGCACTTTGAAGGGGTAGAATATCTGTCTGTGCAAACTATCTAAAGTAGTAGGATGTCTGTAAATAGCTGTATTGGTCTTAATAAAGACTCGAACCCGAACCAGATAATGTTCTGTGTTAGGACTCTCAATATCAACTGACTTAAATATATTTTCTCTTTATTCTTTCTGAGAGCAATTAAAGAGCAATTAAGAGTAACAATTAACATATGGTCTGCAAACTTAAATATATGACATCACAACATAAATATATGACATTTACCCCCTTCTGAAACCATCCAGCTAAGCATGGTTTCACCATCCATCAGGTTGATCCAATAAACTAGGATCAATGTCTTCACTGGGTGAACCTACATCGAAATTAACCCCGGCCTCCAGTCCTTCCTCTCCTTCACCCACTGGAGGAGGAGTGTTCAGCGCCCCTCCACCAACCTCAGCCGAAACGCCCACTGTTGCCGCTATGACAGCATTACTCGCTGCAGCAGTTACAGGCCCTCCTACAGCCACCATCACAGCATCATTTACCGCTGAGGCGGTATCATTCGCAACAGCCACCTCTGCAGCAACCGCTGGCCCATCTGCCGACATTGCCACCTCCATCTCAACGCCACCAGTGACCTGAACACCTCCCGAGACCATCATCACTCCGTTGCTAGCCCCAGCACCGTCAGAAGTTCCAGCCTGCTGCAACTGCCAATATGACGCCGCCGGTAAGTCATTGTTTATTCTGCGCCGGATCTCGCTAAGCTCACTAAAAATATTGGACAGGTGCCTTTGCACTTCAGCCTCTTTTTTCGCCATCTCAGAAATAGCCTCTTGAACCTTAGTTCCCTGTCCTGCCAAAACACTTTCCACTTGTTGGCTCACCTGCTGTCCCAACTTGGCTGAACTACTTTCCCAATTATCAGTCATTGCTGTCTGTACACTTTGTACCATATAAGAAGTCTTTTGCTGTGCAGTAGTAGCCACCATTTGCTGCATCTCTGTATCTACCTTCCTTATACAGTCCATTAGATCCCTCTTATGCGAGGCCAACATATCTTTAATCCGATTATGACTGTCCGTCTGCCAAAGTTTCTGTGCAGTGTTCAAACTTTTGACTGATTCTCTTACAGCTTCACGAATTTTTTCCTCAATCATAGGCTTTAGAGTCACAGCAACAGAATTACTGATTTTACCTATATCTTCATCACTGAGCGGCGCCAAGCCACGTTTGTCATTCTTGCGCTCAGCCTTATTTCTCTCAACCTCAGCACGTAAATCTGGTAACTCCCTCTTTTGTTTAGGCCCAAGAGAATCTGCCCCAGCAGGCCGCTTAACCACGCCCCTTCTGGAAGTACCTTCCCCAGCATCATTATAAGCATTGCTGGCTCCCCTTCTGGAAGTACCTTCCCCAGCATCATCATAAGCCTTGCTGGCTCCCTTAGACCTGACCGACCCAGCAGCCTGATTTGGCACAAACTTACCAAATCTGCGCCGTCCATCACCAGAACCAGTATCTGCCACCTTTTCAGGCTTGTCCGTAGTAGGCTCAGTCCAACTGTCTATCTCCGAACCACTCTGTTCACTGGGCAGACGATCCCTGGAATCAAGCTCAACTTCAAGACTCACGTTGCCAACATCGTCCTCATCATCATATCCAGGCTCATACCTGGGGGATTCTACATCATACTGCCTCCTGTCATCTCTTCTATACACAACATGCCGCCGATTAGATCTGCCAGCTTCCAACATCTCAACAGACGGTTCACGCTCCTCCCGCCGACCAGACGGCCGCTGATACCGCCTTTCGTTTCCATCTCCATTTCCTGATAATAATCAATAATTAAATATTAACATTTTAATATTCTAATATTTTAACATTTTTCATATATAAGACGACATTCAAAACGAAATACTTTACATAAATTATATTTATCAGGGATGCCAAATTTTAATTACTGTTTTCCCGATAACGCGAAAATTTGACGCAATTACACAGTCTGCCTAGACAACCAACACACAGCAATCCAATAACCACCCCAGCAGCACCCATCACCGCCATAACAAAATGCTGCCAACTATTAGTCAACCAATCAATTGAGGAATTATACAAATGTACAAACCAATCTTCTGTCACCTCTACAACAAACGCATTTGAATTAGCAGCCAATTCCGAAAGTTTAGCCTCTTCCACAGACTCCAACACCTGTCCTTTCTCTCCCTTATCCAGCAGATGCTCAAAATTCAATGGTACCTTCAACCAACTATCCTCCAGCCGTTTAGTCTGAACCAGCTGCATTCCTGCCCCCTTATTGCCTAGATATAATCCAGGTTTAACTCTCACAAATACTGGATTTTTCCTACACTCGACAACCATTAACAAGGAAACATTTTTAACTAATCTTGTGAATGGTTCTACAGCAACAATTCTGTCATCCATAAACAGAGAAAAATGACCAAGATAACACGGCAAATCTGCTCCTATAGTCACATTCAACCATCTTTTTTTACATACAGACACAAGCTCCATCTCCCCCAGATGTTGTACCAACAAATTTCCGACTTGCTTGATGTTGGAATGAAACAAATTATTCTCCCAACACCCCTGTTCTGCCTGCAAAATCCTTTCCACTTGATGATAGGAAGAAGTTAACTGTAATAATAAAGCACCATCCTCCTCTTTTTTTCGCATCCAAGGAAAGAAATTCTTTTTAGCAGTTGTAATCCACAAAACTACATCAGGAACGTTGGTATGAAAATAATGCAAATCAGTCAGAAAGTCAGAAAACTCCACTTTTTTCCCCAGTTTTAATCCCAACGAAAACTGTGGAGAAATCGCCAACCAACTTTGGCCACCCTGATTATTAGCATCATCCGCCATATTAGAAAATGTAAACAAAGTTAAGTTTACAATTTCAACAGTCCGAAAATAACTAAAATAACGTCTATCTTCCTGTGATCTATTGTGAACTATCACTCGATCAAGCCCAAGCCGCAGATCAGACTCCAGACAGTGTGCCCCAATGAACTGGTCCTCAAGAAAACAACTGTTATCAGGTAACATTGAAATTTGTATATTTTTCAAATAACTTGTAATCTGAACTTCTTGAAAAGTATTAGGCACAAAGGTATTATTTAAATAAATACCATCTCCTCTGCACTGAGGGTCAATCCCATACGTCATCATATCATCATACAGGATGCTACCATTTATGAAATAAGTCAGTGACCGGTCATAAAACGCTACAGGCAACCGTCGTCCATCTATGTCTAACACCCTCTGTTCCTCCATCCTTTTACAATCTTCACTAGAAATTAACTCATCACTACTAACAACAGCTGGTGCCCCTAAATGTAGATGGCTATATTTGCCGCAATACCAGGTGTGAACCGTTCTGTCGACGTGACATTGTACCGCGGGCAAAAATCTCACTCCAACTTTTTTTAACAGATGACCGCTGACTGTTCCATTAAACTCATGCTGACCAAATACTGTACATTCTGAAGCCCTCAACTCAGGACCGTCGCCAACACACTCCTTTACTTGCACAGATATCACATCAGCACCACAAGGTAACAAACACAATCCCCAAATTAAAAAATATTTACCTGATTTAAATTTATTATTATGACCAGACATTATTAGCTGATAACTGTTCACCAATTCACCCGCAAATATCAACTGATTAAGCCTTTCATTGCAGGGCAACTTTCTACCTACTAGCTTTGTCAGCACATATTTGTTATTAAAATAATCAAATAACAATTCATGAACTCTTATTATAATATATTTTTTTTTTAAATATTTATATGTATTTTAATAATATTTTTTTTTTCTCAAAAATAATTATTATCAGCTCTCCTTTCCCTACTTTCTCCGTCCTCGAGTTCCTATCTGAACATGTACCACAGGACCCCCTACCTGAGATCTTAACCTCCTCCCAGTGTCCCATAAATATTTCGCCACCCGTGATCCACTTTTCTTAATTGTAACTAATTTTTCAGGTGAAGATTGTGGCGGCGCCGTAGTCAAAAACGATTGTTCCGATGGAAGCTCAACCTCGTCAAAATTACCCTCAGCTACAGGAGCAGGCACCACAGATTCATCTGTCACTCCCACCTCTACTCCTTCACCTACAGGTATAATTTCTCTATTCTCATTCTCTGAAACTCTGTCATTATCAACCTCAACCTCACTCTCCTTCTCCTGAATCTCGTCACTCTGTCTTTCCTCTGCCAACTCAAAACCATCATTTTCAGATGACAAATACACAACATCTTCACTCTCTCTCTCCTCTACAGTTTCTTTCTCTACAGGCATATTGTCAACCTCCAAAAATATCTCATCGGACGGACAAATTTCAGGTAAAGGAAAAACGTTAAAATTAACCTCCTCCCCTAGAACTTCCGTTCGAGCATGAATTTTTCGAATTTTATCCCTAGCTACAACCTGATTTTTCTTGATGGGATTATTCCCAAAAGGTGCCAACTCATACAATGCATCCGAAAATTTCTTAACTACAATAAAAGGCCCTCCATAGAAAGACTGTAATTTCTTGGACACGTCAGTTTTTACAATATTAAAGAAAGCATAACAAACATCTGTAACTCTTAATGCCTCCCTCTGTACTCTGTGTTTATTTTGAACCTCTAAATATAACTTGGATTTTGTAGAAATTCTCTTAATTACATCCTCCATATTTTTCAGAAATTCCAAATACGACCGCGAGGATGAAGATTCAACAGACGGGACTGGTGATAGAAAATCGAGAGGAATACGTGGCTGCCGACCAAAAACCAGAAAAAATGGAGAATATCCAGTTCTAGTACTCTTGGAACAGTTAATCACCAACGTAGCCAAAGGTAATTTTTTAGCCCAGTCCTTTGTTCCATGATTTTCATCTACTTTCAAAGCAGCATACAAACTTTGATTTTGCCTCTCTACAGGATTCGAATTTGGATTCCTGGGGGGAATTAGGACAGTATCCACCCCCAATCCTTTCATCACGCCTTTAAACACATTGCTTGTAAAATTTGTACCTCTATCCGATCTCAAAGCTCTAAATAAACCATAGGTAGGTACAAAATTTTCCAATATAGCCTTTACAGTTGTTTCAGTTTTAGCATCAACCAACGGACATGTAAAAACATATCTAGAAAATAGACAAACCATGATTAAGACAAATTTAACCGTCTGTCCCTGATGATAACATGGAGTCCAAGGTCCAACCAGATCTACGGACATATTAGCAAAAACTTCACTACTTTGAACAGAATGAGTTATAGGTGAAACATGTTTAGGATTACTTCCAGCCTTTTTCAAACATGTAATACAACTTCGTATTCTCGATTCCACAAACTTGTTCACGCCAGGCATAAAAAATCTCTCATTTATCTTACGTATTGTCTCCTGCACACCTCTATGTCCAGAACCATATCCACCATGAGCTGAATCAAATATATCATTGTATAAAGAAAGAGGCACTACAGGCCTCTCGACGAAACCCCCTTCGGCCAAAGGCTGTCTGAAAATTACAACCCCCTCTAGCACATACATATGGCCAATAAGATTGTACAATAGTTCTTTTCTGCCAGATAACTCCGCCCTCTCATAAGACGACAACTGTCTCCTTTCCAATATCCATAACCTTATTTCATTTAGGATCTCGTCCTGCTGAAGACTACTTTGCCAGACAAACTCAACATCCGCCTCATCCTCTGCAGAATGTACCTGCATAATAGAATAGATTTGATCCAGAAATGGTGAATCATCCAGGTAAGGATCCAAAATTTTATTATCTGTCTCTCTACACTCCTGACAATCCTTCAGTCGATGATTCTTACAATCTAACTCAGTTCTCGACAAATAATCTACGTTCACATGCTTAGTCCCCTGTCGATGGATAACTGTAAAGTCAAAACTTTGCAAGAAAGTTATCCATCGATAGGTGACACCGTTTATTGATCCTTTAGCCCAACGTTTATAATGCACTAGTGAAATACTGTCTGTCCGAACCAAAAACTCACGAAACCTACAAAAGTGTAAAAAATTCTTTAATGCATATACTAATGCACCTAATTCTCCTTTATAGGAAGGATAATTTTGTTCTGCAGCATTACACTTCTTACTACAGACACCAACCACTCTCTCCACACCATCCTGTTCTTGCGAAATAATCCCTGCAAAATACTGAGAACTATAATCTACATCCACAATAAAAAGATTAGGATTATCCCATTGAGGATAGCCTTTACACATTTCAGTCTTGAACATTTCCATAAATTCAGTCCATACTCTGTTCAACTCTTCTGTCCACTTTATTATAGTGTCATTCCTGTGACTATCCAACATGCACGACCTCTTGGCATAATCAGCAAAATATCCTCTGTAATAATTAGTAAATCCCAAAAATTTCTGCAACTCCTTCCCTGTTCTAGGCTTGCCCCAATCCTTAATCCGTTCCAGATATGCAGGATTCATTTTCAATCCATCGGCACTAATAATATGTCCCAAATAATGGCATTCTCTAGTCAATAAATCACACTTATCTAAATTTAATTTCAGGTTGACCTGCCGAAGAACTTGAAACAGTGCCTGCAGATGCTCTACATGTTCCTCTGGACTTGATGAAAACACGATCAGATCGTCCAAGTAGCTGATACAGAATCCATACATACCTGGCAGGATAGACAGCACCTTATCCATCAGAGCACAGAACAGGCTGGGTGCATTACACAACCCAAATGGCAACCTGTTAAACAAATACATCCTGTTTGCTGCACTAAAAGCTGTTAACGGTTTAGAGTCTTCATCCATAGTCATCGAATGGTAGGCAGCTGTCAAATCAAGAGTACTGAACACCTTGCCAGAACCCAGCTTCGTCAAATTATCCGAGATCAGTGGCAGCGGCCACGCCACCCGCTTAGTCACGTTGTTGAGGTTGCGGAAATCGATGACAAACCTCAACTTAGCCTCTGCTCCAGGTGCAGCCTTCTTTTTCACAGCAAAGATAGGACTGGACCAATCCGAGAAACCCTCCTCAATAATGCCAGCATCCAGCCATTTGGTCAACTGTTCCTTCAATTTAGCATCGTACTCTGGATTCAAAGGAATATTTCTGGCCTTCACAGGTTTAGCTCCAGGTAACAATTCTATATTATATGTCATTAATCTACAATCACCAATATCTGAATCATTCATTGAAAAGATATCAAAATTTTCCAAACAAATTTTAATAATCCTGGGTTTCAATTCTGGATTTTCCTTAATCATCTGATTTTCATCTAACTTCAATTTTTGAATAATAAACTGTACCCGTTCATGCATTTTTTGCCCCGACAACTTTTCTGGCTTATCCAATTCATTAATTGTTTTATTACAGGTAACATCTTGATTATCCATGATGAAACAATGCCCCATCTTCACATTTCTCAGCAAGGTAATAGGTTTTATTGACGCATTAACCACATTAACCACACAGGACCCATCTTTCCGTGGCTGATACACCCCCTCAATAATCATAATCCCATTGCCACTTGTCATCTTAGAAGAATTAGGGGACACGTACCAAAGCCCATCATTCTTTAATCCAGTCACATGCACCACAGCGGTAGATCCTCCAGGATAAAAAATAGTTTTATCCAGCAACTTCACATTATACTTCGTTGAATATAACTCTCCAAACCCACCCCCCTCCTTTATCCCTGGCAAGGTAGGTTTAGATGGAATTTCAGAATTCATTCGTCCGAACAAAATAGGAATTTTCTGTATCTCTGCCACCACCTGTTTCTGTAAACAGGAATTAATAGGAACAGATTCCCCACAAAATTCAAACTTATCTTCATCCAAACAAATATTAATTTTATTCTTTTTCAGGAAATCAGATCCAAGATTTACCAACCTACTCGTCACCTCAGGTACATAAAATATCTCCGTAAACACAGCTTGAGTTCCAGCAAATCTAAATTTCAACTCAACATATCCAATAATATTAACTTTCTTTAAATCTACTGAATATGCTGATAATTTAGCAGGACAAAACTCAACTCCATGTTTATCAAGAATTTCTCTAGATATCAAAGAATTAAAATTATTTCCTGTATCAATAATTCCTAACTCCTTCACCGGAATATCAGCCCCAGGCACAAGAAATTCTAAATCCGCACAAATAGGCATTTTCGTTATCTTCAAAAACTTCACAATCTCTTGAAAACACTAGTCATTATAATTAATATATCCATATATTTTAGATATACATCATTCCACTACACAGCAGTCAGCCCCTCATCTGTCACCAGCCGCCAACATACTGTTCAATTTATGAAATCCTGTACATCTCCCAAACTACCAGCATCACACAGCTACACTCCAAGTTTTTTTTATACAGGTAAGTACCTCTCGAAGTATTCAACCTTACATAGGTACTTATCAAAAAATAATATATAGTAGATATATATATATATATATAAATATATATATATAATGTTTTCATTAACACGATCACACCTTGACTGACGAATAAACAAGACAGTAATGCTTTATAAAGTTGAAAGCAATAATGTAAATACAAAACAGCAAAATTAACTATTTACAGTACTATAGCCTATATAATGAATATGAATAAAAGAACGATCTATAAATTTCATCCTAGAATGAGATTTATACATCAAATCAATCATATCCATTACATAGGATATTGCTGGAAATTGTTTCTGGCTATGTCAGCAATCATAGCCTCATACTGTTTCTCATCTCTGCTCTTTTCAGAATCCACAACAGGCCCCACCTGATTGCCCCACCTATCCACAACAGGCCCCACCTGATTGACTGTCTTCTTCAGAAACTGCTCAGGTATTACCCTATTATTAGGCACTCCAGGACCCTCTTTCTTTTCGCTACCGGCTGAGAAAAACTTAGCTTTGGTCTTTCCTATGCGAGAATCAGGAGCTGGCGGCTTGCCATCTCTCTTCTGCCAGCAACTAGCCACTACATGACCTTTTTTCCCACAATACCAACAAATCATAGTTTTAGCCTTCGAATTCAGAGCCCCAATCACGTTCTCAACCTGATCCCAAGGAATATCATCATCCCCTTCAATCCACGCATTATTATCGCCAATCTCAGTCCTGCCCTCCATATCAGATACATGCACTTCACTGATTACAGGCCTAGCTTTCACCTCCCTAGAATCCTCTAGCCTCAACCCTTCCATAGCCTGAGAATAACAGGACGTTACATTTTCAGGTGATACGTGTCCAGAACGAGCCCAGCTTACATAATGCTGACCTCTGCGAATCAAATAAGTCAAGAAAGCACTGTAATCTTCCAGGTAATGCATAGATTCAATGAAATTAGCCATATCTCTAGCTAAATCAGAAAACAGCAAATTCTTAGCCACATTATTATAAAAATCACGCCAAGATTGTCTAGAAATTTGACCAGGATGCATAAGCCTAAACAGACGCAATTTAGCATTGAAAAACACATCCACATTCTGACCACTCTTTTGTTTCAGGGCGTAAAAGAATTCGGTAGCCGACTCTGTATCAGCAAAAGGTATCACCAACCTTCTTATCAACAGGTAATAACCTAAAGCACTTAAGGAAGCATTAGCCTCCGGCGTAATCAACCTCCCCATCTTCTTCCCTTTGCACTCAAAAATCCTATTGTACAGGATGTCCTTGAAAAGCATAGGATCCTCCAACTTTGCGAACCTAGCAACCCTCCATAAGGATAAGAAATAATCCTCAAAATCAATGTTTCCATCCCAAAATGGAGCATCCCGCACAAAATCACTATCCCACTTGACTCCTCTTACAAGACAAAACTCCTTAAACTGCTCCTCTACAGTCTGTTGGCTTACACTACCGCCGGCCACCTTTTTATAGGCCTTAAGCACTTCAGCCCTTTCCTCAATTAAAGGAAATATATCCAACAATTGATTTTCATATTCGGTCAGACAACTCTCACGAACATTCATCCAATTTCCATTCCCAACAGGACCTAAAAACTCAATCTGCGAAAACTTCAAATGTCCAGGAGCACTTTTCCCTCTTTTAGCCTCAAAATTTGTAGAATCCAATTTAGCCTCCACACTCAAACGATTAATGAAAGATGTATTAAACGAATCATCCCCCGTCGCCTTGACTGCAGATACACTAGCCCCCATACTTGTTTCATACAAAAAACCGCTAATATCCCCATCCACTGGCAATTGCGCCACCTTTTTCTTAATAGTAGCCAAATCAACATCATAACCTAACTTCTTATGCTCATCAGAGTTCTTAAACTCTTTCACCTTATTCTCCAGCCGTTTATTCGCCGCCGTTAACTTATCCACCTGATCTTTGACAGTCGTATGCTCCTGCAACATTGCCCTAACATATTTTTTTATGCTTTCAGGCACAACGTCATTCTCCACCTCGCCCAACGCCAACTCCACATTCGCATTGGCACCTGCACCAGCATCCTCAGCCGCAGCATCCTCCTCCTCCCAATGTTCGGGAGTTCCATCATCATCCTGACTGTCATTCTCCCGAGGACGTTTAGGCGGCCGTCCACGCTTGCCTTCAGTTTTACCCCGCTCTCCTTTTTCTCCATCAGCCATATCCGAGCACTGGAACTAGATCCGCCGTGAAATTTAGATCAAAAGAGTTAAAGAATGAAATTCCACAGAAACCTGAAATATAAATCAAGTTAGAAATATAAAAATTAAAACAAAACTGTGAAAAATCCGAGATAAAAAAATATCTCAAAAAGTGAGTGACTTCAAATTAAACACCACTTCCCCCACCCTTAACTCAGCAGCAGGTCTAAATAACACGTAGCACAATAAGACTGCGCCAAATGTGATATAGACAGACTTACATAAGTTAATGATAGAGTAGACTTAATGTTCAATTCAAAATGCAAACAGATTTTTAAGTATTTATTATATTGGATTAAATGCAGTTTTTGATTAAATAAGATTATATGTTGATACTATATTTAGAAATGATTAAATATGTTAATAAGTCAAAACTACTGATTATTCAAAGCTGGATAGTTCTGAAGTAGCAGGATGTCTGTCTGTATATCAGGACACCAAACAACAGGATGACTGTCTGTTTAATTAATACAATGTATTAATTAACTATGCACTTTGAAGGGGTAGAATATCTGTCTGTGCAAACTATCTAAAGTAGTAGGATGTCTGTAAATAGCTGTATTGGTCTTAATAAAGACTCGAACCCGAACCAGATAATGTTCTGTGTTAGGACTCTCAATATCAACTGACTTAAATATATTTTCTCTTTATTCTTTCTGAGAGCAATTAAAGAGCAATTAAGAGTAACAATTAACATATGGTCTGCAAACTTAAATATATGACATCACAACATAAATATATGACATTTACCCCCTTCTGAAACCATCCAGCTAAGCATGGTTTCACCATCCATCAGGTTGATCCAATAAACTAGGATCAATGTCTTCACTGGGTGAACCTACATCGAAATTAACCCCGGCCTCCAGTCCTTCCTCTCCTTCACCCACTGGAGGAGGAGTGTTCAGCGCCCCTCCACCAACCTCAGCCGAAACGCCCACTGTTGCCGCTATGACAGCATTACTCGCTGCAGCAGTTACAGGCCCTCCTACAGCCACCATCACAGCATCATTTACCGCTGAGGCGGTATCATTCGCAACAGCCACCTCTGCAGCAACCGCTGGCCCATCTGCCGACATTGCCACCTCCATCTCAACGCCACCAGTGACCTGAACACCTCCCGAGACCATCATCACTCCGTTGCTAGCCCCAGCACCGTCAGAAGTTCCAGCCTGCTGCAACTGCCAATATGACGCCGCCGGTAAGTCATTGTTTATTCTGCGCCGGATCTCGCTAAGCTCACTAAAAATATTGGACAGGTGCCTTTGCACTTCAGCCTCTTTTTTCGCCATCTCAGAAATAGCCTCTTGAACCTTAGTTCCCTGTCCTGCCAAAACACTTTCCACTTGTTGGCTCACCTGCTGTCCCAACTTGGCTGAACTACTTTCCCAATTATCAGTCATTGCTGTCTGTACACTTTGTACCATATAAGAAGTCTTTTGCTGTGCAGTAGTAGCCACCATTTGCTGCATCTCTGTATCTACCTTCCTTATACAGTCCATTAGATCCCTCTTATGCGAGGCCAACATATCTTTAATCCGATTATGACTGTCCGTCTGCCAAAGTTTCTGTGCAGTGTTCAAACTTTTGACTGATTCTCTTACAGCTTCACGAATTTTTTCCTCAATCATAGGCTTTAGAGTCACAGCAACAGAATTACTGATTTTACCTATATCTTCATCACTGAGCGGCGCCAAGCCACGTTTGTCATTCTTGCGCTCAGCCTTATTTCTCTCAACCTCAGCACGTAAATCTGGTAACTCCCTCTTTTGTTTAGGCCCAAGAGAATCTGCCCCAGCAGGCCGCTTAACCACGCCCCTTCTGGAAGTACCTTCCCCAGCATCATTATAAGCATTGCTGGCTCCCCTTCTGGAAGTACCTTCCCCAGCATCATCATAAGCCTTGCTGGCTCCCTTAGACCTGACCGACCCAGCAGCCTGATTTGGCACAAACTTACCAAATCTGCGCCGTCCATCACCAGAACCAGTATCTGCCACCTTTTCAGGCTTGTCCGTAGTAGGCTCAGTCCAACTGTCTATCTCCGAACCACTCTGTTCACTGGGCAGACGATCCCTGGAATCAAGCTCAACTTCAAGACTCACGTTGCCAACATCGTCCTCATCATCATATCCAGGCTCATACCTGGGGGATTCTACATCATACTGCCTCCTGTCATCTCTTCTATACACAACATGCCGCCGATTAGATCTGCCAGCTTCCAACATCTCAACAGACGGTTCACGCTCCTCCCGCCGACCAGACGGCCGCTGATACCGCCTTTCGTTTCCATCTCCATTTCCTGATAATAATCAATAATTAAATATTAACATTTTAATATTCTAATATTTTAACATTTTTCATATATAAGACGACATTCAAAACGAAATACTTTACATAAATTATATTTATCAGGGATGCCAAATTTTAATTACTGTTTTCCCGATAACGCGAAAATTTGACGCAATTACACAGTCTGCCTAGACAACCAACACACAGCAATCCAATAACCACCCCAGCAGCACCCATCACCGCCATAACAAAATGCTGCCAACTATTAGTCAACCAATCAATTGAGGAATTATACAAATGTACAAACCAATCTTCTGTCACCTCTACAACAAACGCATTTGAATTAGCAGCCAATTCCGAAAGTTTAGCCTCTTCCACAGACTCCAACACCTGTCCTTTCTCTCCCTTATCCAGCAGATGCTCAAAATTCAATGGTACCTTCAACCAACTATCCTCCAGCCGTTTAGTCTGAACCAGCTGCATTCCTGCCCCCTTATTGCCTAGATATAATCCAGGTTTAACTCTCACAAATACTGGATTTTTCCTACACTCGACAACCATTAACAAGGAAACATTTTTAACTAATCTTGTGAATGGTTCTACAGCAACAATTCTGTCATCCATAAACAGAGAAAAATGACCAAGATAACACGGCAAATCTGCTCCTATAGTCACATTCAACCATCTTTTTTTACATACAGACACAAGCTCCATCTCCCCCAGATGTTGTACCAACAAATTTCCGACTTGCTTGATGTTGGAATGAAACAAATTATTCTCCCAACACCCCTGTTCTGCCTGCAAAATCCTTTCCACTTGATGATAGGAAGAAGTTAACTGTAATAATAAAGCACCATCCTCCTCTTTTTTTCGCATCCAAGGAAAGAAATTCTTTTTAGCAGTTGTAATCCACAAAACTACATCAGGAACGTTGGTATGAAAATAATGCAAATCAGTCAGAAAGTCAGAAAACTCCACTTTTTTCCCCAGTTTTAATCCCAACGAAAACTGTGGAGAAATCGCCAACCAACTTTGGCCACCCTGATTATTAGCATCATCCGCCATATTAGAAAATGTAAACAAAGTTAAGTTTACAATTTCAACAGTCCGAAAATAACTAAAATAACGTCTATCTTCCTGTGATCTATTGTGAACTATCACTCGATCAAGCCCAAGCCGCAGATCAGACTCCAGACAGTGTGCCCCAATGAACTGGTCCTCAAGAAAACAACTGTTATCAGGTAACATTGAAATTTGTATATTTTTCAAATAACTTGTAATCTGAACTTCTTGAAAAGTATTAGGCACAAAGGTATTATTTAAATAAATACCATCTCCTCTGCACTGAGGGTCAATCCCATACGTCATCATATCATCATACAGGATGCTACCATTTATGAAATAAGTCAGTGACCGGTCATAAAACGCTACAGGCAACCGTCGTCCATCTATGTCTAACACCCTCTGTTCCTCCATCCTTTTACAATCTTCACTAGAAATTAACTCATCACTACTAACAACAGCTGGTGCCCCTAAATGTAGATGGCTATATTTGCCGCAATACCAGGTGTGAACCGTTCTGTCGACGTGACATTGTACCGCGGGCAAAAATCTCACTCCAACTTTTTTTAACAGATGACCGCTGACTGTTCCATTAAACTCATGCTGACCAAATACTGTACATTCTGAAGCCCTCAACTCAGGACCGTCGCCAACACACTCCTTTACTTGCACAGATATCACATCAGCACCACAAGGTAACAAACACAATCCCCAAATTAAAAAATATTTACCTGATTTAAATTTATTATTATGACCAGACATTATTAGCTGATAACTGTTCACCAATTCACCCGCAAATATCAACTGATTAAGCCTTTCATTGCAGGGCAACTTTCTACCTACTAGCTTTGTCAGCACATATTTGTTATTAAAATAATCAAATAACAATTCATGAACTCTTATTATAATATATTTTTTTTTTAAATATTTATATGTATTTTAATAATATTTTTTTTTTCTCAAAAATAATTATTATCAGCTCTCCTTTCCCTACTTTCTCCGTCCTCGAGTTCCTATCTGAACATGTACCACAGGACCCCCTACCTGAGATCTTAACCTCCTCCCAGTGTCCCATAAATATTTCGCCACCCGTGATCCACTTTTCTTAATTGTAACTAATTTTTCAGGTGAAGATTGTGGCGGCGCCGTAGTCAAAAACGATTGTTCCGATGGAAGCTCAACCTCGTCAAAATTACCCTCAGCTACAGGAGCAGGCACCACAGATTCATCTGTCACTCCCACCTCTACTCCTTCACCTACAGGTATAATTTCTCTATTCTCATTCTCTGAAACTCTGTCATTATCAACCTCAACCTCACTCTCCTTCTCCTGAATCTCGTCACTCTGTCTTTCCTCTGCCAACTCAAAACCATCATTTTCAGATGACAAATACACAACATCTTCACTCTCTCTCTCCTCTACAGTTTCTTTCTCTACAGGCATATTGTCAACCTCCAAAAATATCTCATCGGACGGACAAATTTCAGGTAAAGGAAAAACGTTAAAATTAACCTCCTCCCCTAGAACTTCCGTTCGAGCATGAATTTTTCGAATTTTATCCCTAGCTACAACCTGATTTTTCTTGATGGGATTATTCCCAAAAGGTGCCAACTCATACAATGCATCCGAAAATTTCTTAACTACAATAAAAGGCCCTCCATAGAAAGACTGTAATTTCTTGGACACGTCAGTTTTTACAATATTAAAGAAAGCATAACAAACATCTGTAACTCTTAATGCCTCCCTCTGTACTCTGTGTTTATTTTGAACCTCTAAATATAACTTGGATTTTGTAGAAATTCTCTTAATTACATCCTCCATATTTTTCAGAAATTCCAAATACGACCGCGAGGATGAAGATTCAACAGACGGGACTGGTGATAGAAAATCGAGAGGAATACGTGGCTGCCGACCAAAAACCAGAAAAAATGGAGAATATCCAGTTCTAGTACTCTTGGAACAGTTAATCACCAACGTAGCCAAAGGTAATTTTTTAGCCCAGTCCTTTGTTCCATGATTTTCATCTACTTTCAAAGCAGCATACAAACTTTGATTTTGCCTCTCTACAGGATTCGAATTTGGATTCCTGGGGGGAATTAGGACAGTATCCACCCCCAATCCTTTCATCACGCCTTTAAACACATTGCTTGTAAAATTTGTACCTCTATCCGATCTCAAAGCTCTAAATAAACCATAGGTAGGTACAAAATTTTCCAATATAGCCTTTACAGTTGTTTCAGTTTTAGCATCAACCAACGGACATGTAAAAACATATCTAGAAAATAGACAAACCATGATTAAGACAAATTTAACCGTCTGTCCCTGATGATAACATGGAGTCCAAGGTCCAACCAGATCTACGGACATATTAGCAAAAACTTCACTACTTTGAACAGAATGAGTTATAGGTGAAACATGTTTAGGATTACTTCCAGCCTTTTTCAAACATGTAATACAACTTCGTATTCTCGATTCCACAAACTTGTTCACGCCAGGCATAAAAAATCTCTCATTTATCTTACGTATTGTCTCCTGCACACCTCTATGTCCAGAACCATATCCACCATGAGCTGAATCAAATATATCATTGTATAAAGAAAGAGGCACTACAGGCCTCTCGACGAAACCCCCTTCGGCCAAAGGCTGTCTGAAAATTACAACCCCCTCTAGCACATACATATGGCCAATAAGATTGTACAATAGTTCTTTTCTGCCAGATAACTCCGCCCTCTCATAAGACGACAACTGTCTCCTTTCCAATATCCATAACCTTATTTCATTTAGGATCTCGTCCTGCTGAAGACTACTTTGCCAGACAAACTCAACATCCGCCTCATCCTCTGCAGAATGTACCTGCATAATAGAATAGATTTGATCCAGAAATGGTGAATCATCCAGGTAAGGATCCAAAATTTTATTATCTGTCTCTCTACACTCCTGACAATCCTTCAGTCGATGATTCTTACAATCTAACTCAGTTCTCGACAAATAATCTACGTTCACATGCTTAGTCCCCTGTCGATGGATAACTGTAAAGTCAAAACTTTGCAAGAAAGTTATCCATCGATAGGTGACACCGTTTATTGATCCTTTAGCCCAACGTTTATAATGCACTAGTGAAATACTGTCTGTCCGAACCAAAAACTCACGAAACCTACAAAAGTGTAAAAAATTCTTTAATGCATATACTAATGCACCTAATTCTCCTTTATAGGAAGGATAATTTTGTTCTGCAGCATTACACTTCTTACTACAGACACCAACCACTCTCTCCACACCATCCTGTTCTTGCGAAATAATCCCTGCAAAATACTGAGAACTATAATCTACATCCACAATAAAAAGATTAGGATTATCCCATTGAGGATAGCCTTTACACATTTCAGTCTTGAACATTTCCATAAATTCAGTCCATACTCTGTTCAACTCTTCTGTCCACTTTATTATAGTGTCATTCCTGTGACTATCCAACATGCACGACCTCTTGGCATAATCAGCAAAATATCCTCTGTAATAATTAGTAAATCCCAAAAATTTCTGCAACTCCTTCCCTGTTCTAGGCTTGCCCCAATCCTTAATCCGTTCCAGATATGCAGGATTCATTTTCAATCCATCGGCACTAATAATATGTCCCAAATAATGGCATTCTCTAGTCAATAAATCACACTTATCTAAATTTAATTTCAGGTTGACCTGCCGAAGAACTTGAAACAGTGCCTGCAGATGCTCTACATGTTCCTCTGGACTTGATGAAAACACGATCAGATCGTCCAAGTAGCTGATACAGAATCCATACATACCTGGCAGGATAGACAGCACCTTATCCATCAGAGCACAGAACAGGCTGGGTGCATTACACAACCCAAATGGCAACCTGTTAAACAAATACATCCTGTTTGCTGCACTAAAAGCTGTTAACGGTTTAGAGTCTTCATCCATAGTCATCGAATGGTAGGCAGCTGTCAAATCAAGAGTACTGAACACCTTGCCAGAACCCAGCTTCGTCAAATTATCCGAGATCAGTGGCAGCGGCCACGCCACCCGCTTAGTCACGTTGTTGAGGTTGCGGAAATCGATGACAAACCTCAACTTAGCCTCTGCTCCAGGTGCAGCCTTCTTTTTCACAGCAAAGATAGGACTGGACCAATCCGAGAAACCCTCCTCAATAATGCCAGCATCCAGCCATTTGGTCAACTGTTCCTTCAATTTAGCATCGTACTCTGGATTCAAAGGAATATTTCTGGCCTTCACAGGTTTAGCTCCAGGTAACAATTCTATATTATATGTCATTAATCTACAATCACCAATATCTGAATCATTCATTGAAAAGATATCAAAATTTTCCAAACAAATTTTAATAATCCTGGGTTTCAATTCTGGATTTTCCTTAATCATCTGATTTTCATCTAACTTCAATTTTTGAATAATAAACTGTACCCGTTCATGCATTTTTTGCCCCGACAACTTTTCTGGCTTATCCAATTCATTAATTGTTTTATTACAGGTAACATCTTGATTATCCATGATGAAACAATGCCCCATCTTCACATTTCTCAGCAAGGTAATAGGTTTTATTGACGCATTAACCACATTAACCACACAGGACCCATCTTTCCGTGGCTGATACACCCCCTCAATAATCATAATCCCATTGCCACTTGTCATCTTAGAAGAATTAGGGGACACGTACCAAAGCCCATCATTCTTTAATCCAGTCACATGCACCACAGCGGTAGATCCTCCAGGATAAAAAATAGTTTTATCCAGCAACTTCACATTATACTTCGTTGAATATAACTCTCCAAACCCACCCCCCTCCTTTATCCCTGGCAAGGTAGGTTTAGATGGAATTTCAGAATTCATTCGTCCGAACAAAATAGGAATTTTCTGTATCTCTGCCACCACCTGTTTCTGTAAACAGGAATTAATAGGAACAGATTCCCCACAAAATTCAAACTTATCTTCATCCAAACAAATATTAATTTTATTCTTTTTCAGGAAATCAGATCCAAGATTTACCAACCTACTCGTCACCTCAGGTACATAAAATATCTCCGTAAACACAGCTTGAGTTCCAGCAAATCTAAATTTCAACTCAACATATCCAATAATATTAACTTTCTTTAAATCTACTGAATATGCTGATAATTTAGCAGGACAAAACTCAACTCCATGTTTATCAAGAATTTCTCTAGATATCAAAGAATTAAAATTATTTCCTGTATCAATAATTCCTAACTCCTTCACCGGAATATCAGCCCCAGGCACAAGAAATTCTAAATCCGCACAAATAGGCATTTTCGTTATCTTCAAAAACTTCACAATCTCTTGAAAACACTAGTCATTATAATTAATATATCCATATATTTTAGATATACATCATTCCACTACACAGCAGTCAGCCCCTCATCTGTCACCAGCCGCCAACATACTGTTCAATTTATGAAATCCTGTACATCTCCCAAACTACCAGCATCACACAGCTACACTCCAAGTTTTTTTTATACAGGTAAGTACCTCTCGAAGTATTCAACCTTACATAGGTACTTATCAAAAAATAATATATAGTAGATATATATATATATATATAAATATATATATATAATGTTTTCATTAACACGATCACACCTTGACTGACGAATAAACAAGACAGTAATGCTTTATAAAGTTGAAAGCAATAATGTAAATACAAAACAGCAAAATTAACTATTTACAGTACTATAGCCTATATAATGAATATGAATAAAAGAACGATCTATAAATTTCATCCTAGAATGAGATTTATACATCAAATCAATCATATCCATTACATAGGATATTGCTGGAAATTGTTTCTGGCTATGTCAGCAATCATAGCCTCATACTGTTTCTCATCTCTGCTCTTTTCAGAATCCACAACAGGCCCCACCTGATTGCCCCACCTATCCACAACAGGCCCCACCTGATTGACTGTCTTCTTCAGAAACTGCTCAGGTATTACCCTATTATTAGGCACTCCAGGACCCTCTTTCTTTTCGCTACCGGCTGAGAAAAACTTAGCTTTGGTCTTTCCTATGCGAGAATCAGGAGCTGGCGGCTTGCCATCTCTCTTCTGCCAGCAACTAGCCACTACATGACCTTTTTTCCCACAATACCAACAAATCATAGTTTTAGCCTTCGAATTCAGAGCCCCAATCACGTTCTCAACCTGATCCCAAGGAATATCATCATCCCCTTCAATCCACGCATTATTATCGCCAATCTCAGTCCTGCCCTCCATATCAGATACATGCACTTCACTGATTACAGGCCTAGCTTTCACCTCCCTAGAATCCTCTAGCCTCAACCCTTCCATAGCCTGAGAATAACAGGACGTTACATTTTCAGGTGATACGTGTCCAGAACGAGCCCAGCTTACATAATGCTGACCTCTGCGAATCAAATAAGTCAAGAAAGCACTGTAATCTTCCAGGTAATGCATAGATTCAATGAAATTAGCCATATCTCTAGCTAAATCAGAAAACAGCAAATTCTTAGCCACATTATTATAAAAATCACGCCAAGATTGTCTAGAAATTTGACCAGGATGCATAAGCCTAAACAGACGCAATTTAGCATTGAAAAACACATCCACATTCTGACCACTCTTTTGTTTCAGGGCGTAAAAGAATTCGGTAGCCGACTCTGTATCAGCAAAAGGTATCACCAACCTTCTTATCAACAGGTAATAACCTAAAGCACTTAAGGAAGCATTAGCCTCCGGCGTAATCAACCTCCCCATCTTCTTCCCTTTGCACTCAAAAATCCTATTGTACAGGATGTCCTTGAAAAGCATAGGATCCTCCAACTTTGCGAACCTAGCAACCCTCCATAAGGATAAGAAATAATCCTCAAAATCAATGTTTCCATCCCAAAATGGAGCATCCCGCACAAAATCACTATCCCACTTGACTCCTCTTACAAGACAAAACTCCTTAAACTGCTCCTCTACAGTCTGTTGGCTTACACTACCGCCGGCCACCTTTTTATAGGCCTTAAGCACTTCAGCCCTTTCCTCAATTAAAGGAAATATATCCAACAATTGATTTTCATATTCGGTCAGACAACTCTCACGAACATTCATCCAATTTCCATTCCCAACAGGACCTAAAAACTCAATCTGCGAAAACTTCAAATGTCCAGGAGCACTTTTCCCTCTTTTAGCCTCAAAATTTGTAGAATCCAATTTAGCCTCCACACTCAAACGATTAATGAAAGATGTATTAAACGAATCATCCCCCGTCGCCTTGACTGCAGATACACTAGCCCCCATACTTGTTTCATACAAAAAACCGCTAATATCCCCATCCACTGGCAATTGCGCCACCTTTTTCTTAATAGTAGCCAAATCAACATCATAACCTAACTTCTTATGCTCATCAGAGTTCTTAAACTCTTTCACCTTATTCTCCAGCCGTTTATTCGCCGCCGTTAACTTATCCACCTGATCTTTGACAGTCGTATGCTCCTGCAACATTGCCCTAACATATTTTTTTATGCTTTCAGGCACAACGTCATTCTCCACCTCGCCCAACGCCAACTCCACATTCGCATTGGCACCTGCACCAGCATCCTCAGCCGCAGCATCCTCCTCCTCCCAATGTTCGGGAGTTCCATCATCATCCTGACTGTCATTCTCCCGAGGACGTTTAGGCGGCCGTCCACGCTTGCCTTCAGTTTTACCCCGCTCTCCTTTTTCTCCATCAGCCATATCCGAGCACTGGAACTAGATCCGCCGTGAAATTTAGATCAAAAGAGTTAAAGAATGAAATTCCACAGAAACCTGAAATATAAATCAAGTTAGAAATATAAAAATTAAAACAAAACTGTGAAAAATCCGAGATAAAAAAATATCTCAAAAAGTGAGTGACTTCAAATTAAACACCACTTCCCCCACCCTTAACTCAGCAGCAGGTCTAAATAACACGTAGCACAATAAGACTGCGCCAAATGTGATATAGACAGACTTACATAAGTTAATGATAGAGTAGACTTAATGTTCAATTCAAAATGCAAACAGATTTTTAAGTATTTATTATATTGGATTAAATGCAGTTTTTGATTAAATAAGATTATATGTTGATACTATATTTAGAAATGATTAAATATGTTAATAAGTCAAAACTACTGATTATTCAAAGCTGGATAGTTCTGAAGTAGCAGGATGTCTGTCTGTATATCAGGACACCAAACAACAGGATGACTGTCTGTTTAATTAATACAATGTATTAATTAACTATGCACTTTGAAGGGGTAGAATATCTGTCTGTGCAAACTATCTAAAGTAGTAGGATGTCTGTAAATAGCTGTATTGGTCTTAATAAAGACTCGAACCCGAACCAGATAATGTTCTGTGTTAGGACTCTCAATATCAACTGACTTAAATATATTTTCTCTTTATTCTTTCTGAGAGCAATTAAAGAGCAATTAAGAGTAACAATTAACATATGGTCTGCAAACTTAAATATATGACATCACAACATAAATATATGACATTATTATTATAATCCAGAAATGGTATTTATATAGTACCTTTATTACATATATTATTATATATGAAGGATATAATTATATATCTGTCATAAGTTGATATGTACGTACAGCTATGTGGAGCCCTGCTGCAATGGATATATTATAACTTGGATGTTACACCAGATTTTCAAGTACTTTGATAACGTGATGCTCGCAGCTATTTAAAATAACGTTACTTTCAATCATTCCCCTTTACCTAATCCCCTCCTACTGGATGAACAAACTGGCCAATAAATGAGGTGCTTATTAGTAAGCTAAATTGACGACAATTTTTCTCCTGTCATAACTTCCACATTCTACATCCATTGCAGCCGTACTGCATGGCTTCGGCGACTGATATTTCTTCCCAGAATTAATAACATTAAAATTTTAGGTGTGAAATATTTGGATACAGGATATACATGGATATATTGACAGGGAAAAAATATGTCGTGCTAATATTGACTTCACTTATTGGTCAGTTCGTTCATCCAGTAAGAGGGGATGGGATAAAGAGTTATTGTTATTTTAGCCAGCCTTATTATTAGTTTATTAGAGTACTTGAAAATATGGTGCAACATCCAAGTAATCATATATCGATAGTAACAATAAAATCAAAGTATGTTTTTAGATTGTGTGATTTTATAGAAGTTTAATTAGTCAAAAGGATTTATAAACGGTAACCTACACATGGTAAGGTTCTAGGTTTTTCATTGATTTATAGCCTTGAACCACCAGAAAGTGCAAAATTTCCTATTCGAAGCCGAAACGATGTAACCAATAAAAAATGGCGGCTCCATATTGCTGGAAATGTATGTATGTGTCTGTATGCAATATGTACTATAAGAACCCAGGTAGGGAGGGGACATTGGACTGTTTATTACACTAGTCCCCAAAGTTTTAGCTTTCTTATTCTTTGGCTTAACAACTTTGGGGACTTTTATAGAATTTTGATTGGTTGGTTCAATAAGTTCAGTTTCCGAACGTTTCAACCACGATTTGTATTCTACATAATTTTGTGTATCTTCATTGGGGTTTTACATCAATTTATCGGCCATTGTCTTATCCCTTTAGATCCCTGATACGAACCATATTTGCTTTCAGATATAAGTAAATACAACATTTTCCCCTTTATTTACAAATTACGTAATAAGTTGTCATAAATGGAAAATAATTTGATAATATTTTATTATCTATAATACAAAGTAGAATGATGTCTGTCCGTCCGTCCGTCTGTCCGTCTGTCCCTGAAGATCTCGGTAACCACTGAACCGATTGGATTGTTCTCTTTAGGGAATATACCTACTGGTACTGTGGTGGTTTTAGGCTATTTCCTTAGAGGGGGGGGGGGGGCGAAAATTTGCTATTCATTCACATTTTTTTCGGCTGGGTAGGTAATAGAAGATGTAATTATACCTCTTTGGGCAAAGCCTTTAGAGCACTCTAGGGGCACTTGAGGAGGGGGGAGTTGACTCCTACAAAACCTTTTTTTAAAATTTAGATTTAAAAAAATAAGCAATCTCTATGGAGGGTGGTGGTACCTTCCCCCAAAATAGTTATAAGCTTTCCCGGAACCTATGAGAAGCTACCCTGTTAAGGAGAACCCGATCGGTTCAGCGGTTAGCAAGATCTTTTGGTACAAATAGACAGACTGACATCGTTCTACTTTGTATCATAGATTAGCGTTTAAGCCCCTACCAATTATGTCTTCAAAGGGGTGAGAGGGGGCATTAATACCAGGGAGGGAGGATACATTGAACTGTAAATTGCATTAGTACCCAAAGTTTTATAATACCGTTATCTTATTGGGTACTTCTATTGAATTCTGTTTGGTTGGTTCCAAACTAGAATGTCAAACTTATTAAAGGTCTGTGGACAAGTGCGTAGCATGAGTTTGGTCCCTGCCTTGGACAAGATGGCGAAGTCGCCCAAGCTCCTGAGGCCTACCATATTCTGATATTCTATTAAAGGTAATTTTAATCTACAGAAGGTGTAATTTTGTTTATTATCATTGGGGATGTATATAAATGTATCGCCCTTTGGTTTATCCTTATCCACATACGACCACACACACACACACCATGCACATACTCCCTTAGGTTTGATTTCCCAAGTGGGATTCAATATGAGACACATCTCAACAAGGTTACTTAATACACACACTCACACACACACATACATACACACACACACACTACATACTTAAACACACTCTGTACGCCACTTTCTAGATAGCAACTTTTAGGGTGGCTGACTTACGTGTACATATTTTAAAAAGCGAAGCTTTTCTAGAATTAGAGTCGGTCCTAAAGGTTAGCTCTTTTCATTAATCTAAACATGTTAGAATTGTCCTATCGAGTTCAACCTTTGTGTGATGATTTCTATAACAGTTAGTACGACCTTGAAAGAGTAGTAACTCTTTAATTGTTACCTTAAAGTCCGTACGTATATTTGAAACTTTTTGTACCATGTAATCATCATGTTCATCTGATTTTTGGAATATGATTCCTAGGAAAACAAAGTACAATATTATATACAAGGCCTCTCCTCTAATATCAAATCCTAAACATGTAAGTATTTTCTTTTCTCGTATTCATTCGAATCCGGTGGATAGGAACCGGTTCTCATCCATACGAAAAAACTATGTCTAGCATCGTATTATATCCAGCTTTCTACGAATATAAAAATATACAATGATAAGATTAAAACCAGTTTTTTAGCCGGTGCCTTCGGCACCTCGGGGCTAAAAAAAACTAGTTCTAATCTCATAATTGTACATTCTATATCCACGGAAAGCCGTTTATAATACGATGCGAGAAATAACTATTACTTTATCCTGTATTTAAGCAATTACAAATTCATGTACTAATTATAAAGGCAGAATCTAATGAAAATTGAGGGGAAAAACATAATTAATCTTCTATTCCTGTATCCTTGTTTTTGGTGTAATATTGTGAATGATGAGAGGTATCATATTTCTCTAATAATATTATTAATCCATAATTTATACCAGAGACCAGTGGCGTGTATAGTGGCGTGTATAGTGGCGAGTATAGTGGCTAGTATAGTGGAGAGCATAGTGTAATATTGTGAATAATGAGAGGTATCATATTTCTCTAATAATATTATTAATCCATAATTTATACCAGAGACCAGTGGCGTGTATAGTGGCGTGTATAGTGGCTAGTATAGTGGAGAGTATAGTGGCGAGTATAGTTGCGAGTATAGTGGCTAGTATAGTGGCGAGTATAGTGTAATATTGTGAATGATGAGAGGTATCATATTTCTCTAATAATATTATTAATCCATAATTTACACCAGAGACCAGCTTGGCGTGTAGAATGGGAGTGGTGAGTGTTAAAAGCCCCTAATAAAATTAAAATTCAATGTTCCTGCCTTCCCCCTTTTTCATCCCCAAACAATTTCATCCCCCCCCCCCCTGTGGTAAATTTCTGTGCACGCCATTAAAAAGACCATAGGCGTGCATTGGGAGAGGAGAGGGAGGGGAGATGAATATATTTTCCTATCTATTTTTTTGATAATGTGGAACTCCCTCAGAAAATATTTTCTATTTGGGAGGGGTTGAACATTCCAGGAATGTTGTAGGGAGGGGGGGGGGGGATTTATTGGATTTTTCTACCCCTTGCATCAAAAGTCGTGTACACGCCCTTGCCAGAGACCAAATACTTGAAAGGTACACTTGGGGGATTTAATATACACATACTATCGGCTGCGCCCCTTGAATTAAGGTCTTATATATAAGATGGACGGGGTTAACCACAAACACATTAAATTCTAGTTGATCCATAAAACACCTTGGTTCAGTGTCTAGATTGACAGACAGAATAAAAAATACAACTTCTATAATATTAGGATACAATTATAAATCTATTTTTTTGGATTTTAGATTATTCATGTTATTGCGATCCGTACCTAGAAATTAGCACTATTTAGTTGGGCCATTTTCAATCCTTTTGTAATATTGTATTGAAAGGAATTTTTAACATAAAATTTTGTTTCATTATATTCTAACTCCTCTAAAATAGTCCAAATCTGATCTGGACCATTGCAAAGAAAAAAAAAATATTGTGGTTTCTCAGATCTTACTGGTCTCCTTATAGTTATTTTTGGGGGGTATCATCCCTCTTACTACCTTCAATTAACTTTTTGGACTTAATTCTTTTTATAGCCTTTCATACATTCACCTTCTTACACCAAAAACACAAAATAAAAACACTCACACACACACATACACACATGGACTAAGATATCTATAATTTAACATGAATGGTTTAATCAAGTTCTAACTCAATGTTTTCATTCTTATGGATATAGGAAGTATTAGAGCTTTCATACACATTAGAAGGGCAACAATGGGGTTAAAGATTTAAATATACAACTTACTATATAATATACTAGCGGCTACGCCCCTAAAAGTAAAAAAAATTGGGGGGGGGAGTGGTTTTCTAGGGGCGAATTCTCTTGGGAGGATGATGGTACCCTCCCCCAAAATAGTTATAAACCTTCCCTGTATCTAAGAAAAGCTTCATTGCTGGTACTGCACCCATTCTTTTAAAAAATTTGTTCTTGTTAAAACACAATTTCTTTTTCAAATGAAATAACATTATGGGTGAATTGAGGTAGTGTTGGAATTCAATAGGAAAAGAAAAACGTAATAGAAGCTAAAATGACTTCTGATAACAGCTAAAGCATTTGTTGAAAAAATAATTTGAAATGGAATTTAACCTTTTCTTTGTTTAATATTTCTAGATTTAATTCGCTACTGAAAAACGAAATTTTATTTTTTTAAAGTATAGTTTAAATGCAAATTTATATATGTAGTTACAAGAAATGTATATTATTTTAAGATTCAAAGATTTATTAATTTGATATATAACTTTTATATATTTTCTAGCGTTCTATAGTTTTATCAGGAATCTAAAGAGATTAGAAAATGGCCGATGAAATAATATACATCCCCAATTATGATACACAAAGTTACCACTTCTGCAGATTACAAAAAGTAGTTGAAACGCTTGGACACTTAACTTAATAAAACAACCAATCAATATTCAACACAAATCCTCAAAGTTGTTTAGACAACGAATAATAAAACGTTATTATAAACTTTGGGGACTAGTGTAATAAAAGCCCAATGTCCCAACTCCCCCCCCCCCTCTCTGAGTTTTAATAAGATATTCTTTTAAATATTTAAGTTTAAAGAATTTATCTCCCAAGTTTGTGTAATCCAGGAATGTTAAAACTTAAATTTGACTATTATTCAAAGCAAAGCTATAATTAGGTTAGGTCCGTCCGTACGTCCGTCACAGATAGCTCCTTTTCGTTAAAACAGGCATGTTATCTATTTAAAACTTTGCATAAGGATTCCTGTCATAATTAGGTACGATTAAGAAATCGTAGCAACTCTATAATCGTTACAAGATAGTCTGAGCGTCTATTTAATACATGCTAATTTTTAACTTTTTTCAAACTAATTTTTGTTTGATATTATTAACCTATTCATCTTAATTTTTAAAAGCGAAGCTTTTCTATAATTAGGGTCGGTCCGTCCGTCCGTCCCTACGTCCGTCCGTCCGTACGTCCGTCCGTCCGTCCGTCCGTCCGAGATAGATAGCTTTTATTCGTTAATTTAGGCATGTTAGAATTGTCCTATCGATTTCAAACTTTGCATGATGATTCCTGTAGTAGTTGGGTACGATTTAGAAAGCGTAGCAACTCTATAGTCATTACCAGAATGTCCGTACGTCCATTTTAAACATGTTGATTTTTCTACTTTTTTAACAACAAATTTTCAAGTGTTTTAATTATCCGTTTGATCTGATTTTTGGTATATTGATTCCTGGGACAACAAAGAACAATATTATAAGCGAAGCAACTCTATAATCAAGTCCAAAAATGTAAGTATGTCCATAAACATTATCCTGTTTTTAAGCAGTTTTTTAACAAATTTACCTACAATTTTGATTCGACATTTATACATTTATGTTCCGATTTTTCAGTTCAGATACTATACAAGTGTTAATGTCCGTTTGTCCTACCGTTTCAGTGCTTCGCTTTTATGGATGTTGTCATCCTTGTTTAATAATGATTTCTAGAACAACAAATTGATCTATTTTAAGCAAAGCTTCTCTATAATCAAGTCCTTAAAACGTAAGTGTGTCCTAAATGTATGCAAAATTTGAGTACAATTTTGTTTATGATTTTAAATTAATATACTGCTTATTAGGTTTGACACTCTAAAAGTATTAACGTTCGTTTATTTTACCATATGATTGTAGAGCTTCGCTTTAATGGATGTTGTCATCCTTGTTTTTAGCAGAAAATAATTCTAAATGAATTTCATTGAAATGAACAGAGCTAAAGTTTCTCTGAGAAAAAAGTAAGATTTTGGTTGAGGAGTAACAAACTTTAACCAAACTTTCAATGTTTCTCACCAAAATTTGATTTTCATTTTACAGAATTGAGCAAATTTGATTCATCTGTTGATGAAAGAGAATAATTATTACTCAAAAGGAATATATTTGAAGTAAGAATTTTAGGTCATCAATAAAGTCTTATTACAAGGAATTTTATTTAAATGGGACATATTTTTACAATTAACAAAGATAACTTATACGAAATTTTAATTAAAAATTTTATGATTATTGAAATTTTAATGAAATATTTCCCTTTTTGATAAAAAGAAGAATATTTTTTAAAGCGAAACATGTTGATTTTCCCCCCTTTTTTTTACAACAAATGTTTATATGATCTAATTATCCGATTGACCTGATTTTTGGTATACTGATTCCTGGGACAATAAAGTACAATATTATAAGCGAATCAATTCTATAATCAAGCTCTAAAAATGTAAGTATGTCCTTAAACATTATCCTGCATAAAGCAATTTTTCAACAAAGTTACTTACGATTTTGATTTGACTCTTATACATTTATATTGTGCTTATTCAGTTCCGACACTCTACAAGTGTTAATGCCCTTTTGGTCCTACCGTTTCAGAGCTTTGCTTTTATGGATGTTGTCATCCTTGTTTTTGGATAAACAACTAAATCTGTTTTGCCGGATCTTACCATTGCGCAGCAAGTTATCATGTTGATCACACGAACTTTGTCTGAAAGTCATATCATCGCATTGTAATGACTTGCACCTGTTTTTAGCTAATGCAATCCCCCAAGCTCTAATTTAACAATTAATGTCCCAAATCTTAGATAGCAGCTGTAGATTTAAAATACCTAAAATATCTATGTCATTAAAGTAAAAGAATAGAGGGGGCACGAGCTATATGTAACACTACACACAGTGTCTTTTAATTGGGCCTTTGAACATCAACAACTAGCGTCAGAAATATAAAAAAAAGAGCAGACAGCAGAAAGCTAGAAGACGAAAATAGTCCCCAACACTTCGACCAGTAAGTTGTCTGGGTTATACATCTAAACTTAAACTAAACTTGGTTTAAACAAATATTGCTATGTCTAGTTAACCCGCTATTTTACTTAAATGTTTATCTATAATACAAAGTAGCTTGATGTCTGTCCGTCTGTCTGTCCGTCTGTCTGTCTGTCCGTCCGTCCGTCCCTTAAGATCTCGGTAACCACTGAACCGATCGGATTCTACTCTTCAGGGAATATACCTACTGGTCCTGTGGTGGTTTTAGGCTATTCTCATGGGGGGTGGGACACCCACAACCCCCCCAAAAATAAAAAAAATTCCCATCAATTTAAAAATATTTTTTTTTGATGATGCAGATGATACCATCATTTTGGTGCTGCACCACATGTACTACATTTTTTAAAATTACCTGTTGGGGCAAAGCCCCTAGAGGCTAGGTGCGAAGCCGCTAGTTTAATATATAATATAAAGATAATTTGAGAGACTGCAGTATCTTTTTACACTCGGCTAAAGTTATTCCAGCAATTTGATGTTAATTGTTCAACAGTTGTTCAGATTTGAGATTAATTCTGTGCAAGATTACAACAAAAACAAAATCTTTTCTCTTAATCACTCTCCATCTGGAATCAGATGGATTGGGCATGTTAGATAATAGTTATTTATCGCATCGTAATATAGACAGCTTTCCGTGGATGGTAAAATAAAAAAAATGGTAATAATTTAATGATTTGATTTATTAATTGTTGAAAATTGTTTGTAATACGATGCAGTACATGTTTTTTCAGTATGTTTGAGAACCGGTTCTTTTCCAGCGGATATTAATCTGATGGAAGCAATACTGGAAAAATAATTCTATTTACTTTATAATATCTCTAGCTACTTTTCTAAAATGACAAATTTGAAGATTCTTTAAAATGTGAGATTAAATATGTATTTTCCTCATTCTATTATCCCTTTAATTTATGACACATTTGTATACAGTTTGTATGCTAAGAATAGCAAAAATGAATGTTTACTGGCATGCCATAACATCCCATTTAGATTCATACTTTGCTATTCGTTATATTTATATATTCTTATTACAGAAGATTTATGCTTTTGTGAATATCCACCTCCAAAACTCAAAAAAAAAATTTATTAGGCCTTGCTGTTTTGCTTTGAATTTTGAATCAATTTTTATATGAAAACATATAAATGAAACTGCAATATAACTATGACTTCAAATATAAAGAAAATCGTGGATTTATAGACGTCCAAGGGGTAAAGGGTTGTTTAGTTTTACCCTCCCCCCCTCAAACTTTTAAATTATCCACCTCAAAATTTTAAAAAATACATCAAATTATTCCCCTAAACCTATTGAAAACTCTCATTTTACCCCCCTCAATATAAAAAGCTTGGACGTTTTTGCTTGAATTTTTAGAAATCAAGCAATTAAATTTGGTCCGACTTCTTAATTTACCTTTGTCTGATTTGTTGATATCTGTTTTATTTTTGGAAGTAGCCATCCTTGTTACAATTTATACTTAGACATTATACCTAACCTAACCATGTAATATTTGTGTAAAACTAAAAAGTTTGTATGTTTGTTTGTATATGGAAATTTGTGAATACATACATATAACATATTTGTAAAAGAGAATCCTTTTTGTTTTACTTTTTAAAGAAGAGATCTAATGGGTATAATCCCTTCCGTGGCAACGCCCCCTAAGGGGCGATTCATCGTGTTTTGAAAATAGCTTTTTATAGGTTATTTTAGGTTAGGTTAGGTTATATTGGGTTAGGTGATTTCCCCGCAGGGACTAGAAATAGGAGAAAAGCTACTGTGAAAATACGAAAATGCCACGAAAGGGACTATAACCGATCTAATATATCAACCACCGTCTCATCTTAGCCCCTTGAGGCTAGAATCGAAGTAACTCGAATGGATAAATAATAGAATAAAATAGATTAAGACGGCCAATATACAGTATAACAAATTGCCACTCTAAGTAGTTTATGTTTGTGAAGTAGATTAAATATCACAAATTTTAAAAAGCATATAAGCGAGAGGAAATATTATTTTTTCTTGTATTGATCTATCCCTATATTATTCAATTCTGGCATTATTGAATATTTCATATTATTTTTTTGGATAAATATTGAAGTTTAAGAATTTCCTTTGAAATATATATTGAGAAGAGACTGTAAATTAGATTGAAAAGTCTCCTGAGACTAAAGAGAGAGAAATAGAGAGGGTGGGAGAGATAATGGGAGGGAGAGAGAGAAAGAGAGAGAGAGGGATAAAGAAAGAAAGAGAGGGGGACCAGAGGGCCAAGAGTTCATATTCTACAAAATATTTGAGTGATAAACCCTTCAACATATTGTATATTAAATTAACCCCCACCCTTTTAATAATTTTAGGATGGGGGTGAAAATAAAATTATTAAAGTAGGAATTTTATTATTTGTTCAAAGCAGCAAATAAGAATTAATAATGCTGCAAGTAGGGTGAATGCATTGACTTATAAACAGGTGCAATCCATTTTCATGTACATTAGGCATTCAGAAAGAATAAGAGCAAAAAACAATCTTTATAGTAACCTAAAACCTGAATAGGACCATTACACTAGTAGTGGTTTGTGGGAACTTACATGACAAACATACCTAAGGCAACCTATTTTTTTTGCTTGAAGCAATGTATTTATATTATTTTATTTGTGTTTGTTTGACCTAACCAGAGCATTTGATAATATTTACATGGTCTCTTAAAAAAATACTAATAACCTGGTAATTTAATTTACATTATGACTTCGAAACCGCTTAATATCCACTATATTAGAATTAGTTCTCAGCCTTACTGAAAAAAAACATGTATAGCATCGTAATACAGAAAATTTTTCACGAAAAGTGAATAAAAATCCGAAGGCTCGGGCTAAAAAAATGGTTTTAATCTAATAGTTTTTCATTTGAATAATCGCGGAAAGCTGTCTATAATACGATGCAATAAATAACTATTAAACCACTCAAGAAATAAGAAAATTTCACATTTAAAAGTCAAAAATGTACGTGTCTAAAAATATTCTGAAACTCAAAGAAATAAATCCAAACTTTTAATTGGAATCTAAGACGGCTGACAATTGTTGTGTGAAATTCTAGTAAACACAAACATTTACTTTTCCTTTGTTCTACACAAATTTAATTATAAATTTACAATTACAAGAACAATTAACATCAACAACACAACTTTATGTGTGTGTGTGTGTGTGTGTGTGTGTGTGTGTGCGTGCGTGCGTGCGTGTGTGTGTGTATGTGTGTGTATGTGTGTGTGTGTATGTGTGTGTGTGGATGTATATAATATGTATGTGTGTGTGTGTACTATGTATGTGTGTGTGAAATGGTAGGTGAGTGTGTGCGAGAAACAGGGCCAAATTAATTGGAACCAGGTTGACAATATTCATGCATGCGAAACTGAAAAATTAACAAATCTGTAGTTACAAGAAAGTGATAGATTTAAAAATGATTCTAATACTAATATATAAAGTATCAACACTACTTATGAACTAAAATGTATTCACCTACTCTACAAATTTAATATTGATGTAAAAATTAGTGACTAAAAGACTAAAATATCAATTTTATGGAAATACGTGATGACGCATTGACGTACATTTAAATTTTTGAATTACATGTTTTTATACGCCTTTTATGATTTAGCAGGGAAGCCCAAGCTTTTTATTTTGAGTGGGGTAAAATGAGGGAATTGAAATTTTTAGGGGGTTATCGAATGTAATTCTAAAGTTTTGAGGGGGATAAAATGACTGGCTTCAACGTCATATATTATTGTTCATTATTTTTCCATAGATACTAAAATTACTAAATATTACAAGGGCATAGTATGGATTTTTGTTTGTTAGAGGAAGGCACGAAAAGTATTGATTCAATTGTTCCACATTTTTAGGTTAGTTTAATATTGGATCAGAACAGGTTTAAGCTATTTACTGGGGTGTTTAGTCACTCCTCTTGGATGATTTTATTGTTATTTAACATTTGCTTGTAAAGATAATAAATGTACAAGTACAGATGTATAACTCAGATAACCACGCTGGCCCCAGTGTTAGGGACCTTTTTCGTCTGCTTGCACATTACTATTGACTTGGCTATGGTTATATATTCAACGCTATTGGCTGATATTGAAAGACCCAATTGAAAGTCGGCACAGAGTCCCCACATCGTGGGAAGAGTTAAAGATAGCTCGTGCCCTCTCTTTAATTTTACTTTAATTTAAATAATAAAGATAAAAAGATAATAAAGATTTATTGTACATCGTTTTTTCTGCTATAGCAAACTTTTAGAGATTCTTTATTTAAGAGGTGTGTGTGTGTGGGGGGGGGGGGGGTTACCACTTTTGTACACCCTACTTCTCCATCATTGTGAAGTGCCCTATTATAAATTGTTAGGGGAACTTGATCCTAAAGTGGGGAATCTTATTATCTAGTATTTATTAAAAGTATTCACATAAACCATAGAAAAAATAAACCTTTAATAGTCATACAGTAAGAGTATAACACTAGAGGGAGAATAAAACTGAATCTCCCCATCGCAACCGTCTTTTGCAACCTTTCTATTGGGTCATTGAAAATCAACCAATGTTATCGCTTATATTACACAGCCAAGTAGGAGAAAATAATTTAGAAGCAGACGAAAAAGGTTTTTGAAAAATGAAGGGAGGTAGTTGTCTGTATATACATCTATACTATATATCTGTTGTCATACACATGTTTTTTTTGTGTTAGTAGATATTTCCAAAATGATAGACAAATTAAAATAAGAAATAAAATTAGTTTTATTTTTGAATTTTAGTCTGTATATCATCAAAAATTTAAAGAAGTGATTTTTATGTAACTTAGGTTTCCAAGTTACATAGTTCCTTCAAGGGCCTATCGACCACTGGAAACAAGTCCCTCGTCAATTTTAAAATATTTTTTTCTCCTATGGCTAATCACTGCGGGGGGGAAGGGGGTTGCAAGCCCTATGTGGTCAATACCTGCGAGGCGTCTCAATACTCAATATATCCTAACCTGACCTAAAGTAAAAAAAACGATGACCACCTCCCCCTTATTTTCCATTTATTTCAAAATAAAATGATGTGCTTGACACGGCTCTTTAATGGAAACTGCCAAATTTTGTTGAGTCGAAATATTTTAAGTGACAAACTGACCTTTAATTATAGATGAATTATTATATAAAAGGTTTTGTAATCTAACACAAAATTTTAAGATGCTGAAAAGAGATGCTATTTGTAATCAATACATATAGCTGAACTGTAAGAATCCCAGAAGTTTTCCACGAAACCAAAAAAAAGGGGGAAAAATGGGAATTTGGCCACACAATATATAGCTCTTAAATTAGCCCAAACAAAAAAAATCGTAGTTAGGGAAGAATTTGTATTATTCGTTTTTTTTGTCGCGTATCTTCTCTACAAGTGTTTTTCTTAATGGGTAATTTATTACATAAATTTAAAAGTGCAATAATAAGAGAAAAGCAGTAGCTTCTATTCAAGATAGTCGGCTAAAAATTTCAAGGACTGAATAAATTTAATTCTTACATTTTTCCACAAAGTTTCATCAAGATTTACTTAATGGTTTGGGTGCTGGATCGATTCCTAGATTTTTACGTTATACATTTAAAAGGTTTCTTAATTTATTTTAGCTTAATATTTTTTTATGACACTGCTCTATAGTTAATTTTTTCCGGATATCCAACCGGGTACAAAAATTCTGAGATATTGGGAAAAAATTTGCTTCTATTCTGCCTTTAATAGCTGAAAAATATTTAGAATAGTTATTTCTTGCATCGTATTATAAACAGCTTTCCGTGGATATAGAATGTACAATTATAAGATTAAAACCAGTTTTTTAGCCCCGAGGTGCCGAAGGCACGGGCTAAAAAAACTGGTTTTAATCTTATGATTGTACATTTTTATATTCGTAGAAAGCTGGATATAATTCGATGCTAGACATAGTTTTTTCGTATGGATGAGAACCGGTTCTTATCCACCGGATTCGAATGAATACGAGAATAAATATTAAAACGTCTTGTTTTTTTTTTCATAGAAAATCTAATAGTTTTTTTTTATTTTTCTGTTTTTATTCATAAGTTTATAATACAGGAATTGGTATCCTTGTCATTGATAATACCAACTATATGACAGTGAATAATAGTTATTTATCTCATCGTATCATAGACAGATTTCACAGAAATTATAAATAAAACTAAAACCATTTTTGTTAGCCTCGATTTTTATTTTCGTATTTGTGGAAATTTATCTGTTAAACTTTGCTCTTCGCGATTTTATGGCTGAGAACCGGTTCTAATACTGCGGATATTATTAGATGTCATGCTGGAAAATTAATTATAGCTAAAACATTCTCAGGTATAAGGCATAACCAACAAGCAAAATAAAACTAAAATACTATTTTTTTTTTTGGGGGGGGGGGGCAGATTGAGAGGTCGTCAATTTTACTACGTGTTGCCCCCCAACGACAGCTGAAAAACACGTATAGGTTTCATGATTTTTTGAAAATTAATTTTGTTATTGGTATAGGCTGAAATATTCTATTCTTCTACATTCTTCATAATTTATCTTTCATTTACTCCTACCTATCTCCCTAGCTGTAAGTACTTTGTAAACAGAACAAAATCTTAAAATTGAATATGAACAGGAAGCCTGAAGAGGGAGGGATGGGAGTGGAGGGGGAAGGAATAAAGTTTTGATGAAGTAAAAGTTTTACATCAAGGAAGAATGTGAGAGATAGTTAGAAACCGAAATATAGGTCAGCTGAATTTGAGTTTCCGATTGTGTACATAGTTTCCGAAAACAGTAAAAGTGTCGAACTATGACGTCAGAAAAAATTAACAATTAACCAATAAGAAGCCAGTATTCACTGTAGTAAAATATATAGCGGCCTCTCATTGGTTAATTGTTAATTTATTCTGATGTCATAGTTCAACACTTTTACTGTTTTAATAGTTTCCTCATCCTATCTCAATATTTACTACTAGCTAAAAAAGCTTAAACTTCCAAAATAATCAAAATTTGAAAAATTAAAATTTGGAATGTATAATGTATAAATTGTTTATACATTATATCGTTTTTTCCTATCGGAGTAGCTGAAAATAGTTTTTGCAATATTTGGGTTATCTGCTGTACAACTTCGGAAATTAGGGAAGAGATAGGCAATCAATTTTCAGTTGACCGAAATATGGAATAGAAAAGTATAGATGGATATAGAATTTATGTGGATATTATTGTGGTAAGCCGAAGCGTTTCAGCTCACCGGTTGCGAGTTCGAATCCAACGAGCCCCTAGCCTTGAAGTATTCTACCAAAACAAACTAGCAGGATTTACTCATACAGAAATTATATTTAAACTGAATACATTTACAATGGGTGGTTACTATATATATACAAAATAGATTATAACAATGAGTTAGGTTTGAAGGGGGTGTGGGAGACAAGGGCGTAGCCCGCGGCGGTAGACATCTGTGGGGTAAGCTGCAGTAAAAGGGAAGGCACCATCTCCCGGTTGAATAGTTGCCTGAGGGGCGCGGGGTTGCTAAGGGTCCGTGCCCCTCCCCTATTTAGCCAGTCCAATCTGACCGCTGCCGACGGGGTCATCTGCGGTCATGAGGTGAATGGTGATATAATAGGATTAGTGCAGAAGGCTTGACTTGATAAGCCACTGCGTAGCAACTCTGTAAAATACCCGTCCGTCTGCTGCCGTATTACCACATTATGACAGGGGAAAAATGTCGTTAATTTAGGTTGCAAACATGGACATAATTTTATTAGTTAGTTCTTTCATCCAGTAGGAGGGCAGGTCATAGGGTTTAAGTGGTGGATGGGGGGATTGTTATTTTAGCCCGCTGCCTGTTTCACTTTATTAGAGAACATGAAAATCTGGTGTAAGATCCAAGTAATAATATATCCATTATGTGAGATATAGTTAGAAACCGAAATATGAAATAGAAATGGTATAAATGAATATAGAATATACGTGGATATTATGACAGGGGAAAAATTGTCGTCAATTTAGGATGCTAACATGGACATAATTTATTAGTTAGTTCGTTTGTTCAGTAGGAGGGGAGGGGAGGGGATAGATTGAAAGGGGTGGATGGGGGGATTGTTATTTAAGCCAGTTACAAGTTTCACTTAGAGTACATTATAATCTGATGTAAGATCCAAGTAATAATTTATCCATTAAAGAATATACATTAAATTTAACAGCACAGCTGCTCTATAAATGATTTAGCTCGTATCTAAAACGAAACGAAAAATTTATTGTACCATGTTACACTAACAATTATTTTAGTTTGTTAGTTTGTCATATTAGTTATGCAACTTAAGGAAATTTTGGCCTAAAAGATAGAAAGATAATTCAAGTTTAAGATATATAGATATTTAAGTGTTTGAAAAGTGTAATCAAATATAGACTCTATAGCATAGATTGATAGATGTAATATCCAATTTATAGATAGATAGATGGATAAATGAATATCCAAATGGATAGATAGATATTCAAATGTATAGATTATTAAATAACCACACGATAGTTAGATATCCAATGGATGGATAGATAGATAATGATATACAGATTGATATATAGATATCTATAAATCCAATATGGATAATATAGATATCTAATGGATAGATAGATAATGATATGCAACTGGATAGATGATTCAAGTTTAAAGAGTATTTACATTGCACCTTAGGACACTTAAGGCTTAATGCATTCTGCGATATAAACAGTTTTTAAAATAAATTCAATTTAATAAATAATTGTTTACTAATAGTATTGATGGCCTACGACTAGGAAACGTTTGTCTGTTCATCCGTCATAGATAAACTTGCTTGATCAAGTAGAAAGTAATAACCTATACTTTGATTGCTGTCCTTTGTCAGAGTGTCCTAACTGTGCATGAAAATTAGATGCTTTTGTTTATGGGCTAGGAATTCCCCCTATTCTTGCAATCAATGTCACGTGTCTGACATATCAGCTTTGGGTTGTTGCAAATAACGCCACATCCCTAAAATCCAGTGGGGCTAGGATACGCTCAGCTGTGTGCAATTTTTTGGCAAATGATAAGTGCAGTCTGTTAATTTACCTAAAATCTTGTACCTTTTTTTCGTGTGTATGTTAACTAAAGTCAAATCTATAATACAAAGTAGCTTGATGTCTGTCCGTCCGTCTGTCTGTCCGTCTGTCTATCCGTCCCTTAAGATCTTGGTAACCACTGAACCAATTGAATTCTACTCTTCAGGGAATATACCTACTGGTTTTAGTCTATTTTCTTGGGGGGTGGGACACCCACAAACCCCCAAATACAAAAAACCCCATTTTTTAGGCAGTTAATTTAAAATGTAGTGGTCGCAGCACCAGAAATACTTAATTTTTTTTTTAATTACCTCTTGGGGAAAAAAAGCCCATAGAGGCTAAGGGCGAAGCCGCAAGTGGAATAATAAAGTAATACTATTAAATTTGTGTTAGTTATAAGGTAATATTTCTAAAGTCTCTGGTGTGGCGCAGACTCGAACCCGGCACCTTTTTTGAGCATATTTCTCAAATACTAAATGCCACAAAATTTTAGGAGCCAATCATGAATATAAAATTGCAAAAAAAGTCTACTTAGACTTTCAAACGTGTTTTTTTTTTAAATCTTATTATTTTGGAGAAGAAAAATTTTTTATAAAAACTGATCAAGTTTAATGTTAGAATGTATCTATTGTTTGAAAGATTTGTCCTATGCATGTTGGAGAGTTGCACCAGGGAAACAGGGATAATATTATGTTGGAGAGTTGCACCAGGGAAACAGGGATAATATTATGTTGGAGAGTTGCACCAGGGAAACAGGGATAATATTATGTTGGAGAGTTGCACCAGGGAAACAGGGATAATATTATGTTGGAGAGTTGCACCAGGGAAACAGGGATAATATTATGTTGGAGAGTTGCACCAGGGAAACAGGGATAATATTATGTTGGAGAGTTGCACCAGGGAAACAGGGATAATATTATGTTGGAGAGTTGCACCAGGGAAACAGGGATAATATTATGGATCTATAATTCTATATATTTATATTTTATGTCTAGCAAGGAAGGGGGGGGGACAATGGGCTGTTTATTAAACTAGTCCCGAAGGTTTTATAGTAACATTTTCCTATTTGTTGGCCTTACAACTTTTGAGGCTTTTATTAAATTAAAGTTGAGTGTTCAAACGTTTCAACCACTAATTGTAATCTACAGAAGGGAAAACTTTGTGAATCATTATTGGGGACGTAGATCAATTTATTGGCAATTGTCTTATCCCTCGAAATCAATTACTGGCTAGGCTTCTATAATAGCTAAGGTTATTCCTTTTTTCAAAATGAACTTTTTGAGAAGGATTAATTTTCATTAACATTAAAATTCATCAACATTTGGGATGTATATCAATTTATCGCCAATTGTCTTATCACTTGTGATCCCTGAATTTTGGCCAGGGACAAGGGACCCTTTTCCCTAACCCACTTTCTTCTTTTCTCTCCGTCTTATCCACCTTCCTTTAGTTACAGCACAAAACAAGTTTTACGCCAACATTGACCTTCTAAAAATTCCAAATAATCGGCAATTTCAAATGGAATTAATTTGCTGACTCACAGCCCCTGAGTCTTGCAAATATAGATTTCAAATTTTCCATTGCACTGTCTCTTTACCCTTGAATGTATAGAGAGTTGAATATGTAGAATATTTACTTAATTCTAATTCTATTTATTCACATGCTTGAGATCATCATATTTATTCACATGCTTGAGATCATCATATTTATTCACATGCTTGAGATCATCATACCATTTTAGTAAGCTTCACAAATTTTGCACATTCATTTTCCTTTCAAATAGATCTTTAAAAATTAATCATCATTCTTTAAAAAAGTGTAAAAAAATTTTAATGGCAGATAACCGCTGACCAAGAATATAAGTTTAGAGAGTACTAAGGCAAAATGGATTTAAAATACAGGGTGCGGCACATAAATCCGGACGTTTTTTAAACGGCCATAGCGTCAAAACTACTTGACCAATCAGGACGTTTGACCCCACTATAAAAAGCTTAGGTAATGACCTTTTAGCACAAAAAAATCTTTGAACGAAGATGGACGTGTACAACGAGCTGGCCGCGCATATGTACAAAAAGGCAGATTCCAAATGCACCGGTGGTTATTTCTGGATTCTCGACTAGGGCCCACTAAATCTGACCTCAGCCCATCTGTAGGTGAGGTAGAATTATGCAACTTGCTGGGGATACTGTTAGATACATAAGTAAGACACTAGAAAAATCTAGAGCTCACTATCTGAAATGACTTGGCCGTAGTACTCCAGCAAAGTGAAACGGGGCAGATTTTGAGATGTAAAAAACGTCAAAAACCGTGAAAATTCGTGGGAATTTCTCGGTTCTTAACTTCAGGGACCCATATTGAACTTTAAAACTCATTTTAGACTATGGGTTGCGCTGACAACCCTAGCTGAAACTTCATGCCATTTCTAAAAAGGTAAAGAAAGTCGTTCTAGCTCAACTGTGGTCCAAGTAAGAGCCTCCGTGTCTAAGGGTAGCTTGAAAGTTGGGCGAATTTGAATCCTGCGGTTACTCACGTTCCTAAGGAAATGTGGCCTCCCAGCAGCCCGATCTTAATTCATTGGACTCTTGGGCCTGGGGCTACTTTGAAGCATGCACCAATAGACGTGCCCATACCACAAAGACCTTCCTCATTGCCACTATTAAGGAGAACTACGCCATCTTGGACAGGTACATTTTGACCTGGACCTGCCGGCGGTTGAGGAGGCGGGTTGAGGCGGTGATTGATGTTGGCCGCCATTTTTTTTGATAATCTAATAGTCATATACCTATTCTGCCTCTCAGTTTTTAAAATTCAATGAAATCTTTAAAATTGACGATTTTACGTTCATTTGTTTAAAAATTAGAATTTGTCCGGATTTATGTGCCGCACCCTGTATATGTACGTAGATATTATGAGAGGCAAAAATTGTTGTTAATTTAGGTTGCTAACATGGGCAACATTTATTGGTCAGTTCGTTCTTCCAGCAGGAGTGAAGGGGATAGGGTAAAGGGGTTTAAGGATAGGAATCGCTATTTAGCCAGCTACAAGTTTCACATTTTTAGAAGAAAAAAAACATAAAAATCTGGTGATAAGTAATAATATATCAATATAACTTCTAAAATAATGTTTTTACTTTTTTTATTGAATGAAAAATTTATTTAAAGCTTAATTCAATTTATTTTCAATATATGATGATAAAAAATTCTAAGATTCTAACACCCAACCCTTAGACACTGTTTTTTTTTCTGTGGTGAAACCTCAATCTAATGTGGCTCTTATAACTTAACCTAACCTAATTTAGTTTTCATTAAAATAGCACCAAGCCAAAAAAATTGACTTTAAAACCGAAAAATACATAATAATCATACAAAATATTTTAAAATAAATACAAATGTTAAAAAGAATAAAAACAGAATTTGTTTGAGAATTAGACAAAAAAGATTGTGCACTTATCCTTCTTTCTTCTTTTCTTTTCATATTTTTCTCTGTTACCCACCCTCTTTTTATTAGACAACCATATGATCAAAATACCCCCCCCCCCTTTACACACAATTCCCTGGGGGAAATAGTTTTTATTGCACATGATGAGGGCAGACACACACACACACTCACACACACAACCACAAACACAACCACACACACACTCAAACTTATTTACAACATTTTTAACATTCTAATGGTTTTCTGTGAAGCTTCAATTCCCTCACTCTGTCTGATCCTAAATGATCTATCTATGTATTTGTAACTCATCACTTGTTTTCCAGAGATCTAATGGGATAGGATAATTGCAGATAATTTGTTGTACATCCCCAATGATGATACACAAAATTACCCCTTCTGTAGATTACAATTAGTGGTTGAAACGAATAAACATCCAACCTAATGAACCCACCAATCAAAATTCACCAAAGTCCCCACAGTTGTTCAGCTAACGAATAAGACACGTTATCATAAAACTTTGGGGACTAGTGTAATAAACAGCCCATTGTCCTTTCTTTCTTTGGTTGTTTCCACTAGGAGTTAAGGTGAGTTTCTTAAAGTTCTAAAGTTAGTTGGTCCGGTAGTTTCCCTCATATTGCATAAGGACCACATACAAACTCTTTAAAACCCAAATCTTAATATTAGTTGCAAAAATCATAATCAACCGCTAAAAAATGCCCTTTTAGGAAATAGCCTAAAACTACCACAGAACCAATAGAAAAATTCCCTGAAAAGCAAAATCAAATTTGTTATGGGAAATGAGACATTAAGGTGCCGACGGACAGACAAACAAACATCGTTCTACTTTGTAGTATAGATTGATAGTTTTTTCCTATCGTTTCAAATAGTCTTCTTTTCCAATGTATAAAGAATATACGTCAGGTTGCTAGCATGGATATAATTTATTGGAAGATGATTAAAGTCCCTCCACAGATTATGACGTCAAACGATAGATAACAATGAGAGACCAGCCCAAATTTCCCATTGGTCAATTACAGTGTATACTGGCCTCTCATTGGCTAATCTATCGTATGACGTCATAATCTGTGGAGGGACTTTAATCATCTTCATTATTGGTCAGTTCGTTCATCCAGTAGGAAGGGAGGGGATGAGGTAAAGGTGGTGGATTTTTTTTTAGCCAGCTATATGCTCCACTTTATCAGAGTACATGATAATCTAGTGTAAGAATAATAAATCTATTTCTTTTTTTCCATATTTTCTTCTTATTTCAGCTTTGCATTATATGGACCCTAGCATCCCTGTTATGTTTCTCTTCCCCCCTTGAGATTTAGGAACGGATGAAGCAATTAACTTTTTTATATGAGCTTCAAGCTGCTCTTTTACCTATTTGATTTCTAAAATTTAAACTCTGAATTCAACCAACTTACTTATATTAAATAAAAACAGCCTAAAACCTGTCTAGAATCAAGAAAAGAATCCAAAAAAAGAAAATACTAAAGCCCCTTTTTCTCCAGAAAAAAATTAGCTATGACCAATACAGAAGACGAAGAAAGTCGCTCATTGTGACGTCATAAAATTGAGGGGTTATGCATCTCTTTTTTAGGGGTATTCTTTCCCACTCATCCTCTCCTCGTCCCTCATTTTTATGACGTCATAATTTTGTTGAGGGACTTTCTTTATCTTCCCAGTAAAAACCCTCGAGAAAGTTTACACCAGTTTGTACTGCATTTTCTTATGCAGATTTCCATGTTCAATAAAAAAAAGTGAAACAAGCGGACTAAAATAACGATTTCCCCCTTTTACCGCCTTTACCCCCTCCCCTCCAACTGGATGAAGGAACTGACCAACAAAAGAGTCCCATGTGAGGCAGCTAAATTGACGACATTTTTTCCCCTGTCAAAATATCCAGTTATATTAAATAACTCAATGTCACCAGACAGAAGTCAGACAAACAGACGTAAATATATTATGCATGTCTCAAGATAGAAAAAACCTTTTTATTATCTTTGAGCCAACAAAAATATGTTTTTCTCTCATTTCCCAAAAGATTTACCATAAAAAAGCAGGGAGGAAGGGGAAATTGGGATTTTTATTACACTAGTCCCCAAAGTTTTATAATAACGTTTTTCTATTTTTGGGGACTTAATGAATTTTGAATGAAGGATGTACATCAATTTATCGGCCATGGCTTATCCCATTAGTTAGATCCCTGACAGAGAAGTCAGAAATATCTTTAATATTGAGAACTTAATAACTGGAAAAGAAATCAAGGTGGCAGAGTGTCCATAGGTGCGTAGAAAGATTTATAAAAACTGAAAAATTAAGTTTTCTCGTATTCATTCGAATCCGGTGGATAGGAACCGGTTCTCATCCATATGAAAAAAAATATGTCTAGCATCGTATTATATCCAGCTTTCTACGAATATAAAAATATACAATCATAAGATTAAAACCAGTTTTTTTAGCCGGTGCCTTCGGCACCTCGGGGCTAAAAAAACTAGTTTTAATCTCATAATTGTACATTCTATATCCGCGGAAAGCCGTTTATAATACGATGCGAGAAATAACTATCATCTTATTTTTAACTTTAAACTGAAGTTGAAATAATTATTTAATTTAAAAATGAAAGGAAAATTTGAATTACATCAACGAATAACCTCTATAAAAGTAACAGGATGTTTGTTGGTCTATCTGTAGCCTTGTACCAAAAGATTTTGCTGTCTGTAGGACCAGTATGACTCTCCTTTACAGTTAAGTGTATTATATGTTCTGAGCTGAATCTTTAAATCAACTTATTGGTGAGCCGGATCAGGGTGCGCCATAGGTGGTCCTGAGTTGGGCCGAAGGTGAGCCACAGCCACTGCTAAAAAACATTGATCTTTAAAAGATTTTTGGCGCGGTGTTGCCAGATCGCTGGCGACACTCGATCCGCGCTGGTACAACTTTATAACTTAAGCTGGGTCAGTACAGTATTTTATATAAAACAATATATATTTTTTTCTAAAAATAATTATAAAAATGATTTCACGATAGTTTTGCAATAGAATATTAAAACTAAATGAAAAAAATATTAATTAATGAAATACGGCTCACCCCGATCTGGACCACCTTTGGCGCACCCCGATCTGGCCCACCACTAAATGATTTAAACATACAGCTCTGATAAATGTTTTTATCTAGTTTTAGGAAGAGTGCATTTACCCTCCTAAGATAATACACACAAAGAAAAGTGTCGTTATAGGCCTCTAGGGGCGTAATTGATTGTATACAGCATAAAAATAATATAGTTATTAATATACTCGTAAGGTAAACAAAAATAAAATAAATTAAGCAGTCACTGAGAATTGGATTCCAACAATTATAGAGATGCTACACATCTCAGAATCCCTTTCTTCCTCCTTCTCTCTCCTCATAAAAATAAACATAAAAGTATTATTACATAGATTTTGTGTGCAAGCCCTTGGGAATACCTTGGGCAACAGACATAGGTAAATTGGAGATAAATTCACCATTTACCCAATATCTTACTGATATATAGAAATATGACCCTAGAGGCCCCTAGGGGCATTTCAATTTTAGCCTTTAAATATTTAGGAGGAGATCATTTTTCTAGGGACGATTTATCTTGGAAGTGTGGATCTACCCTCCCCCAAAATAGTTAAAATTCTTCCCAGAACTCACGAGAAGTTCCATTGTAAAGGAGAACCATATCAAATCCTTTGGTACAGACAGACACACACCTAGACATCCTGTTACTTTAATATGATTTTTTATCTACCTATCCATAAAGCCCTGGGAATACCTTTCCTTCTATTTCTCCTTTTCTCTCATTTAATCATTTTTTTCATCTTGATTTTATGCTCTGTGTTTTATTGCTTTCATTTTACTTTTTTTATTCATAAGGATATAACAATTGAACCGATAGAGGAAAGCATTTTATAGGTATTTTAAAGATATTTTGTGTAATTCTGTGCTAGGGGCGCAGCCTTTAAATCACAACTGATAATTCTTTTATTTTGAAATCTATTCTATAATTAAATCTTGTCTGTATCTCCGTTCGACGTTCCATTACTTAACGATACTTAAAATACCAATCTAAGCCAATGTAATGGTTTTTTGTTACTTTTCATTAAACTTGTAGTTGGCTAAAATGATGACCCCCCCCCCTTACAGCTTCTTTACAACATACCCTCCCCTCCTACTGGATGAAGGATTTGACCAATAAATGATGTCCATCATAGCAACCTAAATTGTTGATAATTTTTCCCCTGTCATGATATCCACTGACACTGTTAGTTGTTGCTGTGCAACTTATGGACAAAAATGTCCTTTCTTTTCTTAAAAACAAAAAAAAACAGGAATTCGTGTTTAAATTAACAAGGATGACAACATCCATAAAAGCGAAGCACTGAAACGGTAGGACAAACCGACATTAACACTTGTAATGTGTTTGAACTAAATAATCAGAATATAAAAGTATAAGAGTCGAAGCAAAATTGTAAGTTAATTTGTTGAACAACTGCTTGATACAGGATAATGTTTATGGAAATACTTACATTTTTAGGACTTGATTATAGAGTTGCTTCGCTTATAATGTTGTTCTTTGTTGTCCCAGGAATCAACATACCAAAAATCAGATCAAACGGATAATTAGATCACTTAAAAATTTATTGTTAAAAAAGTAGAAAAATCAACATGTTTAAAATGGACGTACGGACATTCTGGTAATGATTATAGAGGTGCTACGCTTTCTAAATCGTACCCAACTACTACAGGAATCATCATGCAAAGTTTGAAATCGGTAGGACAATTCTAACATACCTTAATTAACGAATAAAAGCTATCTATCCTGGACGGACGGACCGAACCTAATTATAGAAAAGCTTCGCTTTTAAAAAGAAGAAGAAAAAATAATGTTTTGCATTTAGAAAAGTAAATTAACAAACAAGTTCTTACTCTAAGTTTGTTTTACTTTAAAAACTTTAGAAAAGAAAGTTTTCTTTCTTTAAGTAAAACTCTCATTAACGAAGAAAAGTAATTTTTTCGTCGCAAAGCTACTCTTTGTTTGTGTTTGTCTGTCTTTCTGTTTAACTATCATTTTGTAAAATTAGGGGGTTGATTTTTTCACATCAATAACTTCCCTTTTTCTCCCCTTTCCCCTTTAAAGTCCTTTGCTTCTTCCCTTTCCATAGACTTCCAAGGTGGAGGGTAAAGGTCTGTTTACCCTCCTAATACTTTGAAGCCCCCTCAAAATAAAAGGCTTAGATGTCCCCTTCTCCTCTCCCTTCAACTTTAAATTCTTTACTACAACATACATATGGGTCATGGAAAGAAAACGAAGTTGCGGGTTTCATCGTATGTTTACAGTAGCTTTTGAAAGGTTATTTTAGGTTAGGTTTAGTTAAGTAAAATAAACATTTATTAAAAGGAGAAACTTTTTAATATTTTTCCCTTTCATATTTTCTTCTTCTCTTTCTAACTTTCTCAATAATTGGCAATTTAAAACAACTTCGCTGCTATTGGACGTAAAAATCCTTGTTTAAAGTTATGTCTATATAGTTTTCACCATTTTTAGAGGCCAAATTGTTTCTTACGAAACAAGAATGATAACATCCGTAAAAGCGAAGCTCTGAAACGATATGACAGACGAACATTAACTTTTGTTGAGTGTCAGAACTGAATATACAAAATATGAAAATATAAGGTTTGACAAAATTATACGTAATTTTTTTGCAAAAATTCTTATAATATTGTACCTTATTGTAATAGGAATCAGTAATATAAAAAATCAGATCAATCGGATGATTTTACCATATAAAATTTTTTTATTAAAAAAGTAAAAAAATCAACATGTTTAAAATGGACGTGGGAACATTCTGGTAACGATTATAGAGTTGCTACGCTTTCTAAATCGTACTTAACTACTACAGGAATTACCATGCAAAGTTTGAAATCGATAGGACAATTCTAACATGCCTAAGTTAACGAATAAAAGCTAACTATCTCGGACGGACGGACGGACCGACCCTATTTATAGAAAAGCTTCGCTTTTAACAAGAATGATAACATCCGTCACATCTGAAGACATTTAGTCGACATTTGGAATTTTATGTCAACAAAATATATTCCAGACTAGACAGACGTCTCCAGAGAGGGAGGGGACATTGGGCTTTTTATTGCACTAGTCCCCAAAGCTTTATAATATCGTTTTATTGTTCGTTTGCTTAACAACTTTGGGGACTTTTATTGAAATTGGTTGTTTCATTAAGTTGAGTGTTCAAACGTTTCAACTACTAATTGTAATCTACAGAAGGGGTAAATTTGTGTATCATCATTGGGAATGTTTATTAAATTAATCGGACATTGTCTTATCCCTTTAGATCCCTACAGATATCTCTTACCCCCCGGCTCTGGAACAGAGATTCATTTGTGTGTGTGTGTGTGTGTGTGAGTATGTGTGTGTGTGTGTGTATGTGTGTGTGTGTGTGTGGGTGTGTGTGTACCCACTTTGTTATTTATTCTACAGGTTCATTCAGAATACATAATTACTCATACACATACTACAAGGGAATTCTCTAAAAAAAACCTACTCACAAACAGCCCAGGGAGGGAGGGGGCATTGGTCATGAATAATATTTGGCGGCTTCAAAACTTGTGGTACTATTAATAATTGTAATTGGTAGGTTCAAATTACCAGTGACCATACGTTGCAACCAATTATTTCAAATTATTTATTGCAAATTATTTATCTTCATTGGATTTATAGTCCATTTTCTTATCATTAGAGTAAAACACTATCTAAAACTGTATCTCCTCATCGCATCCTTGTGCAACCTTTCTATTGGGTCATTGAAAATCAACCAATAGTGTCGCTTATATTAACACAGCCAAGTAGCAGATAATAATTTAGAAGCAGACGAAAAAGATCATTGAAGAAAGAAGGGAGGTAGTTGTCTGTATATACATCTTTACTATAGATCTGTTGTCTTATCCCTTAATATCCCTAAATACAAATACATATACACACACACACACACACACACACACACACACACACACATAAACACAAACAAACAGACATTTACAAATAAAATAAATCTTGAGTAAATCCTTAATCCTAATTTGCATCCTCATAATGTCTTATTTAGTGTTTAGCATATATCTAGAATACAAAATAGAACAATGTCTGTCTGTCCGTCCGTCCGTCTGTCTGTCTCTTAAGATCTTGGTAACCACTGAACCGATCGGATTATACTGGTTATGTGGTGATTTTAGGCTATTTTCTTGGGGGATGAGTTACACAAACACCCCCAAAAAAGCAAAAAATCCTCCACCCCCCCCCCCTGAATTTTTTTGTTCTTTTTGTAAACTTAAACAATTAAGTGGGGTGGGGGATTCTATATAGGAATGGACTTCCCAATACCTCTTTGGAGTTCGCCCCTAGAGGCTATGGGTGAAGCAGCTAGTATTAACAAAAAGTATTGATATTTTTTTGTCTGAAGCTTTCATATAACGCCAACCGGCCTTATTTTAGGAAGCCACAGTCGCAACCTAATGTATTTCTAAACATTCAGAGCTGCAGCCTCAGTGACACCTAAAAAATCCAGAATATACATGGATAATATGACAGTGGAAAAATTGTCATCAATATATGTTGCTAACATGGACATCACTTAATGGTAAGGTCATTCATCAAGTAGGAGTTGAGGGGATGGGGTAAAGAGGGTTGATGAAATTATGTAGCATTTGTGTTACCTAGACCTTAGGAAAGTGTTTGACAAAATCATTAAAATTGGACAAAAGTAACTCAATAAACAATTATTTATTTTGTATAATGTTTTGAATATTTACATGTCACTTCATATAGAGAAATTGAAGAACTAAGTAATAATTACTAAAACATTGACATGAGCTTTTTTTGGTAAGCTTCCTTTTAAAAAACAACCAGATTATGATTTCTTCTAAAAGTTTCTTTTCATAATAGCTGCTTTAAAAATTATCAACCTAAAAACAATTTAAAATTGTATAAGGTCAGTGATCTATTTATTTATTCCATTCTATTTTGTGTCCACAAACAAGTGAATATTTTAACCCAAACTAGTTTTTCCAATATTATTCAATCTCTTTGATCTCAATTTCCCTTCTCTACTTTGTTATGGGGATTCCTGCAACCCCCCCCCCCCACCCCACCAACTAACCCTTTTTATTTAATTTAAAAATTCCTCCCTCTGTAAAAAGTTAAAATATAATGGATATAAAATATACGTGGATATTATGAAATGGGACAAATTATCGTTGAAGCTCTACAAAGTGTCCGAAAAAATGAGCCGAGTGACGTCAATAGATCCATCTCTTTTTAAGGGGTTTCCTTTCCCTCTTATCCTTTCATCCCTTATTTTTATGACGTCACACTGTCATTTTTTCGGACACTTAGTAGAGCTCCATTGTTGTTAATTTAGGTTGCTAACAAGGACATCACTTATTGATCAGTTCTTCATCAAGTAGGAGGGGAGAGGATGGGGTAAATGTGATTATTTTTATTTTAGCGAGCTACAAGTTTCCCTATTTTAGAGTATATGATAATCTGGTGTAAAATCCAAGTAATAATAAATCCATTTAAAAGATATAGTTTCAACGTTGTAGTAATTTCATTTAAACCTAGCATGAAATATTTTACTTTAGTTAAAAAAAAAGTTTTAACTTAATCATTGAGTTAAAAACAAGTGCGTGCACATAGATTTGCTCGAAGAGGGAGAGGGAAATTAACAAGGATGACAACATCCATAAGTAGCGAAGCATAAACAATTAAATAAGAATTTAGATATTAGTTGACAAAAGCATGTATATTAGGAAAAAATCACGAAACCTTTTCAACATTTGTTTTTAATTTCTTAATATTTATTTATATTTCAGCACTATGACTAACAGACTGACGGTCAAAGTAAATTACATACTGGATGCTCAGAACAACGGGAAATTTAATTTTGATATTTTTAACTACAAAAATTAAAAAAAAAACGGACTATAAACACCAAAGATATGAAAAAAATGTGAAAAATATAAACATAGCCAAAAACCTGCAAAAAGGCAGTCTGACCGCCATTGATGTGTTCTTGAAACGAAAGGAAATTTAATTTTTATATCTATAACTGAAAAACTTTGGAAATTGGGCCATAAACACCAAAGGTATGGAGAAAAATGTGAAAAAAACAAAAATAGCCTAAAACCTGCTTAAAGGCAGTCTGACCGTCATAGTTGTTTTCTTGAAACGACAGGAAATTTAATTTTGATTTTAAACCTGAAAAAAGTTTGGAAATCGGACCATAAACACCAAAGATATGGAGAAAAATGTGAAAAATACAAAAATAGCCTAAAACCTGCTAAAAAGCGGTCCTATCACCATTGATGTTTTATAGTTAATTGTGCTCCTTGATAATGGGAATGTTGTCAAAATTTCAGCCTTTTATCTTTTATAGGAGTTGAGAAAATCACGTTTCCCCCAAACTAAGACGGACAGACGGACAGACGGACATTCCAAATTATAGAGTAGCTTCGCTACTAAAAACCAACTGTTACTATAACAAATGACTAAGAAAGAAAAAAAAATTGTAGAGGGACATAGTGACTCAAAAATCAGCCATGTGACGTCGTAAAAATGAGGGACTATCCATGTCTTTTTAAGGGTTTTCTTTCCCACTTTTCCTCTCATCTCCCTCATTTTTATGACGTTACATGGCTGATTTTTGAATCACTTTGTTCCTGTTCAAAAATTTTCATTTTTATGAAACCTATTATTATTTATTATACACGTTTAACTTATAGTAGCGAAGCTACTCTACAACTCCTGTTTGTCCGTCTGTCAGTTCTTTGTCAGAGAAGGTTGACTTATATTTTCTGTCGAGGATTTTGCAGACTAAAGAGACTCTATAACTCACTTAGCCCGTAATTTTATCTGTAATATTTTGGATTATATGGCATTAAATTTCTACAAGAAAAATGTTTGGGATCTTATTCAGTTCACGCACGGTGATATGCTCCTGGCAACGATTATCTCCAAAAATCTATGAACATTAAAGGCTGCTAGCTGCCAAATTTTTGGAGATAATCGTTGCCAGGAATATTTCACCGTGAACTGCACGTGATCCATATTTTTATTCAGCTACTATTAAAGATACTATTTTGCTATAAAACTTATTTAGTTCGTTGAACATCTGATTTCATATTTTGGCTGTTTAGAAAGCTTTTATTTTTATGATTATGCCGAATAATATCTTTATAACTCACTTTGTCCATCTGTCTTTTAAGCTTTTGTATAAAAAAATATTCATCACATTAATGTGCTTCGCTACGACCAAATCTTCGCATTCTTGTAAAAGCGAAGCTTTTCTATAATTAGGGTCGGTCCGTTCGTCCGTCTGTAACGGTTAACGTTAATTTAAACAGGTTAGAATTGTCCTATCGATCAAAACTTTGTATGATGATTTCTATTAAAATGTAAGTATGCCCTTAAACAAAATCCTGTATTTAAGCAGTTTAGCAACAAATGTTATTACAATTTTGTTTATACTTATACATTTATATTCTGATAATTTAGTTTTGACACAATACAAGTGTTAATGTTCGTTTCTCCTACCGTATCAGATCTTCGCTTTTATGAATGTTGTCATTCTTGTTTAATTTTGAATTATTGGCCATCATTGCCTTGGGGAGCCAAATTTTGCAAAGTTTAAACTTGTTTCATTATTACAAGCCAATCTTTTTAATAACTTTTACCAACTTTCAATATAACGCATGTATATAATAGTTATTTATTTTATCGTATTATAGGCAGCTTTCCGCGGATATTAAAAACAAAAAATATAGTATTAAAACATGTTTTGTTAGTCCCAAGGGGTTGAAGGCAAGGTTTAAAAAAACTGGTATTGAATTTATTATTTTTATTTTAGTATTCGTGGAAAAGTGTCTGTAATATGATGCTATACATGATTTTTCAGTATGGCTGAGAACCGGTTCTAATCCAGCGGATATTAATCGGTTTTGAAGCCATGCTGAAATAAACGCTTTTAGCACGCAATCGTGTTTGATAAATTTTGTTTCCTTTATTCTGACAGTCGAAAAATAATGTATAGCATCGTGTTACAGACAATTTTCGCGAGTATTATAAAAAAAATCATAATATTAATACCAGCTTTGTTAGCCCCGGCCATCGTCCCCTCGAGCCTAAAACTGTTAATTTTAAAAAAAATTATATCCGCGAAATGCTGTCATTATTTAATACGATGCGATAAATAACTATTACCAAATCAGAATGATGACGTAATATACGAATTACCGTACAGACAGTGTCATGGACGGACGAATTACAACATTTAAAGAGAAATATCTCTGTTTAAAAGTAAACGGAATGTTTTTTACACCGCAGATTGCAATTACAGTTTTTGTATATACATTCTGTATATAAAAGTTTTGCTTACAAATTTGTGTTTTATCTTCATTTAATGCAAAGTAGACTGTACAAAAAAATATTTAAATAACTGTTAATTTTTCTTTTTATTATAACTACCGCTACGAAGGCGGGAAGGTAATTTTTTAGGGGCGAATTTTATTTTAAGGGTGGTTCCAGATATTCAAATTAGTTTAAAATCCTTCGCAGGACATTGAGTAGCGATATTGTAGAGGAGAACCATATCGGCTCAGCAGTTACCGAAATCCTTCGGTTAAGACAGACACAGATCCTGTTACTTTTATACAAGGGTTCGATAATGGACCAATCTATTATACACATTATATACATTATACACATATACAAAGTTTTGAATGTTTACTACTTTTGGTTTATATAATGACTTTTTTACAGTAAAACTTAGAAAACCCAGGAGAGAGGGGTCGTTGGGCTGTTTTTTTACAATAGTCCCCAAAGTTTTTAATATCGTTTTCTTATTAGTAGTTGAAACAACAACTTTGGGGACTTTTATTGAGTTTTGATCGGTTTGTTCATAAAGTTGAGTGTCCATACGTTTCAACCACTAATTGTTTACTATAGATAGAAGGGGTAATTTTGTGTATCATTATTGGGGATGTACATCAATTTATCATCCATTGTCTTGAGATCCCTGTAGGAAACCTCAATAAATCAGAGTTGATTTTTAGGTTTTTCTAAGATGCACTTTTCCAAATTTTACTACAAGATAATGTTTAGAAAAGTATAAGTTACTGTTAATAGATTTGCTACAGAATTCATATCCTTATAATAAAGTAACAGGATGTCTGTTTGTCGGTCTGTCGTGTGTCTGTACCGAAGGATCTCGCTAACCACTGAACCGATCGGGTTCTCCTTAACAGAGTAGCTTCTCATAGGTCAGGGTAAGGTTTTAAACTATATTGGAGTAGGAGACCACTGCCCTTACAGGAGAAAGCGCACCTATAAAAAGACATCCCCCACAAAATTTTTTACATTATACGTCCATTTAAAAAGATAAAATATGCTGATTTTTAACTTCTTTGCAACAGTCTTTTTTATAATATTATTATCCTATCCATCTGATTTTATGATCAATGATACCTAGGACAACTAGGTAAAATGATTTAAGCAAAGCACCTTAACAATCATGTATCAAAGTGTAAGTATGTCCTCAAGCAGCATAATGTATTTACTAAATTTTGCAAAAATTATTTACAATTTCGTTTAGACTTATATTGGGTTAATATTCTGTTGAATATGTTCTTAAAATCAACAAGTGTTAATGTTCGTTTGTTCTACCCTCTAATATTTGTTTTGTTTTTATGGATGTTTTCATTCTTATTTATAACCTCATAAAAAAGAGAAGTTTTTTCATAAAAAGATAAATGTTAATTTATAATAATTTATTTAAAATTTATAGGAAATTTATAGAGATTTACAAAAGCTAAACTTAATTTGGGTATAGTCCCTTTCGTGGCAACGCACCTTAATTTTCACATTAGCTTTTCTCATATTTCTAGCCTCTGCGGGGGGCTCTAACCCTGCGGGGCAATCACCTAACCTAACTTTACGTAACCTAACCTAAAATAACCTATGAAAAGCTACTGTGAAAATACGACAAATCGTCTGTTAAGGAACGTTGCCACAAAAGGGACTATACCCCTTAATTTTTATAGTCAAAAAAATATACTTTATAATAGGAAATCAATATACAAAAGTAAATATAAGTTGTTTAAATTTTTACAATAAATTACAATGTTTAAACACATTTTTCATGCCTTATCAAGTCTCCTCTTGATACAAGTTGGTCTGTGAAACTTCCAGTCCAGTTTCTGGCAAGCTTGAGTACAGTACACAACAGAGCTACACGCGCTACATTTCTTTACTGCAGATTTGTCACATAATGTACGTTCACAGTCATTATCTTCTTTTGGTATCATTTCTCTTGCCTTTGCAATAAGATTCTTGGCGCTGGAGAAAACAGTCTCCATAATTGTTCTTACATGAAGGCCGTCTCCATAACTGTCAGGCTTTGCCTTCGAGTCCAAGAGAAAATTCAAAACACTCCAATAATCTGGTTTATCCATCAATTCATTAACATACAGATGGAGGGTACTTTCTAATTCTCTACGATTTGGGTCAGCCCCATATTTAATCAATATTGGCACAACCTGGTCACAATCAGGATACATGGAGGCATAATCCAGTGCTGTGTTGCCTGTTATGTCATGGCCATTCACATCAGCACCAAGTTGCAGCAGTTTCTCAAGAATCTTGTAGTGGTCGTTTTCGTTTTTACCATTCCACACAGTCCTGATATCCTTGACATTTTGTTTGGTAAGCCATGGCAACTGTTCAATATAGATCATACGCCTGCCAATGACGGGGGCAAACACAGGGCTAAACTGGGAATATCCCTCTCTTCTATTTAATGTTCTCTTTAGCTCCTGTTCTGACAACTTCTCTATATGCTGTATAAAATCACTATAATTGCCAAGGAACATATTAATGAATAGATCACTGTAATACCCCTGCCCTATGGGGTTATACTTGCTACCTGGCAGGTCAATATTAGCAGAACATTTTGTTATTAAACGTTTGACAAATATATCTTTTTTTACACCCGTTAAATTTTCATAATATTTTACCAGAAATATATCTGGATCTTTAAAACACACTCTGGGTGGATGTTGTTTTAAATGTTTGTTAAGAATTTCAATTTTTGAGCAACACCAATATTCACCCAATTGCTGTATAATTGTGTCTTGTTGCAAACAATCCAAGCTATCAAAATGTTGAAGAAGTTCTGCAGACAATAAGAAATCATCTTGAAACGGCTTGTGTTTCTGGTGTATACTGTGTAGCACCTTCAGCAACTCTTGACATGATGCAACTCTAAATAATTTGAACCAAGAAGATATATAATATGTGATATCAGGTACTGTGTATAGCTCTTGAAACATGGACATTTTCGTAATCAACTCCACAGAAAGCACAAACTGAAATGGAAAAAGATTAAGTATAAAACATCCTTGTCAGTCGTACCCCTTTTTAGCAGGTTTTTGGCTATTTTTATATTTTCAGAGACGAAATGGTGGAAACGTGATTTTTCGGCTGTTATAAAAGATAAAAGGCTGAAATTTCTTGTCAACATTCCCATTAATATAAAGTATAATTAACTATAAAACATTCATGTCGGTCAGACTGCTTTTTGGCAGGTTTTCGGCTATTCTTATATTTTTCCCATTTTTCCTCATATCTTTGGTGATTTTGGACCGATTATAAATTTTTTTTTGTAGATGAGGATATTCAAATTAAATTTCCTTTAGTATATAAAGTTATAAACACCCATAAGGGTCACACTACTTTTTAGCAGGTTTTTGGCTATTTTTATATTTTTCACATTTTCCCTCATTTTTGGTGTTTTGAATTGAGGATGAAATAAAAATAACTAAGAATAAAACAAGGATGACAACATCCATAAGAAGCGAAGCTCAAAATTTATTGATAGACATCTAGAAAAAAATAATTTTTTGAGTATGTTAAAAAAACATAAATGGAATAAATCGCGAAACCTTTTAAAAATGTATAATATCTTTTGATGCATTAAGCTAAAAAGAAAAATGTAAAATCTAGGAATCGATCTAGCACCCCAACCAATAGCAAGTCTTTATTAAACTTTGTGAAAATATATATAATGTTGACTTAATTAATCCCTAAAAATTCCAGCTGTTTATCTTGAACACGAGTCAAAAAATCATGAAAACTTGAAAAACTAGGAAACGATCTAGCACCCCAACCAATTACCATATCTCAAAAAAACTTTATAGAAATGTGTAGAATGTTGACTTAATTAATCCCTAAAAATTCCAGCCATTTATGTTGAACAGGAGTTTAAATAATGATGAAAACTTGGAAAACAAGGAATCGATCTAACACCCCAATCAATATACAAATCTTAATGAAACTTAGTAAAAATATGTAGGATGCAAATTTATCAAATCCCTGAAAAGTTCAGCCGTCTGTCTTGAAAAATAGTCGAACAAATTACGAAAACAAAAAAAGCTAGGAATCGATCTAACACCCCAATTAACAAACAGATGGACAAAACAATGTATAGATTAGATGCACATATGTCATAGGAATCTTCACTAAAAATTTTAGCTGTCTATCTTTAATAGGAGCCGAGAAAATTAGGTTTCCCCCACTTTGTCTCTAACAGACGGACGGACAGGCGGACATTTCGAATTATAGAGTAGCTTCGCTACTAATAAATATATATACATATATATTGAATATTCCTTACTTACCATATTGTATATTAATCACTTTTATTCACTTTGTAACTCTCATTAACTCAATTTTTGGTAAAATTAACTTTAATTTCAATTAAATCACGAATGACTATTGGTACTATAGTATGATCACCAAATAAATCTATGATTATAACTAATTACGAAATTGTAAGCTTTGTGTTATTTATAGAAATAGTTATAGAAAGTTCTAGAAAGTTCATGATAAAAACGATTAAAATTTATAGGTTTTTGGGGTGAGGGGATGGGGGGATAATAGGGTTATTTTGATTGGTTGAATATTTTCTAGACGTTTTTATGAAAATCTTTGATGTTCTAGAAGTTTCTATGAAAATCTATGATGTTCTAGAAGTTTCAATAAAATTCCTTGATGTTCTTATAGCAGTTTCTAAGGAAATCTTTGATGTTCTTCTAGAAGTTTCTATAACAAGGATGATAACATCCATAAAAGCGAAGCACAGAAACGGTAGGACAAACGAACATTAACACTTCCATAGTGTCAGAACTGAATAATCAGAATATAAATGTATAAGAATCGAAGCAAAATTGTAAGTAAGTTTGTTGAAAAACTGCTTGATACAGGATAATGTTTATGGACATACTTACATTTTTAGGACTTGAAAAAAGAGTTGATTATCATATAACATTATAATTTGTTGTCCCAGGAATCAACATACCAAAAATCAGATCAATCGGATGATTAGATCACATAAAAATTTGTTGTTAAAAAAGTAAAAAATCAACATGTTTAAAATAGACGTACGGACATTCTTGTTATGATTATAGAGTTGCTACCTAACTCCTAAAGGAATCACCATGCAAAGTTTGAAATCGATAGGACAATTCTAACATGCCTAAATGAACGAAAAAAGCTGTTTGTGACAGACGGACGTACGGACGGAAGGACCGATTCTAATTATAGAAAAGCTTCGCTTTTAAAAAGTCTTTAATGTTCTATTAAATTCTTTGATGAATAAATTTGATTTGTTGAATACTTTCTAGGAGTTTTAATAAAAATCTTTGCTGTTCAAGGTTTCTATAAAAATGTTAATTGTTCTAGAAGGTTCTATATCTTCATAAAATCAAAACAGATATATTCAATGTTTTCTTAACATTTTTCTTCTAGAATTTTCTATTGTAAGTTAATAAATACACCAATTTTCTACAATATTCTATATTTAAAAAAAATCAAAGTCTTTTGATCATTTTATCGAATTTTCTGTGAATTCTGCTCGTATTATTCCAAAAGTTTTTTAGTAGCGAAGCTACTCTATAATTCACTTTGTCCGTCCGTCCGTCAGTCAGTCCGTCAGACAGTCCGTCAGTCCGTAACGCTATGGGGGAAATGGGATTTACTCAGCTCCTATAAAAGATAGAATGCTGAATTTTTTTTTACAACATTCCCACCATTAAGGAGCACAATTAACTATAAAACATCATTGGCGGTCGGACCGATTTTTAGCAGGTTTTAGGCTATTTTTATATTTTTCACATTTTTCTCCATATCTCCAGTGTTTATGGTCCGATTTTAAAAATTTTTTCAGTTACAGATATCAAAATTTAATTTCCCGTCGTTTAAAGAAACAACCATGAAGGCCAGACTGCCTTTTTAGCAGGTTTTAGGCTATTTTTATATTTTTCACATTTTTCTCCATATCTTCAGTGTTTATGGTCCAATTTTCAAAATTTTTTCAGTTATAGATATCAAAATTAAATTTCCCGTCTTTTAAAGAAAACAACCATGATGGCAGGACTGCCTTTTTAGCAGGTTTTAGGCTGTGTTTTTTTTAATATTTTAACATTTTTCTCCATATCTTCAGTGTTTGTATTCCGATTTTCAAAAATTTTTCAGTTATAGATATCAAAATTAAATTTCCTGTCTTTTAAAGAAAATAACCTTGACGGCCAGACTGCCTTTTTGGCAGGTTTTAGGCTATTTTTATATATTTAACACTTTTTCCATATCTTCAGTATATATGGTCCGATTTTCCCAATTTTTTAAGTTAAGGATTTAAAAATTAATTTTTTTGTCGTTTTAAGTAAACAACCATGGCGGCCAGACTGCCTTTTATCAGGTTTTTGGCTATTTTTATATGTTTTATATATTTCCCCATATCTTTGTCTATTTTGATCCAATTTTCAAACTTTTATGGGATATCAGTATCAAAATAGTTTTTCCCATTGTTATGAGCATCTTTAATATAATTTACTTTGACCATCGTCATCATACAAAATAAAACAAGGTTTCATGTTTATTTTGTTCCAATAAATCTATTCTTGATTTTAGTAAAAACCTTTTAAATCTACCTATACGTATTCCCATTTACGATTTTTTGTGCTTCGCTACTTATGGATGTTGTCATCCTTGTTATTTATGTCATTGCAAGGTTTGTAAATATTGTAAAAGATAAATTAATACTTAATGTTTTATTCATACATAATTAAATAAAAAGCACTTTGTTTCAATATATTATTTAATATAGGGAAAACTGTCATATGTTTACATGGTATTACTGGTGGATGACTTAGTGTTATGAGCAAAGTCTGTCTAGGCAAAGCCCCTAGAGGTTAGGGGCCAAACCCATAGCACTCAATAATGTATAATTTTTAATTTTTTTGTCTCTTAAATAAAATCTATAACATTTCCTTTTTATCAAAACATCCATCCATCGGGGATTTGAGGATTTTGAGGGTATGTCCGTTAGTTCGTATGACTGTCTTCCACTAATGAGTTTTTAGACCCTGTAGGAAGCTTTATCTTGAGAAACACTTTAATTGCAGGCCATTTTTACCCTTTCCTATCCAAACCTAAAATAAGCATAAAAATTTAGGTTGTTTTGGTGTGCTTCTGCAGTAGTGAAAAAATACCTGTAGGATCTAAAGGGATAAGACATTGGCAATTCATGTACATCTCTAATGGTGATACACAAAATTACCCCTTCTATATATTATAATTGTGTATTGAAACGTTTGGACACTCAACTTAATGAACAAACCAATCAAAATTCAATAAAAATCCACAAAGTTATTAGGCCAACGAATAAGAAAACATTATTATATAAAATTTGGGGACTAGTGTAATAAACAGCATAAAGTGTCCCCTCCCTCCCTTAATAAAATGCTGATTTTACTGTATAAGAGTTATATATTCTTTTTAAATCTAAAATATTATTATATTGGTTGTTGCTGCGCTTCATATAAACTAAATGATTCTTGTTCTTGACTTGTCTGAAAATATTTTTAATGGGATATATGTGTGCTTTTATATATAACATTTTGATCAACTGAAAATTGATTGCCCATTACTTCCCTAATTTCCGAAGTTGTACAGCAGATAAACCATATATTGCAAATCCTATTTTCAGCTACTCCGGTCAAAGGGAAACGCGATGTAATGTATAAATGATTTGTGGTAGTGGCCTCGGTTTATCAGCCGCTTCCCAAGTTCAGGATTACGGCAGTGCGAACAGACGTGGACACGTATATTTATAGAGAAGCTGGGCTTCTCTAGATATCACCAAATAACAAACATAATTTACTGAGGTGTTACTTTATTCAGAGTCTAAAGGTTACTGATTTATAATACAACAAATAATCAATACACAGATTGGAATAATTAATACTAAATCAAAAGTTAAATATAGATATACATGCAATAAACAAAATGGACAACATTTATCCCCCATCCCTGGAAAGGGGTGGGGAACCAAACAATTCAGATTAACCATAATGCGGCTGTCAAAACTATAATCAATTTTAACGCATGGGGGAGGGGTCAGGTGTACCCATCCCCCCGTTACTCGGGGGAGGTTTCTCAGCCCTCCTACGAGTCAGGGTCAGGGTTGCCATGCAGCATGGCCCAGGGTTGCCGAATACCACAGATTTACACATAATACATTCAAAATTTTAATTTTTCAAATTTAGATTTTTTGAAAGTTTTAAGCTTTTTTAGCTAGTAGTAAATATTGAGATATAACGAGGAGAGAATGTAAACAATCGGAAACTCAAATTCAGCTGATTAACATTTTCTATCTTTCCTACATAAACAATTTTGTTTTTCTTCAAAACATCATAAATGGTAATACAGCATACTTAAGTCTGTAGGATATTTTATGGAGCGAAGCTTCTCTATACGACAGTCGTGTTTGGCTGTAAGGAATTTTTTTATGTACATTTTTCATTTCAACTCTCTATTCTATATTTCTTTCCTTTTCATTTTGTCAGGCGTTTACTTATTCGAATCGATATATTATGTCATGGATGTTACACCAGATTTTCATGTACTTTGATAAAGTGAAACTCGCAGCCGGCTAAAGAAACTCTGCCATCCATGAATACCCTTTAGCCCATCCCTTTTCTTTCAACAGGATGAACGAACTGACCGATAATCAGGTTCATGTTAGCAACCTAAATTAACCACAATTTTATCCATGTCAATATATATCCACATATATTCTACATCCATTCATTAGTGTGTAGATATTTTATAGTGCAAAGCTTCTCTATAAGTCATTCATTTTTGTCTGTCTGGCGGTCAAATTGTTTTATTTATATTTCTAGTATGGCTTCGAAACCAATTTTCAGCTACGCTGAAAATTATGTATAGCATCGTATTACAGACAATTATCCACGAATATAAAAATAACCTGATTAATACCTGTTTTGATAGCCCAAACCTTCGGCCTTTCGGCGGTAATCAAACTGGTTGTAATATTATAATTGTTCATTTTAATATCCGCGAAGAGCTGTCTATAAAACTTTAATAACTGTTTTGTTACCCCAGACCTTCGGGCTTTCAGGGTTAAATAAACTGGAATTGTAATCTTATATTTTTTTCATTTTAATATCCGCGAAAAGCTGTCTATAAAATAATATCGAAATAATTACATCTTCTATTACCTACCCAGCCAAAAAAATTGCGAATGGGTCGCAAATTTTCGCTAACAAATGGCGAAATCGCAAAATTTACAAAAATTCTTTTTAAAAATTGAAGGATGGGGTTTGTTTTTTGGGAGGGTTGGGGGTGTCCCATCCCCCAAGAAAGTAGCCTAGAACCATCACAGGACCAGTAGGTATATTCCCTGAAGAGAAGAATCCAATCGGTTCAGTGGTTACTGAGATCTTAAGGGACGGACGGACAGACACCATTCTACTTTGTATTAAAGATTATCTCTATTTTAGGGGTTATGCAATGGCCGCTCTACGGGGAAATTTCAAAAGGGGGATAAAAAGATTTAAGGGAGGAAAACCCCGCTTTGCTTAATTCACGGGCACGCCCCTACAAGTCCTGAAAGACAAGAGCTCAAATGAAAGGTGAAGAGTTTTACATTTATGAAATTCAGTTCAGTGGGTGTATAAGGATTTCATTTCAAATTTGAATAACATTTCCATATCTTATTGTACTAGCTTTTTCGCCCTGAGAGGTTTGATGAATGAAATGTTTCTTATTTTTTTGGTGGGGGGAAGTTAGTCGACCTTTTTTTTAATTTTAGTTTTAAAAAGAATTTTTTTTAAGGGGGGAATTGTTCCTTTCTTTTTTGGGTAGTGGGGATTTGGGATTGTGCCACCCCCCAACCCCTGAAGAGTAGAGCCCAATCGGTTCAGTGGTTACTGAGATCTTAAGCTCCAGACAGACAGAAAGACATCTCGTTAAACTTTGTATATTAGATAACTTTGTATTATTGATATAGTATGTTTTTTTTTATGTCCAAAGCTCTAAATCTCAATAACTACTGAACTGATAGAGTTCCTTTTTTAAAAATAGATTCACATAGACCATATGATGGTTTTAGGCCGTTTCATTTAAAGATGTTTTAACCATCCGGATGGGTTTGAACTATTTTTCTAGGCTCTCTCTGCCTCTTTGATTACAGAGTCAATAAAGTTGCTAGTGTATAAAAAATAGATTATATTAACCCTTTACAGTCGGGCCCCTTGCCGCACCTTAATCAGTCGGGGGGGGGGGGGCGTTCAACGCCCCCCCCCTATTATCTCAGTTCCTATTAGAGCTAGAGGGCTAAAAATTTTTGTGCAAGTCCCCTGTGTTATGATGAATTTTCGACCTTAAGTAAGTCAAGGTCAATTTTCGCTTCCTTCACCCTTTTATTTAACAACCTTTGTTTTTAGGTCCTTTTTTACTTAAAAATTTCAAACGGCTGTAATTTTTTTATTTTTGAAGCTAGAAGAAAATTTTTTTTGCAGAAAATGTTTATTTTTATGTAAATTTTATGTTTGAAATATCAAAACATAAATTTCAGCGGCCGCAGCTGTACTTGGCAGCTGCCAGCCGCCGCAGTCGGCGGTCGGCGGGAAAACGGCGGCGGATCTTTATGAAATTTTAATACATTATTTAGACATGTAAGAAAAGCTTAAGTTTAAAATTAGAAGTCTCTAAGTCAAAAATTGCGGCCACAGGAGCCTTTTAAAGATTTCTGGAGACCTGGAGGATCAGGACCTGCAGGATCATACCTGGAACCTAAAATTGACTTGAACACCTGTATTTAATATGAGGATGTACTAATAGAGGATATTTTAGTATTTTGGTAAGATAAAATGCTTTGTTTAAGTCAAAAAAATATTTTTGATCTTTACCTGGATGACCCTGCCAGGTTTGCTGGCATCCTGTGCCCGCCAGGATGGAGATATTCAAAAAATTTCAACTCTCAGTTATGTGTCATACCCAAACTTAAAAAGTCAAGCAGTTTGGGCTCTTTATCTTTCACACACAGAAAATGAGATAGAAAAAACCGGAGGGGGGGGCGTTCAACGCCCCCCCCCCCCCCCCCCCCCCGACCGTTAAGGGTTAATATATTCATTGTGTTTGTCCATCCATCCTTCTTTATGGATAGCAATGATCATCAAAATAGAATTTCTTTCTTAATTTCAAATCTTGTGTCAAATATTAAGATTCTTGTAATGATTTGGCACTAATTTTAGTATTATTCTTAGCTTTTTGATGTCAGTATGTAAAATTTTTTCGTTGATTTTGAGCTAGTTTTACAAATAATCTTTATTTTATCTCATTAAATCAATTTTAAAACTGTGATTCACAGAACTATTCGACACTTTTTAAGCATTTTACTGATTATTGTAGCTAAATTTAGATTTTGATTGATTATAATGTCCACAAATATTTGGTAAAATTTAAAATATTTTTCAATATCCTAACTGTATTTTAGAATATTTTAGAAGGGTAAGTACAAGGTTATGAAATATTCTTTTAAATCCTATCAAAATTAGATTAATGAGTTTTTAGGTTCATTTGTTCCTTCAAATCTTTAAAATGTTTCCTATAAAAGATTTCTATTTACTTAAAACGATTGAAGTTACTTTTTTTCTAAATCAATAAATGTATGTACAAGTACAGATGCATATGTGGTATCCGCCTAGGATAAATGGCAGACACCAGAGTTCAAATGACTACGGCAGTGTGAACAGACGTGGACACCTATACTATAGAGAAGCTACGCTTCTCTAGCAATCACTAAATAATAAACAGAGTCTATTCAGTTGTTCCTTTATTCAGGGTCTAAGGTTTACTAAAGTTATATACAACAAACAATAAATACACAGATAGGAATAAGTAATCATAAACAGAATCAATATAATACATATACAATAGTCAGTTTGGGCAATAATGATCCCCCATCCCTGGAACGGGTGGGGGGAATTAACAATACAGCTTAACCATAATAAGGCTGTCAGAATCTATCATTAATTTTAGGCATAGGGAGGGGGTCGGCAGACCCCTTCCCCAGGACTCGGGGGAGGGCCCTCGGCCCTTCCCCAAACCCAGGTCAGGGTTGCCATAGGCATGGCTCACGGTTGCCGAATACCACAACTCTCCCCTCGGAAGGCTGGGAGGGGGTTTCCCTGCCAGACTTCCGACAGTGGTTGAGGCCTTCGGCCCGCTCCTTAGGGCTAATTTATATACAAGCGATAATGATTCAATGGAATCCTAGTGGTGATTTTCAGGGCTGATGGGCTCCCAACGTGGGATAGAAGGTAGAGGCTGGCTTTTGTTGGACACGTAGCTCGGCGCCAGCAGGTGTCAGGTTGGCATGGGGCACAGCCGCTGCGGGGCCGATCAGTAGCGGGGCATTCTGGTTGTTGTTGGCAGCGGCTAGGGCACTGGCTACCAGGTTGACCATCTGAGCAACAGCCTGGCCTCCCGAGGGGCCGCGGGGCTTTCCAGAGTGTGGCCCAGGCCTGCCTGGGCGGTCATTCCCACTATCAGCTGATTGCATGGATACCATTTCCTCGGCTGCTTCCTGGCCGATAGGAATGGCATCCCAGTCTACTGAAAAGTCCCGGGACTTGGCATGGGTGAGCCTGGCTCTGGCCAAGGCCTTCCGATACAAGGTTGGGTGGTACAGGAACACTTGTGACATCGCGTTCATGGCGGCCCGTACACCTCCTTGTGCGGCTGCCAGGGAAATGATGGTTAAGTCTCCCAGCAGCTTGAGGATCAACAACAGCAAACACAGTATGGCTGCGCCATCTCCCCACTCGTGAATAGCCTGTCTGAACCCAGCCCAGACATCCAGGGTTGCTTCTCCTTCCTCCGCCAGTCGGTCAATATCGTAGGACACGATCCCATGGTCTCCGGTGGCTGAACAGCTACCTTGCTGAACGCATGAGCCATACGACAGGCCGGTCAGCTTGGCGGCCTTATACGCTGGGAACGCTAGCAGCTGCTGCCAGTCGTTCAGCTCAGCCTGCGAATACAAGCCTCCCGAACTAAAGTCATCCAAGGGCTCTGTCAGCAGCTGCTTGGGTGTATCCAGCAGGGGTGGCCTCTTCTTAGGTGCGGGGGTTAGCTCTATCCAGCCTTCCTCAGCGTGTACAGTTAGGGGGTAGGTGGAGGAGCAGGGAATTTTGGTGGCGTGGCCGCTATACACCTTTGTCACGGCATCTACAAATCCTGTGGGCTCCACCGGCACCTTGTCCCAACATTCATTGCTCTCCCTGACAACATATTTATTGCGTTGGCAGGTAAGCTGGAGCAATACATCTCCCCTCAGCACAGAGAACGTGCTCCCCTGGACACGCACCGGATGGGCCGGGTCTAGTTGCTGGAGCTTCCAGCAATTGGCCGCTACTTCTTCTGCTGCGGTGCTTCTCATTCGAGTTTCCAGGGTAAATCCGATGTAACCTGCATGTATCTGGGCCTGCAGGGGGACATCCACGTCCCTGGCCGATACTCTGGGCAGCGCTGCCGCAGCCGGGTCGGCTGCCACGAACAATGCTGGGTGGTTGGTGGCATGGGCCTCAAAGTCGCAGTTCACTATTGAGGTGGGGGTAGTCATGTTGATGAAGAATTGGGCTTGATGGTCAACCAGAAACGCATCCATCACCAGGCTAGGCTGGAGGCTGCGGATCAGCCTCAAGGGGCAATCTCTCCCCAGGTGGTCCCACACGTAGGTGGCCTCCCCAGTGATACAGGACAGCTCAGAATGGGGACACTCTAGGGTCAGGTGGTCAGACTGGGACTCCACCCGTCCATTCTCGACTACATAGGTCTCTTCCTTGACCAGCAGCCGTCGCTCCTGGAGCACTAATTCATTGCGGTACAGCTGGCCCTCAAAATGGACGTCCTCCCCTTCACAACCCACCCCCTCGGGGCTGTTGACCAAGGCGGCCACCATATCGAGGGTGAAGAACAGGGGATGGTTCAGCTGAAACGTCAGTGGCTGGGTCTTGCCTGGCAGAGTGTAGACTCGGTTCCTGGCCAGGTCTCGGCACGTTTCTGGATCAATCTTGGTTGGCCGCATGAGGGTGGGGACCGAGGTCACCTTGAGGTGGCCCCATACTCCACACCTAAATGTCCACTGGGACACGGTGAGTTGACAGCTATATCCTGTTGTTTCCCTAATCTTGACTTGCTGCAGGACATGTACCTCATGGCCCAAGGGCACCTCCTGGTGTAGCGGCTCCGTGCTACACATCTTCTCCTTGTTGTAGGCTGTGACATGGGTGGGGTTGGCACAGTCCCACCCTACCAGGACGTAGCTAGTTGTAGGCCACACGGCTGCGAACAGTAGCCCCCACAGAACCATCCACCAGTGTGAGAATCTACCAGACAGCCATCGACCTCGCGCACGCATCCAGGGATCCTCGGCTCGGGCCACGGCTGCTTCTTGGGGCTGGACACTGCTAGGCTGCTCCTGGCTAGATATAAATTTCCATTGAGCGTTATCTTTGGGTGCCCGGGGCATCCCGATACCCTCCCCAATGACAGACTGACAGGCGACTGGCGCCTGCCTGGGTGTCGGCTCCCCTAGCCCCAAGGGGTCCCTTCCCTTGTCCATGGCATGCCCAGTGGCATGGGGCTGGAGTGCGTGTGGCACAGGCTCGCCCTGTATTACATCCCTCCCCTGCCCTAGGAACTCAGGTGCATGTGGCACAGGCAAGTCCTTATAATCCCAAATTTCAATCTCCCCAGCCTCTGGTGCGGGAGGCACAGGCAAGGCTGGAGGGTTACAATACTTTGGATACAATACATTTGTCAAATTTAACTTATCCTGGCTCAGTTGGGAATGGTGGGCAGCTGGGTTCCCTCGGCTGGCAGGGGGCGCTGGATGGTGTATGGTTGGGCTCTCCCTGCGGGCTGGTGGCGCTGGCTGCTGGACCCTCCCTGCTGGCTGGTGGCCTGGCTGACTGGGGGTGACGGATGTCACCCCTTCCTCTGGGGCTGCTGGCTCGTTCCAGGATCCAGGTATCTCGGTGGCAGCGACGGTTGTCGCCCCAGGCACCAGGGTGGGGGCGCTGGATAGCACCCCCCAGTCATCGCAGGTGGCGGCGGCGGTTGCCGCCCCAAACATCAGCTTGGGGGTGCGGGGGCGCACCTCTCGTCCTTCCCAGGTGGCGGCGCCGGATGGCGCCCCATACATCGACCGTACACCGTCTCAGTGGCGCTGGGTAGCGCCCCTCCACTCTTGCTGGGTAGGCTCGGTCTGGCAGGCCCCATCATGTTGAGGCTGAAGGGTTGAGGCCTCAGGACTTCTGGCTCTGCAATGTTGGTGGGCTGCACGAACTCCGGTCCCAAGTGGTTGAAGCTGAAGCCCAGGCCAACCCGGTTGGGTTCAGCCGCTCCTCCCAGCACGTTGATCCTAGCTGGGATGGTTCCAAACTGTGGCATTCCTTCGGCTCGGCCCGCTGCGTTGGGGGCGCGCTCCCTTCCATGTTGGCTACTCTGCTGGGCTTTCCTGAGGGGGCGCCCTTGTCAGCGACGCGTCTCCGGCCGGCTACCTGGTCCCAGTCAGCCTTGCACTCGGCCGCCGTATGGCCTGCATAGTGGCAACGGTCACATTTGGCAGGACGGTCACGGCGTGGCTGGGTGCGTCTCTCTTCTAGGCTGACCTCCATAGGCGTAGGACAATCTCGGACTCGGTGGCCTTTCCCATGGCAGCAATAGCAGCGGCCTGGAATCTTGTCATCTGGGGCGACCTTCCCCATCTGGTGGAGACCCGGAGCCAAGGCGCCAATCTCCATTGGCTCCGACTCATCATATTGGGGCAACTGGACGCTGGCTGATCCCGTGAGCCCGTCGGTGGCGTCCACTAGGCACACACCCTCCTTCAGCTGCTTGGTGATCATGGTGACGGTAAACATGGCTCGCCTCGTGTACTCAGGTACCGAGGCGATCTCATGACCCATCATTTCACGTTTCACATTAGCGTTACGAATGCCATGATTTAATTCGTCTATCAATAATTCAAGGTCCTCGTGGCTATAGGCCTCCCTATACAATGCACACTTTGTGGATATGTATGCTTGTATAGGTTCTGTCGAGTGTTGCCTATAATCTCTGAAGGCTTGCTTCAGGGTCTGAGATTCATAGGATGGATGAAATAACATTTCACACTCGGCCTTGACTTGTTCGTAAGTCAAGGCTTGGCCTGCCTCGCCAAACAGATGAGAGGCCATCTCCGCCGCTTGCCCCGCCAGGGATAGTAAAAGGGCGTTGCGGCGATTTAGTGTGTCATGGGGGGGCACACGGTAAGCCGCCCATGACATTTCGAGTTTCCGGATGTGGGAATTCCAGGATTTCTTGGGCGGTCCTCGATACTCCGGCAGGTTACTCAGCATCAGCTTGCGGTACTCGGCTGGAGCCGGCTGGGGATCATCCTGGAGCCATCCTTGGAGCTGGTTGCCTCCTTGCGCTTGTGGCTGCTCCATCGGGTCAGAGGGACACGAAGTTTTAAGTCAATACTATAAGTGGTTTACACTTGAGGCTTTCTAGCCTAGCAGCCAACACTGTTTATCACTAGGTTGGTAGTTTAACTACAAAGATTTAAATTAGGTGTACCTAGAGTACTTGTCACTAGTTTCTGAGTTGTAGAGTAGGCTGGTAGGTGTAGATAGTTGTTGAGGGTCTGAACTGCTGTCAGGAACTGATTTGGTTTTCCTTATCACACTATAGATAGGAGGGAGGAGCTTGCAAGTCTTTTTTTCTAAAAATATCTCTGTTGGATGCTATGGAGTAGCTCCGCTCCTGTGTGTGTGTGTGTGCGTGAAATATCCTTTCCTTGTAACGCGCCTACGCGCCGTCACATTTGCGCACACAGGTAAAACGCGCACCTATCCCTCAATCCGCTATCTCATTGGTCCGCTTTGTCTTATTCGTCCGTTGAATTTTTTACGCGTCCCGAGCTCTGCTGCGCGACCCGTAAATGGCGCTCTGTTCTCCCGGTCGCTATCTCCACACCGTGGGCGGACTTATTCAAGTGTGGTTAGGAGGGGGAGCGAGTGAGGGGACGGGGTAAAACCGTCCGTTCCCCCCTATGGGGAGGGGGGTGCTGTAGGTTTGAAGTAACTGGGTGGTGAGGTGATGGTGCCTTTTCCTTAATCCTGAGCTTATTGTTATGTCACCTCAATTGTATTTGTTTCAATTGATGGTGGGCCCCTCCCCTTCTGTTGGGATAAGGGGTGTATCTGTTGTGCTGAAGGCTTGGGGGTTAGATTGTTTATCAATGCATTGTTATATTACATCTAGGTTCTATTCTTTGGCTTTATCACAATACACAACAAATTTGCTTACCAAGCCTGTTCTATTTTTAGCTTTATCACAATACACAACAAATTTGTTTACCAAGCCTTGCTCATAAATCTATTGTTCAGCTTTCACACTAGGGTGGTAATCCCTAAACTGTGATATAATATCTGTTTTCTAGATGGGTGGCTGCGCTGTAGCCTCTCAGGATACTTGGAGTTAACGTAGTTTTTCTTCTGCTTGGTACACTACACTCGTATTTTCGCTCGCAGCTCGCAGCTATTTGGCTTGTTTCAGCCTGTCGGCGGCAGGGAATGTCCCGTCCTGCAGCGCCGTGTATCCGAATCCGGCTGGTGGCGGCAGGGAATGTCCCTTCCTGCAGCGCCGCTGGTTCGGATCCTGCTATCTCTTGCAGTAAATGTTGGCCTATTTTCAGCCGTTTGCACTTATTTGGCCTGTTTCAGCCCGTCCGCAGGCCTGTTTCAGCCCTTGAGCGCTCAATTCTCCGTTAGATGTCGGCGCTTCTTGCGGTTCTCCGTCAAGTTTCGCTGCTCTCCGCAGCCTCTCGTCCAATTTCGCTACTCTCCGCAGCTCGGGTTCCGCCACACTTAGTGGTCTTTCGCTAGGTTTCGCTTCCACGACTGCCGGATACAGAGTTAGACCTTGCTATCCAGGGTGGGTAATTCAGGTTGCTTGTGTCAGTTTTGCCAGTTTCACTGCTGGGAGTACCTTAGCCTCAGCTCACGTCTGCTCTACACTTGTGGTTTGCCGTAATCTCACACAGCTGTCACCAAAAGTTGTGGTATCCGCCTAGGATAAATGGCAGACACCAGAGTTCAAATGACTACGGCAGTGTGAACAGACGTGGACACCTATACTATAGAGAAGCTACGCTTCTCTAGCAATCACTAAATAATAAACAGAGTCTATTCAGTTGTTCCTTTATTCAGGGTCTAAGGTTTACTAAAGTTATATACAACAAACAATAAATACACAGATAGGAATAAGTAATCATAAACAGAATCAATATAATACATATACAATAGTCAGTTTGGGCAATAATGAATTAACAATACAGCTTAACCATAATAAGGCTGTCAGAATCTATCATTAATTTTAGGCATAGGGAGGGGGTCGGCAGACCCCTTCCCCAGGACTCGGGGGAGGGCCCTCGGCCCTTCCCCAAACCCAGGTCAGGGTTGCCATAGGCATGGCTCATGGTTGCCGAATACCACACATAATCCAGACAACTAACCTGGCCCAAGTGTTGAAGACTCTTTTTGCCTGCTAGCAGTTTGCTTTCTGTTATTTTGTAGGACAAATAACCTTCATAAATATTCTTGATTAAAAATGAAAGTAAAGAGAGAAACAGTTTTACTGGGTTTTTGATTACAAGATATCATTTTGAAATTAAGAGGGTCATTTTTTTCGAGTATTTTCCGTAAAGTTGTTTGAAGCCGTTTAGTCAAATGCACTTATTAGGTCAATCTGTTCTTAATTATGACCATATGCATTTATATATGAAAGGTTTTAAAATAGACTTAATAACTGCTGAGTTTATATGAAAGAGGGGTCAATATATTAGTTGTTGCAGTAAGGGTTAACCAAATTTTGGCGGTGTCCCTTAAAGTGACTTGCGACTATAGATCTAACCTCCTCATTTTGAAATAAGTGGGAGTTAGCTTTTTATGTGTTAATGTTTTACTTTAGGTTAGGTTCTACTGGGTATAGGGTAACGCATACGGGCTAGCTCACTCATTAGAGGAAACCACTAAAGGGAGAAAGGGTTAAATAACTGCATCTATCTGCATATCCTCGTCGCAACCACCTTGTGCAACCTTTCTATTAGGGCATTGAAAATCAACCAATGGTGTCGCTTATATTAACACAGCCAAGTAGCAGAAAATAATTTAGAAGCGGACGAAGAAGGTATTTAAAAAAGGAAGGGGAGTAGTTGTCTGTATATACATCTATACTATAGATCTGTTGTTTTAACCCATTATAAAAAAACTAGCGGCTACGCCCCTAGAAGCCTCTAGGGACACTTAAGGTAGGAGGTATAGGCCTTCCCGTAGAAGGTGGGTATAAATGAATTATTCAATATATTTTAAAAAGAGGGAGGGGGGGGGGTAACTTGTGTGATCGCTATACACTTTGAGGTAAAGCCCCAAATTTTGAGTTGATTACAAAGATGAAAGGTTTCAGAGTTGCTGGGGACAAATTTAATAAATACAATATACTCTCTCTCTCTTACTCTCTTTCTCTCTCTCTCTCTCTCTCTCTCTCTCTCTCTCTCTCTCTCTCTCTCTCTCTCTCTCTCTCTCTCTCTCTCTTTCTCTTTCTCTCTCTCTCTCTCTCTCTCTCTCTCTCTCTCTCTCTCTCTCTCTCTCTCTCTCACTCTCTCACCGAAAACAAAATTTACGCAAAATATATTGAACATTCATTTTCATTCAACCTAAGACTGTAAAAAAAATTATTTTAACCGATAATTGTCATTTACAGAAGGGGTAATTTAATGTATCATCATTGGGGATGTTCATCAATTTATCGGCCATTGTCTTATCCCTTTAGATCCCTGGACTCTTCCTCATATTTCTGTCTCCAAATAATCCTAAATTCCCCCCCCCCTCCAGGAAAATTTAACTTTGGAGGACAAGACAAATTTGAGAAATCATTTGAAAGGATAAAATATTTGAATATGGAATAGAGAGAATTCTTTATGAGATTTGATTTGATTGGGTAAAGATTTCATCTCTGATTTTTAAGATATCAAAATTACCATAAGAAATTAGTTGTTAAAAGCGAAGCTTTTCTATAATTAGGGTCCGTCCGTCCGTACGTACGTCACGAACGGATAGCTTTTTTCATTAATTTAGGCATGTTAGAATTATCAATCGATTTGCATGGTATTGGTGATTCCTGTAGTAGTTAATTACGATTAAGAAAGCGTAGCAACTCTATAATCGTTACCAGAATTCCGTACGTTCATTTTAAACATGTTGATTTTTAACTTTTTAACAACAAATTTTTATGTGATAAAAATATCCGATTGATTTGATTTTTGGAATACTGATTCCTAGGTCATTAAAATACAATGTCATAAGAGAAGCATCTCTATAATGAAGTCCTAAAAACGTAAATATTTCGCAGTTTTTCAACAAATTTACTTACAATTTTGATTCGATATTTATACATTTATGTTCTGATTTTTCAGTTCTGACATTCTACAAATGTTAATGTTCGTTTGTCCTAAAGTTTCAGAGCTTAGCTTTTATGGATGTTGTCATCCTTGTTAGTGATGAAGACAAAACCGCTTCACTTCACTACCCTTTAGAATAAAACAAGGATGACAACATCCATAAGTAGCGAAGCAAATCATGAAAATTTAATAATCTAGAAATCGATCTAGCACCACAGTTTATAGACAAATCTTAATGAAACTTGATAAAAATATGTAAAAAAATTCAGCTGTCTATCTTTTATAGTACCGACACGTTTCCCCCACTTTGTCTCAGACAGACGGACGGACATTTCGAATTATAGAGTAGCTAGTAGTAGTAAGAAGTGTTACACAATATACATAAAGCAATATATCTCATAAAAAAAAACTTACAGATTGGGGTTTGCTTTTAATAGAAGATTCGTATAGGTCCCTAATAATTCTTTTTAAGTATCCTTCTCAACAAAAATTTTTTTTGGCGAACAGTTGATACAACCACACATTTCAACCCCACTCCTACTTATATTTGGAAATTATAAAGGAAATTAAACTTGGTTTAGGGGAGGGAAGGGGAGGGGGGATGAGGGGATGGGAGTTCTAATAATAATCGGGACAGAGAAATCATTTTTACAATAAAACCCGGTATACTCATGGAGGTAGGGACATGTAACTTGTAAATTACACAGGTACCCAATCTTTTTATTACAACGTTTTCTTATTTGTTGGTTCAAAAACTTTGAGTACTTTTATGTTATTTTACAATGTTATTCTCAATGTTTAGAAAAGGGGTAACACCGCCTCAATTTGTCGTGGGTGCCAAAATTTAATCTTTGTATAAAAGTAACAGGTTGTAGGTCTGCATGTCTGTCTCTCTTTCTGTCTGTAACGAAGGACCTTGCTAACCGATATGGTTTTCCTCACCAATGTAGCTTCTCATAGGTCCTGGGAAGGTTTGTAACTATTTAGTAACTAAAATTGAAAATGGTCTTCTTCCCCGCCCCTCAAATTGCCCCTAAAGGCCTCCAGGGGTCGTAGCCGCATATAAAGAATTAGAATATTTACCGATCATTTTTTTTATAAAACTCTGAATACCATTTATTCCTATACAACAAGTCCCACAACTTTGCTCTGAGATATTTTAACAGAGGGTTATTAGAGGGGCTTTAACACACAAACATACTCACACACACACACAAACATACACACACACACACACACAACACAAACACACACACAGAGTAAATAAGAGAGGGGGTAAACGGAAAGATTATCAATGTGTGTGTTTGTGTGTGTGTTTGTGTGTGTGTATGTGTGTGCGGTTGAGTGTATGTGTGTGTTAAAAGATGTTTATATAAAAAGAATTAATTTAAATTTTTAAAAACAAATATCGCGTAGTTGAAAATGAAATTACGATACAATGATACAGAATTGAGAATAATTATTTCTTGCATCGTATTATAAACAGCTTTCCGCGGATGTAGAATGTACAATTATAAGATTTTAAAAAGTTTTTTTAGCCCAGAGGTGCCGAAGGCACGGGCTAAAAAACTGGTTTTAATCTTATGATTGTACATTTTTATATTCGTAGAAAGCTGGTTATAATACGATGCTATACATAGTTTTTACGTATGGTTGAGAATCCTATCCACCGGATTCCTATGAATACGAGAAAATAAATTCTATTAGTCAAACATGTTGTTAAAGTCGTACTGTTGTCCAAAAAAATTCTAGATAAATCAATATATTATTACTTGGATGTTGCACCAGATTTTAAAGTACTCTAATAAAGTAATACCCCCAATCCACCTCATTTACCCCATCCTCTTCCCTCCTACTGGATGAACGAACTGACCAATAAACGAGTTCCATGTTAGCAAATTAAGTTGACGACAATTTTCCCCTGTCATAATATCCAAGAATATTCTGTATCCTTTGCTATATTTATGATTATATTGTTATCATCATCGTAGGCACCCCACCCCCCCAGATATTCAGCTAATAACAGGTTTCCAATATATTCAGATCAAACTTTACTCCTCTACCAATAAACAAATAAACAATAATCATAATTTATATTTATAACAGTCTTCTTTAACCTATTTTTAGTAATTTTCAAAATGAATCAATATATATCAGATTTGATGTCTTCCTAGTCTCGATTAGGGAGGGGGGAGTGAGTAAAAGTGAGTAAAATTGTGAGTAAATCTTTTGAAAAACTGCTTGATACAGGATAATGTTTATTCTTAGGACTTGATTGTAGAGTTGCTTCGCTTATAACATTATACTTTGTTGTCACAAGAATCAACATATCAAAAATCAGATCAATCGGATGATTAGATCACATAAACATTTGTTGTTAAAAAAGTGAAAAAATCAACATGTTTAAAATGGACGTACGGACATTCTTGTAATGATTATAGAGTTGCTACGTTTTCTAAATCGTACCTAGCTACTAAATGAATCACCATGCAAAGTTTGAAATCGATAGGACAATTCTAACATGCCTAAATTAACGAAAAAAGCTATCCGTGTGTAACGGACGGACCGACCCTAATTATAGAAAAGCTTCGCTTTTAAAAATTAGTGCCACTACTAGTTTATTGCAAAGAGGCTACATTGCAATACTAACTTAATATGTTACATATATTTATATTCGCCATAATTATATCATTTATTTCAGAAGATACCAGGTTTATCGCAAATTATGATATATTATCTTTTATTGTAAGTAAATACAATTTTATTTTGACGAGGAATACAAAATCATAAAGTAGCTATAAGCACAAATTTTATTATTTTCTTTTATAAAACTTCCATTCAGTTGCATCCCAAAATTCCGTTAGTGCCTGCTTTCCATTGAGGAAATATGAAAATTATAATCAGCAATGAAATATTTATTATATTATGTGATACCTTTCCAGCTTTGCTTTAATGGATGCTGTCATCCTGGTTGAATATGCTTTTAAACATTGTTTAATCTGACATAAAGCATTAACTAACATGGAGATTCATACATGTCAAGAAGTTTAACATAAGTTTGAAAAACATAGGTCTTAAATATTATTTCAAATATTAAAAGAGAAAACTATGACAATTAACTATATCCATTAATAAACTAGGATGACCACATCCATTTGTATAGTTACAAAAAGAAATATGAAAATAACAAAAAAAATCCGTCAAACATTAAAAAGACAACTTCAATCATTAATATGCGTCATTAGCTCTAAATAATGACCGTCAGACAGACATCTTGTAATTGTAGAGTATCTGCAGAAAAAAATGATTAAAATACCCCATTAAAAGAGGTTAAGGTCATTAAAATTACATCTAAACAACCGGCATCTTTAAAAATTAATTTTTCTTTTTTTTATAACAATTACAACATATATACTATTATTCACAGTGCTGTGCTGGCTGGAGGAAATGTTGGAGGTAAATTAATATGCATCCAATTAATTTTACAGATTTGAGTACGGGAAATATGAAATTGTGTTTGGGATTTAATAAGAGAGAGAGAGAGAGATGGCGAGAGAGAGAAAGAGAGAGAGAAAGAGAGAGAGAAAGAGAGAGAGAAAGAGAGAGAGAGCGAGAGAGAGAGCGAGAGAGAGAGATAGCAAAATAGAAAAAGAGAGAGAAAAAAATAAGACAGCTCGTAGAGAGCCTTTAATCGGCGGAGAGAATTGGTTGTGTTGTATGGTTATAATATCATACATACACACTCTCTCCATCTGTATATGTAGTACAATATATTTTTACTCTTTAGAAGATAGGAGAGAGAGAGAGAGAGTGAGACAGGAATAGAAAAATAGAGATTGCAAGAGAATAAGCTCGGGACATCCTCTGAATGGTCGTACACAACTTCAAGAGAATAAGAATATATAAGAGAGAGAGAGAGAGAGAGAGAGAGAGGGAGAGAGAGAGAGAGAGAGAGAGAGAGAGAGTTTGTAAAGAGTGTATGTACATATCAGTATTGTACGGGACCTCCAGGAACAACTTCAAAAGAAAGTGATCCATTTTTAGTGTTTTTTTTTAAACTTGTACTTTTAAATAGTTTTTACATATATATAATGCTTGTTAATAGTGAAATATTAATTTGTTTACATATTTAAATGACTTTTAATTGATGTAATCAAAACTGTATTTTATTTTGATTTTTTATTAATATTAGTCAAATCATTCTCTTTCATACTGCTTCTATTTCTCTCTCATATAAAATCTGTGTTTATTAATCCAAAATATTATCATATTTTACATGTAAATAATTGTCTTTCCAGTATGGCTTCGAAACCGGTTAATATCCGCTGGATTAGAACCGGTTATCAGACTAAAAAATCATGTATAGCATCGTATAACATACAATTTTCAATGAATATTAAAATCAAAATCATAAAATTAATACCAGTTTTGTTAGTCATGGACTTCAGTCCTTGGGTCTAACAAACCTGGTTTAAATCTTATAATTTTTCATTTCAATATCCGCGGGAAGCTGTCTATAATACGATGCGATAAATAACTATATTCCTCCCCAGCTTGATATGCATAATAGTCAGATTATACTAATGGTCATATTTTGTTTATGCTATGTAATTGTAAATGTACAGGGCCATTCAACAGAAATGATTTTAAAAAACAATTGTATGAAATAAAATGCTTCATATATTTGGAAAACCAATAAAGGTACTAAGAAAGAGAGGTAATGTCTGATTGAGCCAATAAATGAATCGCATCGGAGCATACATGAAATCTCATTGGTTGAATTAAACTGAAGTTTTCTAGTTTTTTCATTAGAGTTAACTAGAGCTGTTCTTTCAACTTTTACTCGAATCAAGTCCATCACATGAAGTACTGCCTTCATATTGTTGTTTCACATCTATGTTTTATCTGTGCATTAATAATAAATATGTTTCATCTATTGCAATCGTTGTAAAATAATAAAAATCCCTTTATGAATTTAAGTTAATAAAATTTCTTGAGTTTCAATTAAAACAAAAAAATAATATCTCGGACTTCAAATGTACATGATTTATAATCTTTAATTCGTAATTCGTATCTATTATAAACATTTAAAATACATAAATTCATAATTTGGTTGATGTTTACCTCGAAATAAATTATATAAAAATAAAATAACAACAAATAGCAATACAACAGTACGTTCGTTACGTTTTCAACAGGACCTAGCGTTGTACTGTGTATATGCTGTACACACATGTGTAAGAAGAAAGGGCATATTTTTTTCATTTTGTTCATATAAAGAGTCAGCTGTAAATAGTCGCATTTCTTAAGATAAAGCTTTTCTCTCGTAAATTATATCGTGTTAAAATTTATTTTCTAGTATAGTGTAAAGCATATTACAAATCCTTTAATAAGTTAGCTATGAATTGTTGAATTCCTTAATATAAAGTTAGCCTTCTAGAAATTATATATTTTAAAGTTTTTTGTCAGCTGGAGGAGTTCCTTTGTCATATTTACGAAAAAGGGGTTCACACTATAGTTCTTCTCTCCTATTTCTATTGGAAAACCAATTTTTCCAAAGACCTTATTTTTGAAGATTTATGGATTGAAGGTTGTGCAAAAAAAAGCGCATATTTTCAAAATTCAAATTTCATTGCTTGTGATAGTAGAAAAATGTTATGCATACTGTTGGAATCGTCATAACCTCTAGTTTTTGGATATGTAAAACCATTCCAGTGCTACTTATAGTATAGGAGATACGTGGTGGTAAAATGTTCCAACTTTCAAAAACATAAATCTTCAAAAAGTCCTTTGGAAAAAACGGTTTTTAGGCATAGTTTGTTGAAAAAATCATTTTTAGATATTTAAAACATAAATGTCCCGTAACAGGTTTTTCAAATAAATAAAGCATTTGGATCTACTGCAGTTCATGGTAAAATATTGCTGGTAACGAATGCTTTCTGGTTCCTGGCAATATTACAAGATTCCTGGATCCAGCAGCACGCAAATTCCACTAAATCCTAGGATCCTGTTAGCTGGCAATCTGCAAATTTTCCAAGTTACCAGCAATGACAGAAGATTACTGGCTTACAGGAGTTTTTACCCCATACCCTTTTTCACAATTTACTAGGGGGTAAACAGCAACAATTAAAAAGGGACAGTAATTTCAATTATTTTATGTGCATTCCTAATAGAGGTGGGGGAAGGATTTAAGAGAGTGGGGTCTTTACCTTTAAATTTAACTGTTTTTATCTGAATATCCACTTTCGCGCCAAAATTTGGGCAGTCCTATATATTTTTATAATAAAATAAAAAAGGGAGATACATTCGTAATTTTAAACATATTAATTAATAAATTAATTTTTTCTAAGTGAGACTCTGAAATCAAACAGTAAAACCAACGATTTTGAGCGCCTATGGAATGCAAAACTTAATACTAGCCCCTGTAACCTAAACTAACCTAATTATAAAAAAGTGCTGCGGCCAGGTTTGATGGTTTAGTTGGGGGGGGGGGGGGAGGTGGGGGGAGGAGAAGAGAAGTTTTAACACTTGCGCGCCAAAATTTGAATGGCATCCCAACGACCTCACAACCAATCCCGTATCTTTATTTTTATAATAATACTCGTTATTGTTACGAATTAGTAAATTGAATCTTAATTTCGTCTTATAAAATATGGTGGGTAATTGAGTTAAGATAAAGTTACCTCTTGACAGTAAAGCTAATTGGTTACCCATTTTTAAATTTAAAACGCACATTTATGTCCTGAATCTCTGATACTTTTAGCGGGTTTTTTAAATTCAAATTCTCTTCCCTCCTTTTTGTGCTTGTAAACTCAAGTAGGCAAGGTTGACAATATAGCAATATTTGTTTGTTTCTCAATAAGGATCTCTCTAACCACTGATTCGATTGAGTTCTTCATTTTAGAGAAGCTTCACAAGGTCCCATGATGATTTTAGGCTATTGTTTACGCTATTTTCTGCCCAATTTCTTCCAATTTAAAAACGGAGCTTCATGATGCTAGGGGCGCAACTGCTATAATCTACAATATAAAGTAGCGAAGGATTTTAATTTAAAGCAAAATATTTAGGAAAAGTAAGTTACAATTTCATAATGAGTTTCATACTTATTTATAAGTAACAAAGTGTCCGTTTGTATGTGTGTTTGACTGTCTGTGTGCACAGAGGGATCTTGTTAAACGATAAACCGAAAAAGTATAATATTTTTTTCTTGTGGCGGTTTATCTTAGAAGGATTGTGGATGATACCCTCAAATCAACTAAAATAGTTAAAAACCTTCCCAGGACCTATTACCCTTAAAGTTTTTCCTGACTACTTTTATATTGTTACTTTTTACGCCTACGTAAACGTTGTATTATTAACTGTTGATAAAAATCAGAAATACGGAATATTTAACATATTTGTCTTGTCTCACCCCCCACCCCCTCTCTCTCTAATTCATTATTTACATTTGATCAGTTTAAGGTTTTTAATTTACTATTAATTATTGTTGAACAGAGCAAAATTTATACCTTATCCTAACTCCCCCAATTAGTACAGAGAAACAACACTACCCTCCCAACCCCTACCACATCAGACAACCATGCCAAAAAAGCCACTTCGAGTAGAGTGAATCTTATCAACCTCTAATTGTGGGGTAAGTGTAATAAAAGGGAAATGGGAATTAAAAAGGGAAATATTGCTTTTTAACAGGAATATTTCAAACATGCCAGTGGCCAGGAATATGCATAAATTGCCAGCAACCAGGAAAGTTAAACATTGGTAGCTCCAGAAATATTTCTTGTTATGCTAGATCCAGGAATCTTCTAATATTGCCAGGAAACAGGAAGCAATCGTTACCAGCAATATTTTACCATGAACTGCAGTAGATCCAAGCATTTTGTATAATTGTATTTTTTCTATGTATAATTTCGTTTTTTTTTTAGATTCCTTTCTCTTGAATGACCCTGTAGTATGGGTATATTACATTAGTTTTGTCATTAATTTGCTATAGAGAGTCTGAATCAAACTGTTGCTGCGTTGTTATTAAACAAAAGCATTGTTTGCGTCTAAACCGGTATTTCTTAGGCCAAAAACCGGTTTTTAATAGCAATGATAAATAAGAATCTTAATCTTAATAAGAATCTTAATTTACCAGTAAAGTCAGGCTTTAAAGTCCTTTCAGTGACATATACATATAGTTTTTACATGCGGTACAGTGAGAGGGGGGGGGACAATGGGCTGTTTATTATACTAGTCCCCAAAGTTTTATAATAACGTTTTCTTAACAACTTTGGGAACTTTTATTGAATTTTGCTTGGTTTGTTCATTAATTTGAGTGTCTAAACGTTTCAATCTATAATAGTAATCAACAAAAGGGAATGTACATCAATTTATCGGTCATTGTCTTTTCCTTTTAGAGCCCCGCATCCCGTATAGTATATTTTAAACTGCGTGTAAAGTATAAGACAAAATTTTCTGAAAAGAAAATTTCGATGAAAAATATTTATTTGATCTTTTAAAATAAAATAAAGAGAACAAGGATGACACCATCCATTAAAGCGAAGCTCTGAAACTGTATGACAGACAAACATTAACACTTGTAGAGTGTCAGAACTGAATATACAAAATATATATATATATATTAGACCTTTTCATGAAAATACACTTTTTCGAATTTTAGTCTTCTGCTAACCTAAAAAGTTACTTTAGGAGCCTAGAAATACATGTACAAAATTTCAGCTCTCTATCTCTACTGGCGACCTAGCGCCAGGCATGTAAAATATCAACAGATAACGGTAGCACGGCGGTTTTAACAATATCTCAGCAATGTGCAGGTTTTAGGCTCTTCTGCATATTTCAATTTAAACACATAAGGACAAAGGTATATTATCCCAAAAATCTTTTGTCAAAGTCTACTCTACACCTAGCGCCAGTCAGTTTTCTAAAATCATGCATTTTATACCTGTGAAAATAAAAATCGCCAGCGCTAGGTGTAGAGTAGACTTTGACAAAAGATTTTTGGGATATTATATCTTTGGCCTTATGTGTTTAAATTGAAATATGCAGAACACCTAAATTCATCTTCCAAGCCATTCTCTAAGCATTTTAATTTTTTTATGAAATAACGGGATATCAAAACTGCCCTTTGAAAAGGCCTAAAAAATATCTTTTTTTTGTCACTTTTTTCACTGCTTATAGTTACAACTTATTAAGATATTATGCTCAGTTAAAAATAAATCGGCGCCTCCAGCACCAAAACCGGCAAAAACTGGCAGTTAAACTTCTGTGCCCCTACTTGCCCCTCTCTTCTGCCAACAGTAGTTATCTAAAGAAGTAAAAGAGATATCACACAGAAAGAAAACTTTTTAAATAAAACTGAACTAAGTAACCATTACAGATTTCATTTTGGGACTTTCCTTCTAGGGGCTTGTGGAGCAAAAGACCCCCCAAAACACTAAAAATATGAGTTCTGAGCTTATTTTTAAAGATATCAACCTGATTTTTTTTGAAAACTTTGTTAACATAAAGGAACTCAGTAAAATTTACAGATTTTATTTTGGGACTTTCCTTCTAGAGGCTTGTTTGGCAAAAGACCCCCAAAAACTAAAAATATGAGTTCTGGACTTATTTTTAAAGATATCAACCTAATTTTTTTTGCAAAAACTTTTTTCACATAAGCAAACTCAGCAACCTATACATATTTCATTTTGGGACTTAAAATATGAGTTCTGAGCTTATTTTTAAAGATATCAACCTGATTTTTTTAAAGAAAAAACTGAACTCAGTAATGTTTACACATTTCATTTTGGGACTTTCCTTTGAGGGGCTTGTGGAGCAAAAGACCCCCAAAAACACAATAAATAAAGAAAACTTCAGTAATGTTTACAGATTTCATCTTAGGACTTTCCTTCTAGGGGCTAGTTGGGCAAAAGACCCCCAAAAACTAAAAATATGAGTTCTGAACTTATCTATAAAAATACCAACCTAATTTTTTTGAGAAAACTTTTTCACATAACCTAACTCAGTAACCTTTACAGATTTCATTTTTGGACTTTGCTCCTAGGGGCTAGTGGAGCAAAAGACCCCCCAAAACACAAAAATATGAGTTCTGAAGTTATTTTTAAAGATATCAACCTGATTTTTTTGAAAACTTTGTTAACATAATGGAACGTAGTAACATTTACAGATTTCATTTTTGAACTTTCCTTCCAGGGGCTTGTTTGGCAAAAGACCCCCAAAAACTAAAAATATGAGTTCTGGACTTATTTTTAAAGATATCAACCTAATTTTTTTGTTGAAAACTTTGTTAACATAACCAACATCAGTAACATTTACAGATTTCATTTTGGGACTTTCCTTCTAGGGGCTAGTGGAACAAAAGTCCCCCAAAACAATAAAAATATGAGTTCTGAGCTTATTTTTAGAGATATTGAGCTGATTTTTTAATGAAAACTTTTTGAACATAACTGAACTCAGTAACCATTACAGATTTAATTTTGGGACTTTCCTTTTAGGGGCTTGTTGAGCAAAATATCCCCCAATACTTTTATTCCTTCTAGGGGCAGGTGGGACAAAAGACCCCCAAAGCAATAAAAATATGAGTTCTGAGCTTATTTTTAGAGATATTGAGCTGATTTTTTTATGAAAACTTTTTGAACATAACTCTACTAAGTACCCCCATTACATATTTGATTTTGATACTTTCCTTCTAGGGGCTTGTGGAGCAAAAGACCCTCCAAAACACTAAAATATGGGGGGGGGGTCTTTTGCTCCAAAACAATCTTTAAACATTACTTAGTTCAGTTTTATTTAAAAAGTTTTCTTTAGAAAAATCAGGTTGATATCTTTTTAAAAAAGCTCAGAACTCATATTTTTTGTGTTTTGGGGGGTCTTTAGCTCCACTAGCCCCTAGAAGGAAAGTCCCAAAATGAAATCTGTAAAGGTTACTGAGTTCGGTTATGTGAAAAAGTTTTCTCAAAAAAATTAGGATGGTAATTTTAAAGATAAGTCCAGAACTCATATTTTTAGTTTTTGGGGGTCTTTTGCCCAACTAGCCCCTAGAAGGAAAGTCCTAAGATGAAATCTGTAAACATTACTGAGTTTGGTTATGTTAGAAAAGTTTTCTTTAAAAAAATCAGGTTGATATCTTTATATATCAGCTCAGAACTCATATTTTTTGTGTTTTTTTTTTTTTTCTCCACAAGCCCCTTAAAGGAAAGTCCCAAAATGAAATGTGTAAACATTACTGAGTTCAGTTTTTCCTTTAAAAAAATCAGGTTGATATCTTTAAAATAAGCTCAGAACCATATTTTTTGTGTTTAGGGGGGTCTTTTGCTCCACTAGCACCTGAAAGGAAAGTCCCAAAATGAAATTTGTATAGGTTGCTGAGTTTGGTTTTGTGAAAAAAGTTTTCGCAAAAAAAATTAGGTTGAAATCTTTAAAAATAAGTCCAGAACTCATATTTTTAGTTTTTGGGGTCTTTTGCCAAACAAGCCCCTAGAAGGAAAGTCCCAAAATGAAATCTGTAAATTTTACTGAGTTCCAGTATGTTAACAAAGTTTTCAAAAAAAATCAGGTTGATATCTTTAAAAACAAGCTCAGAACTCATATTTTTAGTGTTTTGGGGAGTCTTTTGCTCCACAAGCCCCTAGAAGGAAAGTCCCAAAATGAAATCTGTAATGGTTACTTAGTTCAGTTTTATTTAAAATGTTTTCTTTCTGTGTGATATCTCTTTTACTTCTTTAGATAACTACTGTTGGCAGAAGAGGGGGGCAAGTAGGGGCACAGAAGTTTAACTGCCAGTTTTTGCCGGTTTTGGTGCTGGAAGCGCCGATTTTTTTTAACTGGGCATAATATCTTAATAAGTTGTAACTATAAGCAGTGAAAAAAGTGACAAAAAAAGATATTTTTTAGGCCTTTTCAAAGGGCAGTTTTGATATCCCGTTATTTCATAAAAAAATTAAAATGCTTAGAGAATGGCTTGGAAGATAAATTTAGGTGTTCTGCATATTTCAATTTAAACACATAAGGCCAAAGATATAATATCCCAAAAATCTTTTGTCAAAGTCTACTCTACACCTAGCGCTGGCGATTTTTATTTTCACAGGTATAAAATGCATGATTTTAGAAAACTAACTGGCGCTAGGTGTAGAGTAGACTTTGACAAAATATTTTTGGGATAATATACCTTAGCCCTTATGTGTTTAAATTGAAATATGCAGAAGAGCTTAAAACCTGCACATTGCTGAGATATTGTTAAAACCGCCGTGCTACCGTTATCTGTTGATATTTTACATGCCTGGCACTAGGTCGCCAGTAGAGATAGAGAGCTGAAATTTTGTACAACTATTTCTAGGCTCCTAAAGTAACTTTTTAGGTTAGCAGAAGACTAAAATTCGAAAAAGTTTATTTTCATTAAAAGATCTAATATATATGTTTTAACAAAATTATACTTAAATTTGTTGCAAAATTTCTTAAATACAGAATTAAGTTTAAGGACATATTAACATTTTTAAAACTTGATTATAAATATAGAGATACTTCACTTAAAATATTGTACCTTATTGTAATAAGAATCAGTATTCCAAAAATTGGACCAATCGGATGATTATATCCGATAAAAAATCGACATGTTTAAAATGGACGTACGAACATGCTGGTAACAATTATAGAGTTGCTACGCTTTCTAAATCGTACCTAAGTACTACAGGGATCATCATGCAAAGTTTAAAATCGACAGGGCAATTCTAACATGCCTAAATTAACGAACAAAGCTATCCGTTATGGACGTACGGACGGACTGACCCTAATTATAGAAAAGCTTCGCTTTAAAAAATGACAATAATGGTTATATATATCTTTTTTTGTGTGGAAGAATAATTATCCAACTGTCCCAAATAGATAAAAAAGGATCAAGTCGAGAATACAAAGGACGACTTTTATTCAGTTTCTGTTCTCTACATCGGAGGATGATTAAAGTTTCTCCACAGATTATGACGTCATACGATAAAATAGCCAATGAGAGGCCAGCATAAATTTTACCATTGGTCAGTTACAGTGTATACTGGCCTCTCATTGGCTATTCTGTCGTATAATGTCATAATCTGTGGAGGGACTTAATCATTTTCCTTCATCGGCCTGTTTGTTACACTATTCCCTAAACTTTATCAATAACATATTCTTATTCGTTGGCTTAATAGCTTTGGGGACTTTTCTTGAATTTTGATTGGTTGGTTCATTAATTTTAGTGCCCAAACCTTTCAACAACTGATTGTAATCTACAGAAGGAGTGATTATGTGCATCATCATTGGGATTGTACATCAATTATTGGGCATTGTCTTATCCCTATAGATTCCTTCTGGGCCAAACAGCTGGTTATTACAGCTTACGTAGACATAAAAATTAAAATCATCAAACTCAAAAGTAATTAAGCCCCAACTATTAACATGTATCAGGCAGCCAAAGAAAAGTCGCTTTAAAAACTTTTTTTCGCGTTAACGTTACCTGAACTTCTAATTATTGGATCTTGACTGTTTTGTTGACTGTGCAGCTAGCCGTTTGGCCGTTATTAAAAAAAGACCCCCCTTCACATTTCCGACCTGATCTGATACATGTGTATGTGGGTAAACAAATGTAGGACAATTATGGCCATATCCTAATGAAAAATGGTCAACCACAAAAAAATGCCAAATCATTCTCTATAATCTCCAGAGTTTTATCTTTAGTTTGTTTCTAATATGTTAAATAGAAAATTAATTTTTTTTTTATAATTTAATAATAGAAATCATTTTTTATATAAACACAACTTATTCTTTTTAAAATTCTATCAATGGAATACAATTGTTTCAGTACTAAATAGAGCATCAGTTCCAATTATGATGTATAAAATAAGAGTTAATAAATATATGTCTTTGCATTTTGAAACCTTTAAAGTATTTAAAGTAATAAAGTTTTTATCTGAAGCTTTAGCTTTCAATGATTACTAAACCGATTGAGTTCTCCATTTTATGCAAGTTCCACAAAGGTCACGTGATGGTTTTGGGCTTTTTTATTGTTAGATTTTAGTCTTGGAATAGTTTCAGGCTATTATCTCATCAGTATAGGCGAAGAAGGCCAGTAGCGTATATACTAATTTGACAGATATTTGTCTGTATGATTGTCCTGTAAAGCTTTCTAAAAGGCTGGATAGATAGTGCCACAATACACAAGGAAGCTTATTATTGGTCCTGGGTAGGTTTTGGGCTCTTTTTGGGGGATGGAGAGGAATATTTTGTTTGTAATAATATAGAATTTATATTTCACCATGGAAATAATTTAGAATCTGAAGTATTTTATATAAGGTGTACTATCATATATTATTTTGTGTATATATATATATATATATTACAGGGTGTGTAATTATTTCAAACTTGCATTGAAAATTTCTGAAGCAGTTATGTAGACTTTAGGAAGCGTAGCAACTTTATTTCATGTTTAACAATAATTTTTTACACCATTTTCATCTGAATTTGTACTTATTTTTTCCTGGACGGTTTGTAACTATGTTATTAGCGACCCGGACTAGGTAGGGAGGGGACATTGGGCTGTTTATTACACTAGTACCCAAAAGTCTTTTAATAACGTATTCTTAATAATATTTTAACAACCTTGGGTTATTAAGTTTAGTACCCAGACGTTTCAACCACTAATTGCAAACAACAAAAGTGGTAACTTTGTGCATCACCATTTGGAATATATATATATTTATTGGCCATTGTCTTATCCCTTTAGAACCCTTGGAATCGGACCCTGTATATATATATTTATGTATATCTATACTGTAAAGTTTACATGAGTGCTCACATTCATCTGTCTTTCAAATTCTGACACAGATAGATAGATGGTTAAGACAGATAGACAAAGATAAATAGATAGATGGACACTTAGGATAACAGATAAAGAATTAATAGATGGATAGACAAATGAATAGATAGATTATTAGATAAACAGAAAAATAGATGGGTGGCCAAATCTAAAGATAGATTATCTCGGATTTCCTCGTACGGGCGGAATTCCAGTCCAGGATTTATCGACTTGATGCCCTGTCCAGATCCTGGTCCAGCAATCCAGGAAGACTAAGGGTGACTGATACGCACCCTTCCATGTCCAAACACCCAAGGATATTAGGTGAAGTAACATCCATCAGACAACCAACTCTCTGTGATGCACGACCTTTGTCTGAGAAGTATTAACTGTGCATGGTAACGAGTTGCGCCTGTTTTGGGCCAAGGCATTCCCTCCCTTCTAACTATTTACGTCGCGCATCTGACATAGTAGCAGTGGGAACCATTTTTAACGTCTTTAGTTATGACGCGATGTCGGACCGAGATTCGAACCTATCACCTTCCCGACGACTAGCGGATGCGCTACGTGTTAAGCCACGGTCGCGGGTATCTAAAGATAGATAGATAGATAGATCAGTAGACAGATCAGTGCAAGGTAGCCTCCTCCTTTTAATCCTATTTTTTATTAAAAGAAGGTTTCTATGATAAATTATGATATGTTAGATGATTATTACATGTATGTATGTGTAGATATAAGGGAAGCCATATGTTTGTTATTTGTTATATTAGTAGTTCATTTTATTTAATACATTATTTTCATATTTAACTTAAACTGCTCTGTTAAAATTGCGGAATTTATTTTTAATAATTTATAGTATATGGATTACTAGCGGCTACGCCCTTAGAGGCCTTTAATGGCACTTGAGGGAGGGGGGGGGGGGGGTTACACTCTACTTTCAATTTTAGTTATGAAAAGAAAAAATATACAAACTATTTTTGTTGAAGGTATTTTTTGAGGGTTAACATACTTTGAATCAAAATAGATATAAACTTTCCTTGTACTTATGAGAAGCGTAAAGGAGAACCATATCGGTTTAGTGGTTCGCTACACACACAGACATCCTGTTACTTTTATATAAAGATAGTCTTAATAAAAATAATTTTATTCTTTCATTTTAGATTCTGTTATTGTAAGTGTCCTGTATTTATAGATTAAGACCAAATTGTGTTAAAATTGTGTCAAAAATTATCCATGTGACGCAATAAAAATGAGGGATTATCCATCTCTTTTTTAGGGTTTTTCTTTCCCACTTCTCTCCTTTAATCTCCCTCATTTTATTACGTCACATTTATTATTTCGACACAATTTTAACACAATTTGGGCTTTGTCTAATTATAGCCAAACTTTGACTAAATAATATGAATTATATCTGTTATAATATTATTCAAATCTACATAATATATGATAGAATATGTAAATATAAGCTAAGTAATGCAGCTAAGCCTTCACAGAGGTCATACTCAGATTATCTCTAAGCAAAGCATATTATTATTCAGTAAAATTTTAAATAAGATTAGGATCTTAACCTACATATATTATGTTACGTATCGATCCTAAATTTGAATGGATTTAGTTTCTTAATATTAACAATAGAGGCCTCCAGGGGCACTTGAGGTGGGGGAGGGAGGGGGTAATTTATTTCCAGGGGCGATTGTTCTTTAGAGAGTAATGGTACCCTCCCCCAAAATAGTCAAAAACCTTCCCAGGACCGATAAGAAGCTACATTTTGTAAAGGAAAACCATATCGGTTTAGCGGTAGCAATATCCTTCAGTACAGACAGACAGACAGAAAGACATCCAGTATCTTTTATTCACGGTTTATTGTCTCAATTTAATTATACGTTTCTGTCACAATTAAGTCTTAAGAAGAAAGTCAAATTACAAAAATAAATATTTTCCTAATAAAGTTTTAGGGTAGACAGTTGCTATTTTTGAAAATTAAAAAAACTTGTTTGTGTACTTAAATTAATAAATTACAGATAATTGCTATATTATGAGTATGATTATACATTCTAGACAATGACTAATTCATTACTATGTAGCCTACATTTTACTTATGCTCGGATGCCGCGCCCTTGTAACAGCTATAAAAAACTAACTGCAAATATGAACGGCTAACATGTCCTTTCTTATCATAATGGATTTATTATTACTTGGATATTACACCAGATCATAATGTACTCTAATAAAGTGAAACTTGTAGCTGGCCTAGATAACGTTCCCCCATCTCCTACTGGTTGAAGAACCGACTGATGTTTATAATATCGACCTTGATTGACGACAATTTTCCACCTGTCATATTATCCACGTATATTCTATATCCATTCTTATCATATCAACTACAAGAATATGATGCAAGATTTAATGACTGTCTTTATGGTTTATGGGACAAATATATCAAGGCTTTCTATTTGGACTTTTGTAGGAGAGAAGCTACAATATAACTTATCTCTTACATGATAAGAATAGTTGTTTATCGCATCGTATTAGGATCTTAAGATAAAAAAATCCAAGATTAAAACCAGTATTGTTATTCTCGTGGGGCAGAAGGCCCGGGCTTACAAAAATTATTTTATTTCGTAGAAAATTAGCTATAGTACGGTACGATACATGATTTTTCAGTATGGCGTAGAATCGGTTCTAATCCAGCGGATATTAATCGGTTTGGAAGGGATTTTAGGGGTTAAGACAATCGACGAACATTGTAGATCCTCAATTACCACTCAATTTCAAAATTTTCTTCTGATTAGGACAATTGCATTTATTGGGTGAAAAGTAGTATTCAAAGTTTTAGGACCAACGAATAAAAGAACGAGTTTATAAATTTATGGTTGCAAATATCATTTACAGCCGAATGTACACTTAGCCCCCCTGGGTTTTCTATTACACCAAAATATATACATACTACCCTTTGAAAGATGTGTTTTGAAGCCAATTTATGAAAAAAAAGAAAACTGATTTTACTGAACCCAGTAAAAGTGTCTGACTATGACGTCAGTAAAAATTAATAATTAACCAATGAGAGACCACTATATATTTTACCATTGGTCAATTACAGTGAATACTGGCTTCTCATTGGTTAATTGTTATTTTTTTCTGACGTCATAGTTCGACACTTTTACGAGGTTCATTTTACTTCATAAAAACTGATGGCTAATTTAATTCTCTTTGTGTGTATGTGAATATGTTATGTTGAAATATATAAAATCTTACATCAAGTATAAATATGAGGCCTTAGTACTAGGGCTCGGCAGCCGCGCATCTCCCGTGTGTAAACCTTAGTGAAATTTTCGTATAATAACTTTCAGTTGGATGTCTAAACATGTTTCTTAACAGTCAATGCATATTTTCGTAATTTTTTTCTGCACACAGAAGGTTTTAAATTTGAGGTTTATGCGCGGATGAGCTCGCGCAACTGCCGAGCCCTGCTTAGTACGCTTTCATGATCTAGATGAGAAACAAAACATCAAACGGATCTAAACAACATATTCAAACAATTCTAGAATTTAAAAAAATTTCATACATTACTTCTGTGAATACATAATATCAAGCTGGAGTGTGGATATATTATTACTTGGATCTTACACCAGATTTTCAAGTTCTCTAATAAAGTGAAACTTGCAGCGGGCTTAATTAACGATTCTCCCCTTCAACCCCCTCACTCCCCCCCCCCCACAAAAAGCTTGTTCGTCCTTGTAGCATCGTATTTCAAACATTTGTTCTGTGTGAATATCAAGTTGGAGTGTGGATATATTATTACTTGGATCTTACACCAGATTTTCAAGTTCTCTAATAAAGTGAAACTTGCAGCGGGCTTAATTAACGATTCTCCCCTTCAACCCCCTCACTCCCCCCCCCCCACAAAAAGCTTGTTCGTCCTTGTAGCATCGTATTTCAAACATTTGTTCTGTGTGAATATCAAGTTGGAGTGTGGATATATTATTACTTGGATCTTACACCAGATTTTCAAGTTCTCTAATAAAGTGAAACACGCAGCGGGCTCAAATAACTATTCTCCCTTCAAACCCCAAATTTACCCCCCCCCCCCCCTAAATCGGAATCCCCCATTGAGATTTTTTCAACCCCCACCCCCTTCCCCCCCCATAAAAAAAACTTGTTCGTCCTTTTAGCATCGTATTACAAGCAGTTTTTCAAGAATATTAATACCAGTTTTGTTAGCCAGGCCTTATGTCCCACGGGGCTAACATAACTGGTTTCAATCCTTTAAATTTTCATTTTAATATCCGCGGAAAGCTGTTTAAAATACTATGCGATTAATTAGTATTCTTGAACAATATTGTTCTTGTTATGTATAGAATGTAACTACGTCCTGATTAAATGATGAAAATGGACCTAAATGATGAAAGAGGGAGATTATCTAAAGGGATAGGACAATGGCCGTTAAATTGATGTGTATCTCCAATGATAACACACAAAATTATCCCTTATGTAGATTGTTATTAGTGGTTAGAACGTTTGGACACTAAACTTAGTTAAACAACCAATCAAATTTGATTAAAAGTTCCCAAAGTTGTTAGGCCAAAGAATAGGAAATTCGTTATTTTAAAACTTTGGGGACTTATGTAATAATGAGACCATTGTCCCTTCCTTGCTGGACATTACTGTAATATATCTTACTACAGGACACTTCGATTAGACCCATTTACATTTCTTCATTTATACTAAAAGTGATCAGCTGAATTTGAGTTTCCAATTGTGTACATACATAGTTTCCTCATCCTATCTCAATATTTACTACAAGCTTAAAAAAGCTTAAAACTTTTTAAAAAATTAAAAATTGAAAAATTAAAATTTTGAGTGTATAATGTATAAATCGTTTATGCATTATATCGCTTTTCTCTTTGACCGGAGTAGCTGAAAATAGGTTTTGCAATATTTGGGTCATCTGCTGTACAACTTCGAAAATTAGGGAAGAAATAGGCAATCAATTTTCAGTTGATCCTAAAAGTACATAAATTCTAAATTTAAGGGTGTCAACATGAATTTGGGGGGGAACGGGCAGTTCGAAAACCGTACAAAATGTCATGTTCATCCCCCCCCCCCCCCCCCCGCCTGTAAAAAAAGTTAACTTTCACATGGCAAAATTTGTCGTGGGGGAGGGGAGGGATATTTCTTATCCTCAGACGTTTAGTATTACCCCCCCCCCCCCTATAAGAATTCTATATATAAACTACTATAATCTGTAATAAAATCCTTTTTTTACTGTGAATTTATTATTAAACCAATTATGCATGTACATAAGTATGAAAGAATTTTTAACAAAATAGTAAGGATGCTAAAAGTATTGTATTTGATTCTTTTGAGACAACAAATAAGAAAACTTAATCATAAAACCTTGGGCACAATTGTATAAAAGGAAAAATGAAGAAAAATATTATGGTTTCAAGTTTATATTTAGATGTTTTATGATATATAAGATTTTTCTTTTTGACTTTTTTCTTGAGAACATATAAATTAGCTTGAAATGCACTGAGAGAAAATAATAAATAAAATAATTTCTTGCTAAGCTTGTAGTCTTATATATTACCAGGGCTCGGCTAACCCTCAAATTTAAACCTGAGTTGTATTCTTAAAAAAACATTTTGGCTCACTACCTCACTAAAATTAGTGAGGCTCGCCAAAAAAATTTGTGCAAAAATCCTCCAAAATCGCCTTAAAAATCTACAATCTACAGGATTTTTCACAAAAATTTAAAGCGAGTCTCACTAATTTTAGTGAGGCAATGAGCCAAAAAGTTTCTTAATAATCCACCTCTTTGTGGATGATTGAATGTCATATTTGGGTCAGGTTTAGACTTCAAGCTAATTTTTTAAACTTTGAAAAGGTTGATTTCTTATAGGCAGCTGACGCGCGACTGCCGAGCCCTTGATATTATTTATTATACAGTCAAAAGATTACACAGATAGAATATCTTTAAACAAGGATGACAACATTCATGAATGCGTAGCTCATTAGATCAGACCGAGTAAATTATTGCTGTGAAAAAACACAAAAAAATAACTTACAGACTATTGTTATAGAGTTTGTATGCTTTTTAAATCGCACCTAATTGTTACGGGAATCATCATGCCAAGTTTGAAATCTATAGGAAAATTTTAACATGCCTAAAATTAATTACGGATTGACAGACTGACCGACCTCAGCTTTCTTTCAACAAGGAAAATTATGTTTATAAGTAGCAACAAAAATCTAAACAATTTTAGATGAAATAAGAATTATAAAACATTGAATTAGTCAATTACAAAATGTACAACAAGCAGTATACCCCTAGAGGCCTCTAGGGACATTCGAGGTTTGGGGGACTGGTGGGAGAAGGGGGGGGGGTGTTAATTCGATCCACCCACTTTAGATTGTTTAATTAGGAAAAAATTAAATTAAATATTTTGATTGGATTAAACATTAATTTTTTTATGGTAACTAGCGGCCTTTAATAGTTTTCACTCCAAGACGGCTGCGTATTTTGCTTTGGGGTCGATTTGTTTCTTTAATATTATTACTAGACACATACATACATCCAACTACTTCAGTAGATATAATTCAATCTTTTTTGTTAATAATTTTACCGAATATGCCCTTCTAAGAAAGATATAAATCATAAGACTTCTTCATGTGAACAGAATAAAAATAATTTCACTTCTTTTTACACAGTTTTTTATTCTTTTATGTTTAAATTAAATTAGGATTTTTATATTTTTGTAGTTTTTATTAATTAATTTCATATTTTTATATTTCTATTAAAGAAGATACACAAAATTACCCCTTCTGTAGATCACAATTACTGATTTAAACTTTTGGACACTCTACTTAATAAATCAACCAATTAAAATTTAATAAAAAGTCCCAAAAGTTGTTAAGCTAATGAATAAGAAAAAATTGTTTAACAAGTTTGAGGACTAGTGTAATAAACAGTCCAATGTTCTATCCCTCTCTTGAATGACGTCACTGACAAAAAGTTTTTATTGACGTCAAATGCTTTGTTGAGTTTAAACTAACCATAATTATCAAGAAATAAATATCTTTTTATAACTATTAGATACACATCAAAGTTTAATGCAACGTTTGGGGGAAAAAACGTTACTTTTTTTCGGATCAGCCGATTCAGTTAAGCCTTCCAGATGCTTGATGGTAGCTGCTGAGTGCTAGTCTTATTTTCCATATATTATCATAAAAAATATATTTGTTATTACATTGATCTTACACCAGATTATCTTGTACTCTAATAAAGTGAAACTTGTAGCTAGCTAAAATAGCGATCCCTCCATCCACTCTCTTTACCCCATACTCTCCTTTCCTAGTGGATGCACGAACTAACCAATAAATGAGTTCAATGTTAGCAAACTAAATTGATGACATTTTATTAAATAATTTAATAGTTTTTTCAGATATCTTGCTTTTTTGTTATCAGCTAGTCACAAAGCATAAAATTATGGCTGGGAGGAAAGTGAAATTCTAGATGGAGTGTTGGAGTGAGCGTGTGTGTGGTCAATATTATGATTGATCTGTCAGCTATAGTTATAATGTTATATGCTTCCATAGCACAGTGAGTGATTACATCCTATATATATACATGTATATTAATATTAGGGTTGGGCCGTATACTTTTTTGGCCGGATACCGGATATCCGGCTGATTTCTAATATTTTCGGCTGATCTTTAATGCCGGATATCCGGTATCCGGCCGGGTATCTGGCCAACGTTCGATATCCGGCAAATTACCGGATATGCGGCCGGATAACTGGATATCCGGCTTTAGAAATCAGCCGGATATCCGATATCCGGATTATTGAAATATCCTATATCCGGCCGGATATTGAAAATGGCCGGATATCCGGCTTAACCCTAATATATACATGTATATTAATACCCATACAAATCAGAGTTGTGTAACCCAGTCACATACTAATACAGAGTAAAGACAAAATTTGCCAGCAGTCATAAATAAAATATTATACTGTGCTGGGAAGAATGAAGACATAACTATTGTTAAAGTTTAGGTAAGTAAAGTTGTAATCTTGTTGTGTTCCATTGTAGAGATACTAAGCGGCATAGTTGGCATTCTAAAAAAGGGGGAGGGTGGGGGACAAATTTAAAAATAAGACAAAATTTAATAATGTTTATTGAAATCTTATTAAAAACAAGTTTAAACTCCCTTTTTATCAGAATTCTTAAAGGATAAGTCACTGTAAAAGAAATTTATTGATGCACGACACCAATTATTATAAACCAAATACCCCATTTTTGACCAAAATTATTGGAAAAAACGTTAGGACACTAGAGTTTGTAAAATTAAATTAAGTTTTGATAAAAGTCCCCAAAGTTTTTATTATCCAACGAAGAATAATTTACAGTCCCATTCCTCCTTGATTTTTATTTTTAAATCAAAATCAATTGACTTTTAATGTACAATAGTAAGTTATACTTGTTTCTAATGTCTTAAGGGAGGGGACCACAACCCCCCCCCCCCCCCAACTTACCTTATCACGCATTTGTACTTCTCAACACAAACTTTATAACTTCATAAATTTGTTTCTTGTACAAATATGAAAAAGAATTAGTAGAATCCTGTTTTCTTATAAGTGGAACAAAAACCCTCCACCCCCACCCCCCCGCCCAAAAAAAGAAAAGGGCAATTCTTTTAAGTTTTCAAGTCAAACTTCATGGACAAAATCTAATGATTTAAAAAAAAAGTTTTTATATAGGGGAATTGGGGGGGGGGGGGAGAGGGACAGTGAGATTATTTGGGATTTTGTATATGAATCTTAAGATTGGCCTCCGGGCTGTTTTGCCACTTTTTACATTACTATGAACTTTAGTTAAAACAAGGACAATTATGATCATATGAGCAAAAATAGGATAAAATGATTTTAAAGCTCATTTAAATGAGTGCTTATACATTTAATATAAAAAGAAACTTGACCTTTTTTTGGTTTTAATGGAAAAGTATAAAAACAAATAAGCGATAATGTATTTCCTATTTTTTTTTACAAGTAAAAATGGGCAGATAAGTAATTAAAAAAAGTAACATTGCATTTCTAAGATGTCCGAGTCTGAGTATTTTTTTTTTTTTGTTGGCATATCTCTCATAGATGACAAGGGGGAGGAGGGTGGGGGGTAAAAGGCAGTGTACCCAATTAAAATGTTGAAACCCCTCATTTAACCCACCTCAAAATTTCAAAAAATTACCCCATTTCTCTTTTAAACCTTTGAAACCTGTCATTTTTTTTCAAAAAAGCTTGGACGTCATTGGCCGGCGTTATCCCTAATATGAGATAGATAGATAGAAAAACAATAAACATAATGTTTTCTTCACGATAACAACCACGGAACCAAAGACTGGTGTTTGGCTGAAAAAAAAATCTTTCAAAAATGCTAAATTCTTTTTTATTTTCAAGAATTTGTCTATAGGCTAAATATTTATAAATAAAAATATAGATAAAAGTGTAGGTACTTATTAGATATTTAGTTTTTTTAACTAATTTCAAAAGGGAATATTTAGGGGATTTTTTTATTTTCTAATAATTAAATTCTATTGAACAATTAGGCCCATGCTACAAGAATTATAATTTTAATAGATTTTTCTATATAATTGACCTATCTTTTTATTCCTGAAAGATCCTTTTACTATTTGTTGTGTATACTGTATGTATGATGATGCTAGTAGTCACTCATGACAGAGATATAAAGGGATAAGACAATGGTAGATAAATTGATTAACATCCTCAACCATAATGCACAAAATAACCACTTCTGTAGATTAGAATAGGTGGTTGAAACGTTTGGACACTTAATTTAATAAACAGATCAAAATTCAAGAAAGTTCCCCAAAGTTGTTGAGCTAACAAATAAGGAAAATATTTTTAAAAACTTTGGGGACTAGTGTAATAAACAGCCCAATGTTCCCTCCCTCCCTGGACTAATGCAATTTTCTATGTCTGTATTCAGAAATATCTCCCTATTTTTTTTTACATATATGGCTGATAAATGTGTAATATATAAATCTTATATGTTTGCTCCTGTATTTATGTACTCGCTGTTACGCCCCTAGGTACATTCTTTAATAAGGGATCACCTCCTTCAATAAAAAGTTAAATGATTTATCATTTAGGGCCAAGGCCTCCTACGGCACCACCAAATTTTTTTTGAGGAGGGGGTAAACCTCTCCCCCCTGTCCAACCACCTTGTACGACTCGGATAGGGTAGCGGAACAAAGTGTATAAAAAATTAGCCATGTGACGTCATAAAAATAAGTGATTATCTCTTTTTAGGGGTTTTCTTTCCCACTTCTCTCATCTCCCTCATTCTTTCGATGTTATAGGTACCCTATCCAAAAATAGATAAGAACCTGCCCAAAGCAGCATTAAAAAAAATTACATATTTGATCAAGTTTTGGTGACTGGACAGACTGACATTCAGGCACCTGATATCTATAATACAAATTAGCTTGATGTCTGTCCGTCTGTCCGACTGAGGCTTAAGATCTCAGTAACCGCTGAACCGATTGGGCTCTACTCTTCAGGGAATATACCTACTTGTCCTGTGGTGGTTTTAAGCTATTTTCAACCCCTAACCTCCCCAAAAATGAAAATTTCCCCCCCCCCCCCTAAAAAAAATTAGCAGCACCAGACATTAAATTTTTTTTTAATTACCTCTTGGGGCACAGCCCCTAGAGGCTAGGGGCGAAGCCGCTAGTCTTTTATAATTTGATACATTTTTCCATCCATAAAGAACTGTCTATAATATGTTCTGATATATATACCGAAATAAAAAAAAAGTATATACCATCTACTGTCTAAAGAGTGGAAATCAAATTGTTTTTATTCCTGTATAGATAATGCTGTTTTTATCTGTATTATAGGTATCATACAAGTACAGGCAGATTCAGAAAAAAAATGCAAAAAATTGGATATCAAAATAAAAATCATAATATTGTTATTCCTGAGAACCGGTTCTAATCCAGCGGATATTAATCGGTTTCGAAGACATACTAGAAAAAAATTCTTTCATACAATCATTAATGTTCTGATCATAAATGTATTCAATCAGGGGCGTGCAAAGCGATTCAACTTGGGGGTTTTGAAACCATAGGGCCTTCCAAATTTCAACTGAATTGCAAGGCGTCTATTTCCTCAGGAATCTTAAGGTATAAGACAATGAACGATAAATTGATTTTTGTCCCCGATGATAGTTTATAAAAGTGTCCAAAGTACTTGAGCCAGACAATAACCCTTTTTAAAAGCGAAGCTTTTCTATAATTAGTGTCGGTCCGTCCGTACGTCCGTCCGTAACGGATAGCTTTTTTTTCGCTAATTTAGGCATGTTAGAATTGTCCTGTTGGTTTCAAACTTTGCATGGTGATTCCTGTAGTAGTTAGGTACGATTTAGAAAGCGTAGCAACTCTATAATCATTACCAGAATGTCCGTACGTCCATTTTAAACATGTTGATTTTTTTACTTTTTTAACAACAAATTTTTATATGATCTAATATTCCGAATGATCTGATTTTTGGTATACTGATTCCTGAGACAACAAAGTACAATATTATAAGCGAAGCAACTCTATAATCAAGTCATAAAAATGTAAGTATGTCCATAAACATTATTCTGTATCAAGCAGTTTTTCAACAATTTTACTTAAATTTTGCTTCGACATTTATACATTTATATTCTGATTATTCAGTTCTGACACTATACAAGTGTTAGTGTCCGTTTGTCCTACCGTTTCAGTGCTTCGCTTTTATGGATGTTGTCATCCTTGTTTTTTAATAACCCTGTATAAGTATGTATAATGTATATACTATGTAGTATAATACTAAAAAGAAAACAAATAATAAGATGATGATATCTAGAAAAGGATTCAGAGACAAAAAGTATATGTGTGTGTGTGTGTGTGTGTGCATGTGTGTGTGTATGTGTGTGTGTGTGTGTTTGTTTATGTATACTATTTATAATACTCAACATAAGAAGATAGAAACATTTATATTAGAATATTAATATTAAATAATCCTTCTCAATTGCTTTCAACCTTTTTCATGTTAATATAATACCAAAGAAGTTTTTCCTGGCTATTTTACTTTCCGCGGGAAACTGGTAATAAATCGATGCAATAAATTAATACTCTTTCATTTTTAAATGCTTCCTTTAGCCGTTTAGCCAACAAAAATTTTGACAATTCAAAATAAATGGAATAGTAGCGTTCGCAAAATTCAATAAGTTGTGAGTAATATTCCAGTCAAATGCGAGTATTAGGTCTAACTGTTTTTAAATATGCGTTTAATTATAATATGCATTTGGTCAACATTAAGAACAGTTAGACTTAATAAGTGCATTTGACTGGAAGCTTGCTCACAATTTTACGGATTATTACGTGAGCAATAGATTAAAACACTAGAGGGAGAAAGGGTTATATAACTGTATCTCCCCCATCGAAACCGCCATGTGCAACCTTTCTATCGGTTCATTGAAAATCAACCAATCGCTTGTATTAACACAGCCAAGTAGCAAAAAATAATTTAGAAGCAGACGAAAGAGGTCTTTGAAAAAGGAAGGGAGGTAGTTGTCTGTATATACATCTATACTATAGATCTGTTGCGAGAGCGACTATTCCCTTTTTAAATTCTATCAATGCCGGACTGCAAAAAAAAATCACCATGAAACGGGGAGATAAATATATTGTTAAACAAATATGTTTGTGCATGCACTACTTTCATTATATTTAATAAATATATTTATGTTGTTAATGATAGTTATTAGTTATGGATACTTTAATGGATATAGAATATACGTGGATATTATGACAGGAAAAAAATAATCTTCAATTTACCTTGCGAATATGGACCTTCTTTATGGGTCAATTAGTTCATCCATAAGGAGGGGGGATAAGGTAAAGGTTGTGGATTCGTAGTATCAGTTATTTAGCCAGTTATTTAGCGAGTATCATTTTATCAGAGTACAGGGAAATGTGGTGCAACATCCAAGTAATAATATATCACTTGTATACTTACCTAATTGCACTAATGGGAAACCACAGAGTAACAGCGATAGGATTATCAGAAATTTCTGATTATTCTTGTAAGACAATTTTTGGAAGACAATTATAACTTTCATATGTCTTTCCACTTATTCTTGATTACTCTAAACAACACTAATATTAAGTATCTGTTATATATATGTATGTGTTTTAAGATCTCTGCAACGAATAATCTGCTATTTTTTTGTGTTTCTTGTAAAAGATTTTATCTTATTTATTAATCCGTAGGATTATAATTGGTTCTCATCCACACGAAAAAAAACTATGTCCAGCATCGTATTATATCCAGTTTTCTACGAATATAAAAATGTACAATTATAAAATTAAAAACAGTTTTTTAGCCGGTGCTTTCGGAATCTCGGGGCTAAAAAACTGGTTTTAATTTCGTAATTGTACATTTTATATCCGAAGAAAGCTGTTAATAATACAATGCGAGAAATAACAATTCTCATACGGATATGATTATTATTATGACAAAAACAGGAGGCATAATTATATAACAGCGAACCTTATACATTGATTTTGTGAACTTTGTTTTTAAAAGCGAAGCTCTTCTATAATTAGGGTCGGTCCGTCCGGAACGGATAGCTCTTTTCATTAATTAAGGCATGTTAGAGTTGTCCTATCGATTTGAAACTTTGCAGGGTGATTCCTGTAGTAGTTAGGTACAATTTAAAAAGCGTAGCAACTCTGTAATTAATACCAGAATGTCCGTACGTTCATTTTAAACATGTCGATTTTTAACTTTTAACAACAAATTTGTATGTGATATTATTATCCGATTTATCTGATTTTTGGAGTTCTGATTCCTAATACAACAAAGTACAATTTTATAAGAGAAGCATCTCTATAATCAAGTCCTAAAAATGTAAGTATGTATTGAATCATTATCCTGTATTTCAGCAGTTTTTAACAAATTTACTTACAATTTTTCCGACTTTTATACTTTTACTTACTGATTAAAGAGTTCTGACCTCTACAAGTGCAATTGTTCGTTTTTCCTACCGTTTCAGAGCTTTTTTATGGATGTTGTCATCTTTGTTATCATGCCATCACTAAGAATAAGATTCTAAATCAAGAATTTTACACACAAGATTTTAACAAAACGAAAATATTTTCAATATACTAATATTCCCCCAAAATTTTAAGAAGAATAGATCTTATATGAATAATATATATCTTTCACGAAAAAAAATTATATGAAATCCATGATAAATCATCTTGAACTTTTAACATATTTTATGGAAAAAAAAAACTTTTGGTTCAACCAGCTCAAACTTACTTTTTATCTCCTTTTTTTTGTAAAGTAGCGAAGCTACTCTACTAGTGACCCGGGTCTTCCATAGTGGGACAAAGTGACTCAAAAATCAGCCATGTGACGTCATAAAAATGATGAATATTTAATCTCTTTTTTAGGGGTTTTCTTTCCCACTTCTCCTCTCACCTCCCTCATTTTTATGACGCCTCTTGGCTGTTTTTGAGTTACTTTTCCCCACTACTTTCTTACTCCTATTATGTTTTCTTTCAAGCTCCTTTGGAAGAACCCACACTTGTTAAAAGTTTACCTGTGTTTTACTTTTTAACTTGTAGTAAAGTTTGGGCAATTACCTTCACTTTGTCTCTTTTATAGCCCATTATACTTCTTATTACTGACCAATTTACTCAGATTTTACCTTAAATTAACAATTAAACAAGGATAATAACATCCATAAGTAGCGAAGCACAAAGAATCGTGGATGGGCATGTGTAAAGTAGATTTAAAGTGTATTTTTTAAAATCAAGAATAGATTTATCGGAGAAAATAAATACAAAACCTTGTTTTATTTTGTATGATGACGATATAAAAGATGCTCATAACAATAGGAAAAGTTATTATGATACTCCCAAAAAAGTTTGAAAATTTGATTAAAAACACTAAAGATATGGGGAAATATGTAAAACATATAAAAATAGCCCAAAACCTGCTAAAAGGCAGTCTGACTGCCATGTTTGTTTTCTTAAACAACAGGAAATTTAATTTTTATATCTATAACTAAAAAAATTTTGAAAATCGGAACATAAACACTAAAGATATGGAGAAAAATTAGATAAAATATAAAATTAGCCTAAAATCTGCTAAAAAGGGGTCCGATTGGCATCTTTGTTTTATTCTTAATTATGCTCCATATAAATGGGAATGTTGACTAGAAATTTCAGCCTTTTATCTTAAACAGGAGCTGAGAAAATCACGTTTCCCCTATTCTGTCTCAGACGGATGGACGGACAGACGGACGGACAGACGGACGGACAGACGGACTGACAGACGGTCGGACAGAAGGACGGACATTTCGAATTATATAGTAGTATATACTATATGATAGTATATATGATAACATCCATAAAAGCAAAGCTCTGAAATGGAAGTGTCAGAACTGAATTAGCAGAATATTAATGCTTAAGCTAAACGAAATTGTAAGTAGATTTGTTGCAAAATTGATTAAATACATGATACTGTTTAAGAACATACTTACATATTTAGGACTTGATTATAGAGATGCTTCGTTTATCAGTACTTAAACAAGGATGACAACATCCATAAAAGCGAAGCTCTGAAATGGAAGGACAAACGGACATTAAGACTTGTATAATGTCAGAACTGAATAATCAGAATGCGAATGTATAAGAGTCAAAGCAAAATTGTAAGTAAATTTGTTGAAAAACTGCTTGATACAGGATAATGATTATGGACATACTTACATTTTTAGGACTTGATTATAGAGTTGCTTCGCTTAGAATATTGTACTTTGTTGTCCTAGTAATCAGTATACCAAAAATCAGACCAATCGGATAATTAGGTCACATACAAATTTGTTGTTAAAAATGTAAAAAAATCAACATGTTTAAAATGGACGTACGGACATTCTGGTAATGATTATAGAGTTGCTACGCTTTCTAACTCGTACCTAACTATTACAGGAATCACCATGCAAAATTTGAAATCGATAGGACAATTATAACATGCCTAAATTAACGAAAAAAGCTATTTAAAAAAGTGAAAAAATCAACTTGTTTAAAATGGACGTACGGACATTTTGGTAATGATTATAGAGTTGCTACGCTTTCTAAATCGTACCTTACTATTACAGGAATCACCATGCAAAATTTAAAATCGATAGGACAATTATAACATGCCTAAATTAACGAAAAAAGCTATTTAAAAAAGTAAAAAAATCAACATGTTTAAAATGAACGTACGGACATTTTGGTAATGATTATAGAGTTGCTACGCTTTCTAAATCGTACCTAACTACTAAAGGAATCACCATGCAAAATTTGAAATCGATAGGACAATTCTAACATGTCTAAATTAACGAAAAAAGCTATCCGTTACGGACGGACGGACGGACCGACCATAATTATAGAAAAGCTTCGTTTTTAAAAATCAGTTGAATCGTATAATTTTAACATACAAAACTTTGTTGTCAAAAGTAAAAAAATCAGAATGTTTTAAATGGTACATACAGACTTTCTGGTAACGATTATAGAGTTGCTAAGCTTTTTAAGTCGTACCTAACTGTTATAGGAATCATCATGCAAAGTTTGAAATTGATAATACAATTCTAACCTGTTAAAATTAACGAAAAGAGCTAACTTCTCCCATAATCTACTCTGCTAAATTTTATAACTCTGTAGCACAAATACATGGATAGTAAAATTAATCCCTCATTAACAAAACTTATTCATTTGCAATTGTCCTCTCCCTGCCAACATTATTTATGTGTTTGTGAACCGTATCAAATGATAAAGAATTTTAATGTGAAAAGTGGGATGGGTAGGAGAAAAATTTAGGTTTAATAATGGATATAGAATATTCGTGGATATTATCACAGAGGAAAAATTGTCGTCAATCAAGGTTGCTAACAAGGACACCCGTTATTGGTCAGTTCGTTCATCCAAGAGGATGGGTAGAGGGGGTGGATGGGGGGATAATAATAAGCCAGCTAAACGTTTCACTTTACTAGAGTAAATGATAATCTGGTGCAAGATCCAAGTAATAATAAATCCATTGGTTTAGTACAAATTCCAGGATTATTTTTATTTCCCTTTCATTGTTTCCAGAGCTATCTTTCTATCCAAATTAAAAATTATAAAAAATAATGGCAACAGTTTTATGATTTTTATTTTAATATTCATGGAAAGCCATCTGTAAAACAATGATATACATGATTCTGTACGGCTAAAAACCGGTTCTAATCCAGCGGGTAACAATCGGTTTGGAAGCCATACTAGAAATAGAATTCTCCTTTCTCAAACATTACATTTCTAAAAACTGAACAAAAGTCTTTTTGTACCATAAAATAAAATACACCCTGCAATTTTGTAAACTATAGTGAATTTTATTACAGTTCTTTTGTTGCAAAATTCAAATTAAAGAATAAAGAATGCAAACCTCTATGGCAATTAGGAATAAACTGTTAAGCGTAGCATTATTAAATATTTTGTAAATCAAATTTAGTCGTGGATAAGATAATTGCAGAAAAGAACCTTGAAAATTATGGATTATTTAAAACTCATTCTAATATGCATCTAGTTTTTTGTAGAAATTATAGACAACACAATTATTTACAATAATATTAGTAAAAATATATATGACTTTTAGCATACTAAACAAAGAGTAAGAGATGAGAGTAAGGGGGGAAGAAGATTAACAAAGTAAAATATGTCTAGATCAGGGAATAGTGATGATACAGAAATTACCCCTACTGTATATTACAAGTATCAGTTAAAATGTTTTGACACTTAACTTACTGAACCAACCAATCAAAATTCAATAAAAGTCTCCAAAGTTGCACAGCAAATGAATAAGAATAGTTATTTCTCGCATCGTATTATAAACGGCTTTCCGCGGATATAGAAAGTACAATTATAAGATTAAAACTAGTTTTTTTAGCCCCGAGGTGCCGAAGGCACGGGCTAAAAAAACTGGTTTTAATTTTATGATTGTACATTTTTATATTTGTAGAAAGCTGGATATAATACAATGCTAGACATAGTTTTTTCGTATGGATGAGAACCGGTTCCTATCCACCGGATTCGAATGAATACGAGAAAGTAAAATATGTCTATATCAGGGAATAGGTTTGATACAGAAATTACCCCTAGATTACAAGTAGTATTAAAAATGTTTTGACACTTAACTTACTAAACCAACCAATCAAAATTCAATAAAAGTCTCCAAAGTTGCAAAGCAAATGAATAAGAAAACGTTATTATAAAACATTGGGACTAGTGTAAGAAACAGCCTAATGTCCCCTCCCTCTCTGTGTAAGGACCAGGTTTAAAGGATGACGGGTAAATAAAATCTGAAATATAAATGACGCCCGTGAGTACAAAATATATACGCATATTTTGGTCAATTTTGGTGTTTTTTTTAAAATGCAAAATATAATGATAACTATTAAAACAATTTTTAAGTATAACTTTTATCTTATTAGGATAACAATTAAAAAAGAAAAATATTTTTACTATATGCAATTCGTGTTTAAACACCTAATTGAAAAAAATAATGCAAGATATAGCTTTTATTTTAAGATAGACTAGGGGCAACGCCCCCTAGAAGCCTTTAGGTATTATTAAAGTGGGAGGGGGATAAGTCAACCGCCTTTCTACTTTTTAATTTGAGTTTTAATAAAAAATATTATAAAAAAAATTTAGGTAGGGGATTTGAAATTGGCGCATTTGTATAAACACCAGTTAATGCACAAAAATAAGGGGGGGGAACAAAACAGGTTTTAAAAAATCCGAGATCTCGAACTACTGTCATCGGTTTAAAGTGTATAACTGATGGGGGGGGGGGGGAATGATTTACGAGGGTAATTATTGTCAAGAATTCTTACACTAACCATTTAGCCCCCCCCCCACACGTACCCAGCCAAAAGGATGAAGGAAGATGGCGATCATAACTATTTTCGGATCTCTTTAAACTAGATTCACCCCCTCTCTTTCTCCATTCCCTTTGAACTGGATAGTTCTGGATTATCTATTCCAAAACTTGTTAGCGATAAGGTGTTTATACAAGTGCGCCAATGTTTTTTTTATAAAATTGTTAAAAAATGACATCTGTTTGGTTTTCCTTTGCAATTAAGCTTTTTTTTAGGTACAGGGAAGGTTTTTAACTATTTTGGGAGAGCGTATCTCCACCATCCCAATTTAAATCCCCCCCCCCCTAATTTTTTTTCTGAATATTTCTTATTAAAACTCAAATTAAAAAGTAGAAGGGCGGTTGACTTATCCCCCTCCCACCTTAAGAACACCTAGAGGCTTCTGGGGGCGTCCGTTGCCCCTAGTCTTTCTTAAAATAAAAGCTATGTCTTGCATTTTTTTCAATTAGGTGTTTGATCACGAATTTCATATGGTAAAAATATTTTTCTTATTTAATTGTTATCCTAATAAGATAAAAGTTATGCTTGTAAATTGTTTTAATAGCTATTATTATATGTTGCATTTTTAGATAAACGTGAGAATTGTGAACCGAATTTGCGTATCATTTTGCGTCATTGCGTATTTTCAGATATGTATTACCCGTCATCAGCCAAAAGGTTTTCCTTCACTTTATCTTGATTTTGTCACTATAAGTAAGTGATCTAGAGGGATAAGACAATGGACGAAAATTTTATGTTTGAACCAATAAATATAGTTTTAATTAAAGTATCCAAAGTTTTTAGCCTCTAAATAAGAGAGTTTGATTATAAAACTTTGGGTACCATCTTTGTTTAGAATCGAATGTCCCCTCCCTCACTGCTAAATAAATATAAGTAACATGTTGACTATTTACCTCTCTATTCAAAAGTGTTACTGCTATAAAATTATAACCTCTCAGCCTTTCTGATTAAATGTCTGATGATTTGAATCATATAATATTTGTGTAAACTAATTAGATGTTTTGCATTACAGATTTACCTCCTACGTCATCCTCATATAAAAATACCAGAATGTATGTTTTTATGGTTCTGTAGCAAAGGATCTCACTAATCGCCGATATGGTTCTCCTTTATACTGTAGTTTCTTAAAGATCTATTGCAGGTTTTTAACTATTCCGATTTTTCTTCCTTTTAAGTGTAAGGTCAATTTTCTCCGTCCTCTCTTCCCTCAAGTACCCCTAGAGGCCTCTAGGGGCCTAATAAAATATCTATAAAGAAGAATTATTTTTATTATATTTTTTTCTTTTAATTAAAAAGACAATTTTTGAACAACTTGAGTAATAAAAACAATTTCTTTTCATAAACTTTCTTTAGAAAAATCTCTAATTAATTTCCATAAATAGAAAACCTTGAAAATATATTAAAAATAAAATCAATAATATTAAACTTTCCTTCAAAGATCTGAAATTAAATCATGTTATAAGAATTTAACTTTGCTTTATAGACAAAATTTCAATAATATTAAGAAGAGGGGGAAATATAAGATTTAAAGCTGGAAAAATCAAATTGTGTTTTTGACTTATATAGTACACGAATATTTTATCTTTTTGTTTTATTTCTTTATACTCTACAACTATAGACTGTATGCATGTATGTTGTTTTAGAGTAGACTTGCATGTTCTCTAATAAAGTAAAACTTGCTGCGGGCTAAAATAACGATCCCCTTAACCCCATCCCCTCCCCTCTTAATGGTTGAACGAACTGACCAATAAATGATGTCCATGTTAGCAAACTTAATTGACGACAATATTTACCTCTGTTAAAATATCCACATATATTTTATAACCAATTCCATTTCAAATGTCATATTCATTGATTTATTTACAATACCGGCCAAACTTTATATATTTATCTAAACAACTTGATAATAATTGAAGCGGAATAAATTTCTTGAATAAGTTTTATATTCATTTTAAAAATTAGAAGGTTCTCTAAAGGAGACTTAAAGTCAATAATAGTTAATACCCACTTCGTATATAGACAGATTTCCGCAGATATTGAATGAAAAATTATAAAATTTAAACCAAGTTTTATTTTCCTTCCCAATTTTATCGGTCAGTTATGTTTCTGTCACACTTAGAGGAAAAATAAAAATGTAAAAAAGACAAGGATGACAACATCCATAAAAGCGAAGCTCTTGGCATGACAAACGGTATGACAGAGGAACATTAACTCTTGGAGATTGTCAGAACTGAATATAGAAATATAAATATTCAAGTTTTGACAAAATTATACATAAATTTGTTGCAAAAATACAGAATACCGTTAAAGGAATCATCATGCAAAGTTTTAAGTCGATAGGACAATTATAACATGCCTAAATTAACGAAAAAAAGCCATCCTTTACGGAATTTAATTGAATCTGTTCTCCATTTTAGGGAAGATTCACAGAGGTCCCCGGAATGGTTCTATGCTATTTTATCTTAGATTTTAGTCTTAAGATGGCTTTACGTTATCATTCTGCCCCTTTTTTTACCCCCTTTGAATGCAGATCTCCTAGGTGCTGGAGCGTAAGTGCAATCATAACATATTTTGATGACGATGTGACTTACAGGCAGATCAATTTTATAGATACTACGCTACTATTATATATATAGGAATAAGAGAATGCAGAAAATATTTTGTAGAGTAGCAACGCTACTAATATATATAGGAATAAAGAGAATGCAGAAAATATTTTATAGAGTAGCAACGCTACTAATATATATAGGAATAAAGAGAATGAAGAAAATATTTTATAGAGTAGCAACGCTACTAATATATATAGGAATAAAGAGAATGCAGAAAATATTTTGTAGAGTAGCAACTCTACTACTATATATATAGGAATAAAGAGAATGCAGAAAATATTTTGTAGAGTAGCAACGCTACTAATATATATAGGAATAAAGAGAATGAAGAAAATATTTTATAGAGTAGCAACGCTACTAATATATATAGGAATAAAGAGAATAAAGAAAATATTTTATAGAGTAGCAACGCTACTAATATATATAGGAATAAAGAGAATGCAGAAAATATTTTGTAGAGTAGCAACTCTACTACTATATATATAGGAATAAGGAGAATGCAGAAAATATTTTGTAGAGTAGCAACGCTACTACTATATATATAGGAATAAAGAGAATGCAGAAAATATTTGTCAAAATCTCTTTGCTTCCCTTTTTAGCTCAATACTTAAAAAATAGTTCCGCGAATATTGGAATGAAAAATTAAAACTGGTATTAATTTTATGCTTTTTATTTTATTGTTTGTGGAAAATTGTCTGTAATTTAATGCTATACATGATTTTTCAGTGTGGTTGAGTTCCAGTTCTATTCAACCTGAGCATTAAAAATGCGCCGCTGTGATTGGCTGAAATTTCGCGCGGGGTGGTTTAGATCACCATTGAAATGATTTGAAGATCAAGCTCTGGTTATCAAAGATTTTTCTTTTTTTGTACTTTAAAAATTATATTTTTTCGTTAAAAAAAGTGCTCAGCTGCCGCAAAAAGTATAAAATTAGCTGCCAAATAAATGTTTTGGTTATGAATTCCCTAGAAAAATTGAATCAAATATTTTTGGACTGCAAACGTTAAACGTTGATAAAATTTCATCTTTTGCGTTGACAAAAATTATTTAAGAATGAAACTGTACCTGGTTGGTTTTAGTCATAAATCAGAGTTGAATAGAATGTTACCCTAGTAATCCCAATCCGTGTAAGTAAGCAATTAACATTTTTTTTGGCTTACTTAAATGTGCCATTGTGCCATTTTTGTGGTAAATTACTGATAAGCCATAAAAATACTAATTGCTTACTTATATCAGCATTCAACAACAATTTGGTCTGACTTGTGAGTTAAAAGAGGGTGGAGTAAATAAATACTCAGTCATTTATAGTAAAAGTGGCTTATATAAGTTGAATTGAAGAAAAAGGAGGAGGAGTAATAATTAATCCCTTCCTTCCTGTAAGCAGTTTATGAACAAAATGGAAGATTTGGCTGATGTAAGCCAAATAAGCATAAATTTTGATTGATTGCTTATAAGTAATTTATCCAAAAATTGTTTGATTTGGTATATAAGCCAAATAAGCAGAAATTTTGATTGATTACTTATAAGTAATTTATGAAAAAATTGCATGATTTGGTATATAAGCCAAATAAGTATTTATTGTGATTAATTGCATATAAGAAATTTATAACAAAAATTGCATAATTTGGTATATAAGCCAAATAAGCCAAAGTTTTCATTGATTGCTTATAAATTGATTAATTGATTAATTGCATATAAGAAATTTATCAAAAAAATGCATGATTTGGTATATAAGCCAAATAAGCATTTATTGTGATTGATTGCTTATAAGTAATTTATCAAAAAATAGCATGATTTGGTATGTAAGCCAAATAAGCATTTATTGTGATTGATTGCTTATAAGTAATTTATCAAAAAATAGCATGATTTGGTATGTAAGCCAAATAAGCATTTGTTGTGATTGATTGCTTGTAAGTAATTTATGAAAAAATTGCATGATTTGGTATATAAGCCAACTAAGCTAAAACTTTCATTGATTGCTTATAAGTAATTTATCAAAAAATAGCATGATTTGGTATGTAAGCCAAATAAGCATTTATTGTGATTGATTGCTTATAAGTAATTTACCAAAAAATTGCATGATTTTGTTTATAAGCCAAATAAGCCAAAACTTTCATTGATTGCTTATTAGTAATTTATCAAAAAATAGCATGATTTGGTATGTAAGCCAAGTAAGCATTTATTGTGATTGATTGCTTTTAAGTAATTTACCAAAAAATTGCATGATTTTGTATATAAGCCAAATAAGTCAAAACTTTCATTGATTGCTTATAAGTAATTTATCAAAAAATAGCATGATTTGGTATGTAAGCCAAATAAGCATTTATTGTGATTGATTGCTTGTAAGTAATTTATGAAAAAATTGCATGATTTTATATATAAGCCAACTAAGCCAAAACTTTCATTGATTGCTTATAAGTAATTTATCAAAAAATGCATGATTTGGTATAAAAGCCAAATAAGCATTTATTGTGATTGATTGCTTATAAGTAATTTACCAAAAAATTGCATGATTTTGTTTATAAGCCAAATAAGCCTAAACTTTTATTGATTGCTTATAAGTAATTTATCAAAAAATAGCATGATTTGGTATGTAAGCCAAGTAAGCATTTATTGTTATTGATTGCTTGTAAGTAATTTATGAAAAAATTGCATGATTTTATATATAAGCCAACTAAGCCAAAACTTTCATTGATTGCTTATAAGTAATTTACCAAAAAAATACATGATTTGGTATACAAGCCAAATAAGCAAAATTTTTTATTGATTGCTTATAAGTAATTTATCAAAAAAATGCATGATTTGATATATAAGCCAAATAAGTAAAATTTTTTATTGATTGCTTATAAGTAATTTATCAAAAAAATGCATAATTTGGTATATAAGCCAAATAAGCCAAAATTTTCATTGATTGCTTATAAGTAATTTATCAAAAAATTGCATGATTTGGTATATAAGCCAACTAAGCTAAAACTTTCATTGATTGCTTATAAGTGATTTATCAAAAAATAGCATGATTTGGTATATAAGCCAAATAAGCAAAATCTTTCATTGATTGCTTATAAATTACTATCTAAACTATCAAAATAATAAATAAACTATCTAAATATAAAATCTATCAAAACTAATTAAAAATTAATTCTTTACAATATATCAATGAATTAAAGGAACCATGCAAGAAATATACCGCTTCAACTGCTGAAAGACTGCCAAGAGTAGACCCAATATCCAAAATTTGAAGCCTCCAGCTTCAAAAACAAAAAAGTTATAGACATGTTAAATCACATTTTTAGTACTATGAAAATTTTGAAAGTTTTTGATTGCTAATAATAGAATTTTCATTATTAAAATACGTCGCCTAGAAAGCAAACTATAAGCTTATTTTTGGCAGAAACTTAGGATACCAGTAACTGATAACGTTTATCCAATAAAAACACTCTTCTTTATAGTCAAAATCATTCAAAAAAATTCAGTTTATATTGCATTGTATTGAGAGTACTGTAGCATGAGAATGCCAGCCTCTGGGATTTCCAGCCAATCAGAAGCCTGAGTGTACGCTAACTCTGCTGAACAACCAATCACAGCTGAGCATCTGTATTACTTACATTAGTTTAATTTTTTCCCGCTATGATTTTACGCTTTCAAACGCAATTCAAACCGAATTTTTAAAAGACATTTTGACTATAAAATGGGGCGTTTTATTGCAATAATGTTATCAGTTACTGGCAGTCTAAAATTATGACAAAGATAAGTTTTTAATTTTGCTTCCAGACGGCGTAATTTAATATTGAAATTTTCTTTTAGTACATTGAAAATCTTTCAAAATTTCCATTGTACTAAAAGAATCATTTTGAAATGTCTGTAACTTTTTTGTTATTGAAGCTGGAGGCTTCAAATTTTGGGTATTGGGTCTACTCGTGGCAGGCTTTAAGCAGTTAAAGCGCGGTATTTCTTGCAGGGTTCCTTTAACATAAAAAAGTTTCATGTCTGTTACACATTAAAACACATAAAAGTCAGCTGTAGAGGGCTAAATCTTTAAAAACACAAATTAATGTTTATGCAATACAACAAATTTATCTTTATCACATTTATAAATATGGTTATTCAAATTTATTTTTTAAACTATTTTTAAAGAGTATGTATCTTTAATGTGTATAGTTTTCATTCTTTTCATTTTAATTAAATAAAAGTTATTCTATTATATTGGAAATAAGTCACTTTGTGATAACACTATATTTAAAATCTAAAAATTACTAGCTTTGTCATTGGTTAATGCTGATTCCTCATAGTTTTTATGTTAATTCAAAGATATAATCCTAATAAAAATTGATGTGGGCTATTATTCTCATTTTAAGCTCTGCAGTTTGATTCTACAGGTGTCGGAGTATATTTTTGATTTACCTTTCAACAGTTGAGGTGTGATTTAAAAAATTTATTTTCTTGAAAATAACAACTTAAAATGGCTATTAAAATATTCTACCAATTACACTAAAAATTTCATTTAAAATTCCTTCATTTAAAACAAATAACCAATTTTTTACCTTAAAAATTGCTCATGTTTTCAATTCTCACCCCTCATTTATTTCTATGGACAGATGGACAGATTAAGATATAAACTCATAATCTTTCTATAATTTGTAGGTAATTAAATGTTTTTATAAATAAAATTCAAATTTATTTGTCTTTATAGTTTTTGTTGTCAAATAAAAAGGTTTTTTTTTTCTTTGTACTTTAAGCTACATCATTAAAAAATATTCTTTTACTGCAAAAGCATTTTAATCATGAACTGTGAAAAAATGACAAATTGCAGCATCTTAAAAATGCTTTTGTGGGGAGCTAAAAAGCATTTCACCTTTAAAACTCATTAAAGTACTTTTCTTAGACCTTTTTCTAAATTAACCCATTCATGACGAGCGCCACATTTATGGTCGTATTGAGCTGAAAATTTTAGGGAAGCTTTATTATGGTAAAAACAGAATTCCATTTTTTTTTTTGCTCTAGTGGCGTCCACAGGAAAGTTACAAATAAACCTGGTTCAGCGCGAGTAAAGAAACCTGCCAGGCATAGGTACTCATTTTTGGTGGTTTCCCCCGGTATTAAAACCCGGTTTCTTGGCCAAAAAAAAATAAAAATGTAATTTTTGAATGTCCAAAGTGAGTTGTAGAGTAGCTAATACTTTGATACGATCCGTAATTAAAAAATACATAACCTCATGTAATGTATAGAGCTACAAGTAAGATATGAAACAATTTATATCATATTTAGTGTTTTGGCTATAAGTGCCACCCTTTTCGGTTAAAAAAGCCCATTTGCTAGGAGTTTTAAAACGTTGATATCTATATGTTGACAGGTATCTTTACTCGCGCTGACCTGAACGATAAAACTTGCATGTATCTTTACTCGCACTTAGGCGGACCTATATAGCACGTAAAAAAACGATACAAAAATCATACAGTATGACCCACGAAAAAGTATTTTTTTAGGGTGTATAGCCCTTATTTTTTTATGTATCATTAAAAGTAGCATATGTCTGTGTTCTCTGTACATTTCCACACAAGCATATATAAAAATTTTAATTTTTTGCTTCATAAACACGGGAGATTTTTAGAGCTAAAGTTTTTAAAAAGTGACTTAGCAAAAAGTAACTTTTAACATTAAACAACTTTTTTACCAAAATTAAGGTAGAAATCCTTTTATTTTTGTTACTAGCAGAAACTTTGTACAAAAATGAAATAAAAAATTTAGGGTTTAAGTTATAAGCATTTTTTTATACATATTTTTTAAGTCTATTTGGCTTAATGATATTTTGAATAACAAACCTATAAGAAAAAATTGTTTTAGATTGAAAAACCAAATAAATCTTTATGAATTTAACAGGAAAATTGTTTTTGATTCATAATCCTAACTTTAATAACAAAAAAGTTATAAAGAAAATAAAATTACAACATAATGATTTTTTTGTCTAAAAAGCTTAATTAAACCCCTATTAAGGGATTGAGATGTCAGAAAAGGGGGTGGAGCAACTGTCATAATTAATCCTTTTCATAAATAAGGGTAAGTAAATAGCTTGAAATTTGCAAATAATCAATTCATTTACTAGTATTTTTTGTCATTAAAAATTGATATTTTTTTATGGAATAAAAAAGAAATAATTAGTTAACTTGTTTTTCTTTGTATATCATTCTTCAGTTACAAGAAAGACATAATATAACCATTCAAAAATTCTAAGAAACCAAAAAAAATATTTTTCTCAATCACTTTTTCAAAACTTTAGCACTAAAAATCTCTGGTGTAAATGAAGATAAAATAAAATATTTTTATATATGCTTGTGTGAAAATTTACAGAGAACAAGGACAATTGCTACTTTTAATGATACATTAAGAAATAAGGGCTCTACACCCTAAAAAATACTTTTTCATGAGTCATACTGTATAAAAAATAATAATTTGAATAAAAACAATTCATAAATGGATGTAGTTGCCAATAAACTTTAAATTTCACGAAAAAAATCAGCAACTTTACTACATAAACAAAAAAGTTAGGAGGGGTATTTTGAAATCATCTTGTTTTTTCTTGGTTTTCAAATTTTGTTGAGCTATACCGGCAAACGGAAGTAAGCAAAATTGCCTGCTCCAGGGGGAAATGAAATCAGGGTAGTAGAGGGGGGATTCATACTGAGAATGATGCAATTAAGAAACTGGGAACTGGATTTTTTTGGTTTTTGGTAACCGGGCAATAAAAACCGGTTTGTCAATTATGGGTTAATATTGAAATTTTAAGATTTTTTTATACAATATAAAATAGTTATCTTGATTTTTCACATTTTTCACATAAAGCATTTTTTAAAACTATTTAAACTACTCTACTCTACTCTAAAATTTTGTTTTTTGGTATAAAAGCAGAAAATCATAACTTTATTGTTTTATTTTAAGCCACAATAATGGCAAACCTATCAAAATGCTTGTAAATTTAACCACAAATGTGAATATCTAGAAAAATACTAAATCTAAAACGATACAATGCAACATTTTTTTTCTTTAACTATATAGATTTTTTTTTCTTTTAAAACTTAAACTTTACTATCTAACAATTTAAGTTACCGCAATTGTGGCTCAACACACAGCAAATCTGCTTGTCGCCAAGGAGGTGCAAGGTTCAAATTTCACGCCGATCCAGCAGCATAACTATAGACATTAAAATTGGTTCCTAATTCTGCTCTGTCAGGTGCTTTACATGAATAGTAAGAGCAGGGGGAATGCCTTGGCCCATAAACAGGTGCAACAACTTACTATCATGCACAGATAGGACTTCTCATACAAAGATCATACAATTAAAGGGTTGGTTGTCTGATGGATATTACTTAACCTAATATCCTTGGTTGTTAGAGTATTGCATCCCATTATACATGGATGATGCTCTATATTCTCTAAAGGATCCCTTAAATCGAAGAGGAATCCCCCCTTACGAGGTAATGGTAATGGTAATCTATCTATATATTGAAGTAACAATTCATATATTTGTTTCTTCGTATATAAAAGTAACAGGATGTCTATATGAGAGTGTCAGTTTGTCTTTCAACACAATAGGATCTCTCTAACCTCTTATCCAGTATGGTTCTCCTATACAATGTAGCATCTCATAGGTCCCGGGAAGATGCTTTTTACCTTTTCTTTTAAGACCAAAAATTGAAAGTTAAAGTTGATTCACCCTTCCCCCCTCCCCTATGAGAGGCTTCTAGTAGAGTAACCACTAGCAAAAAACAAAATACGGGAGGGAAAGGAACCATGGGCTTTTTAATACACTACTCCCGAAAGTTTTATAATAACATTTTCTTGTTCGTTGGCTTGCCAACTTTGGAAACATTTATTGTGTTATTATTGGTTGGTTCATAAAGTTAAATGTTCAAACATTTCAACCACTTATTATTCTACAGATGCATTAATTTTGTGTATCATCATTAGGGATATACAACAACAATTTATCGGCCCTTGTCTTATCCCTTTAGATTCCTGAACAAAATAGCATTAAATGAAATGATGAAGGGATACAAAAGGGATAAGACAATGAATGATGAATATATGTACATAACCAATGATGGCACAAAAAATTACTCCTTCTGTAGATTAAATTTAGTGGTTAAAATGTTTGAACACTCAACTAATCATACTTTAATTCAAAGTCCCAAAAGTTAATTGTTAAATCAACGAATGAGAAAATGTCATTATAAAACTTTGGGGACCAGTGTAATTAACAGTCAAATGTCTGCTCCCTCCCTGATTTTTGTTTTTTGGGGGGGGGTTGGGGGTGTCCCACCCCCCAAGAAAATAGCTTAAAACCACCACAGGACCAATAGGTAGATACCCTGAAGAGTAGAATCCGATCGGTTCAGTGGTTACCGACATCTTAAGGGACAGACAGACAGACGGACAGACAGACAGACATCGTTCTACTTTGTATTATAGATGGCTGATCAGTAATTTACCTAAAAATGGCACAATTGGGTGAACAATTTACTTTTTCATGTGTAAAATGGGGGGGAGAGATTACTAGGAAAAGATTTTACATAGATCAATTAAAGCGCAAAAATAATTTGGTTGCCTTTTTTTTTGCAATATCTGATCATACACGTATATATAAATATTTGTAAACGTTTAATGGTATGAGAGGGTGTGCAGCAAATAGATTAGAGGCGGGACAGTACGTTTCGGTCAGATTATAGTCAGCCAGCGCTGTTTAGTTTGGTTTTCGGTCAGCGCGGTACAGTACATTATGGACAGCCAGCGCTTGGTTTAGTTTAGTTTTGTTTGTGGAGGTAGAAAGTTTGTTGAAAGTGTGAATTGAATACAATGTTAATTAATTAATGTGAGATATCAAATAATAATCAATATATATAATCTTTATGTAAACTGTGCATTATATTAAAGATAAATAATCAATGAAATAAAAATTATTTATTTATCTTTTTTTATGTAAAGTTTATAAATGCGCACTTATTTCAAACAAAAGTAAATTCTTAGTGAGATACAAAATAGAATCCAGAAATTTCGGCCCTCTCTGGGAATTGTCTTTCATCATAGCTGAAATAAATTTTTGTAAAGGTAATTCTTATATTATGTATCATGTATTTACAGCTATTATCTATATATATTGTTTATCTAAAGGAAAAATTGTCTGTAATGCGATTCTATACATAATTCAGTATGACTAAAAACCGGTTCTAATCCAGCGGACATTAATCGGTTTCAAAGCGTCTCTAGTCCTAAAAGTGTAGTTATGTCTTTAAACAGTATCATGCTTATTTAGTTCTGACACTCTACGCGTTGATTTTATGAATGTTTTCATCCTTGTTTTTCTGATATTTATCAGGGATCTAAAGGGATAAGACAATGACCGATAAATTGATGTACATATCCATTGATAATACACCAAATTAAAACTTACAACTAGATTATAATTAGAGGTTAACACGTTTGGACACTTAACTTAATCAACCAACTAATCAAAATTCATTAAAGTCCCCAAAGTTGTTAAGCCAATGAATAAGATAACTTTATTATAAAACTTTGGGGACAAGTGAAATAAACAGCCCAATGACCCCTCCCTCCTTGGATATTTCTACTCTCATTTTCTTTCTGTTCAATTTTATTATTGGCAGAATTAAGTTCATACCATTTTTCGTCAATTGTTCCATCCCTGTTTGTTTATATATACCAAGGGAGGGAGGGAACATTGCAATGTGTATCCTTATACTAAAGTAACAGGATGTCTGCGTGTCTGTCTGTGTGTCTGTACCGAAGGATCTCGCTAACCGCTGAACCGATCGGGTTCTCCTTAACAGGGTAGCTTCTCATAAGTCCCGGGAAGGTTTATAACTATTTTGGGGGAGGGTACCACCACCCTCTCAAGAGAAATGACAAAAAAATCAAAAAAATTTCAAATTTAGAGGAGACTTCAACGTCAAATAAGGTGGTATCGTACATAAAAAATTAACTTTAACAAACAACAACATTTAAAGTGCCTAAAGAGGCCTCTAGGGGCGTAGCCGCTAGTAAATAAGATAGGGGTATAGTATGACTAGTAAAATACTGTTCAGTATGGCTTCGAAACCGATTAATATTCGCTGGATTTAAACCAGTTCTAAGTCATACTGAAAAATCATTTATTGTATCGCATATTTTAATTTTTTCCATGCATTATTTTTAAAATATTTTTACTCTTACAATTGTACATTTTTAATTCCACGGGAAGCTGTTTAGTGTTTATAATACGATACTATAAATAACTATTTCAGTGTGTCGACGTATCAAATTTTTTTCTTGATTTAATAGGTTTTGAGTCATACTGAAAAGAAAAATTATTATATTGTAGACATTTATAAACAAGGATGACAACATCCATAAGTAGCGAAGCACAAACTTTCGTGAATGGGACTGACGGTCATTGTTGTTTTTTTCAAATGACGGGATATTTAATTTTGATATCTTTAACTGAAAATTTTTTGAAAATCGATTAATAAACACCAAAGATATGGGGGAAAATGTAAAAAATATAAAAATAGCCAAAAACCTGCAAAAAGGCAGTCTGACCGTCATTGTTGATTTCTTCAAATGACCGGAAATTTAATTTTTATATCTTTAACTGAAAAAAATTTGAAAATCGGTCCATAAACACCAAAGATATGGGGGAAAATGTAAAAAATATAAAAATAGCCAAAAACCTGCAAAAAGGCAGTCTGACCGTCATTGTTGTTTTCTTCAAACGATGGGAAATTTAATTTTGATATCTTTAACTGAAAAAAGTTTGAAAATCGGACCATAAACACCAAAGATATGGGGGAAAATGTAAAAAATATAAAAATAGCCAAAAACCTGCAAAAAGGCAGTCTGACCGTCATTGTTGGGTCTCTAAACGACGGAAAATTTAATTTTGATATATCTAACTGAAAAAATTTTGAAAATCGGACCATAAACACCAAAGATATGAGGAAAAATGTGAAAAATAAAAAAATAGCCTAAAACCTGCTAAAAAGCCGTCCGACCGCCATTGATGTTTTATAGTTAATTGTGCTCCTTAATGATGGGAATGTTGTCAAAAAATTTCAGCTTTCTATCTTTTATAGGGGCTGAGTAAATCCCATTTCCCCCATAGCGTTACGGACTGACGGACGGACGGACTGACGGACGGACGGACTGACGGACGGACGGACAAAGCGAATTATAGAGTAGCTTCGCTACTAAAAACAGAAATTTACTTGCGCGATAATTGTTTACAATATGAGATATTTATAGAACAATGAAAGATTGATTATACTTCCCCTAGATTGGATTAATTATTTATTGAATCCTATTATAGACAGCTTTCCACGGAAATTTAAAAAAAATATAAGAATAAAAATAATACTGGTAGTAATACGATGAAATACACGGTTCAGTATGGCTGAGAAACGGTTCTAATCCAGCGGATATTAATAGGTTTCCATTCTGTAATAGTAATTTATCCCATCGTATTAGAGTCAGCTTTCCGCGGAAATCAAAATGAAAAATGAAAGGATTAAAACCAGTTTTTTAGTCCTAATTGGACCCAAAGATCCAGGCTAAGAAAATTTGTTTAATTTAATGATTTTTATTTTAATATTTGAGAAAAATTGTCTGTAATACGATGCTTTACATAATTTTTCAGTATGGCAGAAAACCGGTTCTAATCCAGAGGATGTTAATCGGTTTCAAAGCCATACTGAGAAATGGATTATCAATTGACAAAAGCATAGCTTTTATAGGTCGGTCCGTCCGTTCGTGGAAAATTGTCTCTAATACGATGCTTAACATAATACTTTAGTATGGCGGAGAACCAGTTTTAATCCAGCGGATATTAATCGTCATTAAGTGCTATCCTATAAATGCTCACCAAGTTAAACTGGTTTTAAACTTTGAATACAAGTGTGATTTACCCTCCAATGGCACCTCCCTCCTTTGCTCAAATATATGCATCATGAAACGTTTTAAGTAATAAAGCCAATAATCGACCCATTTAAATATAATCCAACTATGTAATCCCCAAAGTTTTATTATAATGTTTTCTTATTCTTTGGGTTAACAACTTCAGGAGAGGTAATTTTGTATACATCAATTTATTGGTCATTGTCTTATCCCATTAAATCAATTCTGAATTAACCAACTCTAAGGCATACTGAAAAATAATGTATTATAATTATGTAGACAATTTCCTGGGTATAGTCCCTTTCGTGGCAACGCTCTTTAAGGGTCGTATTTTTAAAATGGCTTTTGATAGGTTATTTTAGGTTAGGTTAGGTTATATTGGGTTAGGTGATTGCCCCGTAGGGTTAGACAATTGGTCCCGCAGGGTTAGAGCCCCTCACAGGGGATAGCAGTAGGAGAATAGCTAATGTGAAAATACGAAGAAACGCCCCTTAAGGGGCGTTGCTATGAGAGGGACTATACCCAATTTCCGAGTTAAAACAAAATTTCCAGTATGGCTTCAAAACCGATTAATATTCGCTGGATTAGAACCAGTTCTAAGCCATACTGAAAAATTATGTATAGCATCGTATTACAGAGAGTTTTCCACTTTTATTGAAATAATACTCATAAACCTAAAACCAATTTTCTTAGCCCGGGCCATGCGGGGTTAAGAAATCCGCGGAAAGCTGACTATAATACGATGCAATAAATAATTACATTCTTTTTTTTTCACATATAAATTTCCTGTATGGCAACAAAACCGATTAACATCCGCTGGATTAGAACTGGTTTTAAGCCATACTGAAAAAGCAAGTATCATTTCGTATTATACCCAGTTTTCTACTATTATAAAATGCAAAATCATAATTTAAAAATAGTTTTGTTTTTATTTCCGTTGTGTTAGAATAGTATTTCAACCTTACATGTTGAATTATAGACAATTTTACACAAAAAATCATCAAGGAATTAAATCCTTTAAACTTTAATTATAAACTTAGTGTATAGTTTTTTTTATCCGTGGAAATCTATCTATAATACTGAAATAATGTATCATTTAAAATAACCTTTTTTAGTAGCGAAGCTACTCTATAATTCACTTTGTCCGTCAGTCTGTCAGTCAGTCCGTAACGGGGGAAATGGGATTTACTCAGCTCCTATAAAAGATAGAAAGCTGAAACGTTTTTGACAACATTCCCATCATTAAGGAGCACAAATAACTATCAAACATACAAGGCGATCGGACCGTTATTTAGTTGTAGATATCAAAATTAAATTAAACAGTGTCTATTAAAAAATCTAAAAGATTATTACATTTCTTTTTTACCTCATTTGAGCATTTACTTTATTTCATTATAAATACATGCATGTATACATAACAGTGCGTCTGTTATATATTTATTTTTAAAAACTATTTTGACGCAAACCTTTTCACATTTTTTGAGCTATGCATTTTGTTATTTACATTTACTTGTTTTAACTTAACAAATATAAGAAATGCGCGGGGTTTTCACTAGAAATATTTGGATTGCAAACTTGGTTAATAGAAGAAATAGGTTAATGTTAGGTATTATCACGTTTTGATGTATATTTATGAGCAAACAAAGAAGGGAGGTGTCATTGGACTGTAAACTGTACACTGGTACCCTAAGTTTTATTACAACTTTATCTCATTCTTTTACTCAAAACTCTAGCAGGTTCCAAACTATTAGTTAATTTGTGGTTCGATTTTTTTAGGGGGGGGGGGGGCGATTTTTCTTGGGAGGGTGGTGGTATCCTCCCTTAAACAGACAGAGACACACATAGATCCTGTTACTTTTTAAAAACAGTATATGATTCAAATAATAATAATTATTTATCGCCTCGTATTATAGTTAGCTTTCCGCGGATATTAGATTGAAAAAAATAAAATATTAAAACCAGTTTTGTTAGCTCTGAATGGTTGAAGGACCTGGCTTTGTAAACGGATTTTAATTTCATGATTTTTTGTTTTAATACTCGTGGAAAATTGTCTGTAATAAGTTGCTATACATGATTTTTTTCAGTATGGATTAGAACTGGTTATAATTTAGCGGATTTTAATTGGTTTTGAAGCCATACTGGAAAAAATATTTTCGGTACTAGGCCACACTGAAAAATGTACAATCATAAGATTATAACCAGTTTTATTAGCCTTAGGCAGGGTTCGGAAGCCGCGCCTCAGCCGCGCATAAGCCTCAGTTTTAAACCTGCTTGTGAGCAGAAAATGAAATTTCAGAAAGAAGGATTGTCTGCTAAAGAGCAGTTTTATACATCCAGCTGAATTTTATAGTGATAAAATGAAGATTTCAATGAGGCTTACACGCGGCTTACGCGCGGCTTCCGATCCCTGGCCTTAGGAATCTCGCGGCTTACAAAACTTATTATTGTACATTTTTAAATTCGGGAAAATTGTTTATAATACGATACAACAAATAACTATTCCAGTATGGCTCAGAATTTAATTCATTTCCGCGGTTTAAAAACAGTTTCTGAGCAACTCTGAATAAAACAACAAATCTGGAATTAATTTTGTAATAAAATTTTGTATCTTTGAAAATGCTTTTAAAACGATGTGATATATAATCCTTCACTAGGGAGGTGGGGGGCATTGGACTGTTAATTACAATGGTGAGTTTTATAAACACATTATTTTATTTGTTGTATGAGTAAATTTTCAACCAATAACTTAAATCTTGAAGGAGTAATCTTGTTTATTATCATAATTTATCATGCATTGTCATATCCATTAAGATCCCTGTCCCTTACAGCTTAAAAATTATTATCTTTACGCTGCGATGGATACAAGTTGTTGGTGAATTTCGTAAAATCTTAGTTATATGAAAATGAATAAAATTAATCTCCCTTCCAATAATTAATCATAAAAATTTTGACCAAGGGCTGTATATTTACTAACCTCTAAGTGTCCTATTCCTCCTCGTAACATTGTAGCATGGTTAATAAAATTATCTACATTATATTTTATTGTTATCCAATACTATCAGATATCTGAAGGGATACAACAATGGACTAAAAATGCAGTTAGGACTCGAGACAAAATTCGTGCAATCAAAGATTTGGTTGTCTATTGGGTGTTACCTTACTTAATACACTGGGCGATTGAGCGCTTTACACTGCAATTTAAAACACAGAGTAGGTTCAAGGTGGCGTGGATAGGAATTGCACCCGAAGTGTCACCGAGCCCCTAGAGGTAATACTGGTATAAGGACAAGTATGTTCATAAGAAGACAGCATTATTTTACTATACTGAATTTAACATGGACAAGTATAAATATAAGTAGAGCAGCAATATTATACAATACTGATGTTTAAGTAATGTTGAAGTATATTTATAAATAGCGCAGCAAAATTATAATATGCTGTCCCTAGTAATCCCTCCTCGTGGAGTAAGCATGAAAAAAAGTAAATTGCTTACTTAATTGTGCCATTTTTGTGGTAAATTACTGATTTTAACATGTGCTTTATTTCCACAAGTTTGTCAGCAACATTATAATAATCTAAATTTAACAAGGACATTAGTAACGCAGCAACATTATTCCTTCTAATGTTAACAAGGACAGTAATATACATATTTAGCACAGCAACATTATACTATACTAATTTGAAACAAGGATAAGTATTAAGTGCAGTCAATATTGTCTAAAATGACTATAACATTTGGAAAAATAGTGCAGCTATTACCTTTTATGATACAAATAAGGATTTTAATTGCCAATTATCTGAAAAGTTTATATCCTTGATATGAATTTTTTTTGAAATTTTATAACTCTGCGAACCCAAAATCTTCATGCGGTTTTTAATATCTTTGGTATGATTCAATCTACGCATATAAGGATTGCTTTAATCGTTTTCCAGGTCCCATAACTGTGCTGCTAGAACTTTATTTTTTTTTAATTGGTTAAGAAATAAGGATTTTAGAAGCTATAATATTAGAATACTAGTTGTTTGATCCTTATCCTATTGGGGAGTCTGATGGAGGTCAGGAACAAAGCCTAAAACCAACCCTAAGACATGTATAAACCTTTCCTTAAAAGTGTAACCAAATTGGAACAGTATTAGCAAGCTGTTTAAAATACTCAGCCCATATTTTTTTCATGTTAAGTTTAAAAATATCGTAGTCGGCTATTCTTTGGCCGATTTAGTTGTCCAAGGTGGCAAAAAAATACTCCTGGTCGTAATAAATTCAAATCCGTTGACCAATCAAAAATCAGTCTGGTTGTTGTCGCGCAACGATGATTTTAAAGTTGTAGACATGATAATAATTGCATAAAATAGAAGTACAGTTTAAAAATACTGTATTTGGCTATTCCTTAGCCGATTTAGTCGTCCAAGGTGGCCAAAAAATAGTCCTGGTCGCAATAAATTCAAATCCGTTAACCAATCTAAAATCGGTCCAGTGGTTGTCACGTAACAATGATTTTAAAGTTGTAGACATGATAATAATTGCATAAAATGGAAGTAAAGTTTAATAATACCGTATTCGGCTATTCCTTGGCCAATTTAGTCGTCCAAGGTGGCAAAAAAATAGTCCTGGTTGTAATAAATTCAAATCCGTTGACCAATCTAAAATCGGTCCAGGGGTTGTCTCATAACAATGATTTTAAAGTTGTTTTAAATGCTGCGCATATTATAAATATAATAATGTCGTCTTCGAAACGAGAATTTTACGCTAGCAAATTTTTGAACTTCTTTTTTGATTAATATGGATCTTTTACCATAAAATTACTTTTTCATAAACTAATTATTATTTAACTACCTTTTTTAAAGTAGCTGCACTAATTTTCCACCAAAAAAAAATTATTGACTGCACTTAATAAGTATATCCATAAGTAGGGCAGCAACATTAAACTATTTAACAAAATATCCTTATTCCTCTCCCCTTCTATGGCATTGGGGTACCCAAAAATGTAGGTACCCAAAAGTTTTTCTATGTGTGTGTGTTTTAGTTATGCAGCAAATGATACAAGAATATTTATAATTCAGTACCAAATTTTGCCCTGGATTGTTGGGCTTGTTTTTATAGCTTGTAAGCTCATTTATATGATTGGATCTACCTGTAAAATATAAAAATTGAATTTTGGGACTTTACTTATAGGGGCTAGGGGAACAAAAGAACCCCCAAAACGCTAAAAATATAAGTTCTGAGCTTATTTTTAAAGATATCAATCTGATTTTTTTAAAGAAAACTTTTTTAACATAACTTAACCAAGTAACTATTACAGATTTCATTTCAGGACTTCCTTTCTAGAGGCTAGTGGAGCAAAAGACCCCCCTTAAACTATAAATATGAGTTCTGAGCTTATTTTTAGTAGCAAAGCGCTACTCTATAATTAGTAGTGAAGCTACTCTATTATTTGAAATGTCTATCTGTCTGTCCGTCCATCTGAGACAGAAAGGGGGAAACATGATTTTTTCAACTCCTAAACCCTGAACCACTTCATTATGCATTTTACATTTTCTGTATATTTTGTCTATGGTAGTTCATAAGTGTACAGATTTACTGTACATTGTTTCTATTTGTTAAAGCAACACATATGACAAAAGAAAAAGATTCTGTTTAAAGTAAAATGCTTATGTGTCAATGAAAAACTTTATTTTTTTAAAATTTTTTTACTGGTCTACTTCATTATGCAAATCTAAAGAAAATCAATGGAGAAACATTTATTATGCACTTTTCTCCTCTTTTAAAGATTGAATCTGATAAATTAACAATTTTTAAAGGGATTTGTGCATTGATTATTATGAAAAACAGTATAAGGTAGAAATTAATGAATTTTCTAAATAAGAAATATTAGAAAAAAATTCAACCTTTTATCACTTTAGAGGACAACTGCTGACCTTCAGTCTAATGGATGTAGATTAATACATGTTAAAGATAAAAATTACCCTTAAAAGTATACTAAAATGTTTTTTAATGTATTAAAAAAATCAACTTTAAAATTTTGATTTTAAGGATGATGTCCTTTGAGATACTCCAGGTGATGGTGATGGTGAGCCAAATGTTTTCTAAGTACATGCCCATTACAACAACTTGTCTATTAACCTATGTACCATTTATTGTAGTCATAGCAGCCTCCAATGGAGCCTCCCAACACAAAATATAACCATTATCTAAAAACTACAATATTTACCTTATGAATTAGAGTAATTTAAATTGCAATTTTTTTCTATTTTAATACTGCATGGCTTGAGGCTGCTATGACTACAAAAGTTGGACCATAGTGCAATGTATAAGTTGTCATCATGGCCATGCACTCTGATAACTTTGGCTCACCATCACCACTAGTAAGAGCACCTTAAAGGCCACCATCCTCAAAATCAAGATTTTAAAATGGATTTTTTAAACACATGAAAAAACATTTTTGTATACTTTTGAGGGTAATTTATATCTTTAACAAGTATTTAGCTTCATCCATAAAACTGGGGTTCAGCAGCTGTCCTCTAAAGTGATAAGGGTCGAATTTCTTCTTTTCAAATATTTATTATTTATAAAAATCATTAATTTCTACCTTATACTGTTTTTCATAATAATTAATGCATAAATTCCTTTAAAAAATGTTATTTTATGAGTTTCAATCTTTAAAAGAGGAGAAAATTGCAAAATAAATCTTTTCCCATTGATTTTCTTTGGATTTGCATAATGAAGTGGATCAGTAAAAAATCAAAAAAATTATTTTTTGATCAATACATAAGCATTTTACTTTAAACAGAATCTTTTTCTTTTATGTTGTATTAACAAATAGAAACAATATACAGTAAATCTGTACACTTATGGACTATACAAAATATCCAGAAAAATGTAAATTGCATAATGAAGTGGTTAAGGGTTTATAAAAGATAAAGAGCTGAAATTTTAAGGGATAATTATGCTAACAATCTTCATATTTTTACCAAGTTTCATTAAGTTTTGCCAATTGTTTGGGGTGCTAGATCGATTCTTACATTTTTAAGGACTTTCAAGGACTTCCAAGTTTTTTTTTGAAAGGAATGGTAATTTCCATTTCAGGTTGTAAATCTTTTTTATTCCCAAAACTTTTAACCTTGGAACTAAAATTTGTGGGTATAAATAATCCCAATAATAGAAAAATGCTTTTAACTTTAAAAACTTAATTTTTTCATCACAATGTGTATAATAAAGGATGAATTCGGATATTTATTTGGCCACCTTTTTGACATATCTCTTTAGATCTCTGGTAAATTATGCTTTTGAAAATCAAAACTCATTTTGATGAAATTTTATTTTGTTGATATCTTTTTTGTTAATAAAGTTAGGATCATGAAAATATCATTAACCTTACAAGACTCAAAAAAATGCTTTCAACTTAAAACTTATTTTAACTTTTTACTTAAAACTTATGTAAGTTACTTTTTCTTAAGTTACTTTTTCAAAATTTAGGCTCTTTCTAAAATTTTTTTCTTGTGTGGAAATATTAAGAGATCAAGAACATATGCTACTTTTTTTGATACACTAAGTAATATGGTCTGTAAACCCTAAAAAATACTTTTTGTGTGTCATGCTGTATTACATAGAAGCTCCACAATGATGTCTTAGTTCCTAAATGCCAAATTTCATTAGGGGTGGGGGTTATCATACCTGTACATCCCTCCCCCCTTAGACATCAGTGCACTTCATTGCTTGTTTTTAAATATAATAGCTTTAAATTTTTTTTTGAATAAAAGTCTAATCCCAAATGACAAATACTATATTAGATATTTTACTATTATTTATTTATTCTAAATGTTAATAATAATTCATGAATATTTTTTGTAAATATTAAAGAAACATATGATAGAAAGAGTAGTTTTGTGTATTTCATATCAATATTAAATATATTTTATTTTTAGTAATTTTTTCTCAGGAGTTTACTTCATTGGAGAACAGAGTTGATAAATCAATCAAAATATCATTAGAGTACATTAGAATCACTTCAAAGACAGATTGTCTCAGTCTGTGGTTAGAGTGGTTTTGCTGGAACTTTATAAGACAACTTTAAATCAGAAACAGAAGATTGATTTATGCAGAAAAAGAGTGAATTTGATTTAAACATCTAATTTGTATAAATTTAAAACAAACTTTCATCAGTCATTTTTTAAACATGAAAAAGATATAAAATTTTTGAATGTATTGTAATACTGTATAATATCATGTAGTTTAATATAATTTGACTTATAAAGTTTTTTTTACATTAATTATAGGTTCAATTTTGCCAATTTTCATCATGAAAGTAGGAAATAAATCACAAAAAATGGCTTGTTTAAGTAAGGATTTTGTAGCAAAAATGGAAGATTTAAGTAAGAAATTAATCTCAAAAATGGCTTGTTTAAGTAAGAATTTTGTAACAAAAATGGAATATATAAGTGGGAGATTAATCACAAAAATGGCTTCTTTGAGTAAGAATTTTGTAGCCAAAACGGAAGATATAAGTAAGAATTTAATCACAAAAATGGCTTGTTTAGGTAAGGATTTTGTAACAAAAATGGATGATATAAGTAGGAAGTTAATCACAAAAATAGCTTATTTAAGTAAGGATTTTGCAACCAAAATGGATGATTTAAGTAAGTAATCAACCTCAAAAATGGCTTATTTAAGTAAGGGTTTTGCAACAAAAATGGATGATTTAAGTAAGCAATCAACCCCAAAAATGGCTTAATTAAGTAAGGATTTTGCAACAAAAATGGATGATTTAAGTAAGTACTCAACCCCAAAAATGGCTTATATAAGTAAGGATTTTGTAGCAAAAATGGATGATTTAAGTAAGCAATCAACCACAAAAATGGCTTATTTAAGTAAGGATTTTGCAACAAAAATGGATGATTTAAGTAAGTAATCAACCCCAAAAATGGCTTATTTAAGTAAGGGTTTTGCAACAAAAATGGATGATTTAAGTAAGCAATCAACCCCAAAAATGGCTTAATTAAGTAAGGATTTTGCAACAAAAATGGATGATTTAAGTAAGTACTCAACCCCAAAAATGGCTTATTTAAGTAAGGGTTTTGTAGCAAAAATGGATGATTTAAGTAAGCAATCAACCCCAAAAATGGCTTATTTAAGTAAGGATTTTGCAACAAAAATGGATGATTTAAGTAAGTAATCAACCCCAAAAATGGCTTATTTAAGTAAGGGTTTTGCAACAAAAATGGATGATTAAGTAAGTAATCAACCCCAAAAATGGCTCGTTTAAGTAAGGATTTTGTAGCAAATATGGAAGATATAAGTAGGACATTTATCACAAAAATGGCTTGTTTAAGTAAGGATTTTGTAGCAAAAATGGAAGATATAAGTAGGACATTAATCACAAAAATGGCTTGTTTAAGTAAGGATTTTGTAGCAAAAATGGAAGATGTAAGTAAGCAATCAACTACAAATATAGCCTAAATGGCTGAGAAGGGATTAAATTTTGAGGAAAAATAATCCGGATTAAAATCTTAATCTGTAAGACATTTACGTCAAAAGCGTCCGATTTGGCTGATTCTTGTCAGCCACCCTTATTTTTGGGGATTTTTAGGGGTTTATAGGGCAATAATAGTTCTTCAAGTAAGCAATTAACCTACGAAAATGGCTCGTTAGTCCGACATGTCCGATTTAAGTAAGCCACTTTTGTTGTAAAGTGCGGACTTTCCCGATGTGAGCACGTCCTACTTAAATCTGACAAAAATGCTTATATAAGCACAAAAAAAGGTAAATTGCTGAGATAGAGATTACTAGGGTTAGAGTGGTGAGAGCAAGGAGAGTGGAGTAGAATAAATTTTCTCGTATTTATTCGAATCTGGTGGATAGGAACCGGTTTTCATCCATACGAAAAACTATGTCTAGCATCGTATTATATCCAGTTTTCTATGAAGATAAAAATGTACATCTCGCGTCTAAAAAAACTGGTTTTAATCTTGTACATTTTATATCCGCGGAAAGTTGTTTATAATACGATGCGAAAAATAACTATTATTTCAATAGTATTGCGCAGGGAGGGAGGAGACTTTGGGCCGTTTATTGTGCTAGTCCCCAAAGTTTTATAATAACGTTTTCTTATTCGTTGGATTTACAACTTGTTGGATTTTTATTGACTTGTTGATTGGTTGCTTTGTTAAGTTTCCAAACGTTTTAACCACTAATTGTAATCAACTAATTTGAAATCAACAGTAATATTGTATATTGTTATTTGGGATGTAAGTCAATTTATAGGCCATTCTCTTATCCCTTTAGATTCATGAGTATTGCGTCAATAAACAAGGATAAATTTGTAAGGAGGGGGGATAGGGAAAGGAAAATAACCTGAAACCAAACTTAGATATAAAATTTAATAGCCTAAAACCATCCAGCGACCTATAAGAAGCTTCCATAGGATAGAGGACTAAATCGGTTTGGTATTTATCAAAATCTTAAGCTACAGACAAAAAACCTTACTACTTTATATAGTAGGATAAATATCAGAGGACAAATCTAATGCAAGAAACATATATTTTTAAAGCAAACGTTTGATAAATTGATCACCATGCCAACTTCCATACAAATATTCCAATTGATATTTAACAAGCTTATGTAATATTTCATTGAGGTAAAGATTGAAATATCTGTCATTGACCAATCCCTGTAATTATGTCAACAAAACAATGGATATATTATTACTTGGATCTTACACCAAATTATCATGTACTCTAATAAATTGAAACTTGTAGCTGGATAAAATAAGGATTCCCACTATCCACTTCTTTTATCCCATCCCTTCCCCCTCTACGAGATATACGAACTGACCAAAAAATGATTTCCATGTTAGCAACCTAAATTGATTTTTCCCCTGTCAAAATTATCCCTGGTCAAAATATCCATGTATATTCTACATCGTTTTTACAACCATAAAACTAGCATAAGAATGGTTTGGTGGGGGAATGAAAGCTTTATTGAACACATAGCTAGGTAAAAATTCCCCTCAAACATTATAACATCCTTTTTATAAAATTTGGGGACAGAGTAGAAGTATGGGGGGGGGGGGGAGCGGACACCTAGAGTTTTATCTTGACACTATCTTCTATATGGATTTCTTACTTAAAGGTGTAAAACAACGTTCTAATAGAACAAGAAGTTTTAAATGTTTAAAGAAATGTAGTGACCATTTTTCTTATTTAAAAAACTATTTATCCTGTTTTTTTTGTATTTTGTTAAGTTGATATCGTTACCAATTTGATTTTTTTCTCTTTCTAAGGAAGATATTAAAGTCCCTCCACAGATTATGACGTCATACGATATAATAGCCAATGAGAGGCCAGTATACATTGTAATTGACCAATGGTAAAATTTATGCTAGCCTCTCATTGGTTATTCTGTCGTATGACGTCATAATCTGTGGAGGGACTTTAATCACCTCCCTTTCTAAGTAATTTGTCTTCCAAAGAATCTTTACTGTTAAAAACATATAGAGCAATTAATGTGCTTGAAAACCTGCAGTTTTTCTACCTTAAAATATCTTGTCTTGAAGCAAAAAAACTATTCCCTTAAACGAGATAAAAATTTCTGAGTATTAAGTTTAATAAATCATGTCCTCTTCCCCTTTTCACTAGAAATACTTAAACCTTAATTTTGAACATGTAATCCTGTTCTGTACTATAATTTATTGTATTTTTCCTAATGCCTCTTGAATAGTTGGTACAAACCAGTCGTGTCTTTACTTAGTTATTATGATTGGGGTTGTACATCGATTTATTTTTCATTGTCTTATTCAATAATCAGAGGTGGATCAGATTAGTCTAGTGAGGCAAAATTGTTTTTATAAAAAAATCCTACAAAATCACATAAAAATCTACAAAAAGTAAACAAAATCTTATGTCAATAACCCTGTTATGATTTTATTTATTTTTTTGTAGATTTTTTTGCGATTTTGGAGGATTTTTTACAAAAATAATTTTGCTTCACTAAGTGACCCTAATTCTTTTTAAAGAATCAACCTCAGATCCAATACAAAGCTTTATTAAAAAATTAAAACAGTTAAAATTTATTAATTTAAACGTTTAATGCAATACATATAAACAAACAAATCGGTGCTTTCCCCGAAATAGATTTTTAGACCACCAAAACCATCTATTTTAAATCTTTTTAAGAAAAAAAACATTTTTCGGGATAGTCCCTTTCGTAACATCGCCCCATAAGGGGCGATTCGTCGTACTTTTAAAATGGCTTTTTATGGGTTATTTTAGGTTAGGTGATTGCCACACAGGGTTAGGTAATTGGCCCTGCAGGGTTAGAGCCCCCCAGCAGGGGCTAGAAATAGGAGAAAAGCTACTGTGAAAAATACAAAGAATCGCCCCATAAGAAGCGATGTTACGGAAGAGACTATACCCCATTTTTCTAGTTCCTGCTGGGAAGCCTATCCGCCCTCTGAGGTACTTTCCATATCCCTATATTCCGATGGGATACTATCTCTCTAGGTCTCTTCTTACATTTACTTAACCTAACTTAACTATATTAGGCATCAAAACTATCGTGACCCATTAGCGTTATCCTATTATATAAAGTAGTAAGCTTTTTTGTCTGTAGCAAAAGATCTCACTAATTGCTGAACCTATATGGTAATCCTTTATAGTAAGGTTTCTTATAGGCGCAAGGAAGGTTTTTAACTATTTTCTTTAGGGGGTGGGGAGGGTATCTCTACCCTCCCAATAATCATGACCCCTCCCCTAAAGATATTTTTTTACTTTGGGGGACGTGCGACGTTTCCTCCTCCCACCTTTAGTGCTCATAGAGGCTTTTAGAGGCGTACAACCAATCCAACTATTGCAGAAAAAAATCTTCCTAAATGTGTTTAAAAAAAACTATGTAGACAATGGATTTATTATTACTTGGATCTTACACCAGATCAACTTGTACTCTAACAAAGAGAAACTCGTAGCTGTCTAAAAAAAAAATTCCCCCCCCCCATATAATTCCTTTACCCCACCCCCTCCCTTCCTACGTACTGGATTAACGAACTTACCAATAAATGATATCCATGTTAGAAACCTAAATTGACGCCAATTTTTCCCCTGTCCTAATATCCACGTATATTGTATATCCATTATGTAGAGGGATTTTAGAATTTAATATTTGAAATAAGAACTGGTCTTTCTCAGGGAAATAAGGATATGGCAATACAAGATAAATACATGAAATTCTAATACTAAGAGTTCTTTTTTAGTCACCTTGAGAAATTGTTGGAAAGATTGATCATTTAATCTGCCATTGTCCCCTCCCACCCTGGTTGTATATAAATTGAACTGCTCCGAGGGAAGAAAATATTCAAAATATTTTATATGAAAGAAAATGGATCAACTGAAAATTTTGTTCCCCAATTTCCGAAGTTGTACGACAGATAACCCAACTATTGCAAAAGCTATTTTCAGCTACATCATCATTAATTTAAAAATAAATAATAAGACGACTTATTATACATTATACATTCAAAATTAAAATTTTTCAAATTTTGATTTTTTTGGAAGTTTGAAGCGTTTTTAGTTAGTGGTAAACATTGAGATAGGATGAGGGTGATACGTACAAAATCGGAAACTAAAATTCAGCTGACCAGAAAATGTTTTGTCGTAAATTGTGTCTTATTACAACATATTTAGATAAAAAGTTTCTATTACAATCTTTTCTTCCTTTTGAGGAATAAATCTAGAGCAGTTTTTCTACAAAAATAAGCGTTTCTTAATTATTTAAAAAAAAATAGTTTTAATGTTTAATAATTAAATTTTAATAGGGGCTGAGGTTTTAAGTTTTGTATTCAATTTATGAATTTGATAATAAATAATGCAAATAAAGCTCACTTTAAAATTATAAATAACTAATTTCCAGCTTAAAACTTTTAAATTTGAAAGCGGGAAAAAAAACTTATTAATAACACCTTGATATTAACAAAGCATTTGATTTCTATTAGAAAGCCTAATCTTTATAAATAAAAACTTTTCAACTTGCATTGAAATGTTATTATTTAGCCAGCCGTGTAAAAAAATATATATGCAATATCACAAGTTTATAAGTAATTATAATAAGGAGATTTACCTAAATCTCCATAGTAAATTAATAGCGGCTACGCCCTTAAAGGGGAAAGTTGACCCTCACCTTTCAATTTTAGTTTTAAAAAGGAGAAGGAAAAAAATGATTGAGGGTGAAAGGTTATTTTTTGTTACTTTTACATAATGATTAGAAATCGTTTTCAGTAACCTTTGAAAATCTTTGAGAAAAATAAAAACACACGTCTCAGCGTTGCCACATTTAAACACGTTTAAACTCATCGTTGCCATTACTTTTTAAATCTCAGTGCATATATCAAAATTCAAATATAAATTAGCGTTGCCAAAATATAAAGAATTTGAAATAATAAAATAACTTTTAAATTTTATCATATTAGGTAAGTACTACAGATGCTGGATTAAAGAATATTTAATTTAAATTTTGGCTTTGAGTCTTTTCTCCAAATTCAACCTAAAATCTTACTTTTTTTAAAAATGTGTAAGTAAACTTTACAAAAAATACAAATCCATTTCCATTATAGCTCAAAACCAATGAATATACACTTGATTCAGACCAGTTATAAGCCATACTGAAAAATAATCCATAGCAACGTATTACAGACAATTTTCCACGTATATTAAAATAAAAATTATGAAATTAATACCTACCAGTTTTGTTAGTCAGTGCCTTCGGTCACTCGGGGATAGCAAAACTTAATCTTATAATTTTTCATTTTAACATCTACGGAAAACTGCCTATATTAAGATGCGATAAATAACTATTAATAGTCTAAAATCGATATATCTTATTAGCAGGGATTAAGAGATATATTAATAAGAAAGATTATTTGTTCCCTCAAATATTTAAGCTATTGGAGACGATAACACTTTTTTAACAAGTTATTTATTGCATCGTATTATAGACAGCTTTCCGCGGATATTAAAGTGAAAAATTATAAGATTAAAACCAGTTTTATGATTTTTAATTTTTGTAAAAAATTTTTCTGTAATATGATGCTATATATGAAAATTCAGTAATACTGAGAAATGGTTATAATCCAGCGGATATTGATCGATTTTAGAGCCAAATTTATTAACTTGCCGAGAACATTATTTTATATTATCTTTAAAATATATTGGGAAGATTAAGTATCCTCCATTATCCCAACCCTGCATCCTCTAGAGGGGAAGTAAACTTAATTTAGGATTATAATCATTATTGTATTCATAACAAACTTATCTGATAATTACAATATTATACATAATATACATTTTTAATTTTAAATTTTATTATATTTAAAGAATTTTAGTAATTTTGGTAAAATTGTTTTTGAATTTTAACTATCCAATTTTAGGGAATATTTTATTGTTGTCGTGGGGTTGATTTTTTGCTGTTTCCGGTACTCAGTAATTTTAGGGTTTTTTAAAAATTCAAAATACAAAATTGAGGACACTATTACATTTTCTGTAGTTACCATATCCTCTTCCACAATGGATTTATTATTACTCGGATCTTACGCCAGATTTTCACGTCCAGTAATAAAGTGAAACTGGAAGCGTGCTAAAACAAAGATCTCCTTTTACCCCATCCCTTCCCCTCTACTGTATAAACGAACTTACCAATAAATAACAGGGAAAATATAAAACTGATTTGATGACAATTTTCCATGCACCTGTCATAATATCCACGTATATTCTCATTTCTTCCCTGTATTTTCCATAACAGAGAGAAGTGAAAATTTGATGCATTTGTGGCTCTGGTTTTGACACACAATAATTCTATTTATTCCTACACTGCAAAATATGGAGTCTTTTATGGATGAAAACTTTTGAAGCAAAGTCTACATTTAGATTTCTAATCTTTAACAATAATTTCTATAATTTAAAGTGGAAAGGTTTTTTTGTATGATGCTTAAGATCTCAACTTGGGGACTTTTGTTTAATTTTGATTGGTTGGTTCATTAAATTAAGTGTCCAAACTATTCAACCACTAATTATTATCTGCGGAAGGGGTATTTTGTGTATCATCATTGGGATATACATTAATTAATCGGCCATTGTCTTATCCCTTAAGATCCCTGCATTATATGTTATATAATATATATGTATGATAATGGTTAGTTACCTAAGTGTGCATGTATAAAGAATGATTATAGAATATCTGGACAATATAACCATAATAACCACCTTCATTTACCAGACACTAATAGTCATAATACATGAGATACACACTATGGAAGAATACTGGACAATAACCATAATAACCACCTTCATTTACCAGACACTAATAGTCATAATACATGAGATACACACATTAAGGGAAAATACTGGAAATTTAGAAGAAAATTACAAAACAAGGATGACTACATCCGTAAGTACCAAAGCTTAAAAAAATATGGATGGACATCAGGAAAGAATAAACTCTAGAGCAGTGTCATAAAAATAAACATTAAATAAAATCACGAAATCTTTTAAGATGAATAACGTGAAAATTTATGAATCAATCTATAGCACCCCAACCAATAAGCAAATGAAACTTAGTTGAAATTTGTAAAATTTAAACCTATTCAATCCCTGAAAATTTCAGCCATCCATCTTGAATAGAAGTAGAGAAAATCATAAAAACTTAAAAATCTAGCACCCCAATTAATTGACAAATAAAACTTAGTAAAAATATGAAGAATGTCATTTCATTTAATCTTTGAAGTTTCTAAACGTCTATCTTGAAAAGAAGTCGAAAAATTCACTTTCCCCAAAAAAACTTTTTGACGGACTGACGGACATTTCAATTCATAGAGTGGCTTCGCTACTAAAAATATTATGACATACTGAAACTTATTAAATTTGGACTTTCTATGTAAAAGTGAAGACCTAAAATAAGATGGAAGGACAAACGAACAATAACTCTTGTAGAGTGTCAGAACTTAATAATCAGAACATTAATGCATAAGTCAAAACAAAATTTACAAAAAAATTCTTTCAAAATTGCGTAAATACAGGATACTTTATCAGGACACTTTTTTTTCTGGTAACGATTATAGTAGCTACACTTTCTTAATTGTACTTAACTGTTATAGGAATCACAATGTAAATCAATAGGACAATTTTAACATGTATAAGTTACCCAAAATAGGGCGGACCGACCCTAATTTAAAAATTACCAATTTTTTCCATTGTGAGTTAGTTTTTGGGTAGGATAGGTATAATGGTTTTTTGCTATTATACACTAAATTGATACAGCCAAGAATATTGTACTCTTTCTAAATTTTATTCCCGGAAAAGTTATTTATCGCATCTTATGATAGACAGCTTTCCGCGGAAATTAAAATAAATATGAGATTAAAACCAGTTTTGTTAGCCCCGAGAGACCAAAGGCTCGGGCTAACAAAACTGGTATTTATTTTATAATTTTATTTTTATGAACGTTGAAAATTAACTGTACTACGATGCTTTATATGATTTTTCAGTATGGCTGGGAACCGCTCTTAATCTAGAGGATATTAATCGGTTTCGAAGCCATACTGGAAATTAAATTACATGTACATATATGGTAACAAGGATGACAAAATTCATATGATATAGTTAAATTATAAAGCTGTATGTACAACATCCATAAAGTAGCAGCTCTTTAGCTTTAGTAATTGCTAAACAAATACTAACAAAATAAAATTTTCTGCTAAGCCACAATTATAATTATAGAGGAGCTTTGCTTCATAAGTTATAAATACTTTTAAAAAGCGAATTTCTACAACCATGGTCGGTCCGTCTATCCGTTTGAGGTTTTGCAACATATTTACTTACAATTTTGTCTAGACTTATACATTCATAATTGATTATCTGCTTTTTAGTTCTGACACTCTACAGGGGTTCATGTTTGTTTGTCTTACCGTTTTAGAGCTTCGCTTTTATGATTGTTTTCATCTTTGTTTTTCAGAACGATAATTAAATACTTTAATACCTTAAATTCTACCTAACGTACATAAAGACGTATAGTCCGGAATTCTATAAAAGTTTCACTTTTTCTAATAATGATATGAAACAATATTCTTAATGATAGCAATTAAGAAAGTAGTTAGATGAATGGGGAAGATCTGGATCTGTTTGTGTGTGTGTGTGTGTGTGTGTGTGTGTGTTTGTGTGTGTGTGTGTTTGTGTGTGTGTGTGTGAGTGTATGTGTGTGTGTGTATGAGGTTAAGATTTTATAATATCTCAACATTATAATAATAGGAAATGTGAGGGGGAAAATTTAGATTATATATGAAAGTAGTTTTATTTTCATACAAGAAAAACATTAAATGATAAATTTAAATGATAAACATAAATTTAAAACATTGATGCGATATATCATTTTATGTTTGCAAAAAGGATCATACCGCAATAGTTCTTCCTGTCACCTGCCGTTTTAATGATTTTATAATACATATTACATACGTACTCCCTACTGCTATCTATTAGAGATTAATATGCGTGCCAAAGGTTGGTGTACCAATTAATATTAAAATCATGATAGAGGGGATTATTTTTAGGAATTATCTAGCAAATAAGAAAACAACATTCATAGCGATGTTGAGAATAACATAATCAATAATCAGGCTTTTGATTATTGATTACAATATCAAGAAGATCCATTCAAATCGTATGGATAAATCAACAGATCTATAGTATAGATGTATATACAGACAACTACCTCCCTTTCTTTTTCAATGACCTTTTTCGTCTGCCTCTAAATTATTTTCTGCTACTTGGCTGTGTTAATATAAGCAACACCATTGGTTGATTTTCAATGACCCCATAGAAAGGTTGCACAAGGTTGATGTGATGGAGAGATACAGTTATTTAACCTTTTTTCTCCCTCTGGTGTTTTACTCTAATGATAAATCTTTACAGGCTTTTTCTGAAGCCATTCTAAATACCATTTTCATCCTACTCATCTTACAGCGGACATACAAACAAAATTAGTGATAGACACGATGCTAATTCATTTGTCTTTTAGAAGTCTTTCTTAAAGAAAAAAGCTAAGAACATCACATTAATGAGTTGATGTGTACCTTTACTTACAAAAATAAGACAAAGTTAAATTTTTAAAATCTTTGTGTACCATGTTGCAACAAAATTTGCTGTGTTAAAAATTGGAGAAAGGAATATTTATTTACTTCCAACCCAATATGACCTATGTAAAAAAGCTTTTCTGAAAAGCCTAACCTTATAATATCATACAGATTAAAAGTAACTTAAAGTAAAAAATCCTAGAAAAATTTTGCTTACTAAAATAGTACAATTACAATTAAACTAGCTAATGGCATTATAAATCTTTCAAAATGACTTTTTACTTCACAATTTTTTTAGGGGAAAAGGAAAAGTTTAACTTTTTGTGTGTTGAGTTTAGGATAAAGTTTGAATAAAAATTAGCATAAAATTCATATTAGACCCAGGTTAGACTCAATAAAAAGGATTAGATGGAAAAAGTTGAGTTTAAAATCTCTTGGAAGAATTATTGATAGCTTATCATCGTGAATTTGTAATAAAATATAAATATTTGATCCGTGAAAATAAAGAAATATAGTGTTTAATAAATAATTAAAAACAAGGATAACAACATCAATAGAGGCGAAGTAACAACTTTGGGGACTTAACCGCTGATTGTTATCTACAGAAGGGGTAATTTTGTGTATCATCAATATAGATATACATTATACATTAATTTATAGGCCATTGTCTTATCCCTTTAGATCCCTGTGAATTATAGTATTGTTTTTGGAAACCCTTTTGAACCAGTTTTAGTTTTCTATGCATGTGTGTTTGGGTGGGATCTTGGTTGTGTTTGTGTGTGTATGTGTGCCTGTGTGTGTGTTTATGGGTATGTTTGTGTGTTTGTGTCTTGTGGGGTTAACAGGTGTGTTGGTTTACTTTGGTCTGAACTGCACCACCTTATATCAGGGATATAAAGATAGTTAAATAAAAAACAAATTTATCTTCCCCAAAATATGTCCATTATATCAAGGAGGTAGGGGACATTGGGCTGTTTATTACACTAGTCCCCAAAGTTTTATACTAACGTTTTATTTTTCGTTGGCTTAACTAACAACCTTAAGGACTTTCATTAAGTTGAGTGTCCAAACGTTTTAACCAATTATTGTAATCTATAGATGGGGTAATTTTGTGTATAATCAATGGGAATTTATCAGCCATTGTCTTATCCATTAGATCCCTGACATTTTGAATTTATATCTATCTATCCCTTTATCCCATAGATACTACTATGCATCATTCAAAATCAACAAGAAATTCGGAGAGAGAGGGAGAGGGAGAATAAAAGGATAAGGCAGAGTAAACCTAGCAAGAAAGTAAACATACAATAGTAGCGAAACCTTCATAGAAATAAAAATGTTAGTATTTAGAATTTAATAGTTATTTTTGCATCGCATTATAGACTTTAAACCATTTTTCTTAGCCCCGAGGGGCCGATGGCCGAGGCAAACAAAACTGGTATAATGTTTATGATTTTTGTATTATTAATCGTAGTAAATTGTTTGTAATACAATGCTATATGTAATTTTTATGCATGGGTGAGAAACGGTTCTAATCCACCGGATATTAATCGGTTTTGAAGCAATGCTGGAATAGATATTTCTCGCATCGTATTATAAACAGCTTTCCGCGGATATAGAATGTACAATTATTATCTTATGATTGTTCATTTTTATATTTGTAGAAAGCTGGATATAATACGATGCTAGACATAGTTTTTTTTGTAAGGATGAGAACCGGTTCTCATCCACCGGATATTAAACACGCGAAAAAGAATATTTATTTACTAAGTATATTTGCGATTACTTTTATTTAATGAAATCTTCCAATTTTTAACATGTACAAAACGGCCTGCTTATTTGCTTCAAGATCCATGTCAGATCTATATAGGAAATAAATGTCTATAAATGAGCTCAAGTCTTCCAAGGAATATATGTTTAAAACTTATAGTGCTCCAATAATCCATAATAAACTCTCATTGGCCCGAACGATAAGACCCATTATTTTACTTTATTAAAAATAAATTCACTTTTTTCATTTCATGTTGCTATTTACATTTTATTGAAGTATTTAATTTCTAATCATGAAAAAGAAAATTTAAATTTATAATATAATAAATTGAAGAAAACTCTGTTTTAAAAGAATTCGATTGTGGCGACACTTTGTGTGTTCAAATATTGAACTAAAATTGTAATCATATAATAAACCCTTTGGTGATGGTAATGTAAAGGAAAAAATATAATTAAAAAAATCTTTTTAAAATCATTTAAATTATTAAATATTTACTTTCTTTAAATAGTAATGCCGGGTGAGGAAAATAGATTTATTGAGAAATAGATATTCATATAGAAAACTAGCCAATAGGGAGATAGTTATATCGAGCAAACTCTAGTTTAGTAAAACAGCTACTCTACAACCAGGACCTGTCCGAATGACAGTACGTCCAAATAATCAACTTTATTATTTTACGTTTCATCAAACTTTATTATTTTCATATTTCTGCATTGTTTATGGTAATAATTGTCTCTTTTAGGCTTTAAAAGAATTTAATTTTGTAAACTTAAACTTTTTTCATTATGCTTGTTTTATGCATCTTATTTGGATTGTGTGCGTTTTTATGTGTGCATGTGTGTGTGTGGATGTGTAAGAATTCTTTGTAGAACAAGGATGACAACATCCATAAAAGCGAAGCACTGAAACGGTAGGACAAACGGACATTAACACTTGTATAGTGTCAGAACTGAATAATCATAATATAAATGTAAAAGAGTCAAAGCAAAATTGTAAGTAAATTTTTTGAAAAACTGCTTGATACAGGATAATGTTTATGGACATACTTACAATTTTAGGACCTGATTATAGAGTTGCTTCGCTTATAACATTATACTTTGTTGTCCCAGGAATCAATTTACGAAAATCAGATCAATCGGATTATTAGATCACATAAAAATTTGCTGTTAAAAAAGTAAAAAAAAATCAACGTGTTTAAAATGGACGTACGGACATTCTGGTAATGATTATAGAGTTGCTATGCTTTCTAAATCGTACCTAACTACTAAAGGAATCACCATGCAAAGTTTGAAACCGATAGGACAATTCTAACATTTTAAAAAAGCTATCCGTGTGGGACGGACGTACGGACCGATCCTAATTATAGAAAAGCTTCGCTTTTAAAAATAAACAATATTTTTAGAGTATTTTTGTTTTAATCCTTTGGGTTTAATTTTGATAATTATGGTTTATATATAAGATCAATGGATGTAGTAAATGTGGAAACATTGACAGGGAAAAATTTGTTTCCAATTTAACCTACTAATATGAACCACATTTATTGGCCAGTGGGAGGGGAGTGAATGAAGTAAAGGAGGTGGATAAGGGTGGTATCGTTTTATTAGCCTGCAGGGGAATTTTTTTTATTAGAGTACATGAAAATCTGGTGCAACAATTCAAGTAATTATATATCGATTAAAAAATCTAATTTTAAATCTAAATCAAGAGGGAAAATGATTTAAACAACATTCTATGAAATAGTGTTGGACGAACATACAATTATACCTTAGTTATACAGTAGCTGCGCTACGCTACCGTGCAGACGGAACAACCAAAGTTTCTTGATGGCCGTTAAATTGAGGGTCCAATTTTGTACACTCCATAATCTGTACATAAGTTAATTTCTCAGTATTATAAGTATTTTAAAACATTATTATTTTTAAGTGTATAAAACAAAAATATTGTTATATCCAAATATTAATTTAACTGCCAATAGAAGTATTTTAGAAGTTATTTGCTCATATACTTTTGACAGTGTGTACATTTTCAAATATCTGGGTGTAAGTCACAAAGTTTATCGTATGACTTTCTCCGCGCCCCTCCCCAATAATCTCTTCCACCCACGCGCGAGTGCGTTAAATAGCGCTCCATCACCCCAAGATTAACCCTTTATCTACCTACCCCTCTTTTATATTAGCCGGCTGCAGGGTTGGGGGGGGGGGAGGATGTTGTGTATGATGACGGATGGTTTTGTGCCAGGGATAGAGGGATAGGACCATGGATGTTAAATTTAACTTTCCCTCGTAATCTTAAATATAAAATTCTGCCTTTGTTTTTGATAAATATTGGAAAAAAAATTATTTAAACAAGTTTTTCATTCTCCTATTCTCCCTGGTTTAAAGGCATAAGAAGTTCAATGCAAAGTTCAATAGATTTCAAAGTAAATTACCAAGTAAATATAAATATAAAATATTATTATTTTATTTATAAAAATAAATTATATTTAAAAATTTTAACAGATGTTTCAAAATTTCGATTTTCCACTCTATGATTTTTTAATCCTATAATATTACATTCAACTATCAAAAAAAATTATAGAAACGAATTATTTACATTTTTAGACCTATTTTTTAACTTTCATTTGTATAATTAACCAAAAACTTATATGATTATACTTATTTCAATGAAATGAGACAAAGTAAAATTTGACAAAAAAACATAAAGCTTCTTTGTTTTAAAATTTAGTATAGTCCTTTGTTTGGGATCTTTTTAAAAATAATTTTGAACCAAAAAATACTATTTTAGATCTAAACACATCACTTTTTCAATATCTTTAAATGTATAAACTAGCTAATTTTTAAAAATTATCTAAAATTTTTAATACTTAATGTCTTGGTATATAAAGACCAATGAAATAGTCAAACTTTATAGATCAGCTGTTTAATATTTTCAATATCAGACCACAGTTGGAATAGATAAAGGCACTCAGATACAACAACTATTATATCATAGTGAATATATTAACTAAATTTATGTGAAAAAAATGCTTAGTTAAAGTTGTTAAAAATATTATAAAAATGAGGTTTTTAAATGGGTTGAAAGAGATTTACTCAAAGTATGCTCAATTAGACGAAAAAGAATATGGTAATAGTTATTTCTCGCATCGTATTATAAACGGCTTTCCGCGGATATAGAATGTACAATTATGAGATTAAAACTAGTTTTTTTAGCCCCGAGGTGACGAAGTCACCGGCTAAAAAAACTAGTTTTAATCTTATGATTGTACATTTCTATATTCGTAGAAAGCTGGATATAATACGATGCTAGACATAGTTTTTTCGTATGGATGAGAACCGGTTCCTATCCACCGGATTCAAATGAATACGAGAAATAAAATTATAGTAATTTTATATGATAATAATAGTACTTATTTGGCTTCCCTCAACTAAATAGTAAATACTCTAAATATTCATAATTAATTCTTTGTAATTAAAAGCGAAGCTTTTCTATAATTAGGGTCGGTCCGTCAGTCCATCCTTAACAGTTATCTTTTTTCGTTAATTTAGACATGTTAGAACTGTCATATCGATTTCAAACTTTGCTTTATGATTAGGAAGCGTAGTAGTTCTACATTCGTTACCAGAAAGTGCGTACGTCCATTTTAAATATGATGATTTTTTTTATTTCTTGACAACAACTATTTTATGATTCAATTGTCCTATCAATCTGATTCTACCGTCTAATTACTTGCCTCGAAAAAGTTAATCTTCATTCATATTATAAACACCAATGGATGCGCCCCTATAAGCCTAGGGATTTGGGTTGGGGGTTTACCAGGCCACAAATGAATATTTCAGGACAAACGCAGGATTGAGAAACGTCGGAGTGGACAAATGCAGGAGTGTCTGAAATATTAAGTTAATTAAGTATAACTATAAGTATACAGGTTAGGTTGGGTTAAGATATGAATATACAAATAAGCTCCCCTTCCCCCTCCCCCTGCAGGGTTGGGCATATTAAAAACCTATAATATGGTTTAATATTGGTTAGGTTAGGTTAAGTGTCCACTCCAACGTTTGTCACTTCTTCGTTTGTCTTATGACCCACAAATGAACCACATCAAACATTTTGAGAACTATTTATTGCTTATTTTCATAGACGTCCATGGAGGGGGGGGGGGAACCCCCCTGAAACTTTGAAATCCCTCATTTTACCCCCCTCATAAGACAAAGCTTGGACGTCCCTGCTTATTTTAGTCAATTTATAAATCTTTGTTATTTTTCTGATCTTCTTTTCTGCATTTAGAAATTTCTATTTTTTGCACGTATCTTAAGGGATAAGACAACGGACTTAAAATTGGTGTAACCAACTAAAATTACCCCTTTCTGTAAAATAAATTTATTGGTTGAAAAATTTGAATATTGTTTACATGGAAGCAACCAATCAAAATTAAATAAAAGTATCCAAAGTTAAGTCAACGGAATATAACAAGGATGACAACATCCATAAAAGCGAAGCTCTGAAACGGTAGGACAAACGAGCATTAACATTTGTAGAGTGTCAGAACTGATAAATCAGAACATAAATGTATAAATGTCAAATCAAAATTGTAAGTAAATTTGTTGAAAAACTGCTTAAATACAGGATAATGTTTAAGGATATACTTACATTTTTAGGACTTGATTATAGAGATGCTTCGCTTATAACATTGTACATTGAGTCCTAGGAATCAGTATTCCAAAATTATAGAGTTGCTACTTTTTCTAAATTGTACCTTACTACTACAGGAATCAACATGAAATTGATAGGATAATTCTAACATGCCTAAATTAACGAAAAAAGCTATCCGTTCCAGACAGACGGACGGACGTACCGACTGACCCTAATTATAGAAAAGCTTCGTTTTTGAAAACGCGGTTATCAATCTTTGGGTACCAGTCTTTGGGTACCAGTCCCCTCCCTCCCTGATTTTTAGTTAAGCCTAAAGTTTTATGAAAAACTTTTTTAGTATAAATACATAATATACATTCACATACTATGCGATGAAGTTTTAGCTTTTAGGAAATGTGAAAATATAAAGTTTTTAACCATACATAAAAGCAACGGTAGAGAAATTGCTGCTGAGAATATTTTTTAGAGCAAAACTATTTTTAAAAGGGCGGCTTTTCTATAATTAGAGTCAACCCAAAACATTTAGGTCATAAAACTTCCTCATGTGAAAAGAATTAGAATAGTTTTACTTTTTTTACACAGTTTTTATTTTTTTATGGTTAAATCAAATTAAGCTTATCTTTTTCTTTTTTTGTGGTTTTATTAATATCTATCATATCGTTAAAAGCGAAGCTTTTCTATAATAAGGGTCGGTCCGTACGTTCAAGTTAGCTATTTTCCGTTAATTTATACATGTTAGAATTGTCCTATAGATACAAAAAATTGCATGATGATTCCTATAACAGTCAAATTTTATATTAGAAATCTCATAACATAAATTTCGGCGGCCGCAGCTTTACTTGGCATCTGCCAGCTTCCGCAGTCTGCGGTCGGGGGCAAAACGGCGGCTGATCTTTATGAAATTTTAATATGTTATGTGTAAGAAAAGTCTCGAAGTCAAACATTGCGGTCACAGGAGGCTTTTAAAGATTTCTGGAACCTGAAATTGAATTGAACATCTATATTTCATATAAAGATTTACTACTAGAAGATATTTTAGTATTTTTGTAAGATACAATGCTTTGTTTAAGTCAAGAAAATATTTTTGCTCTTTACCTGGATGACCATGCCAGGTTTGCTGGCATCCTGTGCCCGCCAGAATGAAGATATTCAAAAAAATTCCAACTCTCAGTTATTTGTGATACACATATTTAAAAAATCACCAAATTATAGCCCTTTATCTTACAAACACAGAAAATGAGATATAGAAATCCAGAGGGGGGGGGGGGGGCGTTCAACGCCCTTCCCCCCTTCCGTTAAGGGTTAAAGAAACAAAGTTTGGAATACCTTCACATAAAATAAAGGCCTGTAGGTGTCAGGGGGTTATATCTCACCCCTCCCTGAGAAACCACTGGTTGTATAAACAAATACATATTACTACATATTCAAATGGATATATGATATACCTGGATATATTGACAGGGTTAAAATTGCTAATATGAATATGTATATCATTTATTGGTCAGTTCGTTCATCCACTAGGGGGTATAGGTGGTTGATGTGGAGGATCGTTAGTTTAGGCTTTATTAAATTACATGATAATTTGGTTTAAGATCCAATTAATAATAAATCCATTATATTATTACATATTCAAGTTTGTTTACTCAAGGGAAGAGGAACACATATTGTGAGAATATTCAGAGGAAAGGGATCGAGGAAAGTTTAGCATAACAAGTTTTGTCCATTTTTAGTAGTTACTCTATGGTAAATGTCTGTCCGTCAGTGTCAGTCCGTTACGCTATGGGGGGAGATGTGATTGCTTCCACTTGTTGTCAAGAAAGTGATAGGTTCGAATCTCGGCCCAACACTGTTTCATGTATAACGACAAGTTTGATTGAAAGCATAAGTTACAAGATTGACATCTAACACATATAATTTTGTATTACAATGAATAGCAATCAATTAGGCACCACTAAAATAGTCATAATGCTGTTTTTATGTTGCATACATCCAAAAAAATATGATTTGAAGTCTTGATATTTTAAAACTACCTGGTAGAAAATTTAAATTCTTTCAAATATATATCCTATAGAAGTAGTTTAATCTATTGAAAATATGCAGTTCACTAAATTCAAGTTTCAATGCACTTCGTGCAACTACAACTTCAGTTCAAAGATACACCAACTTAAGATTTCGAGGCTATCCTAGGCTATGTGTCTGTACCGAAGGATCTCGCTAAAAATCTGTATTCCCTATTCCCTGAGAGAGGGAGATATAGAAATACTGATGTAACTTGATATTTTAAGAATATTGCTTTACAAATACAAAATCATACCACAAATAAACTCAGATTTCTTCTTTTATTAATTATTTCTTATTATAATAATTAGTTATTTTTATGAACATTAAAAGAACAAGGATGACAACATCCATAAAAGCGAAGCACTGAAACGGTAGGACAAACGGACATTAACACTTATATATTGTCAGAACTAAATAATCAGAATATAAATATATAAGAGTCGAAGCAAAATTCTAAGTAAATGCTTATAGAGTTGCTACGCTTTCTAAATCGTACCTAACTATTAAAGGAATATCCATGCAAAATTTGAAATCGATAGGACAATTCTAACATGCCTAAATTAACGAAAAAAGCTATCCGTTACGGACGTACGGACGGACGGACCGACCCTAATTATAGAAAAGCTTCGCTTTTAAAAATATACATATATACCGATTTATTATTACTGGGATCTTACACCAGATTATCATGAAATCTAAGTAAGTGAAACTTGTAGCTGGCCCCATCCACTCCGTTTACCCAATCCCCTCACCTCCTTCTGGATGAACAAATTGACCAATAAGTAAAGTCCATAATAGCAACCTATATTGACGACAATTTTAGCCCTATCATAATATCCACGTATATTCTAAATCCATTTTTGTATATTTATATTACAGTTTACTGTAATTATCTTTTTATCTGTATATTCTATCTAATCGCAACAAATAGATTATTTAATGAAAATTTCTTTTTTCAGGACTTGCTTGTGGTAATGATAGAAGGATGTGGACACCTGTAGTTATCAGGTAAGCTTCTTTTTAAATTAATTTTTAGAAAGGTTTAATGGCCAAAAAAGTAGCTGTGTTTAGTGCCCTAGGAAAATGCGGATAGATTTCACCAATTTTGGCCTACCTATTCTATTGACATCATAATTGAGGGAAAGAGAAAGGGAAGGGGTAAAACCCTAGGAAAGAGATGGGCTATAGGGTATTTTCTGACGTCAATAGAATAGGTAGGCCAAAAGCAGTGACGTCTATCCCTATTTGGCTAGGGCACTATAGACAGCTACAATACATTTGAAATACAAACTAATTTTGTACATCTATTACAATAGCTAGCAGCTAGATAGCTGCTATAAAAGATCTTATTTGATTTATTTACATTTGTTCGTGACAAATTGAAAAGGCAACAAGATTAACGCACTTTTCAGTAATAATTTTTTTAAAAACATTTTTCGGGGATTTTTAATTTTTGATTAGAAGATTTTTAGGCTAAATCTATTTAAATAATGGAGAATGTTATTTTGGTAACATTTGTCCTATAAGGGTTTCTCATTAGACGGGTAATTAAACTCTGAATAACTAAGAAGATTTTCCCTATATTTTGATACTAATAAACAAGGATGACAACCTTTATAAAAGCGAAGCTTATCAATCAGAGGATGCTTGACAGTTTACATTTTAAGACTTGGTTATAGAGGTGCTTTACTTATTACATTGTGCCCAATTTTCTTAGAAATCAATATTAAAAAAATTATAATTTTTCAAAAAAGCTTAAAATCAATATATTAAAATTGGACATACGGACGATTTAGACTTTGTAGTGTAGAGGGACAAAGTAACTTAAAAATCAGCCATGTGACGTCATAAAAATAAGGGAGATGTGTGGAGAAGTGGGAAAGAAAACCCTCTAAGAGATGGATAATCACTCATTTTTTATGACGTCACATGGCTGATTTTTGAGTTCCTCTACTTTGTAGGCTTTCTTAATTGTACCTAACTGTTGCAGGAATCATTATGCAAAGTTTTAAACGTATATGTTTTCTTATTTTTATGCTAAGCTATGACATAAAAGTGAAATCAAAGTAGAAATCTTTTTATCAGAGGCAATTTTAGAAAATCCAACCAGCAATAAAATTGAAATCTAGCCTGGGGAAGAATACAGGAAGGGAGGGGGCATTTGGCTGTTTATTACACTAGTCCCCAAAGTTTTGTAGGAATGTTTTCTTATTCGATGGCTTAACAACTTTGGGGACCCTTATTGAAATTTGATTGGTTGGTTCATTAAATCGATTGTCCAAACGTTTCAACCACTACACTGTAGTCTACAGCAGTGGTAATTTTGTGTTTCATCATTGGGGATATACAACAATTTTTCGGCCATCGTCCTATCCCTTTAGATTCCTGGGAAGTATAAAAACCTGGATAATCTCCCTCTGATCGTCCTACTTTCATTTTCCAGGCATTTGCATACGAAGCAAATACATATGTATAGCATTCACTTTTTCCATTTATTTACACACTGATATCACCATTACTTCGTAAGGGCGGAATTCTCCTTCGATTTAAGTGATCATCTAGAGAATCCAGAGCATCATACACGTGTAATGGGATGCGATACACTATCACCCAAGGATATTATGTTAAGTAACATCCATCAGACAACCAACCCTTTGATTGCACGACCTTTGTCTGAGAAGTCCTAACTGTGCAAGGTAGTGAGTTGCTCCTGTTTATGGGCCAAGACATTCCCCCTACTCTTACTATTTATATCGCGCACCTTACATAGCAGTAGGAACCATTTTTAACGTCTTTAGTTACTACACAGTCTGATATACACGTGATCTAAAGACAATGACCGATAAATTGATGTACATCTCCCTAGTGATGATACACAAAATTGACCGTCTATAGATCAATTTGTGGTTGAAACTTTAGGATAATTCACTAAATAAGAAAGCGTTATTATAAGACTTTGGGGACTCGTATGATAAACAGCCTAATGTCCCCTCCCTCCTTGCTAATATACTAATAGCAGAAATCTAAATAGTCTAAAATCTGCCCTGGACTAATAATAAACTTCCCTAAAAATTATCTAACTATCACGAGACGTTCACGAGATCTCTTTGGACATACAGACAGATAGACAGACATCCTTATACGAGATCTGTGTCAGTCTGTTTGTACCGAAGGATCTCGATAGCCGCTGAGCCGATATGGTTCTCCTTTCAGTGTAGCTTCTCATTGTTGGTAAAGGGGAAGATTTAGAACTATGTTGGGGTAGGGTACCACCACCATCCCAAGAGATATCGCCCATAGGAAATAACATGAACCCCCCCCCCATGTTTTTTTTTTCTTTTTAAAACTAAGATAAAGAATGAAGGGGTCTAATTCTACCCCTCACCACCTCAAATGCCCCTTAAGGCCCCTAGGGGCGTAGCCGCTAGTATTTCATAAAATATTGCAAATGCTCAAGATTTTCTTTCTATCACCTACAAAGTATAAATATATGTATTTGTTTCAGGGTTCAAAAGGGATATGACAATTGCCGATAAATCGACGTACATTCCCAATGATGATATACAAAATTACCCCTTATGTAGATTACAATTAGCGGTTGAAAGTTTGGACACTCAACTTGAGTAATCAATAATAAATATTCAATAAAAGTCCTCAAAGTTGTTTAGCCAACGAATAAGAAAACTTTATTATAAAACTTTGGAGACTTGTGTAATAAACAGCCCAATTTCCCCTCCCTTCCATGTATGTAAAGTATATATAATAGATAGATATGATGTCTGGAAATGGAAAAGGTTTTCTATTTTCTGCTTGGCTAGAGATAGTTCATTTAGAGAAATGATAGAGCTTTTAGGAGCGAAGCTACTCTAGAATTCACTTCGTTTGTCCGTCATTAGATTTAAAGAATATAGGGAGTAGGAGTTGAATAACTGTATTTTCATGGAGGGGGGGGGGCCCTATGTCGACCTTCGATTAGGTCTTTAAATATCAGCCAGTAGCGTCAGAAATATTAACACAAAAGAACAGAAAGTAGGTTGACTGGGTTATATATCTATATTAAAAGATATTGAAATATAATTTCCTCGGCTGCTAATTAAAATAGATTGATGATTTTTTTTCAAAGAACATCAAGTATACATTTTACTTTGTCTGTCAGTCTTTTTTTCTCATAATTAAAGTTCAACTTCAGATTTTCTCTTACTAATCTTATTTTCATAAATGTGTTGATATAGCTGCGCTACTCTTGGACCTCATTACAGTTTGTCCTTGTTTTATCAGAGATTTTCTAGAATGGATATGTTGCACCTGATTTAGGGTTTTTAGTTCTTTTATTGAGCTTTAATGAAGTGACATTGGGCCTTTAATTACACTAATCCCCAACGTTTTATAATATTGTTTTCTTATTTATCGGCCATACAACTTTGGAGGCTTTTATTGAATATTTATTGGTTGGTTTATTAAATTGAGTGTCCAAACGTTTCAATCACAAATTGTTATCTATAGAAGGGGTAATTTTGTGTATTATATCATCATTGGGGATGTACATCAATTTACCGGCTATTGTCTTATTCCTTTGATCCCTACTAATTTGATTGCCATGTTATGGTAGGTTTTCAACTTACAAAATCTGTTTTTAAAAACTTACATATATTTTCTTTAGACAGTTATGTAAGTTACTAAATTACTTTAGTAATTCTTAGAAAAAGTCTTTACATACTTTATTTTAAGTAAAAACCTTTCTTTTTGATGTTAAGTGACCTTCATGAATAGTATAATGTTGTTTTTATGCTATTTTGAAAAAAAGGCATCTAGTTTTCACTTCTTCCGTCAATTTAAAGAATGCTTTCTCGTCATTTGTAAGGCCCTTGTTACATCTAAATGATGTCTCTGTAAATTATATCTGTTTGAACGTGTGTAACCAAATTAATTTTTCAGTGGTGAAGAGAAACCGGTTCCAGTTTCGCGTAGCAAACATGGCGCAGTGCTGCACGGGCAGTACATCTACCTACTGGGAGGTCGCAACGGAAACCTGGCACTCAAAGACTTCTGGAGATACAACATAGGTAATCTATAGCTACCAGGGATAGTTATTTATCTCATGGTTATATAAACAGATTTTTACGGATATGAAAATAAAAAAAAAGATTATGGGATTAAAACTAGTTTTTTTAGCCCCTAGGAGACGAAACCCTGGGATAACGAAAATGGTATTATTCTTATGATTTTTATTTTAATATTTGCGGAAAATTGTCTGTAATGCGTTGCTATGCGTGATTTTTAAGTATGGCTGAGAACCCATTTACTGGAAAAGATTATAATAATAATTCAAATTAATAACAACCAAGGATAGCCAAGTCTACATTTCTGTCCAAATACCCAGGGTATTAGGTAACACCGAACATAATACAAATTCTTTGATAGCACAACATTTGTCAAGAAGTCCTAACTGTGCATGATAATGATTTGCGCCTGTTTTGCGACGGACAAAACAATGTATAGACAGGATTCTCATAGATCATTTAATTATTCTAAAATATCTTAAATAGAAACCAAGAAAATTATGTTTTAGACGCACAAACAGACGGACGGAAAAGCTAAATTTATAGAGAAACTGCTCCTTTACTATCCAATTTTAAAGTGTTTAGAGAAAGTTAATTAAAAATGTCAAGAACATAAAAACATTAAATTGTACTCTGAATCGTATTTATTATTCTATTCTATTAAAATAATCAAGATGTTTCTCTAGGGTAGGGAGTGTTTTATCAGTGTGTTAGCTAAGATCTCGTAAAAGACTGGACCGAATATTTGTACTTGTCTGTATGTCTGTAGCAAAAGATCTTGATAACTACAAAACTAATATATAAGTTCTACAATATGGCTATGTAAACTTTTTGGGGTGGAGGGTACCTCCAACTCTTATGATAAATCGTCCCTAGGATCATTCACCTAAACTTTGTTTCTTTAAATTTTCTTATGTGAAGGGTATTCTCTCTTCCCCCATCTTCAAATGATTCAAGAGTCCTCTAGTTGCATAGACACTACTAACAATAAAATTATATAATACTCGCTTACTTGTTCGCTTCAACCTTTCAGAAGAATAGGTTTATGCTTATAGTTATTTCCAGTTTCCAATCCCTGCATGCTCTGGAAGCCTGTATGTCCAGTCAGGGATCTAAAGGGATAAGATAATGGCCGATAAATTTATATACATCTCCAATGAGAGTACTCAAAATTACCCCATCTTTAGATAAAATTAGTAGTTGAAATGTTTGAACACTAGATCTAATGAAACAACCACTCAAAATTCTCTAAAAGTCCCCAAAGGTGTTTTACCAACATATAAATAAACGTTGTTATAAAACTTTGAGGACTAGTATAATAAACAGCCCCATGTTCCCTCTCTCTTTGATGTCCAGTAAAGGAAACAAAAGATCATTAATCGTTCCAACAAAAACCCTGGTTTACAAAGTATATAATACGCTGATATTGTGCTACACAAAATATGATTTCACTTAGTTGAATGTTTGCTCTATTTATAATTAGAATGTTTAATTATTTAAATTATTCCTTTTTCTCTCTCTCTGTTTTGTTACATTCCACTTTTGTAGTCACATTTGTTAAAAATTGACCGTGCAAGTACTATACAAATCCGCAAAAAAATGACTTTATATTTGAAAACATGTGCATAAACTTTTCATTAAAAATCTTACTGAATTTTTAGTCTAACTATTCCAAAACCTCTGTAATTAAAGACATTTTTTGTTATTTTAGTTAATCGTCTTTGCATTGTGTAATGAGTCCGTGCCGATTTATCGATTAGTCTTACCCAGCTTATACTAACAACGAAATTAATTAGGAAAAAAAACACATAGTAGAATTGACGACCCCTATATCTGTCCCCCCCCCCCCCATTATTATTTTAGATTTATTTCGCTTGTTGGCTATACCTTATTCCTGAGTTTTACCCTCTAACTGTAATTTTAATTTTAGACGAGAACCAATGGGAGGAGCTGAAGGGAGGCGGGGACCGTCCTGGCGGGCTCCAGGAGCACAGTATGGTCGTTCATGGCGCCAAAATTTATGTTTTCGGCGGGGAAATCAGCTTCTCCAACGCGGCAGAAACACCGCTCTGGATTTATGATATTCAGGTAAGACCAGGCATTGTTATTCATCGCATAGTATTAAAGACAGCTTTCCGCCGATAGTAAAACTTAAAATTATAAGATTAATTCCAGTTATAATAGTCCCGAGGGGCCGAAGGCAAAGCCTGACAAAACTGGCATTGATGTAATGATTTTTTTTATTCGTGGAATTTTTTGTAATATGATACGATTTTTGATATTATTCGGTTTCTAGAAAAAGATCTTACCACAAAGCAAAATGATTGAAAAGATTATACAATTTTATAAAAAGCTGAACTTAGCTATAATTTGGTATTTTTCTTCGCATTTTATCTATAATACAAAGTAGAATGATGTCTGTCCGTCTGTCCGTCCGTCACTTAAGATCACGGTAACTACTGAACCTATCGGATTCCACTCTTCAGAGTATATACCTATTGGTCCTGTGGTGGTTTTAAGCTATTTTCTTAGGTGGTGGGACTCCCCCAACCTCCCAAAAAAAGGAAAATTCCCCCCCCCAAAAAAAAAAAAAAAAAATTGTTTTCTGGGCAAAATACTTTCCATAATATAGCAGCACCAGAAATACTTATTTTTTAAAGTTATTTCTTGGGGCAAAGCCCCTAGGGGCGAAGCCGCTAGTATTGATATATTATATTGAAATCGTTATTTCTCTTCAAATGCAGTATCTCAAAAAAAACTGCTTTTAACCCTTTGTCAAATTAAATTTGTTGTTGATCGGGTTATGCCAACTTCTTAAAATAGGATTAGAAACTTATGGTATAAGTTGATGTTAAGGCATTAAAAATATGAAGTTTTCTATACCGATCAGTATTAATTATGTTGAAATGTAGATTAAATGAAACTTTTTTAAATGTATCCTTTAAAAAATTGTTAAAATTAGAATATTTTTCCAATTTATGGTAGGTATTACATATCTGTTTACCAATTAATAACTAAAAATTGATTTTACCATTTAATGATTATTTTGGCTCATAAGGTCTGTCTAATTCCGAAAATTTCCCTTATTAAGGGTAAGTTTTCAGTAACCTCTAATCTTCCACGGCTTAACTCGGCTAGAAAAACAATTTACACGGGACAAATGAAAAATAAGGATGACAACATCCATAAAAACGAAGCTCTGAAACGGTATGACAGACGAACATAAATTGTTATAGAGTAATTATTGTATATTATCGTAATAGGAATCAGTACTCTAAAAATCAGATCAATCGGATAATTTAATCACATAAAAAATTGTTGTTAAAAAGCAATATGTTTTAAGTGGACGCATGGACTTTCTAGTAACAATTATAGAGTTGCATCACTTTCTATCTCCTATAGAAAACATCATGCAAAGTTTGAAATCGATAGGACAATTCTAATATGCCTGAATTAACGAAAAAAGGTATCCGTTCTGGACGGACGGACGGACCGACCTTTATTATAGAAAAGCTTCGCTCTTAAAAATGTCATGCTGTATATCTTATTGGCAATAATAATTTTTCTTGGTAAATACATATTATTTAATGTGGTCTATTATGTCCATATAATATCCCTCACCATTGTGTATAGTGTACACTCTCCTTTAAAGCAATCAAGATGTTTTACAGTGCATAACGATATTATGTTAAAAAAATATATAGTTTTTACGGTTCTACGACAAACGCGGGAGTCCCAAACGTCGGAGTGGACAAACGCAGGAGTGGACACTTAACCTAACCTAACCTATTTTAGACCATTTTATAGGTTTTTTAAACGCCTAACCCCTGCGGGGGGATTATTTGTACATTCATATCTTTACCTAACCTAATCTGTATAGAAATACTTAATCAAATTAATGTTTTAACACTTCTGCATTTGTCCACTCCGACGTTTGGTAGTCCTACGTTTGTACTGGAACCGTTTTTACTTCTTCCACTATTTATAAAAAAGGATCTACTGCAGTTCACGGTACAATATTGCTGGTAACGAATATTGCCAAAAATCTATGAATTTCAGAGGCTGCTAGCTGCCAAAAAAAAATCTTGCGATACTCAATAATTGTAGGAAGTCTTGATTGTATTAAGAAGTATGGTGTAACTGGTATATTATATATCAAAGTAAACAGGAGATAGTATGACAATGCAGGGATCTAAAGGGATAAAACAAATGTACATTCTCTAAACTATACACAAATATACCTCGTCTGTAGAATACAATTAGTGGTTGAAACGTTTGGACACTCAACTAAACAAAAAGTCCCCAAAGCTAATAACCAATGATTAAAAAAAGTTTTATAAAACTTTGGGGGGTGGGGGACTAGTGTAATAAACATCCCAATGTCCCCTCCCTCCCTGATGACTATGAATGGGGGGTGGTAACCTACCTCCCTTAACAAATATTCCCCAGAGACTAAAATTCCCCCTCATTGATAACCTTATCACCTACCCCCCCCCCCCCCACACACACACTCACTTTGTTATCAATGTCAGTTATCTTAACCCGATAGTAAATAGATTATGTGTGACTGTGTGTGTGTGTTTATGTGTGTGTGTGTGTGTGTGTGTGTTTATGTGTGTGTGTGTGTGTGTGTAGATTGTGTGTATTTGTGGGGTATATTTTTTTGCATTGTTAGAAACGCAGCCACCCTTAAAAAAAAGAAATTTTAATATTTTTTTTATTTTAAATTGATTTTGTAGATTATGGTAGAAATATATAATAAAAAATATATTATATATTACCACGTTAATAATAGCTTCATACCGAGAGAGGAGGATGTGTTTTAAATTGCTATTATCTTACTCCCCAAAAATAGCATAAAACCATTAAAATACAGTTGTATGATCTGAAGGGTATATTAACTGAAAAGGGGGAACAAATCAGTCTTGGGTTAGTTTGATCTTAAGGGACAGATGCACAGACATCCTTTAGTCAAATGATCAAATTTAACAACACTTTGACATAAACAACGTATTTGATTTGCTTTTGAAAACTTACATAAAAATTCTTAAGATAAGAAATTTCTCTGCTGCGATTTCGATTTGTTTCTGCTGTATTAAAACCGGCTATAAACCGTGATAAAAACATGTACAACATAGGCTTTCACATAAAATTGTCCACGAAAAAGAAAATAAACATGATAGTATTATATCCTTTTCTGCTTGCTTGGGGTTTGATTCAGTCCAATAAAAAAAGAAATTAATTATATTGTATGATGATTAATTTCCTATCCGCAGACAACTGAATATTAAGCGTGATAATCAATCAACCAATTACACAAAAAAATTTAAAAATCTTTTTAGACTATTTCTGTGTAACTTCCTAGTAAAAAAAAGAGAATACATATTTTTTCTCGTATTCATTCGAATCCGGTGGATAAGAACCGGTTCTCATCCATACAAAAAAAACTATGTCTAGCATCGTATTATATCCAGCTTCCTACTAATATAAAAATGTATAATCATAAGATTCAAACCAGTTTTTTTAGCCCGTGCCTTAGGCACCTCGGGGCTAAAAAACTGGTTTTAATCTTGTAATTGTACATTCTATATCCACGGAAAGCTGTTTATAATACGATGCAAAAAAAACTATTATCAAATTATATATAAAATTATCATAATATAAAACTAAAAAAGTGTACTTTTGTGTAAAATTTGCTAGTATGTGTGTGTGTGTGTATGTATGTGTATGAGTGTATGTGTTTATGTGTGTGTGTAAGTGTATGTGTATGGAGCAAATGGTTTTGACATATCCTTGTGTATTATGAGATTACCACTCCTAGGCCGGATAAACTATACAATAAATGTACATAATAAAGTTTTTACTAGATTGGTCAATATGTGAGTTATATAAAGTAGTAAGGTTTTTTTGTTGTCTAAAGCTTAAGATTTCTATAACTATAGAACTGATTGAGTTCTACCTTTAAGAGAAGCTTCACATAGGTCATGGTATAGCCTTATAAAATTTCATTTTTAGATTTAAACCTTTGAATGGTTTTAGGCTATTTTTCTAGCCCCTTTTTGACCCTTTGAAGTCAAAGTCCCTAGATGCTTGGGGCGCAGTTGCTAGTGTTTTTTTTTATAAACTATAAAATAAATGTACATTGTACATGATGGAGTTTTTTAAAGATTGGTCAAGATGTAGGTTTCATATTTTTAAAAGTGAAGCTTTTCTAAAATTATAGTCGGTCCATTTGTATGTAAAGGTTAGAATTGTCTTATCGATTTCAAACTTTGCATGATGATTCCTATAACAGTTAATATTAAGCGTATGAACTCTATAATCGTTACCAGAAATTTCGTTAGTCCATTTAATACATGCTGTATCCTGTCTTTAAGCAATTTTCCAACAAATCTAAGTACAATTTAATTGGAATTACAACATAATGTTCTACTTAAAAAATCTTGACAGTCTACAATTGTTAATGTTCGTTTGACCATCCTTATAATTTTAGAGCTTGCTTTAATGGATGTTGTCATCCTTGTTTACAAAATGGCAGGGGGAGCGGTGAATGAATATATCTTCCTCTTATTTTTGTTGACTGTAAAGTTCCGCCCTTTGTAGCTTACATATGTCAAAGATGCAATTTTCCCTTTTATTTTTACTTTTTTACAGATTTCTTGAGATTTTGAGATTGCTTTGCTTCAACATTTTTTAATGTTTATCAAATTTATTTTTCTCTTTCCAGAATTGGTAATAATTTCTAAAATCTTAAACTATAATTTGTTTATATTTAAGTTTTTATTAAAAGAAATTAATTAATCTTTTTTTTTCTCCCCTCCTAATATCTGAAGAGAAAATAATTTATACGAATCAAAAATAGATCCTTTCATCAAAAGAAATTAATTAATAGAATAATTTCTTTGTAAGTTTAGCAATGTTAATTGAATTTTATTTTATCAGTAGAATACTAATGAACTATTGGGTAGAATCTCTAATATAACTGGTAGATAAACCTTTTAAAATAAGGATGACAAACGAATATTAACACTTGTAAAGTGTCAGAACTGAATAAGCAGAATATAAATGCTCAAACAAAATTGTAAGATAATTTTTTTTCAAAACTGCTTAAATACAGGATACTGTTTATGAACATACTTACATTATTAGAACTTGATTATGGAGATGCTTATAACATGTACCTTGTTGTATTAGGAATCAGTATTGCAACCTTCAGATGAATAAGATATTTATATCACATACAAAAAATGTTTTTAAAAACAACATGTTTTAAAACGACGAAATGACTAAAAACAAGATTATGTAAACTAGAGGCAGTAATCCTTCTAATAAACTAACAGGATGTGTGTTTGTCTGTGTGTTTGTCTGTGTGTCTATCTGTCTGTGTGTGTGTACCGAAGGATCTCGCTAACCGCTGAACCGTTCGGGTCCCGGGAAAGTTTATAGCTATTTTGGGGGAGGTTACCACCACCCTCCCAAGAGAAATCGCCCCTAGAAAAAAATTACCTCCTCCCCAAAAATAAGTTTTTGTTTTAAATTTTTAAACTAAAATTAAAAAAAAAAATTCCCCACCCCCCAAAAAATTTTCTTTCTTTTTCTTTTAAAATCTGAAATATGAAATTGGGTTATCAAATTCGACTCTCCTCTCCTCAAGTGCCCCTAGAGGCCTCTAGGGGGCGTAGCCGCTAGTCAATTATAACGTAAGTATAATGTTAATATATGAAAGGACCATAAAACTTTGTCAGAAAGACATAAGTTCATTATCTATAATACAAAGTCTAATTATAAAGTAGCTGCGCTACTTGTATTATTACAGTTGTGAAGTCAAAATTCTCTTGCTTATTCTTTTACCTTTTTTTTTGCCTGGCCTGGAAATCTAATTTTCTAAGTTAATCCCTCAGTCATTTATCAAATTTCTCACCAGGTATGTGTGTGTGTGTGTGCATGAGTGTGTGTGTGTGTAGGTGTGTGTGTGTGTGTTTGTGTGTGTATGTGTGTTTGTGTGTGTGTGTGTGTGTGTGTGTGTGTGTGTGTGTGTGTGTGTGTGTAGGTGTATGTGTGTGTGTGTATGTGTGTGTGTGTGTGTGTGTGTGTGTTTGGTGTGTAGGTGTGTGTGTGTGTATGTGTGTGTGTGTGAGTGTGTGTGTGTTTGCACGTATGAAAAGTTAAATGGAACAGTGCAGTGGTATATAAATGCTTTAACCTAACAATTAGATTACTAATTACCAGTTGATCTAAATTTTAAAACTATATCAGACGCATGACATAAATGCTAAAGTTTTGGAATAGTTATTTATCGGATCGTATTATAGACAGCTTTTCGCAGATATTATATATATGATGAAAAAGTATAAGATTTAACCAGTTTTGTTTTCTTGGGGGGCCGAAAGCGGGTATTAGTTTTATTTTAATATTCGTGGAAAATTGTCATTAATTCGATGCTATACATGCTTTTTCTGTATGGCTTTATGGCGAATCGGTTTCGAAGCCATTCTGGAAAACATTTAACATTATAATCCACACAAATTTAGAACTTTCAGATAAAGGCCTTGTAAGCAAAGGATGAGTTGTTCGACTGGACGTAGTATCTTTAGTTTTGAATTATTATTATTATTATTTAAAATCCATAGTTTACAAACAACTAACTTACCGTCTGGTCAAAATTGCCGAGAGGATTTGCTACGCCAGATATTTAAAGATGTGTCTGCGTTTCTATCTCAAAATAAAATTATATTCAAGATAATTTGTGTCTAGGAATTTAACTTTCATTCTTCCAAACATTTTAATATTTCTCTTTCTTTCTTTTCTCTCTTTTCTCTTTCCTTTTTTATCATCTCGTTTATATACATATAGCGACTGCGTCCTTAGTTCTAGGAGCTCTGTACTGGAAGAATAGGGAATGCAGAAATATAGCCTAAAACCATCCTTTTTTCAACCTATATTTAGCTCCTATAAAAGTGAAAACTCCAACGATTCTTTGTTTATCGCAATTTAAACCTAAAGACAAATCCTTACTACTTGAGCCCCTTGCAGAGGCTAGAACTTTGTATTTTTTTAAGTAGAGGGTGAGGGGCGTTATGTCTTCTAGAAAAAGTTTTCAGTCAAAACACCTCATAACTATTTGGGTATATTATGCCTATAATGACGAAAAAACATGATTTGATTAGTAAAAGTTATAGGGAAGTATTGTTCTATTGTCATACTTCTAACCCTGAAATGAAGTCATATGATTTTAAATTTTGAATATTCAAATTTTTAAAGAATTGGACCAGAATTGTGAAATTTGACTGTATATAGGTTTTGGCATCCGAGAGAGGCATTATCACACAACTTAATTGGCAACATTTAACTTTCTTGGCAGTCAATATTATTCAATATTAGAATTCAATTAGGATCTCTCACTCTCTTAAATATTTAAATAAAATTCTATTAAAGCAGGTTTAAAACTTTACATAGGAATATTGATACTATTGCTTTTTATCAGAGGATTTTAAAAAATAAGTGTCTTACATGTTTAACTCGTATTCATTCGAATCCGGTGGATAAGAACCGGTTCTCATCCATACGAAAAAACTATGTCTAGCATCGTATTATATCCAGCTTTCTACGAATATAAAATGTACAAACATAAGATTAAAACCAGTTTTTTAGCCTGTGCCTTCGGGATGTGAGAAATATCTATTTTTTAACATTCATGGCTTTAGGCAGTATTATCTATTCAATATTAATAAAGGTACTAAGAAAGAGAGGGAATGTCTGATTGAGCCAATAGGAGAATCGCATCGGAATTTACATTGGATCTCATTGGTTGAAATTATGTACACATTTTCCTACGAAGGCATGTTTTTTTTCATTTCATACATACATAAAAGTCAGCTGTTAACAGTATATTTTCTTAGTAGAAAGCTTTGCGGAATCAGAATTAATTGCCCAAAAATTTCGTTTACAATTTGAAAGCTTGAAACAAAGTTGGATTCTTAAAAAAAAAGTTAGGCTGGCAACTCGCTGGTGAGGCAAAATTATTTTTGTGAAAAATCCTCCAAAATCGAATAAAAAAATTTACAAAAATGAAATAAAATCTTAAGAGGGTTATTAACATATGATTTTTTTAATTTTTGTAGATTTTTAATGTGCTTTTGGATGATTTTTCACAAAAATAATTTTGCCTCACTATCGAATAGCGAGTCTATCATTTTTTAAGAATCCACATCAGCTTGAGTCGAAAGTAAACAATACTTTTTTCTGCTAGGAATGTTCTCTCTTAGATTTGACGAAACAAGGATGACAACATCCATAAAAGCGAAGCACTGAAACGGTAGGACAAACGGACATTAACACTTGTATAGTATCTGAACTGAAAAACGGAACAAAAATGTATAAATGTCGAATCAAAATTGTAGGTAAATTTGTTGAAAAACTGCCTAAAAACAGGATAATGTTTATGGACATACTTACATTTTTGGACTTGATTATAGAGTTGCTTCGCTTATAATATTGTTCTTTGTTGTCCCAGGAATCAATATACCAAAAATCAGATCAAACGGATAATTAAAACACTAGAAAATTTGTTGTTAAAAAAGTAGAAAAATCAACATGTTTAAAATGGACGTACGGACATTCTGGTAATGATTATAGAGTTGCTACGCTTTCTAAATCGTACCCAACTACTACAGGAATCATCATGCAAAGTTTGAAATCGATAGGACAATTCTAACATGCCTAAATTAACGAATAAAAGCTATCTATCTCGGACGGACGGACGGACGTACGGACGGACGGACGGACCGACCCTAATTATAGAAAAGCTTCGCTTTTAAAAAGGGTTCAGAATATTCTTCTATTCTTCTATTTCTATTTCAATATTATATTAATTTTAATTACTCTTAATCTTCTTAATATTTACTATTCCAAAGTAATTTTTTAAAAGCGAAGCTTCCTATAATTAGGGTCGGTCCGTACGTCCGTCCGCATATACCGAAAAGCTTTTTTCGTTAATTTAGGTATGTTAGAATTGTCCTATCGATTTCAAACTTTGAATGATGATTCCTGTAGTAGTTAGGTACGATTTAGAAAAAGTAGCAACTCTATAATTGTTACCAGAATGACCGTAAGTTTATTTTAAACATGTTGATTTTTAACTTTTTTAACAACAAATTTTTTTATAAGATATAATCATCCGATTTATCTGATTTTTGGAATACTGATTCCTATTGCAATAAGGTACAATATTATAAGCGAAGCAACTCTATAATCAAGTCCTAAAGATGTCAGTATGTCCGTAAACAGTACTCTGAATTTAAGAAGTTTTGCAACAAATTTACGTATAATATATATATTCAGTTCTGAAACTATACAAGAGTTAATGTTCGTCTGTCACACCGTTTTAGAACTTTGCTTTTATTGATATCATACTTGTTTGACAGTTTAAAAAGCAATTGCTACAAGTTACTTATTCTTTTTGTCTCCAACCAGGACCAGAAAATCAGACGAAAAATAAAACATTACAACATTCATATAACAAATGTATACATTTAGATCAGGGAGGCAGAGGACATTGTGCTGTTTATTAAAATAGTCCCCAAAGTTTTATGATAACGTTTTCTTATTCGTTGTCTTAACAACTTTGGGGACTTTCATTAAATTTTAATTGTTTGGTTCATAAAATTGAGTTTCCAAACGTTTCAAGCTCTAATTGTTATCTACAGAAGGGGTAATTTTGTGTATCATCATCAATTTTTCTGCCATTGTCTTATCTATTAATACCCCTGCATATATTAATATTGTATAATACCTATTACCTATATTACAAAGCATATCATATCATATTTGACATATAGAAAAGTTTCTGCATATTCTCACAGATTCTGTATTATTAATATAGGCCAACACTTATATACACACGCATTAACAAACCAGGGACATGGAAATATTTTTAATATCTAGAACCTTACAGAAATATTATCAAAAAAAAATTAAGAATGATAAATTTCACAGAAACAAAGGTACAAATGCAAAAACAAAAAAAATAATTTTGGGATCATAGAAAGAAAATGAAGTACCGGGTTTCCATATATTTTCACAGTAGCTTTTTTCCTATATATCTAATTCCTGTAGTGGGGCTCTAACCCTGCAGGGCAATCATTAACATTTACCTAACCTAAAATAACCTAAATATGAGGAATCTGCTTCTTTGTTTCTTTCCATAATCCTAATTTTGCCAATAAAAGCCTCATATATCATGTTTCAATGAGAAAAAAAACAACACCTAAAACATTGCCACAAATCTTCAATTTAAAACTGTTAGATAATTTTTATTTCAAAAAAAATGTTGATTGAGGCTGTATTAGTTAAATTATTTTTATTTTATTATTCTTGGAAAAATTGTCTTTAATAAAATGCTCTACTTTATTTTTCAGTGTGGCTGAGAACTGGTTCTAACCCAGAGGATATTAATCGTTTTTGAAACGATACTGGAAAACACAATATTTGATACTTTTTTGTTTTGCCCATCCATGTTGTCCCTGGACACAAACAGAATTATGAATGCATTGGCAGAACTATATTGGAAAGTATGTTGGGTAGATATACTTAAATAAACATATTTATAGCCAACTATCAAGTCAAGGAAATTATATTCAGGCCAGAGGCATAAACAGCTGGAAAACAAGAATATAAAACAACCAAAGTATATAAGGGTGTAAATAGTGTGTAAGTAATACAAAACTCTAGATGAAATTATTATATATTTGTAGGTGTGCCCTATACATCCAAGGGAAGCAGGATGCAGGGGTTAGAATGATAATCTAAAGTTATATTAAGACTCAAATTAAAACCAAATAGCCATAAACCATCCGGGGACCAAATTGAAACTTCCATAAAATGGAGAAATTTTGTTGTTAGTAAGATCCTATAGAATCCTATACCATTTTTTCAAAATAGGATATTGTTCAAAGATTTTACACAATTACTTCCATTTGTATCTGAAACACCAAGCACTGAAAGGCCTAAAACCTGAGCTGTGCCTTGCATAGAAAAATTAATTTATATAAAATACATGAAAACACACTTTTTCTTACTTTTCAACAATATATATTGCAGCATATTGTGAAAATATTATACTTGTATATAAAATAAAATGATATCTGGCAATATTGTATTTGTTATTGATGTATCATGTGTAGATAATGGTTCAAAATTATACACACTTCCCTTCACAGTTTTCCAGCACAGTTAAACATTTATAGAATTTTAACAAAAAATAAAAAATTTTCATACAATTAATATATTGTATATTATAAATTTAAGTAATGAAAAGCACAGCCTTGTCAAGTTTTGCGAATTAGATATCCTACGCATCATCCAACATAATTAATCATTTGTAAGTATCACAAGTAAATAGTTTTTGTAATGCATGAAAATATAAACACTTATCTCTAATTACTTTTTTTAAAATGTTTAATGATATTCATTATCAACATCTTTTGTATTGAAAGAAAATGAAAATAATGAGCTTAATAAAATAAATTTAAATTGTTTACTTCTTAAATTCCAGCTTTACATTTTATCTGATTTGCTTTCTTTGGAGAGAATAGAAAAATAGCATTGTAATCCAAGATTTAGAGAATGAAGATTTTCTAAGATTGGTAACTATAAATTACACTACAACAGTTGGGAATATAAAAGCAAAACTCTTGTTATTGAGAAAAACAATTCAATTGAGATCCTCTTGATTAGAACTGGTTCTTAGCTATACTAAAAATCATGCATAGCATCCTATTACAGACATTCTACAAATCTTATCCTTAAGTGTAAAGTAGTAAGATTATGTTGGCTCAACCAAATATGATTTGATTCTCCATTTTTTAAGGTCCTATGCCGGTTTAAAGCTATTTTTTCTAGAATGTTATAAGCCTCTGAAGGCTAGGTTTGCTTATGTTAGCATTTATAACACGTTTAAGATTTTTTAAAACAAGGTATCTTAAATATGACAACTGTTTTGTCTTTTTTGAGAGGTTCTGGTCATTTTAAAGTAAGATGATATTACTGAGAATTTTTGGAGGTACAGAAATTGTCATGTATGATATCTTAAAAATTCGTCTAAAAAGAAGGATTAGAGAAAAAAAGATGGATTTAGAAATTTTTTTAAGACGTCACACATGAAACTTTCTATATCTCCAGAATTTTCTATATTTCAGTTCTACAATAAGAGCCTCAGTTTCATACTCTCAAATCTGAAATCTGAAACCTGAAACTATTTTTCTTTTCTTTATTGACTATTTTACTTTGTATAATGTGTGTGTAAAGTATATATTAGGTTCTAATAATCAACTTTAAGCACTAATAACATCAATTACAAATCATTTACTTTCATCTTTCCTTTCCAGCTTTTTACTTTTGATTTATCTATTTATTTAATATAATTTTAAAGATTTAAAGCCTGTTATTGCTATCCTATCCTGGGAAGGTTTTTAACTACACCCTCCAAAGAGAAATATCCTCATTTTTTTTCTTAAATTGAAAGTAAGGGGGATCGAAATTCCTAAAAGTGCACCTAGAGGCCTCTAAGGGCGTAGCCGCCAGTGTATCTATTATTTTTTAAAAAATCCTTTTTGGGTGATATAATATCATTTATAAAAGTATGTAAGCTCCAGTTTCTGGTATAAGAGAAACTTATATTAAAAAACTTTTAATTTTCTTCATTCTAGGGCTTATCCCTTAAAGGCTATAGGCGAAGCCTTTGGTTGGGGAAAAAAGTATCAAAATCAAAGGGCTATAAGAAAAAAGGCTAGGTATTTGTGAATTAATTATTGGTTTCGTTTCTTGATTTTAAAAGGCACTTGTAGATAAATCTGATAAAAAGTATGAATCTTACCAGTAATTTTTAAAGGTTTAACATTTATGATGTTGATTAAATTTCCAGTACGGCATCGAAACCGATTAATATCCAATGGTTTAGAACCGGTTATTAGCCATACTGAAAATTCATGTTTAGCATCGTATTTCAGGCTATTTCTCATTTCAATATCCTCGGAAAGCTGTCTATAATACGATGCGATAAATAACTATTACAATTTCTAATACTTTCAATATTCTAAAGAAAATATAAATTCTATTTTGTAATTCAGGAGTCGACCTGGACCAAATTTTCGTCTCCGAAGGGAGTGGTCACGCCAAAGGGAAGGAGAAGCCACACAGCAATTGTCTTTCAGGTTTGTTAATAGATAGATAGATGTTTTTTTTTTTGTTTAGATAGATAAATAGATGGATAGATTTATTGATAGAAAAAAAAGGTGTAATGAAGGAAGAAACACCTTCAAGTTTTTGGAAATATATTTGAATCCCCCTCCCCCTTAAAAGTTCCAGGCATCCACAAAAGTTCAAAGGGACCCTTCCTCCAACCTTATATCAAGTTTTCGGAGCGCTTCGCGCGCCATTATAACCCGCCAAACTTGAACTATCCCCTTATAGTGATTTTGTACTTCTCATAATGAAAATTTTGAACGTCCTGGAGCCTGTTGCATATGTGTTTAAAAACCACATCTCTGTAAGAGATATAAAGGGATAAGACAATGGCCGATAAATTGGTATACATCTCCAATAATAATACACAAATTACAATTAGTGTTTGAAAGGTTTAGACTCCACCAAATAAACCAACCAATCAAAATCAAATAAAAGTCCTCAAAGTTTTTAATCTAAGAAATCCAGGAAACGTTGTTATAAAACTTTGAAGCTGTTGTAAAAAGCTGCCCAATGCCCCCACCATCCCTGCATTTGTGTAGAAAAGACATTCTTATTTACATCAATGAAGGCACATAAACCACATGTAATAAGCTCAATATAAAGCAATATGTATATATACATAGAATATAAGTGGATATTATGACAGGGGAAACATTTTGCGCCAATAGAGCTCACTAACATGGAACGTATTTATTGGTTAATTCGTTCATCCAGTGCAGTGGGAGGATAGGTGGAAGAGTTATTTTAGCCCGCTGCGTGTTTCACTTTATTAGAGAGCATGAATTTCTGGTGTTATATCCAAGTAGTAATGTATCCATTAGAGCAATACATAAATGTGTGAAACAGGTAAATAATGTATCAATTCTGGTTTCCATCAAACTTTGGCGTTAAAATTCTCTATATTCAATTCAACTTTCAGCAGAAATGTCAAATTTTGTGCTCAGCTCAGCTCTCGACTCAACAAACTTGAAATTTGTATTTCACACCTCTTTCTTTCTTTCTTTTCTTTCTTTTATTTTTTCTCTTTTTCTTTACATTTTCTTTACATGACAATTTTGATTTTCTTTTGTAATTTTGTAATTTTCTTTCTCGTATTCATTCGAATCCGGTGGATAGGAACCGGTTCTCATCCATACGAAAAAACTATGTCTAGCATCGTATTATATCCAGCTTTCTACGAATATAAAAATGTACAATCATAAGATTAAAACCAGTTTTTTTAGCCGGTGCCATCGGCACCTCGGGGCTAAAAAACTAGTTTTAATCTCATAATTGTACATTTTATATCCGCGGAAAGCCGTTTATAATACGATGCGAGAAATAACTATTCTAGTATCGCTTCGAAACCGATTAATATCCGATGGACTAGAACCAGTTCATAGCCATGCTGAAATTATGCATAGCATCGTATTATATTCAGTTTTCTACGAATATAAAAATGTACAAAAAAAAGCTGGTTATAATACGATGCGATGTATAACTAATATTCATATGTTAAAATGAAATGCGCTGAACAGACCTAACAATTTTTTTGTTTTCTTTTAAATAGCTCAATTACCATCTAACGCAATAGTTCTTGTTTCTGAGAATAGATTCTGCTTGGTTTCTGTTTAATCCGCTTTTATTGTACGCAGGGCTAGGTAGCTGCGCATTTTTCGTTTATTTGGTTGCGGTAGAAGATTGTTAAAAATTGCAGGTAGGCAGCTCTTTGCTGCTTCTTCACTTGATACACAAAAAGAGTGGCTTTTCAGCGGTTGTGGGTGATTAAAAAGTGCTAGCCGACTAAAAAACAACAATCAGTACGGCTACAGCTGCAAATATTTGTACTTTTTTTGCGGCTGACAGCAGCTGCGGTGAATGGGTCCTAGCTGTGAGGATTGGCATGTACGGTACTGTTACGGCTGCGAATATTTGCATTTTTGAAACGCAGCTGCGGATCCTGGCTGTAAGGATCAGCGTGTACGGTACTGTTACGGCTGCGGATATTTGCATTTTTAAAACGCGGCTGCGGATCCTGGCTGTGAGGATTGGCGTGTACGGTACTGTTACTGCTGCGAATATTTGCATTTTTTGGCGGCTGACCGCGGGTGCGGTTGCCGGATCCTGTGAGGATTGGCGTGTAAACTGTGTGTAGGTGATGTATTGACAAACTTTTAAAACATTCTCACTTTATCAGGAATAATAGAATAGGCAAGTTATCCGAAAGTTTAGGTTGCGTAGCAACTCTTTGATTAGATTGTATACAGTTTGTCACACAAGGTAACTTATTGGTCATAACGATATTCTCCATCCATCCCCTTTATCTCATCCCCTCTCCTCTTATTGGATGAACTAACTGACCATTAAATGAGGTCCATGTTAGCAACCTATATCTAAGACAAATTTTCCCCTTTCATAATATCATATATTATATATCCTTTAGTAATTGATACATTTTTCAAAGAATTGGGGAGAATAATTTTTGGTCTACTTAATTTTCACTTTATTTCTGCTTTATTCTAGCAAACATACACACACACACACACACACACACACAGAAACTTTTAAAATTTATTTTCATGTTATGCTATAGTAACAGTTACAAGATTTGTTTCAAAATATTAATTGTTTCTTTGCCAATATACTTTGTATACCTACTAGCGGCTCCATTCATAGAAATAACAGATGACCTTATTTGCATGGATCTAAAGGGATAAGACACTGGTCGATAAATTTATGTACATCCCCAATGATATTACACAAAAGTACCTCTTCTGTAGTATAAAATTAGTAGTTAAAATGTTTGTACACTCAACTTAATGAATCAACTAATCAAATTCAATAAAAAAAACCTAAGTTGTTGAGCCCTTTTCCTGCGATTCTTGCCATATATTTATGAATTGTTGTATGCTGTATGTCAAAGCAACACTGTCATACTTGTTCACATAACAAGGGTGACAACATCAATAAGTAGCGAAGCATTAAAAATTCCTGAAAGGACAAACAGACAAAATGAATTATAGAGAAGATATTCAGTTGATAAGTATGCAATAACTCATAGAAATCACGAAACTTTTCTGAAAAATTAAAGTCTTTTTATTCATGCTCCAATGACTGACGAAAAAAAGTAAATTATAAACCTGATGCTCATTGGTATAGAAAATCTTCACTAAACAATTCAGCCGTGTATCTTCAATAGCAGCCAAGAAAATCGTATTTCCACCATAGCTGACGGACTGACGCACAGACAAACTGAAGTATAGAGTAGCATCGCTACTAAAAAGAAAGAAAAACTGGCACTTTTTTTATCCTTATCTTAAGAGTGAGTGGCTCTCTGATAATAGTGGATATAGAATATTCGTGGATATTAGAACAGGGGAAATATTGTCATCAATTTAGGTTGCTAACATGGAACTCATTTATTGGTCATTTCGTTTATCCAGTAGGAGGGGAGGGGATGGGGTGAAGGGGGTGGATAGGTGGTATCGTTATCGTTAGCCCTGTGCGAGTTTCACTTTATTAGCAAACAAGAACATCTGATGCAACATCCAAGTAATAATAAATCCATTGTGAAAAATTGACTTTGAAAAGAGCAAATACTGTGTAGGCCAACAATTTATAGCTTACAGCAACACTTCACAGAAATAATGTTTGTTTCTATCTCATGGTTTTTTTTGGGGGGGGGGAGGTGGGGTGATGCATATATTAACCTTTAAATCAAAAGGTCAAAGCTTAAAGTCCTATGTTTGTATAAATTTTAAAAATTTTAGATAGTGGGACAAAGTGTCAGCCATGCGACGTCATAAATATGAGGGAGATAAGAGGAGAAGAGGATAGAGGGAAAGAAAACCACTAAAAAAAGAGATGGATAATCCCTCATTTTGTATGACGTCACATGGCTGATTTTGAGACACTTTGTCTCGTCCCATTTTTAGAGAGACTAAAAAGAATTTGGTCATTTAAGATTTGGTGTAAATAAATGTAATTGTGTAATCAGCCCGGACCTTTGGGCTTCGAGGCTAACAAAACTGGTTGAATTTTAAAATTTTATTTTAATATCTACGGAAAGCTGTCTATAATAATATAGACGGCTGAAATATTGGATGATGTTTCTCTGTACCAATTAGCATCTAATGTATAAATAACGTACGTTATCCGTCTGCCTGTCGGTCATGCTTCAAAAGACAAAGATACTTCTTTTTGTAAAGGTTTCTAGATCTTTTTTATATGACTATTCACATAGCCTCTCTCTTTCAAAAATCATATGCTCTGTAACTCACTGTGTTTTTTGTACGACAATGTTTTTTTGTGCTTTGCTACTTATGGAAGTTGTCATCCTGTAATATAAAAAACAGGACTATATGTTTATACAGACAACTACCTCCCTTTCTTCTTCAATAACCTTTTTCGTCTGCTTCTAAATTATTTTCTGCTACTTGGCTGTGTTAATATAAGCGACACCATTGGTTGATTTTCAATGACCCATGAGGAAGGTTGCACAAGGGTGATGCGATGGGGAGATACAGTTATTTAACCCTTTCTCCCTCTAGTGTTTTACTCTAATATATAAAGTAGTAAGGCTTTTTTACTCAACCAATTGAGTTCTTATTTTTAAGAAAACTTTACACTGGTCATGGTCCTGGGATGGTTTTAGCCTATACTTCTGCCCCCTGCTTAGCCCTTTGAATAATGAAAACCTAGATGTTATGGGTGGAGACGCTAGTTCTTGTATAAAGTAAAAGTTACTGATATTAGATAATAGTTTTGTGATATATTTCCACTTAATATTATAAGTGGTAAATATATGGAAAATATTTTTGTTTGTTCGGAAAGAGATTATTTGGATAATTGATTTTGATTCTGACCTCTCTGCGTAATATTATCATACACAAGAATATCTGTATAGAGGTATAGAGAGCAGGGAGGGAGGGGACATTGTTACACAAGTACCCAAAGTTTTATACCAACTGTATTTTATTCATTGGCTCAAAAAGCCGCTAGTATCTATTATAGTACTCCAAAGATTTTTAAGAAAGTAACTGTTTAAACATAATTATGATAATGAAAAAAAAATTTTTTTTTAGTTTAGGTCCTGTAAAAAAAATAAAAAATTTTAATTGCTATTAGCTATCATTTACTATATGCATTATATTGACAAAAAAATTGAATTTTGACTGCTTGGTTCCAAACCAATAGTGTCAAATTTTTAAACCAATACTTGCAATTTACAAATGGAGTAATTTTGTGTATCTCCATTGGGGATGTACATCAAGTTATCGTTGATTGTCTTATCCCTTAAGATTATTGAGGAAAAAACATTGAGCATATTTTGGAATATATATCTAGTATAGCTACCCAATGCAAAATTTATACGTCAAGTGTTCGAGTGGTTTACCGTTTTTATTCCATTTTCCCCTGAGTTAGACAGATAACCCTGGATAAAGTATTACGGTGGTTTTAGTCTATTTTCTTAACTTTCATCGACCTATCCTAGAAGCTATTGGCGAAGCAACTATAGTAGAATTGAAAAATGATAACCTGTAGGACAACAATAATGCTAAAATATATTGCAAGATTTTTTTACATTTCAAATTTTTTATTGAAAACTTGACGACATAACTATTTTAGGAGTGTATGTACATATATGGCGGGTACCAGGACCTCCGGGGCTCCACAGCAGAGTTGTGGGCCTTCCACTTCCCCAGTGAAACCTGGCACCTGGTGTCGCAGGGAGGAAGCTTGGATGGTCCGCCAGCAAGACACAGGTAAACAGGATATCCATACTTTTTATTAAAGTACATAAAACCTTTAAAGTTCAAAATATTTTGTAAAATAAGATATAGTAGTTACTCTTATAAATGTAGCAGATCAACTGATTTTTGGCGCCATTATAATTTTGAAAACCTGTTTTAGACACACAGCTGTTCTTCACGATGGCGCCATGTGGGTGTTTGGTGGTATGACTGATCTCAATGAGAGACAGGACTGCTGGAAATTTGATTTAGGTAAGATTTTTTTCCAGTATTATTGGATTAGAACCGGTTCTCAGCCATACTAACAAAACTGATTTTTATCGTAGTCGAACAGCCGCCAATTTAAATTCAGTTACAAAAAATAAAATAAAAATATAATAAAGTTCTAGATTTTCTATGGAGGGTGGGTAACATTCCCAAAAATAGTAGTAAACCTTCCCTGGACCTAAAATTAGCTTTACTTTAAAGAAGAACTATATCGGTTCATCAGTTAGCGAGATCCTACGCTACAGACAGACACATAGACATTCTGTTACTTTTATATAAGGTTGATATTTAATTAATTAATTTAGTTGGGCGAACCTGGCGGCCTGTCCGGAGTAAACCTGGCCCTGGATTCCTGCACTCACACTCAGCCGTCAAATTTCTCAATTCTATGCTTCTCTTTGGTGGAGAGAGAGAGGGACAAACTCTGAATGAACTATGGAAATTTCATTTCGGTAAGACTGGTTAATGTTATTGTTAATTACAAAAGTAAGGAGCTTTTAAAAATAGAATTTTGAAATATATAAAAAGGTATTATAGTAAAAAATCAAAGCTTTTCTATGTTTCCAGTCCGTCCAAAATGGATCCTGCTCTGATCATAAATATGTTTGAATTTGCTTATTGATTTACAGCTTACATGGAAATTTTGAAAGCTGAAAAACTCGATAATTACTGTGAGATTGTCATTATGCCAATTCATAAAAAAAGATTTTTTAAGCTTTTTAAACCATAAATACTAGTACTTGATTATTGAGTAGCTTTGTTTAAACTATCTTAAATATAAGATAGAAGCCTATATAGTATGTATGAATTGCGTCAAATTTTTATAGGAATGGTGAATGGATAAAATAAAAGTTAAAAGTGCAAAGTATATAAAAGAGTTCTCGGCCAAATCACATAAAGTGTCAAGTGGACCACTACTCCCCCCCCCCACCCCACCCCTTCCAGGTCATTGAATAATATTAAACATGAATTTTTTTTCGCAAATGTTAATACTTTGGTATTGGTTGAAGATTCACCTTACAACACCACGAATTTATAATTTTCTATACTTCTTAAAATAAACCGGATGGGTTGAAGAGAAGGGATACGGCTTACTAGTGATTTGATGGAATTCTTTGGAAATGTGAAAGTTTTTCTACTTTTGATTACACTAAACTATCTTAGCTATCTCTCCACTCACACATAGATACATTTATATACCAGGGATTAGGGATCAGTAATTGTATAAATAAAATATTAAAATTTAAAAGGTTTGTTTATTTTACTATACACATATGGATAAGCATTGTATACTCTTAATTCATTTTTGCATGTTATGACATTTTATGATATTATTAAAATACTAGATCGTCTAATGTTTTAACAAGAAAATTTAATAATTTTATCTGCCAGTTGCTAGTCCATTCCCTTGTTTATATACAGTATGGCTAAAAAAAGATATTGAAGCATTTCTCGTTTATAAAAGAACATTTCCGCACCAGTATTTGAAACTTTTGGCGTTATCCTTCGAAGTGCCTAATCAAAATATCCTTTTTTTTAAAAAAAAAAAAAAAAGGCACTTTAACGGACAAAGCTCAAAATGACTCAAAAATCAGGGGTTTTGGGGTTTTCTTTCCCACTTCTCCTCTCATCTCCCTCATTTTTATGACGTCATATGGCTGATTTTTGAGTCATTTCGGGCTCTGTCTTTTATGTAAATAAACGAACTAATTCTTTACGTTCAAACAGTGTATTTGGTAAAAGTGATAAGAAACCAACCTGTTGTTGTGTATAGAAATACTGTGAAGTGGACAAACTTTTCTATTGACCTCTTATTGCACATTTACAACATTAAACTGCACAATCACACACACACACACATACACTAACTCTCCAAGACAGATACACAAACGAACCATTGCACACAAAAAATACTTTAAAGCAAAAAGATACAATTCTTTATTCAAAAGTAATTAGATCTCTAAATGGGTAGATAAGGAATGCAGCTATAACTATACGAGCTTAGCAGTAAACCTGCGTCAGGTTTTTGCCAATTTTTTAGGAGGTGAAACGGATAGGTCAACTCTTAAGTGAATGTTTCCAAATTTTGATTTTATTTTAACACATTCGTGACGAGCTCCCAAAGTTTAAAGTTATGATTTAACGGGGTTCAACAAAATAGATTTTTTCAATAATTACTCAACAGAATTAAAAAAGTAAGGTGTCCAATTAAAGATCTTACTATTTTTGTTCATAATGGCAATTTTCTTCTTTTTTTGTTGCGTTTTAGTACCTTAAACCAATTTGATTTTTTGAAACTTAAATTACTTCAAAAATAAGAGTTCTACAAAAAAGAAACGGTTGCATATCTAAATTCTATAGATCATTATGCATCTACTACTTACTAAAAACACAGACTAGCTAGTAATGACACTTTCTTTAAAGCAAAAATATTTTCTATTCTATTAAATTGTTCTGTTAAAGGGTAAATGTAAAAATTCCTTTTATAAAAATATTCCCTGAACTACTGTATATGGAAGAGTGAAAGATAAATAGTATCAATGTAAAGAATAAACATTATCAGTAAACAATATAAAACCATCCTATTATACTTCAATACCCAGGGTAAACCCTACAGAAAAAGAATATTTGTTTTTTACAAATATAGAATTTATAAAAAAAATATCTTAGATTAGATGAAATGAAAGTCTATTGGAACAAGGATGACAACGAACATGAAAGCGAAGCGTAAGAAATAAGACAAACGGTCAAACGAACATAAACAAATGCACAGTGATTGATCAATTTAAAAAAACGGATAATCATTAATAATAAGAATTTTATGTCAAAAATACTTTTTTAGAACTGATGCTTTACTGGTATTAATCTTACAAATTTTATTTCATAAATCGTGGATAACTGACTATAATACGATATGTTTGATGATTTTAAAGTATAGCTCAGAACTGGTCCTAATCCAGCGGATTTAAATCGACGGTTTCGAAGCCATACTGGAAATTACTTGTTGACGATTATTTTATTATACTTCTTTCTTTTTTTAGCCACTGAAGTTTGGGAGAGGCTGGGCACAGCACCTCCAGGCACCACCTCTGCCAGCCAACAACAGAAAACAACTGGCAACAGCAGCAGCAGCAGTGGTGGTCACTCCGCTGGCGGCTGGCAGTCCGGTCCGGGATCACAGATGAACGGTGGTGGGAGCCAGGGACCGCATCAGTGGGCTGGAGGTGGTGGTGGGGCAGCAGCGCAGCAACAAGTGCCACATCCACGGGCACAATCCATTGCTCTTGTTTTTACACAGTTCAGGTAAAATATTTTCTAGTATGACTCCGAATCGGATTTATATCCGCTGAATAAAACGGGTTCTGAGCTATACTATATAATCATGTATCGTATCATAGAGAATTTTCCCAGCTTATACCAACAACGCAATTAATTCGGGGGGAAAATCACGAAACATATACGTGTTTTTCAGCTGTCGTTGGGGGCAACACTTCGTAAAATTTACGACCTTTCCATTTGCCCCCCAAATATTATTTTTGATGTATTTCGCTTGTTGGTTATACCTTATACCTGGAATTTTTCACAAATAATGAAACAAACATCATAAAATTAATCCTCGCTTTGATGGCGGTGCCAGCGGTCCCCGGGGCCAACAAAATTGAAATTCATTCTATAATTTTTATTCCTCTATCCGTAATAATTCACCGTTTCAATGATCATTTTTATGATTATGGGAAATATTAATTTTACGTCCATTGGCCCACACCTGTTTCTTAGGTAAACATTTGTTGAATTTCTAGAATATTCCATTATAAAGTTTCCACAAGTTTTGATCAGATATTATTCTCTAAGGAGCAAGTATCTGTGTGTGTGTGTGTGTGTGTGTGTGTGTGTGTGTGTGTGGGTATGTGTGTGTGTGCAAGTGTACAAAATAATATCAAATTCACTTCTGCATAAAGTCACAACTGCATTTTTACAAAAGAGGTTTCATTGAAATGGAAAAATATTACATGGATCGCACACCACATTGTTATGTTCTCTAATTAAGTGAAACAAGCAGCGGGCTAAATTTCATTCCCCCTTACATCACCTCTTCTCCTACTGGATAAACTAATTGATCAATAAATGAGTTCTATGTTAGCAAGCTTAATTGACGACAATTTTTCCCCTGTATATTCTACATCCATTGTTATTGAGAAGAATGCTTTTGTAAATTAATAGCTCCCTTTATCCCCCCTCCCCAAAGAAAAAAAAATGGCTTTGGGGGGTTGGATATATAAAGAGGTCTGCAAGGATGGGGGTTTAAAAATAAGTGAATGCCAACCTTTCGAGATTTTTTTTTTGGGTGGGGGGGAATTAACCAGTAAATCGAATATAAAATCTAAAACCTTTTTTAAGATTTGGAAGAGCGTGTATCACTCAAAAGCTTAAAGCTCATTCATGCATTATAAAACTAACCAAGACCGCACTCGGTCATAGAAGCGTAAATTTAACCATTTAAAACAAGATTAAATCAACCTGATATAAAGTCTCATATTCATGTGTGTGTATCTTAAAATATAAAGTAGTAAGGTTTTTTGTCTGGAGCTTAAGATCTTGGAAATTACTGGTCTGATTTGGATGTACTTTTCAGTAAAGATTTATAAATGTCTAGAGGTGGTTTTAGGCTATATTTCTGATCTTTCCCGCCCCCTCAACCCTCCCCAGAAGCAAATATCTTTAAATATAGATCAAATTAAACTCTATAATTAAAAAATAAAAAGCGTTAGAGAAAAAAGGGTAGGTATTCATTTTTAAAAAGGTTATATATTTCCCCATATTTGTTCAAATAGATATGTAATCAGAAAGATAAGAAATTATGAGTAAAAAAGTAAAACTCCGTCAATGACAGAGGGAAACCATTGCTTTTAGAAATGCTACGAGTCTAAGAAAAGAGAAAAAAAATTCCAATGCATTTTACAACAGATTTTAGAGATAGAAAAAAAGATCAGTATAGGGGAATTTTAAATAGAAAATTTTTTTTTAAAAAGAATTATAGAGTTTGTAAAGGTAAAATGCTGAATTTACTGTCTTTTTTGGCCAAGTATCTATGCAGATTAATTTCTTTTTACTTTTGTTATATTTTTACAGGTACAAATTTTTTCTATAGTTTTTTAAAAACTTTCTTCTGTACTCTAAATCTATTTTCTGTACTTTAAAGAACAAGACAATGGACGAGAAACTGATGACCCCCCCCCCCCCCCCCAATTCTATGATAAACAAAATTACCCCTTATTTAGATATAATAATTTATTTGTTGAAAATTAAATTTGTAAAATGCCAGTTTGTAAAACCCTCTAAATATTTAGTAAAAATCTACAACGTTGCTAAACTAACGAATGGAGACGTTTTCTAGAAAATAAACCCAAAACTGTTATGTAGATTTTTAAATAAAACTGATATGATATGATTTTTTTTACTGCTTTACCCTGTCAGACCTGTGGGCATTGAATTCCAGTTGTCTATATGTCGATCAATTCGACTATAGTAAAGCATTTAATAAAATTGTCATTTATAATACGTCAAACTTATGACCAAATTATAAGCTTTTTTGTCTGTGGCAAAGGATCTCGCTTACCCAGCTGAACTGATATGGTTCTCCTTTACAGTGAAGCTTTTTACAGGTCCAGGAAAGGTATTTAATTAACTATTTTGGGGGAGGGTATCTCACCCTCCCAATAAAAAATGAGCCCTCCTAAAATCTTTTTTTTAATTTTTCTTTTTGAAACTTCAAATGAAAATGGGGAAGGGATAGTTCCCCCCCCCCCCCCCACCCGCCTTAATTACCCCAAGAGGCTTCTAAAATCTTAGTTAAATAATAATAACAAACAAAAAAAGTAAACATGTTATTTTCCCTATATTCTTGTGCTTTTCAATAAAATCTATTTTATTCGTATTTAGATAAAAACTTTTTTTTATTTAATCTTAAATGCATTTTATTAGTTATTGTTGTAAAAAATGAACTTAAAATCTTTCTTTTTTCATTCAATTTTAAAGATTTTGAATATAGGTCATATATTTTTACAGCATATATCTGCAGCTACCGCCTCCTGCACAATTTTAAGCCAGTAAGCAGCTGGGGCCGCAGCTGCTAGGATGTTTGGACAATCTCAAGCGTAATATTGCAGCTGTCGCAGCTAAAAAGCAGCTCCCGCAGCTGAGGAGATCAAAAATTTATTTAGATTTTAAGAACATTATTTTATATTTGTTTGATAAAATTTGAAAAATGTATTACATTTTGGAATAAATTTGTACTGAATTTTTCAATTCACTATAAAATTTTGGGTTAAATGGAGTGGAAATTTACATGGATGCCAGGGATATGACAAAGCAGTGAAAAATATTTTCTTACCACTTAAAAGCATGACATCAAATCAGATATCGGTTATTGTGTTACTTTTTTCGACTTGTTTCGAGTTAAAAAATATTTTTTTTCAGATTTCATTTTCTTTTATCATTGATAAATGTTGTTTTTCCTTAGAATGTATTTTGTTAGGCAGGATTGATTTTCATGTTTTTTGTACTTTCTACAAAAGTAAAAGAGTATTATTTTTCTGAAATATTATTTTCTACTAACAAATTTGAAAATTCTATATTGAATACAAGCAGCTACGCCCCTAGAGGCCTCTAGGAGCACTAAAGGGGGGAAGGGGGGTTAAATTCGATAAACCAATTTTTATTTAGATTTTTAAAAAAGGGGCTGTTATCTATAGAGGGTGATGGTACCCCCCCCCCCCCCAAGATAGCTATAAACCTTCCCAAAACCTATGAAATGCTACCCTGTAAAAGAGAACCCTATTGGTTCAACGGTTAGCAAGATCCTTCGGTACAAACAAACAAACAGACAGTGATCCTGTTACTTAAATGTTTGTTAAAATTTTGTTAAAATATTATTATTTTATTTTTATTTGGTAGATGTGGGGGAGAAGTAAGATATATGGAGCGGCCAGCTCAAGACTACTTCAGTGTCTCCAACACAACAACAACATCTTCATCTGGAACAGCCACCAACAGCTCTTTCTCTTCTTCCTTCTCCTCCTCGGTGAAGACCTCCACAGTATCCACGCCAAAGTTGTCCAGACCCTTCCGTGCCATGGCGAGGCTCAAAGAGGAAGCTGAATCTGTTCTTGACAACAGGTGGATATTTTAAATAACAATTTACTGTAAGACTTCGAAACCGATTAATATCCGCAGGATTAGAACCGGTTCTCAGTCATATGAAAAAGATCGTGTATTGTATCGTATTTAGACATAAGGCTAACAAAACTGGACTTCATCATTTAATTCTTCATTAAATTATCCGTGAAAGCTGTCTATAATACGATGCGATAAATAACTATTACTGTATGCGCGAGGAAATTGAATCCTTATAGAACAAATATGAGTTTGAATTGTAATGTTTTTAAATGTTTTAGAACTGAAGGCAAAAAGTACAAATTTCTGTCAGCTGACACGTGCTGTGATGACGATGATGACGACGACTTTTCCGACGACATTTTTGATTCCAGCGGGGAAAATCAGCTGATAGAGTCAAGCATCCAGAATCTTTCCAAAAAGTCCGCGGACTCTGCGCGCAACTTGTCCCGGCTATCACGTGACCTCTACAGGGATTTGACCCGACCAAATCAGTTTCAAAGGTTGAATGGCGGGGACCAAACGGCGCCAACGGGAAATGCTTCAACTCAGGTATGGAACATTTTAAAGTGCTAAATGGCAAGAGCTGATCTACTGAAGGACAGACATAAAGTCGTACACATTAGCTTGGATATTAATAATCATCTTTCAGTTTCAGAGTATATTGTTTTCAGGTAAAATCAAGCTTATCTTGTGATAAAATTTTGCTGTTGTTTAGGGACCAGGGACCAAACTAGGCATCTCTGCAAGCACTACAGCCAACTCAACAACAGCCACAACTAACAATAACAACAACAACCATCAGTCCATCCTCAAGCCTCTAGCAAGGGTCAGTCAGGAATGGAACATAAATATAACCTTGATTTCCAGAAAAAGTTGTATATCACACCCACAAGTACATGTTACCATTAAAACATAACATGGTAGTCATTATTTCCTTCTCCTGTTTTTAACATTTGATGTTTAGTGCCAATAAATAATGATGTTATACTGGCCCACCATTAGTCAATTAAAATGTATATTGGCCTGCCATTGATAATTTAGTATGTGTATTTGCATATCATTGGTCATGTGTAATGTGTATGACGTCATTTTTTTATAGGCACTGTAAAGAGCCTCCAACTTTAGTCAAGTCTTAATGACAGATAATTGACGAAGATGTTTTTTTTTTTAATTTATCCAATTGTGTTAAAATTGTAAAATTGAAAGGTTATTTATACCATAATTATATCAGATAAATTTGATACGATTGAGTCAATACTCCTCTTCCTACGCGCAGTTCAATAACGAGAGCACGGAGTCCCTGGTGGAGTCAACGAGCAGCCGGGCGGGCAGCCAGAACAGCTTGAGGTTGAGCAGGAGCTCCTCGAGACTTAATACTGCATTAGATCAGGTATACATGCTTTTTGACGTAGTCTTCCTTGTTATCTTTAATCTTTTGTTGATGAAAATGCAAACATTTTTGTTGCCAATTGGCAGACAACAGATTTTCAATCACCTTTTTTGTTCTGGCATTACCTGTTGCCATTATTACCAGAAACCTATAGAACAATTGTTCAGAAAGAATAGCAAGAAATTTAATGAATTTGATCCAAACAAAGTTTTTGTGGCAAATTGCAAGATTTGCACAACCATTCCTCATTCACTTGCAACCATTTTCTATTTTTCAAGTTTTCCCGCTCTCTACTATGTGTTTTCCCGCCCTTTTTAAAAGCGAAGTTTTTCTATAATTAGGGTCAGTCCGTACGTCCGTCCGTAACGGATAGCTTTTTTGTTAATTTAGGCATGTTAGAATTGTCCTATCGATTTCAAATTTTGCATGGTGATTCCTTTAATAGTTAGGTACGATTTAGAAAGCGTAGCAACTCTATAATCATCACCAAAATGTCCGTACGTCCATTTTAAACATGTTGATTTTTTTACTTTTTATAACAACAAATTTTTATGGGATCTAATCATCCGATTGATCTGATTTTTGGCATATTAATTCCTGGGACAACAAAGTATAATGTAATAAGCGAAGCAACTTTATAATCAAGTCCTAAAAATGTAAGTATGTCCATAAACATTATCCTGAATCAAGCAGTTTTTCAACAAATTTACTTACAATTTTGCTTTGACTCTTATACATTTTTATTATGATTATTCAGTTCTGACACTATACAAGTGTTAATGTCCGTTTGTCCTACCGTTATAGTGCTTCGCTTTTATGGATGTTGTCATCCTTGTTTCTTTATGCGTTTCCCGCCACTAATGAAACCAAAGAAATATTCTCCAGGATTGACAACTAATTTGGGAAATGTAGACAGGCGAGGATTTTCAAGTTTTAAGTGCAATTATGTTGTGTGTGTGTGTGTGTGTGTGTGTGCATGTGTGTGAGTTAGTGGGATGTTGTTAGTGTCAAACTGTGTGGGTATGTATGTCCTCCTAAGTGGGTATGTTTGTGTGTGTGTGTGTGTGTGTGTGTGAGTGTGAGTGCAGAAACCTCACACAGTGCACTTGTTTTACATCATTTTTTATTACAAGCGTAGCTGCTATACAATTCATATCATACTAAATTGTTATTCTAAGGTTTTTTTTAAATCCATATAATTTGTTACTATGACCTCTTAAGTATGGAAGGGTAGTGATCTGTATTTCAGACAATAGCTTAGAACCATTCCATTACCCTTTCCAGAAAAGCAGAAACTCTCTTCTAAAAATCTACCTTCTTAAAATCAAAATTGAATACATTTCCAGAAAAATGAAAACCAAATTATTACATAAATATTACAAAAAGTTTCTTTGGCTTATTTTATTCTTGTTTAAAATTGGAAGAGTAATAGGTGCACCTTTTTAAAATTTATTATTACCAGGATTGAAAAAAAAAGTAAAAGACATATAATGGGGTATTCCTGTCCAGTTTTTTGTTTAGGAATGAATATTTCTTACCCGAGGGAATAAATGATGGACCGATAGGTCATCATTTATTCACGAGGGTAAGAAATATTCATTCCTAAACAAAAAACTGGACAGGAATATCATTCTCATTTAAACAAAAACTCATTTTTATGCTAGTAAAATGTGGTTAAATTTTGGTTTTTAAATTTCATTTATTTCCCTGGTATAATTTTTCTTTCTTTTAGTAATTAATAAAAATTCTAAAATCTTCCAAAAAAAATTAAAAATCTTCTAAAAATGATACCCGGGATATAAATGATCATACCCGGGAAATAAATGGGGTATTCCTATCCAGTTTTTTGTTTAGGAATGAATATTTTTTACCCGAGGGAATAAATGATGCACCGATAGGTCATCATTTATTCACGAGGGTAAAAAATATTCATTCCTAAACAAAAAACTGGATAGGAATATCATTCTCATTTAATCAAAAACTCATTTTTATGCTAAAATGTGGTTTAATTTTGGTTTTTAAATTTAATTTATTTCCCTGGTATTATTTTTCTTTCTTTTAGTAATTAATAAAAATTCTAAAATCTTCCAAAAAAAATTAAAAATCTTCTAAATGATACCAGGGATATAAATGATCATATCGGGGAAATAAATGAATATTTACATCCACTATTTAAGGGGTCGTTTATATGGGAATGATCTTTTCTATTATATAGATTTTTTATTTGTCCAATAAAATCTCACTACCTACCTAACAATTTGAGTTTTACATTTCAGAGAAGCTCTATATTGGTCATTCAGAAAATTTTTAATAATTTAAAATTTTTTATATTTAAACATAGAAAATTGTAGGTAATCTCCATGCTATCTCCATGCTACACCTAATGTTTTTTTGTATTCCCCCCCCCCCCCCCCAAAAAAAAAAAAATACTCGGATAGTGAATATGAATCTTTTAATCGGCCATTGAAAGAATTTTGAGTTTTTGGCAACATTTCTACATGCATACAGTTTTTAAGCAGTATTATGAAATTTATTTTCTTAATAACATTTTCAATGCCACATATGACACATAACTGAGAGTTGGAATTTTTTGAATATCTTCATCCTGGCGGGCACAGGATGCCAGCAAACCTGGCAGGGTCATCCAGGTAAAGAGCAAAAATATTTTTTTGACTTAAACAAAGCATTTTATCTTATTAAAGTACTAAAATATCCTCTAGTAGTACATTCTCATATGAAATACAGGTGTTAAAGTCAATTTCAGGTTCCAGTTATGATCCTGCAGGTCCTGATCCTCCAGCTCTCCAGAAATCTTTAGAAGGCTCCTGTGACCGCAATTTTTGACTTAGAGACTTCAAATTTTAAACTTAAGCTTTCCTTACATGTCTACATAACGTATTAAAATTTAATAAAGATACACCGCCGTTTTCATGCCGACCGCCGACTGCGTCGGCTGGCAGCTGCCAAGTACAGCTGCGGCCGCTGAAATTTATGTTTTGATTTTTTCAATATAAAATTTACATACAGATAAACATTTTCTGTAAAAACATTGTTCTTCTAACTTCAAAAATAAGAAAATTACAGCCGTTTGAAATTTTTCAGTAAAAAAGGACCAAAAAACAAAGGTTGTTAAATAAAGGGGTGAAGGAAGCGAAAATTGACTTTGACTCACTTAAGGTCGGAAATTCATTATCAAACAGGGGACTTGCACAAAAAAAATTAGCCCTCTAGATCTAATAGGAACTGAGATAATATGGGGGGGCGTTGAACGCCCCCCCCCCCCCCCCGACTGATTAAGGTGCGGCAAGGGGCCCGACTGTAAGGGGTTAATATCCGGTAGTTAAGAACCAGTTCTGACCACACTGACTGGCGGCCCATCGTGGATTTTTTGAATATCCGTGGAAAGCTGTCAATAATACTATGCGAAAAATAACTATTAAAAGATTTGAGCTGTAATGATTTGCCTATTCTGCAAATATTAATTCTGCATACCCAAGTTGTCAGACACTTTACAAACTTCTAAAATTTGGTGCACGTCTACAACATTTGTGTGTGTGTGTGTATGTGTGTGTGTGTGTCTGTGTGTGTGTGTGTCTGTGTATGTGTGTGTGTGTGTGTGTGTGTGTGTGGTTGTCTGTAATCTGTATGCATATATATATTTGATGAATGAATCTGAGGTTGATGGAAAGAATTCTAACAAGATAAATGTCTCAATTTGTTTCCTTACATCTTTCAATTTACAGTTTTCATACATTTTTATAGACAAATTATTAATAGATTTATGTCAAAATTTGTCTTTTTACATTTGTAAAGATTAAAATGGCTCGGCGGGCTTTTTTAGGGGGCCTGTTAGGAATAATTTGCGACTGATGCTAGTTAATGTTAAAACAGCTAATATTTTTTTGCTGTTTTTTATAATACTAGCGGGTGCGGCCCTACCTTCTAGGGTCTTTGTATTCAAAAAGAATAAGAATAGAACATAAAAATCACAGAAAACTATTCTTAGGCTCAAATCTAAAAATGTAAAAGCCTAAGGATATGTAGCCGGCTGTGAATGCGAGTTTAAAACAATGCACAAAATAATTTCAAATATTTTTTGAATATTTATTTATATTAAATAAATTGTATATTTTTGTTTATAAGATAAACTCCAAAAATTGTAAATCTTAATCTGATATTGTTTATCTCTATGAAGATTTAAAAGCTAGGTATTGATTTTCTATTTATATATCTTTAAAACTTTTAGAATTTCTTTTTCGTCGTATTCTTGATGGTTTTTTCTACTTATTTTGTCCATTTGACAATATTTGTCCAACAACCTAAAGAAAAATGCGCATATGACACTATGTAAAGTAACATCCAACAGATAATCATGCCCTTGAATATTTAATACCTATATTTGCGACAACTTTTGTTTTATATAATCTTCCAATTTTTAACATTTACAAAAAGGTCTGCTTAATTGCTTCAAGATCTATATCTATATAGGAAACAAATGTTTATAAATGAGCTCAAGTTTTCCAATCGAAAGGTGATTCAATTATGCTGTAATAACTCTCATTGGCTGCTTAGATAAATCATTTTATACTATTTTTCATATTATTATATATAAGCATGCTGATAAATAAGGAAAGCTTTATAACGAAATGGCAATCAAGACTAATAGTAATAGCTAACAAAAAACTAAAAAATAAAGATGACAACATCCAAAAGTAGCGAAGCTCTTAAAAATAACAGTCACAGCATATCCTTCTCAAACAAACAGAGGGACTTGTATATTAAGTTGAAGAACAGATGCCCTGTGGTCATATGAAGCTTCACATATAATGGAAGGGAGACAGCATAAAGTGTCACTAAAGAAATGACGTCGTACAATAAAATTGACCAATGAGATGCCAGTATACACTGTAATTGACCAATGGTAAAATTTATACTGGCCTCTCATTGGTCACTTTTTATCGTATAACGTTATTTTTTGGAGGCACTTTATTCTGTCTCAATGGAAAGGGACAAAGTGACTCAAAAGAATGTGACGTCATAAAAATCAGGGATGAGGAGAGGAGGAGTGTGATAGAAAACCCCTAAAAAAGAGATGGGTAATCCTTTATTTTTATGACGTCACATGGCTAATTTTTGAGTCACTTTGTCCCCTCACCATATAATATCAGTTTATCGAATATCCAAAAATATTTTTTCATAGTTTAAAATCAAGTTCCCCAAAATAACGGAAAGACAGACATACAGACGGAAATTTGAACTGTAGAGTAGCTTCAATATAAGCAAACTTACCCAGAAATATATATTAGTGTGGAGTAATAATGGATATAGAATATACGGGGATATTATGACACGGGAAAAATTGTTGTCAATTTAAGTTGCTAACATGGAACTTATTAATTGGTCAGTTCGTTCATCCAGTAGGAGGAGAGGGGTTGGGGTAAAGGTGGATAGAGGGTATCATTATTTTAGCCCGCTTCGAGTTTCACTTTATTAGATACCATGAAAATCTGGTGTAACATCCAAGTAATAATATTTTCATTGGAGTAATGGTAATATGACAGCATAGAATTGATATATTTCCTTGTGATTGATATCATATACTTACACATAAACCTACACACACACACACACACACACAACTCAGAAAGTAATCCAATTATATAAAGTAGTATGGTTCTTTTATCTTAATATTTTAATAACTACCGAACCGATTAAGTTCTTCGATTAGGAAAGCCTCACATTGGTGAAATGGTTTTAGATTATTTTTTTTTTAGATTTAAGTCTTTGAATGGCTGAAGCTATATTTATGTCATTGTCCCTACATCTTCTTTATAGTATTTTTTCCCGATATCCATTCATAATTTATGAGCTTCGCTACTTATGGATGTTGTCATCCTTGTTTTTGTCTGAAACTTATCCCTTCGAACATAAAGCCCCATTAGGTAGGGGCGCTGCCGCTAGTATAGAATTAAATGTAATGATTATTGAATTTTAAATCATTCAGCCCCCCCTCCATAATTTGATGATTTCCTGTCTATTGTCCCGTCCTTTTAAAAATAAGTTTTATAAAATTAAACAGTTTTGCATGGGCAGAAGTATATTCAATTAATTATACTGAAAATAATTCCTATAGTGCTTTATGTCCCTCTCTCTGTAACTACATGAAAAAAAAAAACATTTTACTTTAGGCATTTCTCGTAAATATAATAGCTGTATGATTTTTAAAAGCAAAGCTTTTCTATAATTTGGGCCTGTCCGTCTGTACGTCACGGACAGTTAGCCCTTTTAGTTAATTTAAACAGGTTAGAATCGATTCCAAACTTTGCATGTGATTTCTGTAGTAGTTAGGGACAATTTAGAAATCGTAGCAACTCTATAATCGTTACCAGAATGTTTGTAAGTCCATTTTAAACATGTAGACAAAGAAAGCTACAAAAAGAAGATCAAAATTATACATACCAAAGAAATACAGGAAAATATCAAAAACCTTGGAAACAATCCTGTGCTGAATGCCCATGCCCCACAAGTAAACAACAATGAAAGAGATCTACCCAGGACAACTAGATCCACACTCTCGCAACTTAGATCTGGCCACAGTATCTTTCTAAACACATACAAGTCTAGACTCGACCCAACAGTGAACAAGAAATGCCCGAACTTTAAAATAGGCCTACACACTACAGCTCACTTGGTCAAATGTAAAGCTAAACCAACAACTCTCAATGTTCGCGCCCTCTGGAACACCCCTCTGATGCTGCTAAGTTCCTTGGAATCCCCCTTCAGGGGCCCCACGACGACCATGGATAGAATGGATAAGATGTTTGGGCTAAACAAACAAACATGTAGATTTTAAACTTTTTTAACAACAAATTTTTATGTGAAAAAATTATTCGATTGATCTAATTCTTGGAATACTGATTCCTATAAAAACAAAGTACAATGATATAAGCTAATCATCACTATAATCAAGTCCTAAAAATGTAAGTATTCATTGAACAATATCCCGTATTTAAGCAGTTTTCTTCAACAAATTTACTTAAAATCTTGTTCCATATAGTTAAATGGTCGAAGGTTCCATTTTGCAGATGAATGCAAAATCAGAGAATTTATTTAACTCTCAGTCACAACTCACAAAATATGTTTTTACACAACAGTAACTTGTCTCTGATATTTCCATGTAGTGAAATAAATGAATAACTGGCGGCTTCGATCCTAGAGACCTCTTGGGTTAGTAGTCGAAGTCAACTCCTAACCCACTTTAAATTTTATTTTTTTTAAAATAGGTATAAAACTTCCCACGACTTAAGCTTCATATTAGAGGAGAACCATTTCGGTGCAGAGGTCAGCAAAATCCTTTGCTACAGACAAAAAAAAACTTACTACTTTATAGAATAAGAGAAAGAGAATAGCTTTTCTCGTATTCATTTGAATCCGGTGGATAGGAACCGGTTCTCATGAATACGAAAAAACTATGTCTAGCATCGTATTATATCCAGTTTTCTACGAATATAGAAATGTACAATCATAAGATTAAAACTAGTTTTTTTAGCCGGTGCCTTTGGCACCACGGGGCTAAAAAAAACTAGTTTTAATCTTATAATTGTACATTCTATATCCGCGGAAAGCCGTTTATAATACGATACAAGAAATAACTATTATACATTAATATGGTTTAGTAGATATTTACTTTTTATATATCATTGTACCCTGCTATAATGTACAAATACTTTAGTAGATACTTGCTGTTTATATATCCTTGTACCCTGCTGTGTTGTATGGATACTTTAGTAGATATTTGCTGTTTATAAATCCTTGTACTCTGCTGTGTTGTATGGATACTTTAGTAGGTACTTGCTGTTTATATATCCTTGTACCCTGTTGTGTTGTATGAATACTTTATTAGATATTTGCTGTTTATAAATCCTTGTACTCTGCTGTGTTGTATGGATACTTTAGTAGGTACTTGCTGTTTATATATCCTTGTACCCTGTTGTGTTGTATGAATACTTTATTAGATATTTGCTGTTTATACATCTTTGTACCCTGCTGTGTTGTATGGATACTTTAGTAGATATTTGCTATTTATATATTCTTGTACCCTGTTGTGTTGTATGGATACTTAAATACATATTTGCTGTTTATATATTCTTGTACCCTGTTGTGTTGTATGGATACTTTAGTAGATATTTGCTATTTATATATCCTTGTACTCTGTTGTGTTGTATGGATACTTTAGTAGATATTTGCTGTTTATATATCCTTGTACCATGCTGTGTTGTATGAATACTTTAGTAGATATTTGCTGTTTATATATCCTTGTACCCTGTTGTGTTGTATGGATACTTTAGTAGATATTTGCTATTTATATATCCTTGTAATCTGTTGTGTTGTATGGATACTTTAGTAGATATTTGCTGTTTATATATCCTTGTACTCTGCTGTGTTGTATGGATACTTTAGTAGGTACTTGCTGTTTATATATCCTTGTACCCTGTTGTGTTGTATGAATACTTTATTAGATATTTGCTGTTTATATATCCTTGTACTCTGCTGTGTTGTATTGATACTTTAGTAGATATTTGCTGTTTATATATCCTTGTACTCTGCTGTGTTGTATTGATACTTTAGTAGATATTTTCTGTTTATATATCCTTGTACTCTGCTGTGTTGTATTGATACTTTAGTAGATATTTGCTGTTTATATATCCTTGTACCCTGCTGTGTTGTATGGATACTTTAGTAGATATTTGCTGTTTATATATCCTTGTACCCTGCTGTGTTGTATGGATACTTTAGTAGATATTTGCTGTTTATATGTATCCTTGTACCCTGCTGTGTTGTATGGATACTTTAGTAGATATTTGCATCCCATAAACAACTGATATCATATTTGCTCAAACTTTGCCGCATTTTGATGATATCCCTCATAATTCTATTGGACCACCCAAAAACACCCACTTTTTCCCGTGTTAATAAACATGTCTTTTAAGCCCTAATAAGGCAATACCCTACAGGCTATTTTGTACTTAATTAAACTCAACCCTTCATAAAATAAGCCTAAAAAAATCCCTTTAAAAAGGAAAAAAATTGGGGGCCTTTTTGGATGTTCAAAAAATTATTTTACAGCGTTTCCTCACCATATCTTAAAATGCTGTGAAACAATTTAAACTTAAAATTGAAATGCAAACAATGAAAATCAGAAAAAAAAACTTTTTATTGAGTTTCACGAGAAAGTTTTTTTTTTGGAAATTATGTTTAATAAGTCACTTATTTATCTCTATATAAAACCAAAGAATACAATATCATTTCAAGGTAAATTCGAATCAGACAATGGAATATATTCAATACTAGCGGCTACGCCCCTATAGGCCGCTAGGGGCACTTGAGGAGGGGAGGGTCGAATTTGATAACCCAATTTATTATTTTAGATTTAAAACGAAAAAGTAAATAAAAAATTGGGGGGGGGGGATTTTTTTTGTGAGGGGGGGTGTACCCCCATTTTTAAATTTAGTTTTGAAAAAAATTGGGGGGGGGACTTGTTTTCTAGGGGCGATTTCTCTTGGGAGGGTTGTGGTAACCCCCCCCCCCTCCAAAAAAAAAAAAAAACCTCAAAAAATAGTTATAATCCTTCCCCGGGACCTATGAGAATCTACCCTGTTAAGGATAACCCGATCGGTTCAGCGGTTAGCGAGATCCTTCGGTGCAAACACACAGTAAAACAGACATCCTGTTACTGTAGTAAAAGGATTAATGAAATTACAAGGACAGACAGGCAAACCCTGAATGTAAATATATAAAATCTTTTCTTTTAATTTTTTTGGAATTTAGAAATATTTCTTTTCTGTATTTCACTCCAATTTTTATGAAAATGCAAAATATATATTTATTCTTTTTTCTTTTATAATAGTTGTTGATTTATAATTGAATTAGCGGCTTTGCGGTTAGCGAGATCCTTCGCTACAAACAAACAGACAGAGAGACAGACAAACATCTTTCTTGTCGTTAACGTTACAGAGAAAATTAATTTTTATTGAGTAGTTGCGCTGCTAAAAATGCCATATTTTAAATTTAACCTCCGAAATTTTTATAATTTTCACCCTTTATAAATGGTTTCAAACACTGTTGAAAAAGTATTCAATTTTTTAAAAATCAAAATTTTTCTCTGATTTCACAGATCTTACTCATTCAATAAAGTAAAAGAGTAGCTGGGGCACGAGCCATATGTGACTCTACCCACGGGGGGACCCAGTGCTGAATTTTAATTGGGTCTTTGAATATCAGCGTCGGAATAATTAACAAAGCTAAGTCGCTACAAAATAGCGGAAGCAATTAGCTAACAAAACAAATAAGTCCCTATCACTTGGGCCAGTCAGTTGTTTGGACTATACATCAATTTTACATGCATTACAAATTCTTCAAATAGAACTTATTTCTAGAAATATAATATACAAAAAAATGTCTTTTTACTTAAACATACAGGGTCATTCAAGAGAAATGATTTTTTAAAAAACTTAATTATGCATAGAAAATAAAACAATTATGTAAAATCCTTTATATATTTGGAAAACCTATTATGAGACATTAATGTTTCAAATATTTGAAAATGATTATTTCAACAAATTATGTTCTAAAAACCGGTTTTTCCAAAGGCCTTTTTTTCGAAGATTTATTGATTTAAAGGGTGTGCAAAAAATAAACAAATTTTTAAAATTCAAATTGCTTGGCTTGTGTTAATAGTAAAATAATGTTGCGCATATCGTTGGAATCGTCATACGCTCTAATTTTTGAAAATATAAGACCCGCTTTTGTGCTTTTTATAGTTTAGGAGCTATGTTGAAAAATTTGAGAAAAAGTTTGAAAAGTTTTAAGAAATTGGAACATTTTACCTCGTAGCTCCTATACCATGCGTAGTACTAGAAAGGTTTTCATATGTTAAAAAAATAGAGCTTATGACGATTCTAACGATATGCATAACATTTTTCTACTATTAATACAAGCTGCGCAATTTGAATTTCAAAAAGGTGCACATTTTTTTACAACCTTTAAATCAATAAATCTTTGAAAAAAGGTCTTTGGAAAAACCGGTTTTTAGGACATAATTTGTTGAAATAATCATTTTCAAATATTTGAAACATAAATGTCTCATAATAGGTTTTCCAAATATAAAAAGGATTTTACATTATTGTTTTATTTTCTATGCATAATTAAGTTTTTAAAAAAATCATTTCTCTTGAATGACCCTGTAGATTTGAAAATGAATTATAAGTTTAAAATCTATTTTTAACAGTGTAGTATATTAATTTTTAATTTAGAGTTCTCAGTTTGAAAATTGTAATTTGCCACCACTTTTATTAACAGAACTGGAATTAAACTTTAAGTTAATGTTCCAACTTTTCACATAAACCTCATAAATTTATATTTTTCCCTCATATAATCTTGCTTTTTATCCAAATGGAATAATATTTCCTCAAATGGTCATAACACGAAAAATATATAAAAATATAAGGGATCTAAAGTGATAAGACAATGGACGATAATTTGATGAACATCCCGATTATGATACACAAAATTACCCCATCTGTAGAACCTAGTAAAAGTGTCTGACTCTGATGATGACGTAAAAAAATTAGCCAATGAGAGGCCAGTATACACTGTAATTGACCAATGGTAAAATTTATAGTGGCCTCTCATTGGCTAAGTTTTTTACGTCATAATCAGAGTCGGACACTTTTACTAGGTTCCATCTGTAGATTACAATTAGTGGTTAAATCGTTTAGACATTCGACAAATCAAAATTCAATAAAAGTCCAATAAAGCCAACGAATAAGGAAATGTTTTTTTTTTATAAAACTTTGGGGTCTATGGAAATAAACAGCTTAATGTTCTCTCTCTGAAATATATAAAAAAATTAATATTGAAAATTTATAGTTATTAAAAATGACACAAAAATTTACATATTAAAACATAAATATACTTGATAAAACTTATTAAAACCTTAACAAATGTATACATAAATTTAGATATACCTACAATAGAGAAATGGCAGCAAAGCTGTTTGGAACATACTCTTGCATTTTATTTTTAAAACAGTTTTAACCTTTCATGCTTTTAGTTAAATTACTGCAAAAATTTTATTTTATTTTATATCTATACTATTTTAGTTTATATTCATTTACAAGAATTTCAGTACAAGTAGATTTAACTAGAATAGTTTGAATAAATTTTAGTATGAATTATTGATTCAAATTATTTCAACTAATTGGATTAAAACTTTTTATAGAATTCATAATTATTCAATATTTGAATATTCACGGAATTTAATGCGTCAAATGCTATGATAAATTCAAACTGTACTTAATTTAATCATTTTTTTAACATTACCTCATAAGAGCGGGATTCTCCTTCGATTTAAGTGATCATATAGAGAATCCAGAGCATCATTCGTGTGTAATGGGATGTGATACTCTAACACCCAAGGATGTTAGGTTAAATAACATCTATCAGACAACCAACCCTTTGATTGCACGACCTTTGTCTAAGAAGTCCTAACTGTGCATGGTAATGAGTTGTGCCTGTTTATGGGCCAATGCATTTCCCCTATTCTTACTTTTTATATCGAGTACCTGACATAGCAGCAGTAGGAACCATTTTTAGGAACCATTTTTAAGTTATGGCGCGGTGTCGGCCTCTACGGCGACGAGTGGATGCGCTAAGTGTTCAGCCACGAACTTAATTTATAAGTCTTTATATCTCTAAAATATGAATTGATGTGTAGAATATACTTGGATATTATGACAGGGGAAACATGTGCGTTAATTTAGGTTGCTAACTCGCTTATTAGTCAATTCGTTCATTCAGCAGTAGTTAAGGGGATGGGGTAAAGAGGGTGGATGGGGGGAAATCATCATTTTAGAATGTTACACTTTTTTAGAGAACATTATGTTAAAATTCAATTTTTGCAAGGTTTGAAACCTCAAACATCAAAAGTCTGGAAAAATAATCCCCCCAAAATATTATTATCTTCCATTATTTCAGGACGACGACTTTTCTGGACTTCCTCGGGACCCGCTCTCTGTGCCAAACTTTCAATTACTCAACCTGAATTCTTCCTCGGACCCGGAGGACATGAGTTCGGAGCTCTCTAATCCACAGTGCTTTCTACCAGCTGGAGGTAATATTCATTTGGGTTACGGGTGGTCTAATCATGTAGCAAGGATTTTGCCTGACAATACCTTTATTTCAATATCCCGTTTAAGTAAAAGAATAGAAGGGTACGAGCTATATGTAACTCTACCCACAGGGATGGGACCCTGTTCTGATTTTCCATTGGGTCTTTAATATCAGCCTTTAGCGTCCGAAATATAAATACAGCCAAGGCGCTACAAAAGAGCAGAAACCAATTTGCCAGCAGACGAAAAAGGTCCCCAATATTTGCGCCAAGTAGTTTTTTTAAGTTATACATCTTTACTTAAACATTTATTAATATCCCCAAAATTTCATGATATCATCATGACGTTTGAACCTTTATGGTCATACTTATACTTGAATGGTCAGAAATTAGAGAAATATAATTTCGTAATTAGATCAACTTTATCTAATTAGTATTACTGATAAACACCTGGTTTAAAATACCAGATGAGCGTTAGACATACTTTTCCAGTATGGCTTCGAAACCGATTAATATCCGCTGGGTTAGAACTGGTTCTCATCCATACTAAAAAACCATGTATAATATCGAATTGCAGACAGTTGAATACCAGTTTTGTTAGCCCGGACCTTCTTGTTATAATCATATAATTTTTCATTTTAAATAACTTTTCTAACTTCAGCTGAATAATAATTACCAATAAAAGAGTAAAATGAGAAAATAAATAACAATACCTTAATTAGATGTCTATAGACGTTGTTAAATTACCATTTTTAGCTATAACAAGGGAGGTATATGATTTTCTCAATGATTAACAATGATACTCATAAAACATCTAATTCTCAATAAAATCAAATTTATGATAATCAGGGAAAAGGGAATGTGATTCTGACAAACAATTCTAAGAGAAAATTTCCCCTCAACCTCCTTCCATTTTTCTCCCCCTTCTTACCCACTTCCCTTTCAGTTACACCAAAAAACAAGTTTTACTCCAACTTTACTCCAACAAAATATTTAATTTTCGGCAATTTCAAATGGAATTAGTTGGCTGAATAGCAGCCCCTGGTAATAATTATCTATAACACAAAGTAGCTTGATGTCTGTCTGTCCGTCCGTCCGTCTGAAGCTTAAGATCTCGGTAACCACTGAACCGATCGGATTCTACTCTTCAGGGTATATACCTATTGGTCCTGTGGTGGTTTTAAGCTATTTTCTTGGGGGGTGGGACACCCCCAACCCCCCCAAAAACAAACCCCCCCCCCCATTTTTTTTATTTTTTTTATTTGCTGAAGATTTCCTTGGTCCTTTAGGTTTTGTAGAAGATTTCCTTGGTCCTTTAGGTTTTGTAGAAGATTTCCTTGGTACTTTAACGAATTTCGCCTTAATTTTTTTTATCACCTCTTGGGGCAAAGCCCCTAGAGGCTAGGGGCGAAGCCTCTAGTCTAAGCTAAAAATTGATGAATCCTCTGAAGACTATTGGGCTATATCCAAATCCATAGTAGCGTGACCAATTTATTCATCTGCTGCACTCTAGATATATTTAAAACCGCGGGTATAGTCCCTTTCGTGGAAACGCCCCTTAAGGAGCGATTTGTCGTATTTTCAAAATGGCTTTTGATAGGTTATTTTAGGTTAGGTTAGGTTATATTGGGTTAGGTGATTGCCCCGCATGGTTAGGCAATTTGCCCCGCAGGGGCTAGAAATAGGAGAAAAGCTACTGTGAAAATACGCAGAAGCGCCCCTTAAGGGGCGTTGCCACGAAAGGGACTAAACCCAAAACCGCAAACTAAAAAAAGTCACCCCCTTGTCAATTTTTTTTTGATGGGAGAGGAAGTTGATTAGTTTCAACCAATCCCGCTATTAATGCTATATGGCAATAGCCAAAGGAAACCAGGAGCATCCACAGAAATTAGCCAAAAGGCTTAAGTGGGATGATAGACTATCCCTTTTCCTTTTCTTATCAAGGAGTGTTAATGCTCATGCAATGATCCCGTAGTAAATGCTATTTTCTAACCGTTTTGGTAATTATCCTTGTCTCGGTGTGCTAGAGAAATGGATATAGAATATACGTGGATATTATGACAGGGGAAAAATTGTGGTCAATCTAGGTTGCGAACATGTAACTTATTTATTGGTCAGTTCGTTTATTCACTAGAAGAGGAGGGGTTGGGGCAAAGGGGGGTATCGTTATTTTAGCCCGCAACAAGTTTAACTTTATCAAAGAACATGGAAATCTGGTGTAACGTCCAAGTGATAATAGATCCATTGCATTGCTAGAGAATTAGGGTTGGGCCTGGATACTTTTTGGCCGGATACCGGAAACCGGATATCCGACAAAAGAAAACAGCCGGATATCCAGTATCTGGATAGTTTAAATATCCAGTATCCGGCCGGATATTGAAAATGGCCGGATATCCGGCACAACCATATAGAGAATTAATGTAAACTTGATTAATCTAATCTTAACAAAAAAAAGGCAATTCTTTTTCTTTCTTTTCTCTCATCAAATACAAAGTTAGAAAAAACTTTTTTCTTTTATCCTGCCGTCGATTTTTTCCATTTCTTCAGAAAACTACAAGCAATGTTTTACAAGAAAAAGGTTGCTTACCGCAATTTTCTGCGAGCCGCTTTTTTTGTATTAACTTAGAGGCTTCACCCATGGTAATTTGGAAGGGTGTGGTGCTTTCAATTCCTAAACCCTAACGTAGTCTTTGATTTTTGCGAGAGGACATTGGGCTGTTTATAACACTAGTCCCTAAAGTTTTATAATAACGTTTTTTTTTTATTTTGGGACTTTTATTCAATTTTGATTGTTTGTTTCATTAGATAAGAATCCAAACATTTCAATCACTAATTGTAATCTACAGAAGAGTAATTTCGTGTATCATCAATGGGAATGTTACATTGTACATTAATTTGCCGGCTATTGTCTTATCCCTTTAGATCCCTGTTTATTTCACTTGAGGTCCGTATCTTTTTATTCGTCAATTCGCCCCCCCCAAAAAAATTTTTTTTCTTTTTCTTTTAAAATCTAAAGTAAGAAATTGGGTTATTAAATTCGACTCTCTCCTCCTCAAGTGCCCCTAGAGGCCTCTAGGGGCGTAGTCGCTAGTAAAACCAATACAGGACCAATACTAAGCTCTTTTTTAATTGGCCAAGCTTAATTAGCTTGATTCAGTTCACTAAGAGATGCGATTGGTATTGTGTATTTTTACTTGAAATATGTTTCATAATGTTAAAGTAGACTTTTTCCTTTTAAAATATAGGTATTAGGTATTTTTCCAAGATTCATAATTGCATTTGTCGATCCCTACTATGTGTGTGTGTGTTAGAGAGTGTGTGTTGACGTTGATCCGATAAAAATACTTTGGAATTCTCAAACATTTTTTTTTCTTTCTGTCAGTGAATGTGATTTTATAACATATATCAACCTTTCACTCATTTTTACCCGTAACGAGAAAAGTAAAAAAATAAAAAAAATTTAGGGTCAGGGGTTTGGCAAAACAACCCACACTCTGCAAATAGCCCCGTCCAATAATTTGCTTCTGTAAAAATTTTATCATCGGATGAGTTCAGATATTTAAACCATTTATTAGTAGCGAAGCTACTCTAAAATTCACAATGTCCGTCCGTCCGTCCGTCCGTCTGTCCGTAATTAATGAATTGGGGGAAACGTGATTTTCTCGGCTCCTTTAAAAGGTAGAAAGCTGAAACTTTTTGACAACATTCGCATCATTAAGGAGCACAATTAACTATAAGACGTCAATGGCGGTCGGACTGCTTTTTAGCAGGTTTTAGGCTATTTTTATATTTTCCAAATTTTCCCCATATCTTTGGTGTTTATGGTCCGAATTTTAAAAATTTTTCAGTTAAAGATATCAAAATTAAATTTCCCGTCGTTTGAAGAAAACGACGATGACGGTCAGACTGCCTTTTTGCAGGTTTTTGGCTATTTTTAAATTTTTTACATTTTTCTCCATATCTTTGGTGTTTATGGTCCGATTTTCGAAATTTTTTCAGTTAAAGATATTAAAATGAAATTTCCTGTCATTTGAACAAAACAACAATGGCGGTCAGACTGCCTTTTAACAGGTTTTTGGCTATTTTTATATGTTTGACATATTTCCCCATATCTTTGGTATTTTTGGTCCAATTTTAAAACTTTTTTTGCATTAACAGTTTCAAAATATTTTTTTCCCATTGTTATGTGCATCTAGTATGTAATTTACTTTAACCGTCTTCATCATACAAAATTAAACAAGGTTTTGTGTTTATTTTCTCCAATAAATCTATTCTTGATTTAATAAATACACTTTAAATCTACTTGTACGTATTCCCATCCTCAATTTTTTGTGCTTCGCTACTTATGGATTTTGTCATCCTTGTTTACATCCAATTGATTAGCTAATTTAGCATGATATATCTAGCGTCAAGGACGTCCAATGGGGGGAAGGGGGGTTAAAAGGGTGATTATGAATTTTTACTCCCTCCCCCACAAAAAAAAATAATTAAAAAGATAATTTAGATATGTTTCAGTAACATCTTTAAAAACTTCTATTTTGCTAGCTTTACAATTTAAAGTGAAGGTTTGTCAGATATGAGAGAAAAAATTAATTGTTTTTTTAAATATAAAAAAATAACTTATTGCGTGCAAAGAAAAATAAAAGCACTATTATATAACATTACTTTCATTTTTTATAATCCTTAGCTAGACCATTACAATGGAAATAAATTAGGTTTAACTAATGAACCATCTACAGAACATGGAATAGTAGATGGACGAATAGTTATATATTGCATCGTATTATAGAAAGCTTACTGCGGATATTTAGACAAAAAAACAGCTTTGTAAGACCTGATGGGCCGATGGCCAGGCTAAATAAACTGGTATTAATTTATGATTTTTATTTTAATATTCGTGGAAAATAATATGTAATACGATGCTATCCATGATTTTTCAGTATGGCTAAGAAACGGTTTAATCCAGCATAAATTAATTGTATCATATTACAGACAATTTTCCACGAAACTAAAATAAAATTCCCAAGAATAAAATCAGTTTTGTTAGCCCGGGCCTTGGCTTCTCGTTGATATCAAAACTGCTTAAATCTTTTAATTATTCATTATAATATCCGCAGAAATATGTCTATAATACGATTCAATAAATAATTAATCCATTTACATATTTGTATATTCCTGAATGAACCATAACCTATATAGAAATAACACAACGAATGGTTCCTATTATTTATTAAGTCATGTGTTATTTTATTTGCACGTCATTCTACACTAGCGGCTAGGCCCCTAGAGGCCTTCAGAGACCTACCCCCTTTCACTTTTAGGTTTTAAATGAAATAGTATAAAAAATTTGTTTTGAAGGGAGGGGGTGATTTTTCTTCGGAGGGTGGTGGTACCCTCCATCCCCCCCCCCCCCCCCAAAGTTTTAAACCTTCCTAAAACCTTCCCAGGACCTATGCGAAGCTATATTGTAAAGGAGAACCATATCGGTTCAGTGGTTAATGAGAACCTTCGATATAGACAGAGATCCTGTTACATTTATGTACTGATTCCAGGAGTAGGATTCAAAAAGTTTTCCATGGAGGGTTGTCTTTCCCAAACACTTTATGTACGAATATAATTTCTAGGTGAAGATGTCAAGGTTGGAGCACCTCGCAGTGACAGCGAGTTCACTTTCCAGAGCTATGACTGCAGTTCCAGGTAAACTTTTAAAGTTTGTCTTTCAAAACCGTGGATAATTGCAAAATGTGCTTTAATACAAACTAACAGGCACAAAAAGCTGCAAAATAATAAAGAAATATATAAATCTGGGAGAAGTAAAGGTTTTTCTCTCTCATAGTGGTAAATAAAACAAGGATGACAACATCCATAAAAGCGAAGCACTGAAACGGTAGGACAATCGGACATTAACATTTGTATAGTGTTAGAACTGAATAATCATGATATAAATGTAGAAGAGTCAAAGCAAAAATGTAAGTAAATTTGTTAAAAAACTGCTTGATACAGGATAATGTTTAAGAACATACTTACATTTTTAGGACTTGATTATAGAGTTGCTTCGCTTATAACATTATACTTTGTTGTCCCAGGAAATAATATACCAAAAATCAGATCAATCGGATGATTAGATCACATGAAAATTTGTTATTAAAAAAGTAAAAAAATCGACATGTTTAAAATGGACGTATGGACATTCTGGTAATGATTATAGAGTTGCTACGCTTTCTAAATCGTACCTAACTACTAAATGAATCACAATGCAAAGTTTGAAATCGATGGGACAATTCTAACATGCCTAAATTAACGAAAAAAGCTATCAGTTACGGACGGACGGACGTACAGACGGACTGACCCTAATTATAGAAAAGCTTCGATTTTAAAAAAAGCTTCCCTTTTAAAAATAAGGAAACTTTATAAAGGGAATATTAGGTTTCGCAAAATTCCGTAAAGTTGTGAGTAAGCTACTAGTCAAATGCGCTTATTAGGTCAAACTGTTTTTAAATATGCATTTAATTATACTATGCGTTTGGTTAACATCAAGAACAGTTTGACTTAATAAACGCATTTGAGTGGAAGCTTGCTCACAATTTTACGGAATATTGTGAAATTACTATTACCTGTATTTTTTCTATATCTTTTACTTTAACTTTAAGATGTGTATTAATTTGGGATATTATAATACGCATTGCATTTATTTTAGGTCATCCACCCTGCCCTCGTCGCGTAACTGTCCCTCCTCGCGGCTGCTTGACCTCGGCGAGGAGGACGGGGAGGAGCTGAGCTCCATGTCCGGCTACGAGAGCCTGGAGGCGGTCAACATATTGTCAGAGCCGCCAATTATTCGCAACGCTAGCTTGCGCATGTCGTTGGAGAGGAGCAATGGTGGTCTGACGGCAGCGGCTGGGAAACCGTTGCCGACAGCGGCTGGTAAGCAGGACAGCTTGGGCTTGGTGAATCCGCATTATTCAGGACCAAGTGTTGAGGAAACAGAGGAGGAACGTCATTCCAGGTATAATTTATTTTAGTAGCGAAGCTACCCTGTAAAAATAATGTTTGTTTGTTAATTAAAGGCTACTAAACGACTTCTTCGTGTTTAAAGTAAAGTTTTATTAATTTTAATTGTATTTATGATTTTCAATTTTTTTTGTAGATATGCCGAGGCTCTCAAATCGCCAACAGATGACCAGCCATCCGCACCAGGTCGGCCAGAAATGCGGCGGCCGCAAACAACAACAGGTTCCAGCTGCCAGGTGGAGCTGCGGACGCGGCCGAGAAGTGAATTTATCCGCACTGGAATCCGCACCAACCCGTACAAATCTGGTCCTTCGGAATCCGGGGAAACAGACGGCCGCCGGCCCCGATCCTGCGACCAGGCTATCATCGGCGGTCCGGGAGGCGGTAACAAAGTTGCGCCGACCATGGATGATTTGTCCGCCAACAACGGCGATGAGGCCAGCAGCTGGGCGGAGGGTCAGCTCATCATGGATATGTACATCCTGGGGGGAAGGGAGGTGGGACAGGTGACTGTTTTTAAACGGCCTCTGTCCATATGGAAGTTAGATTTGACTTCTATCAGTTAATTTTTTTTATTGGAATTTTCGTTACAATTTATTACAAGAAAAAAGTAATATAAACGTAGATTTTAAAAAGTAAACAATTTTTAATGTTCTTGAATAAATTGTAACAAATTGAAACATTTTCTTCCTTTTATTGCCAAGAAAACCATTCATTGCCATACATTACCACAAACTTTATGTGTAATTAATTATTATTATAGTATTATAGAATATTACAAATAATAATTTTATCTAAACATAATTTTTAATCTTAGACAGCTGTGTATGTATTCAATTTTAGTATTTATTAGTTTGAATTTGTGTACAGATATAATACAGAGCAATTTCTAGTCAATTTCTAGATTTTATTGAATGTACTTCAATTTTCAATAATAATAATAATAAATTGATCCAAAAGTAGCAGCAATTTTCAATTTAAAGCCATTCAAAATAACCAAAAGCATTGAGATATTTCGAGAGAAAAAAATTATTGTAGCAAAGATACTCTATAATTTTAAATTTCCGTCCGTGAGAAAGGGAAACGTGATTTTCTCGGCTGCTTTTCAATATAGACAGACACCTGAATTTTTTGTCGACATTTCTATTATTATGTAGGATATTTAAGTGAAATACATCCACAGCGGTCGGACTGCTTTTAAGCCGCTTTTTGGCTGTTTTAATCTTTTACAACTTTTTTTGTGGATTTTAGTATCTAAATGAAATTTTCCGTCGTTCAAAGTGTCTATAGATGAAAGGACAAGCAGCTTTTTAAAAAAAAAAACATATCTATGGTGTTTTTGGTCTAATTTAAACAAAATGTGAAAAGGGGTTGAAGAGGTTGATTTTCACACACTTTATTAGATAAAAAAAATGTCGATAATAATCAATATTTTTGGTTATTTTGTATCCGCTTCGCATATAATATTTTCAGTCTAAATGTAGGGACTAGGGCAAAAAAGTTCCAAAGTAGCGAAGATTTTTGAATTTAAAAGAACAATTGAAATATGTACAGTATAAAGGGTGTAAAAAACAATTGTTTACACTTTCATTATAAACCCTACAATGTTGGTTTAAAAATAAAACTATATTAATCTAATTCATGCTAAAAAAATAACAATATTGAATTGTGAATCTACTCACCTCTAAAAAGCACCACAGCTCGAGACCTAGCCCTTATGAAGAATTTGTTATGAGTATTCCATAAGTTTATTAGTTTATTAAACAGCTTATCAAGCAAAATTAAAGAAATTAGTCACATCAATATCTTCCTAAATTTACACAAGTGCCGGGTAAAGAAAAATTCTCCCATTGTGCTGGGACTCAAGCTGGGGTGGTAAGTAAATTAGTTGTAAGATAATTTTGCAATTACATAATAATAAAATTAATGAAATTTTGTAATGCCTAGACTTTAACTGTAGGGTTTTTAATGAAAATTGTAATCAATTAGTTTTTTACATCCTTTATATGGTATATTGTTAAAAATCTGACCCAGAACTTTTAGTAGGTAAAACAAACAACAGATCTATAGTATAGAAATATATACAGACAACTACCTTCCTTCAATTTTTAAAGACCCTTTTTGTCTGCTTCTAAATTATTTTCTGCTACTTAGCTGTGCTAATATAAGCGACACCATTGGTTGTTTTTCAATGACCCAACAGAAAGGTTGCTCATGGTGGTTGCAATGGGGAGATACAGTTATTTAACCCTTTCTCTCTCTAGTGTTTTACTCTACTAAACACACAAAACTAACTGATGAAACTATAGTAGAGTAGCTGCGCTATTAATCAGATTGGACTTCTGTCCCTCCAATAATCCATCCGTTTACACACAAAATTTTAAAATATTTAAAACTTTTAAAAAATTGTAAATATAGACTTTGTAAGCATTAACAAATTATGCTATTAATCCCTTTTAGATTTCAATTTAATAGAAAAATGTAAATAATGTCACTTTTTGTTAGTTTAAAATGTTAAAAGAGCATTCTTTTAAAAAAGTACAATAACCAAAAAAGTATTTGATATAATATCTAATGCATTTGAAACTGTGAGTATAGTCCCTTTCGTGGCAACGCACCTTAAGGGGCGATTCTTCGTATTTTTCGCAGTAGGTTTTCTCCTATTTCTAGCCCTTGCGGGGGGCTCTAACCCTGCGGGGCCAATTGCCTAACCCTGTGGGGTAATCAAATAGCCCAATATTACCCAACCTAACCTAAAATAAACTATAAAAACCATTTTAAAAATACGACGAATCGCCCCTTAAGGGGCGTTGCCACGAAAGGGACTATTCCCGAAATTTTTAATGGCTGTTTTGCTTTTAAAACTATAGTTAAATGTAATACAGGTAAATTAATATGTATTTAAAAAGGAATGATACAGTGATATATCAATAGTATTTTTACAAATTTTAAACTGGTACATAAAAAGTTAAATATTTTTTTTATTTTCGGGAGAGGCATTATTAAGAATTCTGTCTAATAGGGTGGAAGATTAATTCATTTCACATTGATATATCCCTGTGTTCAACCTCTAAAGAATTGTTATATATACAACAAGACCGATAACGGTCATAGATACGTAGTAAGAAAAAATGGACCAATTTTAACATAAAAAAATTTTCATTTTTTTAAAGCAATAATGCGCGTAGCGATGCATCTTTATAAGCAACTTTGTTATTAGGGCATCATTCGTCCGTATGTCCGACATTAATTATTTAATCATAGTCTAGGCTACTCTAGACTAAGTACGCAGTCTAGACAATACAGTAATAATATTTCTCGTATTCATTCGAATCCGGTGGATAGGAACTGGTTCTCATACATACGAAAAAACTATGTCTAGCATCGTATTATATTCAGCTTTCTACGAATATAAAAATATACAATCATATGATTAAAACCAGTATTTTTAGCCCGTGCCTTCGGCACCTCGGGGCTAAAAACTGGTTTATTCTTATAATTGTACATTCTATATCCGCGGAAAGCTGTTTATAATACGATGGGAGAAATAACTATTATCATATTGTATTTTAAACAGCTTTTCATGAATATTAAATGGAAAATTGAAGTTTAAAACCAGTTTTGTTAGTCCCGAGGGGCCAAAGGCTCGGACAACAAAACTGTTAATAATTTAATGATTTTTATTTTAATATTCGTGGAAAATTGTCTGTTACACTTGATTTTTCAGTATGGCAAAGAACTAGTTCTAATCCAACGAACAATAATCGGTTTCGAAGCTATACTGGAAATGTGAAATATAGAATTTTAATTCTCAAAGTTCTGTTGCTGTGCTACTTATGGACAAAATTATTTGGATCTACTGCAGTTCACGGTAAAATATTGCTGGTAACGAATATTGCCAAAAATCTATGAATTATAAAGGCTGCTAGATGCCAACTGGCTGAACGTACAGATCATACCCGCACACCATTTTAAGCGGTATAAGAAGGCCTACAAATAATCTGGAAAGCCAAGATCCATAGGAATTTTCAAACAATGCCAAAGTCGTCAATAAAGGGTTAAAAAATTCTTATTTAACAAGTTCTTAAATTAGCCGCAAGGCTACAAATAATCTGAAAAGCCAAGATCCAATTATGCAGAGGGAAAGCTTCACTGAAGAAAAAACGCGTAAAATAGGTCTTTTTAGCGCAATTCTCTGCACTGCGAGATAGTTATGCATTATTGATTTATGGCTATTCCAGATTATTTGTAGTCCTTCTTATGCCGCTTAAAACAAAGTGCGGGCATGACCTGAACGTTCAGCCGTTTGGCAGCAAGCAGCCTTTAAAATTCATAGATTTTCGGAAATATTGCTTACCAGCAATATTTACCGTGAACTGCAGTAGATCCGATTTTTTATTCTTAAAGTTCTGTTGCTGTGCCACTTATGGACAAAATTATTCTTGTAAGCAAGGAGGGATGGGACATTTGGCTGTTTATTATACACTAGGTCCCAAAGTTTCATAATAACGTTTTCTTATTCGTTGGCTTAACGACTTTGGGGGCTTTTATTGAATTTTGATTGGTTGGTTGATTAAGTTTATTGTCCAAACATTTCAACCACTAATTTTAATCTACAAAAGTCGTTTTTTGTGTATTATCATTGGGGATTTTTATCAATTTATCGGCCATTGTCTTATCCCTTTAGATCCCTGAATTATGAGACAATTTGTTTAGTTTTATTTAATTTTTTATAAGATGAAATTTGATTTTTTATGATTTCTTGATGAAATAGTGATATTTAACTTTTATCATATCGAATAGTTCAAATTGTTATCTATAATAAGAATATATATTTCATTTTTTTTGTAGAAAGAACTATAAATTTTGTTTTCATTTGTGAATTACTTCATTAATTAGAATTGTACATATATAAATCTTATTTTTTGTTAAAAATGTGCCAAAATAATTAAGAAAAATGAAATTTTCTGTTTTGAAATTAGGAATAGACATTGATAATTTCCATAATTTTACCAATTTTTTACTACTGCAGTTCAGTTAAAATATATTTCTGGTAACGATTATCTATGAACTTGATAATCGTTATCGTGATCTGCACTAGATCCATTTTTTTAAAACCAATACAATAGCAATAACGGAAAATTTGTATATTTTTGGTTTTAAAACAGCTCAAAAAACTAACAACCTAAAAATTATGTTAATATAATGTTATCAATGAAATGAATACTGAAGAAAAAAATTGTAAGTTCGTTTTATGTCAAAATTATAACTGAGAAGTTATTATGTATAATGGATATTGAATATACGTGGATATTATGGTAGAGAAAAAAAGGTTGTCAATTTAGGTTGCTAACATGGAACTCATTTATTGTTCAGTTCGTTCATCCAGTAAGAGAGGAGAGGATGGGGTAAAGGGGGTGGATTTGTGGTATCTTTATTTTAGCCCGCTGCGTGATTCTCTAATTTAGGAACATGAAAATCTATTGTAATATCCAAGTTATAGTATATCCATTAGTACGATACACTTGTTAATAAACTTCAAATATTTAATATTTTTTGACATGCAAGGGGCTAAATTTATTATTATTATTATACCTTATTTTATAGGTATTTAGAATCTCTGTTTTATGTGTGATACCTATATATATTTAATAATATAAAATTATTAGTTAAAAATACTAGTGAATTTAAAAACGTACCTTTATTATATACATAGATTATAATTAAAGTATTCAATAAATTTTGATTCACTCTTTTTCTGTTTATTTGTAATTCTAAGGGCGCCTTTGAAATCTGCGTTCGAAAAAAGAGGCCTAAAACCTTCCCAAGACTTTTCTCTTTTTAAAAATAGCCTAAAACCACTCTGCGAACTATGTGAATGTTCCTGTAATTGGAGAACTCAATCGGTTTGTAGTAGTTCTTAAACTTTAGGCAAAAATAACAATACTTCATATTATAGGATATCTATAATACAAAGTAGAATGATGTCTGTCTGTCTGTCCGTCCCTTAAGATCTCAGTAACCACTGAACCGATTGGATTCTACTCTTTAGGGAATATACCTACTGGTCCTGTGGTGGTTTTAGGCTATTTTCTTGGGGGGTGGGACACCCCCAACCCCCCAAAAAACAAAAAATCCCCCCCCCATTTTTTTTCTAAAGATTTCCTTGGTCCTTTTACGAAATTCGCCCAAAAATATTTTTGATCACCTCTTGGGTCAAAGCCCCTAGAGGCTTGGGCGAAGCCGCTAGTCTATAATACAAAGTAGAACGATGTCTGGCTGTCCTTCCGTCTGTCTGTCCCTTAAGATCTCGGTAACCACTCAACTGATCGTATTCTACTCTTCAGGGTATATACCTATTAGTCCTGTGGTGGTTTTAAGCTATTTTCTTAGGGGTGGGACACCCCCAACCCCCCAAAAATAAAATTTCCCCCCCCCTCAAAAAAATTGGGGGGGGGGGGAGAGTATGGTTCGCAACACCGCAATTTTTTTTTTTTTTTTTTTAAACTACCTCATGGGGCAATGCCTTAGAGGCTAGGGGCGAAGCCGCTAGTATTTGATATAGCCATCAAAGTAAAATTAATGAAATTGATACTTTTCTACTATAAATTGTTGATTATTGTAGAAGCAATAAGTAATTTAATCAATACTAGTAAGTATGTCCCCTGAATCTAATCGATTCAGCGGTTACCGAGATATTCAGCTTCAGACGGACAGACATAATTCTACTCTGCATTTTTTAAATAATACGTAGGAATTTTCAAACAAAGCCAAAGTCGTCAATAAAGGGTTAAAAATTTGTTTTGATACAAGTTCCTAAACTAGCCGCTAGGTGTCTCAAAAATTTTTAAAAAGTTTTATTAATTGTCTAAAAATCTTTCATTGAAATAAATTAATATAATAAAAAGAGTAAATACTAAGTAAAATAAATTATTTAAATGTTTAATGCCATTGAAATCATTATATTAGTCGAGAACTATGTATTAGGAAATCAATAGACATTAAATAGCTAAAATCGCAACAGGCAGGTAGAGTTCTCTCATGACATTGAGATGGAATTAAAGACGGTCGTTGGCACCGTAGGAGCTAGCTAGCTTGAAATGAGATCTAGATTAGGAATGGTCATGGATTGACATTCAGGAATCGAAATCAACATGTTCGGTTGGTTCAGTTTCATAGGGTTAGTCTCACTTGCTCAGCAGTAGCAGTGGTCCTAGCCTGCGCATGCAGCGCAGACCTTGGTTCCAATCGACGGGTTGGATCCTACAGTGTCACTCTTTCTTGAGGTGTAACTATTTACACCGATAACTCATCCAATGTCTGTCTATAACATTACGGTCGGATAATTAACAAAAAGAGAACTTGAATACAGATTTCAAAGTATATTTGTTGAATATAACAAAGATCGATGGATTCTTTTTTTAAAAAATTAGGGTTGCTTAGTGAGGCAAATTATTTTTGTAGAAAATCCTTCAAAATCACATAAAAATCTACAAAAATTAACCCTTTCTTATGATTTCGTTTAATCTTTGTCGATTTTTCATAAAAATAATTTTGCCTCACTACCTAAGTGACCCTAATTTTTTAAAAAGAATTCACCTAAGCGTATACATTTTTGAGAGAAAGTGCAGAGATCGGTTTTTAATAAATGCCGCGTTTTTTCGACAATTTTTTAGACTTTGATTGATTGAACGAAGACGATGGGAGAGTATACAACATAAGAATTCAAAATTTTAAAATTATCATTTTAGCCATTTGGATAATGTCAAATACAACTTAAATCCATTTTCGCTGCATATTTATTAATGCATCTTTTTAGAGCTGTATTAGATATTATACAATTGGCTAAAATAATAACTTTAAAATTTTGATTTCTTAATTTGTATACTCTGTTAAAATCGTACGGGGCATTGATCTTCAAGATGAAATAAGGTTTAAAACAGAGTATGCAACTTAAGGATTCAAAATTTTAAAATTATTATTTTGGCCATTTGTATAATGTCTAATGCAGATCTAAAAAGATGCATTAATAAATATGCAACGAAAATGGATTTAAGTTGTATTAGACATTATACAAATGGCTAAAATAATAATTTTAAAATTTTGAATTCTTAGGTTGTATACTCTCCCATCGTCTTTGTTCAATCAATCAAAGTCTAAAAAATTGTCGAAAAAACGCGGCATTTATTAAAAACCGATCTCAGTTGTTTTTAAAAGCCAAGCTTTTCTATAATAAGGATCGATCCATCCGTAACGGATAGCTTTTTTCGTTGATTTAGGCATGTTAGAATTGTCCTATCGATTTCAATGTATGATCGTTCCTCTAGTAGTTAGATACGATTAAGAAGGCGTAGCAACTCTATAATCATTACCAGAATGACCGTACGTCCATTTTGAATTTAGTAAACAAATTTTTTGTTACATAATCGTCCAATTAATCTGATTTATGGATCTTATATCAATAAGATACAATATTATAAGCAAAACACCTCTATAATCAAGTCCTAAAAATATCAGTATGTCCTTAAACAGTATTCTGTAAGACAATTATCCTGTTACTTTTATAAAGACAAGCAGCTACACCCCTAGAGGCCTCTAAGGGCACTTGTGGGGAGAGTCGAATTTGATAACCACATTTCTTAAGATTTTGAAAGAAAATATTTTTTTAAAAATTGAGGTGTGGGGGGGAGGAATTTTTTTCTAGGGCCGATTTCTCTTAACTAGTTATAAACCTTCCCGGGACCTGTGAAACGCTACCCTGATAAGGAGAACCCGATTGATTCAGCAGGATCCTTCGGTACAGACAAACACACATCCTGTTACTTTATTATAAGGATTTAATTATCTAAAAAAAAAGAATGCATAGTTGAACAAGATAAGTTTATTGACATAACATCTACATAAAGTTTTACAATAAATACAGGTACTAGAGTAGTGTTTTTAATGCATAATTATCATAATATTTAAGTGGTTTATCACGAGATGACAATTTTAATTAACAGTGCCAGTCAAAACATTTCTAAGCAACTTTTTTTTATAAAGCAAAGCAAGATAAACTGCAAATTAAACAAGATTATCATGTAAATTGCTACCTATATTTAAAAAAAAAATTACTGTCCTTTCGTGTAAAGACATACATTGGTGGAAGAAATGAGAACTAAATGCCTTAATTTCACAAAGGCATAAAATCCACCCCATTAATTTGTGCTTGCTAAACCACTATTACAAATTTAATAACATAATTTCCAAATTGGCTTCGCTGGATTAGAACCGGTTCAGCCATACTGAAAAATCACATAATGGTATCGTATTAGACAATTTTCCACGGGACTAACAAAACTGATTTTAATCTTATAATTTTTAATTTTAATATCCGCGGAAAACTGACTATAATACGATGCAAAAAATAACTATTCTTACAATACTGACACGTTACAAAATTTAGGCAATCCCATAGATTTTAATTTGTTTCCATTGTGGAAGGTATTGACGGAACTTCCTCATTAAACATAAATTCATCTTGGTATTCTTTCAAAAACTCGCATGATCTCTGTTCATCCAAAAATAAGCTGTACACCCGTTTGACGTCCTCAATCGATATTTCCGTGCCCTGCCGCCGTTTGCCGACAAGGCTGGCCAATGTGATTAGCTGTATGGCGTAGCGCAGCGACGTCTCGCTGGCAACCTTGGTAAGCACGGTCAGCGCGTCCTCGCTGATCTCGCAGTCCTCCTCCTCACAGCGGATTTTGAGGATCTGTTTGAGCTCCTTCTGGTCGTAACTGGAGGTGGGTATGATGATGGTTCTGTCCAGCAGGTCCAGTGGGATGCCGTGCGGGGAGGTGTAGTTGGTTCCGCGGATTTTGGTTATACCCCTGAAAAAGTAAGCTAGAATAAGTTGAATAGATAGAGATTACCCTTTTCATATGATACTTCCGTTTCTTTCCCCAGGGCAACCAATGAATTTATTATTACTTTACCCCATCCTATCCCCTCCTTCTGGATGAACGACATGACCAATAAGTGATGCTTATGTTAATAACCTAAATTGACAATTTTCATCTATCTTAATATCCACGTATATTCTACATCAATTGGATCAACTAACAGTTTAAACTATCAGGGAAGCTTTATATTACTATGAAATCCTTTTATACAAAGTTTTAATTTTTTTTTTGTTTGAAGCTTAAGATCTCAATAATTACAGAACTTATTAGAATCTCTATTTTAAGCAAGCTTTAGATAGGTCCTGTAATGTTTTTTGTTTTAAGATGGTTTTAAACGATTTTTCTTGCCCCTCTCCGCCTCTTCGAATACAGAGCACTAAGATGCTAGAAGCGCAGTCGCCAGTAGTAATATAAATTACCTGTTAGTTGCCATGACAACTACAGGAGCCATATCATCCTCCAGGGCTCTGTTCATAAAGCTGAAGCACTCAATGTCCAACATATGAACCTCGTCCAGGAACAACACTCCGGGCGCAATCTCCGCCTTGCCCTCCTCCCTCCACTCTGACACCTTGGCGTTGATCTGGTCCCGGACCTCGGGCTTGATCTCCCCGGTGTCGCCGGAGAACAGGGCGAGGAAGCCCTGGGTCCGCGAGTTGATGACGTCGATCTCGTGCAGGGTGACTGTGTGCACTACCTCGCGTCGCTTCTGCAGCTCGCCCTCGGGACATTGCACAAATCTGGTGTTTGCTCCTTAAAATTAAAATGATCATGTATTTCAAAATGTTAAGATAATTTATTCAAAGGTTAACAAAAAGTAACATGGCCTGAGTTGATTGATTGATTGGCCATAGAAGGGTTTGGACCTCAGTAGTCATGGCTGAGACAATTATATAGCCACTAGGGCATTCAAAGCTCCACGTATACGCTCACATTATGACTTGACCCGCCAGCTCACAAGAGCTACTTATCAATACCTCAGCCTCGACGCGCCGAGTAAGGCAGGTGTCACAAATTAAGTCACCGTAATGAATGATGACCTCTGAAGAGGAGCTTGAGATAAGGGTAGTAATGATATTAAGTATTATCCAAACTAACTCAATAATCCCCTTCTTAAAACAACGGGAGAAGTTTTGCGATTAATATTGCGAATTAGAAATTCGAGTAAACACATGGAGAATTAAACTCGAGCTCTCACAAGTGTAGCTCAGTGTGCTACCACTGAACCACGTCGCCACTTAAATTTCAAATTACCCTTATGTGTTACTATAAATCTAAAGAATAAGTTAACATTAATTTACCTGTAGCGTCATAATCTCTAGCTCTTGTGAAACTTCTACCCAGCTTGGTGATCTTCCCCGTAGCCTTATCAATGGTCACCACATCCCCGGCCTGCACCTTCTCCTTCACAACACACTCAATCATCTTGGTGCCAAGGTCATAGATGGTCTCCATCTCGGTGGTCTTCAGGGTCAACTTGCCCACCTTGGCGCCGCTGCCGGAGGCTGGCCGGTCAATCTGTACCTCTACAACCTCACCCTCGATAATCTCAGTCTCTTCTCGTATACGTACTCCAATACTTTTCCTAAATAAAAAATACTCATTAAATTATAGAAAAATAGTTCTTTGTTACCGCATAGTTCTCATGGGTCCAAGTAAAGTCAGGGGTGTATATTCTGCACAAGATTTATTTTTTTCCCCTGCTACAAAATTTTTTTTTTCCCCCTAGTTTTTTCTCATCCCGAAAATGGAAAAATATTTAAAGAACTCAATATTTTATTTATTTTATCCCTCCTACCACACATTTTTTTTTTGTTTTTTTCACCAAGGAGGAAGGGGGGGGGGAAATGGAAAAAATGTTTTCAGTTTTCAACTTTTCTTAATTTTTACATTTTTTTTCCCCTCCAACCACTTATTTTTTATTTCCCCCCCCCCCCCACCCCTCTGAGCAGGGGATCCCATGTAGAATATACACCCCTGTGTAAAGTTTAAAACTATTTGGGATGATTCTATCACCCCCCCCCCTTACCGAGAAATAAGCCCTATAAAAAAATAACCAGCCAATTTCTTTTTCTCTTTATCATTTTAAAACTGAGCCGCTAATTAATGAAAATAGCATATAGTAAGCGTAAAGGAATTTTGATAATTGAAAAGCTGCGTTAGCCCTTTCAAATCTTAAAATTACCATTCTGATGAGACAACAGAACACTATGTAAGAAAATACAGAGCGACCACCACCTTTTTGATATTACTATTGAAAATAACGTACTACAAAAAAATTATAATGAACACAATAACGTACATTTTTTGAAAAAATATCGTACAAAAACGTACCGTAAAACACATATACATCTATAATACCAGGGTTTCGGATCCGCATTGATTTTATGCGGATCCGGATCCTACTGGATCCGGATCTTTGACAATAAAAATAAAATCACCAAATTTTTCAAAAAAATTTTATTCTTTAATTCGAAGTCAAAAATACTTTTAATTTTCAAGTCTGAACCTAAACCTTAAAGATTGGCTCTCATCAAGAGAATGTCTGAGATTTTATATAAATTTAGGTAGATTTTTCCATTTTTTCCGCATTTTTTTGCGGATCCGGATCCTTGGACTCAAAAATATGCGGATCCTTGCGGATCCGGATCCAGATCCGAAACCCTGTATAATACAAAGTAGTACGATGTCTGTCTGAAGCTTAAGATCTCAGTAACCACTGAACCGTTTGGGCTCTACTCTTCAGGGAATATACCTACTGGTCCTGGGATGGTTTTAAGTTATTTTCTTGGGGGGTGGGACACCCCCAACTCCCACGCCCCCCCCCCCCCAAATGAATATTACCCCCCTAAAAAATTTCTTTTTAAAACTGAAATCAAAAAAGAAAAGTTGAGTTAGACTTCCCAACCTCCACCCCCTTAATTTTTTTTTACTTTTTCTTTATTATTCTAAATAACACCTCTTGATTAAACCTCTTGGGGCAAAGCCCCTAGAGGCTAGGGGCGAAGCCGCTAGTATATCTATAATACAAACGATATAGAACGCTAGTATTTATAGATAGTATACATTATATCAACTTTTAGATTCAAATTAAGGAAAAGTCCCACCTCCAAGAAAAATAGCTTAAAACCATCACAGGACCAGTAGGTATAATCCCTGAAGAGTAGAGCCTAATCGGTTCAGCGGTTACTGAGATCTTAAGCTTCAGACGGACACACATCAAGCTACTTTGTATTATAGATAAAAAAATCTTCTTATTTATCTAGTCCGGAGCCGTATTTTAACGAAAATTACGGCTCCGGCTCCAGCAAAATATGGCGGCTCCACGGCTCCCGGCTCCGAAACGCTGCTACTTGGTATTATAGAAAGTAGTATCTCATTCTATACGTACAAGAAAACATAAATATCAACTAAAAATTATCTTGCTAATTGATGAACAAATATCATACTCTTTTAAAGTTTAACTTCGCATATGTCCTGATAAGGTTTGTAATTGGTTTAGAGGATTTTTTTTTAAATTTACTGAAATGCTTGATAGTTTTTTTATTTTAAGGAAGCTTCACTATGACGTCATATATCCCAGGATAAATTGGTAAAATGGCGCGCGAAGCGCGGAGAATTTTTTTTTTAAGTTTTCATGAAATACAAATTAAATACATTAATGATTACTAATACTAATCATACATTACGGTGATGAGAATTCGAGTTCAAACCCATGCATGTTGCAATCACAACATGTTGTCTCGAATTCTCTAATGTGTATTCACGCAACCTCCCCCAGTTGCGTTGGAAGGGAGATTGTTAGGTAGTTTGGATGCCTAATAATCAAGTGTATAATACCATCACTTCCCTTAATCCCAGGCTCCTCTGAGGAGAGTGTCATTCATTACGCACACTTTTCCTCAACAGTTTAGCGGATTTAAAACCAACACGCAACAAGCGGTCAATGGATCCTATAAATAGACATATTTGCTGAATCAAAACTGGTTTTACCTAAATTGTATCTGTTCCTTCTTCAGGATTATAGAATTTCAAAGATTTTAACCAAAAGTGTGCGATGATTTGACTTTAAAATAGCATTTAATCTTAATGTTCATGGTTATTAATATAAGTTTGTCATATTTGTTGAGGTTTTAAAACAATATTTCTATAGACAATTCAACACTGCATATTTAGGATTTATAACAATGGTTATTTTATGCATTATGAGTGATATAAAAAGTCATATCAAAAGTACTTTTTAATTATTAATTCTAATTGTTTAGATCCTTTGCCGTTTATTACACAAAAGTAAATATTTTTGTTCTAAACCATTTTGAATTTTATATGGATAAAATAATTGATATAATGAACAAGGATGACAACATCCATAAAAGCGAAGCAATGAAACGGTAGGACAAACGGACATAAACACTTGTATAGTGTCAGAACTCAATACTCAGAATATAAAAGTACAAGAGTCAAAGCAAAATTGTAAGTAAATTTGTTAAAAAAATCAGCTTGATACAGGATAATGTTTATGGACATACTTACATTTTTAGGACTTGATTATAGAGTTGCATCGCTTATAATATTGTACTTTGTTGTCCCAGGAATCTATATACCAAAAATCAGATCAAACGGAGAATTAGATCACATAAAAATTTGTTGTTAAAAAAGTTGTTAAGTTATCAACATGTTTTAAATGAACGTACGGACATTCTGGTAATGATTATAGTGTTGCTACGCTTTATAATTGTACCAAACTACTACAGGAATGACCTTGCAAAGTTTGAAATCGATAGGCACAATCGCTATTTTTTATATTGAGCTAGTATATCTTAATTAAACACCAAATTATTGTCTTGTGTATTTAAGATTATTTAGCAATTGAAAACAATTATTATCTAATTTTGTATCTTATTTAAGACATGGCAAAACCTTTTTCAAAATGTGATCATAATCTAAATAGGTTAAAGATTTTGGTCCTTGTTGATCTATAATTATATTTTTTTTAAACAAGACTCTTTCAAGATAAAGAATAAAGGATAGAAGCATATTCATACAACAAGTATCTTTAATAATGCAGGATTTTACGTTAACAAACTAATAAAGGTTAGTCTTTAGGTTAGATTAGAAAACCTTTACATCTCATTTCTGCTGCTTGATTTTAATTTCTTTTAAAATCAAGCAGCAGAAATGAGATGTAAAGGTTTTCTATATTTATTGTTCGTCTGTCTGTCCATAAAGGATAGATCTTATCGTTAATTTAGGCATTTTATAATTGTCCTATTGATTTTATACTTGGCATGGTTGGTTATTTCTGTAGTAATAGTAAGGTATGATTTAGAAAGCATAGCAATTCTACAATCGTTGTCTATTTACAAAAAGTTGATTTGAAACATTTTTGATATTCCTACTACAAAAAGGTAGAATGTTATAAACAAAGCATATCAAAAATGTAGGAATGTCCTTAAACAGTATCCTATATTTTGCAACAAATTTACTTACATTTTTTTAGACTTATACATATACATATATGTATATTTGCTTATTCAGTTATGACACTCTTCAATTGTTAATGTTTTTTTGTCCTACCCTTATAGTTTCACTTTTATGGAAATTGTCATCCTTGTTATTTAATGTATAATCAACTATTAAGTTGTTAACTAATTTGACTAGGTATACTTATTAATAACAGTCCTTTGATATAATCAATTAAAGGCCTAATGTCTTCAACAATCTATTGTTTATGTGGTTGATAACTTAATACTATCGTGTCTTTTTTACATACAAAATTCGAGTGTCAATGCTAATTGTTTCTATATAAACAAGGATGACAACATCTATAAAAGCGAAGCTATGAAACCGTAGGACAAACTGACATTATCATTGTGCAGTTTTAGAAGTGAATAATCAGAATATAAAGTTATAAAAGTCGGAACAAATGTGTAAGTAAATTTGTTTAATTGTTTGTAATTAAAAAAACTGTTTAAATACAGGATAATGTTAAAGGACATAATTACATTTTAGGACTTGATTATAAAGATGCTTTGCTTTAAACATTGAACTTTGTTGTCCTAGGAATCAGTATTTTAAAAATCAGATCAATTAGATCCTTTTTACACATAAAAATTTGTTGTTAAAAAAAGTTAAAATCAACATATTAAAAATGGGCGTATGGACATTCTGGTAATGATAATATAATTGATACGCTTTCTAAACCGTATCTAATTAGTACAGGAATAACCTTGCAAAGTTTGAAATCGATAGGAAAATTCTAACATGTCCAAGTTAATGAAAAAGGTAATTGTTCCACCTAAAAAGCTAACTGTTACTGACGGACGGACAGACTAACTGACCCCAATTGTAGAAAAGCTTCAATTTAAAAAAAAGTATATGTTGTAAATCAATTGTGCCAGTATTTTTAGTTAAATGATATGTTTATTTTTTATTACTGTTTTTACGTTTAAAATTTCAAGGTAATTTGAAGAAAAACAAGCATTAATTAAAGTCAGAAGTTACCCCGTCGACAATTTTATAAGTTATAATTAATCTACAAAAAAAGGTTTTTAAAAAACAACTACTGCTTTCATGTGTTAAGGGTAATATACAGCATATATATTTTACATCAAAGGCCATTTTAAAGTCAAATCATCACACATTTTTTGTTAAAATCTTTGAAATTCTATAATCGCGAAGAAGGAACAGATACAATTTAGGTAAAACCAGTTTTGATTCAGCAAATGTGTCTATTTATAGGATCTATTGGCCGCTAGTTGCGTGTCGGTTTTAAATCCGCTAAACTGTTGAGGAAAAGCGTGTACGGTGACTTAATCTGGGACACCTGCCATACTCAAAACCGGCGAGGGTGAGGTAATAACGAGGAGCTCTCATGAGACAGCGTGTCAAGTCATACTTTAACGTGGAGCTTAAGCTGGCCCTGGAGGCTATACAAAAGTGTCTCAACATACTTCAGGAGTCTTAGGTCCAAACCCTAAGAAACTATGGCTAATCAAACAATACATTACAGAAAAACGTACAATAACGTATGCTGAAATGTTCATATTGTACACAAAAATCAATAACGAACAAAAACGTACCAAAAAACCTAAAAGTGGTGTTCAATAAGAACATATTAAACATAACGTACATAGTGGTCACCCTGAAAATACCTATTCATTGTTTAAGAATTAACTTGCAACATACGTCTAACAATCATTAGAATGGGAGACATACAATGCAGATATTTAGTTAAAAAGCCTTTTAAAGCCAAGAAGGGAGTTAGAAAATTATACTGGCATCCTAAATTTCATAACCGCGTTATCTTATTATTGGCTCAAAAAAAGTCTAAGAATTTCTTTTAATAGTTAATCAACAGAAAAGGGTAAAATTGATAATTTAGGATTTATTATGTACATGAATATATCTTCCATTGTATTATCCCTTAATTAATATATGTCGCAGCAATAATTTTGTTAATAGTTCAGGGGTGTATATTCTGCAAATTTGACCCGGCTGAAACTCTTTGGCGAAAAAAACTAAAAATATTAATAAAATAAAGAGTTTTGAAAATATTTTTCCATTTTATCCCCTTCCTTGCTGGAAAAACTAGGAAGGAGAAAAAATGAAAAATTTTGCAGCAGGGGACAAAATTAATCTTGCGTAGAATATACACCCCTGTAATATTAACCGTTCTACTTTTATGTACTACAATTTTACCCATTATTAGATATGAAGTACAAGTTGCTTCACCCCTAGCATCTAGTAAGGAGGGACGCGAAAGTCCAGGAATATATCCTAAAAACTCCACTTAGATAATTATAAAGCTTTCTTGAAAAGTTCGACCAATTGGGACCAATACATTGCAAGATCTTAAGCTTCGAAAAAAAAAAAACTTAATAGGATGAGATTTTTTGTCCGCAAATATAGGAATATAATTACCAAGACTATCTACTAATCATGAAGGGATGGAATTATAAGAAATGATTTATTCAATTGGATCTTACACCAAATTATCATTAACTCTAATAAAGTGAAACATGTAGCTGTCATAAATGACGATCCTCCCATCGCTCCACTCTCCTACTGAAAATAAAGACATGACCAATAAACGAAGTCATGTTAGTAACTTTACTTTATCACACTATACACGTATATCAAACATTAATTATTTTAAGTTTACCTGAATGCTTGAGTCAACGCCTCCGTCTTGCTCATCTCCAGCGAATAGATCTCGCTGGCGGCCATAGCGGTGAAGGGCGTGTCGGTTCCCAGAGCCTGGGCCATGCCCATGGCGATGGCAGTCTTGCCGGTACCCGGTGTGCCGGCAATCAGGACCGCCCGACCAGCAATCTTGCCCTCCTTCACCATTTCAACGACAACGCCAGCTGCCCGTCTAGCGGCTACTTGACCAACCATGCCCTTAACAGGTTTCATATTAGATTTATAGAACAAAATGCGGCTACACCCCTAGAGGTAAGGGAGAGGGAAGTCGCACCCACTTAAAAAAAAAAGGTTTCGGCACCCATGTAGGAGAAGTCTAGTGAGTCAGAGTGGAACCACAGAGACACTGTGTTGCACCTATTAAACTTTTACTGGAATCCCTTCATGCTAAGTTTTATACCATTCCCAAATTCTAGTATCAGAGCTCGATCAGTCACGGACAGACGGACAAAAGGCGACAGTTATCTTCGCTTCTATAGTTGATACAAAAAAAAGTACTAAATTTGAAATTGCATACCTGAGAGATCGGTCTGGGGTCCAGGGTATCGTCCAATCCAAGTCCTCTGATGTGACTATGCGCCCCGATCCTCTCAATCCTTGTTATCTCCCTCACCTCAGCAACCTTCGCGACAGCTGAAGCCGCCATTTTTTTTTTATCTAATTCAACCCACTTTCAATCTGAAATAAAATCGGCGGATTATTTTCAGAAGTTAAACTTTCATTTATACCAAGAGAAGCATTTATTATATAAACAGAAGGATGATATCAACTGATGTTATGATTACAAGTTGTTGCAAGGGTAGAGCATGATGCGAACCCTGTATCCCATCCAGGCGGGGTTCAAGTTCTTGGTGAATCTGGCGCGGACGGCTCCACCTTTACCGTGAGGTCTGCTAACCTTGCCCCAGACAATACGCTTTGTGGTAGGCTTAGTAGTGCCGGGCAGACGCTTCTTCGTCTTGCCGTGGTAGATGAAGGCACACCTCTTGCCAACATACCAACTAAAACAAAAAGAAGTTATGAAGCGGTCAGGGGTGTATATTCTGCATGGGATCCCCGGCTCAGGGGGGGTGGGGAATAAAAAATAAGTGGTTGGAGGGATAAAAAATGTAAAAATTAAGAAAACTGAAAACATTTTTTCCATTTCGCCCCCCTCCTTGGTTAAAAAAACTAAAAAGATGTGTGGTAGGAGGGATAAAATAAATAAAATATAGAGTTCTTTAAATATTTTTCTATTTCCCCCCCCCCCCCCCTACTTTTTAAGAAAAATCTAAGGGGGAAAAAAATAAAAAAATTTGTAGCAGGGGAAAAAAATAAATCTTGTGCAGAATATACACCCCTGGAAGCGGTACAGAATGAATAAAGTTATAATCAGAGATAAGTTTTTGAAACAATTAAGGTGAAAAAAATGAAATATTTTATGGAGCCCAGGAGAAAAAATCTTATACAGAATATACACCCCTGTAAGATTAAATTTCTTCCTTATCACGGGGTATTGAAATAATATTGTGCAGAAGACCGACTCAAAATACAAAATTATTAGCTCGCAATTCTAACCCATTTCTTTTAGGATACCAAAAAAGTGTTCTGATATCTTTTTTTTAAAGCAATATGTAAATTATTTTTCTTCCTTTCAAAGTTCGGCTTTATTTACATTCCTGAATTAGTCTTGAAGAGTATATTGAGAACCAAAGAACGATTTTTAAAAATATTGACCCTAACAAAAGTTATCCTCAAATAACAGTCAAAATCACTGGATTTTGCTAAAATGGCCAAAATTGTCTTTAGAGAATAGCTCTTGCTATGATCAAACTTCTAAAATAGTTTTAAGATTCTTAATCTACTCTTCAAGACGAATTCAGGAAGGTGTATGCCATGCTTAATTATAAAAAAAATTCTCCCCCCGGGAGGGGGGCCTTCACCTTAAAAAAAAGATCGAATTTGACATATTGCTGAAAACAGCTACCAGAACACTTTTTGGTATCGATCGTCATTATATCAAAAAAGGAATGGGTATCGATATCAGGCATGGTGTCCTGGAATATTGCGCCCATTGAATTTTTTTTAAAAAAGTGGTAATTCGGAGTCTGTATTATGCAACAGAATATTGACTCCAGATTGGATGACTAAATAGATACATACCTGGCATCCTGCCTGTTCTCGGTGCCCTCGATGTTAAGCAGAGCAACGTTGGGGTACTGGATTCTCTGACCTCTCCTGAATCCAGTGAAGGTCGCCTTGGCATAAAGACGACACCTCATCCTCATACCCCTTGGGGCCTGCGGCTTTCCATCCTTCTTTCCATCCTGCTTTCCATCGACGGCCATGGTATCTGAAATAATTTTAAATTTAAGGTTGGTTTCTTGTCTGAATGAAGCTTTGCTAGCGCAGAATGCTTGCTCATCAGTGGTGATTATAAAAGAGGAGAGGGGGGGTAGGGGGTCTTAAAGAAAACAGGTTGGGGAGTTCCAAGGTTGATTACCACTCCCAAAACCCAGGTTTATGCAGGTTTGGCTTGCCATTACGCAAAACCTGCCCACAAAATAACATTGTTAATAAAAATATCATGATCCTAATATCTATAATCTAAACTCCCAGAATCAAACCAAAACTACACCTGAGTCCATTAACTATAACAATAACTGGACACAACATAACCTTACTTATCTACTAGCGAATTTTGAGAAATAGAAACTGTCAATGTTGAACAAAAGAAAAGTATCACCACTGATCAAAGCATTTGTAGGTACAATAAAAGCGCAAAATAAATATAAAAAAAAACATAGTAACAAAAGATTATGTAGTTCGTTTGCTAATGTTACTATAGCCAGTGCCAACACAAGTCATTAAAACTTTGTCAGCGCCCAACTGAAGTTCTTCCTCTGTGTTAACTTTCGTCTCCAGCTTGAACATAACATCAAAGAATTCCTTAATGTGCTTCAGGTACTGTACGGTGTAAGGGGACAGAGGCCCAATCAGAAATTTTGAAACATCGGCTGGGCCCAGGCACATGAACAGCGAGGCAAGGCTCTGCGCACAGGAGTCGGCACAGCCGCCGCGGTAGATTTCTTCCAACAGCCGCGTAGCTCCCTCTATACCCAGGTCTTCTGGTACGCTAACTGTTTTGCTGCCGGCAGGATTAGAACATATTTCAGCAGAGAGCATAACTCCTGAAAAAAGGAAAAATATTACTAGTTATTGTCATTGATAAAGGATTGTTTATGGACATACCTACATTTTTAGGATTTTATTATAGTTTCTCTGCTTATGATATAGTACTTTGTTGTCCCAGGAATCAGTATACCAAAAATCAGAAAATCGGATAATTAGATCACATAAAATTTTGTTGTTAAAAAAGTAAAAAATAAACATGTTTAAAATGGACGTACGGACATTCTAGTTATGATTAGAGTTGCTACGCTTTCTAAACTCGTAACAAACTTCTACAGGAATCACCATGCAAAGTTTGAAATCGATAGGACAATTCTAACATGCCTAAATTAACGGAAAGAGCTAACCGTTACGGACGTACGGACCCTAATTAAAACAGCTTCGCTTTTAATAACAAGGATGACAACATCCATAAAAGCAAAGCACTGAAACGGTAGGACAAATGGACATTAACACTTATATAGTGTCAGAACTGAATAATCAGAATATACAGCTAATATATAAAAGTATAAGAGTCTAAGCAAAATTGGGATAAAAATATGTAGCAGGTGGATATAAATATTAAAAAATTAGAGCACTGAAAACATTTTACCCCCTCCTAAGGGAAAAAAAAACAGGAATATTTGTTGGAGGGGTAACAAAAGTGAAAAAGAGCGTACTGAAAACATTTTGCCAATTTATACCTCCCTCCTTAAAAGAAAATTGAAAAACTAAGGCGGGGGGGGGGGGGGGGGTGTGTGGATATCAAGTATTTTGTAGCAGGAAAAAAGTATTTTGTAGCAGGAAAAAAAAGGGGGAGGTCATTTTCTAGTAAATTCCGTAAATGTGTGTGTGTTTTAAGGCCTAAAAATAGTAGTAGAACGATAAGGTGGTCTATATATTTGTATTCCCTATTGAATAGAACAATAGGGAGCACCTTATCGTTCTACTACTATTTTTAGGCCTTATAACACACACACCTTTACACACCTTTACGGAATTTACTAGAAAATGACCTCCCCCTTTATCTTGTGCAGAATATAACACCCCCGGATTATTCCCTTTCCCTAATATTGTATTGAAAATAAGAGTGGAGAGAGGAATTTGTTCGATAATTATTGAAAATAAGAAAGTTTTATTTGTTAAATCAGGAAAGGTTTGGTTATATTGGGCAACTACATGGAATAACATTTTATTCCATAGTACTAGAAATGATTTCTTATTTACTTAATACACCCAAAAAATAAATATGTACCTGAATTAGTTTCAGCAGTAAGGATAAGGCCGAAGCCAGGAGATTTTCCAGACTTGGCTCCAGTAAAATGATCCGTGTATATGTAAACATCAGGCAAAAACTTTAACAGCTTGCCCTTGGCACCTTCCACAATTCTGTTGACCACGCTAGGAGACACTCTGGTGGCCCAAGCAAGACCTCTGATCCTCTTTATCTTCCCCTGGTCCTGAATCTGAATAGGTCGGAGCTGACGTTTCACCGGGCACCTAAAGACAATTTGTCCACCGCCCAGCGGCGCAACACCTCGTTTTTGTACTTTTAATTCAAGACCTTCATCGTCAAGCATAAACTTTTTCAGGACAGGCAAACATGAATGTTTAATCAGATCTACCGACGGATCAATTTGATTGTTAGTAATTCCAGTCAAGACTGCATTAATAGGATCCTTGCAGAACGGGGCCAAGGAGATTAGCACCTCCAGAAAGTACCCGATGCTGTGCTCCGTCCCACAGTCGTGCTCGATTCTGCCCCCAATGAGAAGACCAGGCCTGAACATGACGCGAGTGCCAGTGTCGCTAATCTCGATTTTAGAACCATTGGTCACTTTATCAATTAGCCTCAGCAATGAAGATTCAAAATCTCTGATGCCCGGGTCTTCATTCTTGAAACGTATTTTGTGGATGACAACTGGCTTTGACGACAGTATAGACAGAACCAACCTCTGTCGCAGATAATTGCATCCGCTGAACTCCATAAACTTTTCCCTCACCATTTTATATCTGCAAATAAAAGATGTTAATTGCAGCTAAATATTTTTTTTTTCAGACGCTTTACAAAGAGAAAGATAAAGTAATTTCATTAAACTTAAGCAATGAACTCGTATGGAACAGGACCAATCAGCTGGGGTGCGTTATTTTCAGTGCTGACGATGTGAGCGGGTCTGGGCCCGACGGGCTTTCTCTTCAAACCTTGGGGCTTGACACCGGCGGCCTTGGCTTCTTTCTTCTTGATCTCGTTAGCCTTGACACGGTCAAGGAAATCCTGTCTGCACTTGGAGGGCTTAACGTGCTCAATGCGGACGGAGATACGCTTGGCGAGAATCCTTCCCCTGACACGCTTGTTAACGACAACACCGAGTGCACGCTTGGAAACGTTGAAGACACGTCCAGTCTTTCCGTGGTAGGCCTTGTGGGGCATACCCTTCTGGAAGGCACCGCAACCTATAAATATTACGATTAATTTTTTTTATAAATGAAAGTTTGTTTTTTTTAAATTTCAGATCAAATCCAACAGCCTCTAGGTTTCTATGTGTTCATTCCATGTCTTAGTTGATTAGGCCAATAAAAAGTCTAGGTATACAAGTCTCAATGAAATGCCACGACGTTTATTTTGAACACATAAATGGCATAGGAAAAACTAATAGGAATATGAATATAATCAAATCAAAGATACGACACTGATACTTATGTACTCTGATAAAGTAAAACTTTTAGATGAAAAAGATAATACCCCCCGCCCCCCCCCCCCCCCACCTACAGGATAAACGAACTCACCAATAAGTGATGTCCATATTAGCAACCTAAAATAACGATCCTTTTCCCGTCATAATACCCACTTGTATTCTATATCTATTATCATGTCTTAAATAAATAAAAAAGAACTAACCCTTAATATCTACAATATCTCCCCTCTTGTAGACTCTCAAGTAGGTGGACAAATGTTCTACTCCACCCTTCTTGTAGCCACGAGCGAACATGTCGCGCGTGCCACGACGAACTCCCTTCGGATTAGTCATCTTTTCTGAAATTTTGAACAATACATATCAGGATGAATAATTCATGTGTCAGATACATTAAATTTTAGGTACAAGTTTGGAGGATTAAAGGTCACAAATATGAAAGAAAAAATATTTTAGAATATCTTTCCCTCTAGTTATGAGCTTTTAATCTTACAAAATTACTATAGATCAGGTACAACGCACAAATACACAAGTTAGATTCTTAACTAACAGTACAGCAATTAAAAGTAACATTTCAACTTAATAATGATACACAAGTAGAATATTCACTCAGTCCATCTGTGGTGGCAGTTGGCGTTGGTACAGACGTAGTACAGCCTCATGTCGGCCTCAGCCGCCTTTGTGTCGGACTGGAAGAATACGGCCTCCCTGTGGCGACACTTTGGACAGGGATGATCCTCGGATCTGGGCAACGTTGGGTCACCCACGACATCTGTTACTATACTTGTGATCTCGTCAACTTCGTGCATAATCTTGTTCACGTAAATGCAGGAGGAATCAGCCAACTGCCTAGAATAAACACTATATTATGGGATTGAATATCCAGCAAAAATGTTTTCAGGACAATTAAAAATATCCTGGAAACTTAATATAAAACTTCAGTTAAACAGAAAAAAGTAAACCAAAAATAAGTACATTTATCTTTTTTATTTTATCCATTTGAAGAAAAAAAATTTAGAAATAAAAAATTGACACTAAATACATATTTTTGCTTGTGAAAATCAAGGATTGTATATTATGAAAAGTATATACATGTAGTTAAATTGGCATATTTGTCGATATACAATCGTAATTATTAAAAGTCCAAAAATATCAGGAGGTGCCAACTTAGGAAAAGCATGGACAAGCAAATCCCTTTCAGATCTTAGCATACAGCTATAAGAAAAATAAAAATACCTGTAATCACAATTTCTGCAGGCATAGAGCAAAACCTTGTGTTCTTTGTCCTCCTAAACAAAAAGAATTGTTAAATGAATTTTAATGCATCTAACGTAGAAAAGAAGAAGGTTCTAGAATTAAATTAAATAAAAAAAAAACTTTTCTTTTCTCGCTAGTATGTAACCATTGATATACCCGCTTAAAGCTTTACCCCTTAAAAAAATTCCAAAAATCCACAATCTTCTCTACCACAGGATAAAATAAATATAACAAGTCACAAATGATAATGTAGAATATACGTGGATTATATGCCAGGGAGAAAATTATATATTTAAGATGCCAACATGGATATCAATTAATAGTCAGTTCTTTCTTCCATTGGGAAGGGAGGGGATGGGGTAAGGGTAGTACATGTGGGTATTAGCCAACTACATAAACATGTTACACTTTATTTGAGAACATGACAAGTAATAATCAATCCGTTTATAAATTAAAGATTGTTTTAAAGTCTGACAAATGTTAATCAAGGTTACCTTGGGATACAACATGTTGTTACATTCCTGGCAAAACCGAATTCCAACAAAACCAGGTCCACTCATTTTCAGTCTGAAAATAAATCAAAATTTGTTTTCATTTGTGTAAATTTTAATAAATAAATGGGTAGAATTAAATTCTACTTGTTTATGTGAAAAAAAGCACTCTAGCAATTTAGAAATATTAACAGTTTGAAAATACAAAGGAATTTGAATGGGTTGGACTAGCTAATACAATATATCACAGACGGTGAATTTTAATCTCAGTGTAGTTAGTCTATTCTAATAAAAGTTTGAGTTCACGCCATTATCTTGACAAAAACTTCACAATTTAGAAATTAATTTAGTAATACTAAGGCTTTAGAGAAATGCTAAATGGTTAAGGTTTTAAAGGAATTATTAAATTCTATATCCTGACCCGTGTCAGTATCATCAGATTTCTTAACTAGATGCTTATCTAATCTACGCTGTTTCTTCTTTAAATCTTTAAGCTGTTTAGCTGATAGTTTCTTTGGTGGTTGAGCATCATTATCTGTATTTGAGTTAATCACCTGATTACCAATAATTCTAGAACCAGTTCCATTCTGTGACCATAAATCTACATTTCTATTTGAGGATCTTTTTAACTCTCTCACAGCCTCTTCAGTATTGTAGTTATTAGATTTTAAAGCTTCTATAATTTTATTTCTATCTTTAACATGAGATTCCCGAGATACTTCAGCAACTAAATCGTTTAATTTTGGAGTATTTTCATAATCAGATTCATTATCTGATTTGTTGGTGTGAAGAGGATCTTCAGATACTATCTTATGGTTATCAGCAGGTCTATGAAGTCTGGCCAGGTGAACATTAGCAGGACCATTACCATCCACCTCTCCAGACTTACGCACAGAATTATAATGATCTCCATTATGATAACTAATATGCAACTCTTTATTTCTATTACCACCCTCACTAAATACTTGCCATAATGGTTTATCTAACTGATGAATAACTACAGTCAAGTCGTGTAACCTAGCAAAAGCAACTATACTATCATTACCACCAAAAGTACATGGCTGAGACAATTCACGCATATGTTCATCAAAGGTAATATCATCCTCTACAAAAGGTTCAAAATCCTCCCGATTATCTTTCATGAACTGAATTACATCTTCTCTATGCTTCATATGGTCATGAATATCACCATTTAGCTGGTCGCCAAGGGCTCTAAACAAACAATTACCGTCGCCAGGAATGATCTTCAACGTCAGGCCTAATGACAACAGTTGATTATTTAACTGAATACAATCATCAAAATCCTCCTCTTGATTTCTCTGTTGGTTACGCTGCTCCCGTCTCTGACGGCGGTTGTGCGCCTTCATTTCCTTCTCAGCTTTCTTCTTACCTCCCATTACAACAAATAACAACCAACGACTTGTCAACTATATAACTTTTACATTATTGAAATGTCTGAAAGATATCTTTTGATAAATTTCTCCAAGAGATTAATCGGGCAAACATTCAAAGCAGTGAAACCTTCACAATATACTTTCTATACAGAAAAAAAATCACTTCAAGTCGATTAAGCTTAGTTCATCCACAGTAAAAAAAACTTAATATTTCAAGTTCCCAAGCGCATTAAAACTACATAAAATTATAACGGAATCCTGCTTGTCACAAGACTTGTTCAAATTATGATAATTAAGGCAAAGGCAATCAATGAATACCGAACTTTATATTAATCTATAAAACAACCAACTCCACTTCTGAATTTTATAAATAGAAAAATAAAATTGCTAATTTACCACTTAATATTTCATAAAAAGTAACGAGACCTTTATTCAGATATCCATTAGGATCTTATTAACCTCTAAAACCTAAGTTCTGCTTTATATCTATATTCACTTCAATAACGTTTATATAAGAATTGTAGATGTAGAACACTTAAAGGCTCTGAGTAAAGCCAAAAGTAAAGGTATAATACAAAACTTAAATTTCATATCACGAATACATTTAATTGAACATTTAGTAGACATGTATCGATTAGACATGACAAAAATCTCTAGCATGGCACGGAAAAATTAATAGTAAAAAATGTCGCAAAAAGGGAGTTTAATGCATCGAAAACATGAACATGGCAACAAAATAAAGGTGTAACTTGTAAATAAATTCATTTTTCACTTTAATCAATCATGCAGTAAATATTGAGAAACAGCAATACGAAACCGTGTAGTGAGCCCATGGCAGCATGAATACCTCACACAAGTACTCCGGAAATCCGCCAAACCAAATATTGCTTGATTTTTAAACAAGGTTATCAACTTTTATTTTGTTTAAAATTGTTACAAAAAATAAGATGTTTTGAATTCGATTACTAAAAAGGATTAATAAGTATAAAAACTGAAAATTGAGTAAAAAATATTTCATCAAAAAGGTTTTTTAAAAATAAAGGAAAAAATCTCGAAATCATTTTGGCAACCTTGTGACCTGTGCACAAAATGCCGCGTAATATTTTAAAGTTAATAAGATAATATTTTTTAAAAATAAATTTTTACTATAAAGAATGATTTTATGTTAAAATACTATCAATTTGAAAATGATTTTTATCAAATTACATTATTACCATAATTTTTTATAGTAATATACGAGTAAATGAAGATACATAGATAATAATAAGCTTAGTATTTTTTCTATTTATTCTTTGATAAAAGTTATTCTTATTGGGTGTAAACAAGATTGAAGCGATCTCAGAATAAAATTTTATTTCTATATAATTAAAAATCAAAAGTAATATTGATCTTTTATTATAAAAAGAACTAATTGACCTTTGAAAATAATGTGAAATGTCGTATTTGTTGGTTGACTATTTCCAGTGTACACTTCTTCAAATGTAAACAAACAGACAGAAAATAAAAAACAATTCTGCCGTAGCTTTAAATCAAAATAAATAAATTGACTACCTACAACTTAAATGAATATTTCTCTTTTATGTGGATGTTCTATGAATTAAGTTTGATTTATTTACAAATATACTTTTATCTACACGCTTTAGTTTGAGCTATGAGTTTTAGTTTGAATATTGTAGTCCTTGACTTATTTTATTAATCAGGCCTCATAATTTAAAAGAAAATGATAGTATGTATGATAAAGCCCTAAACACAATTATAAATCTAATTTTTATCTTAGACTATTGTGTTAGAATAAACTTTTATTTGTATTGCAAATTTGATTTTAATATTTAGAGTGCTCTGACGACGAGTGATACAGGCGAATGATCATTCGATCTAATCTTGACTTGATTTCCTTTGACCATTTAAAAGGAAATTGTTTCAAATTCTAATTCAGAAGGCTGTGAGCTAAATTTAGGATTTGACTTCATGAATAGATTTGCCACACTAGGAATAAGAGTGTTAGATTGACTTGCTTTTCTTTGTGTAAGACTCATATTTCCAAATAAATAATCTTTTCGCGTTACTAAAAAATTAATAAGTTGATTCCACTAATTAGAATAAAAATAATACTTGTTTTTATATACCTAAACTATTACACCTAATTCAAAAGCAAGAATTTTTTCCAATTTACACAGAAATATGATTTTGGCGGAATGAAAATTAAAAATTGTACATTCTAAACAAATTAATAACTTTGCCTTAGCCAGTGGCGGGAGGGGATATTGGGCTGTTTATTGCACTAGTCCCTAGGTAAAGTTTACAATAACGTTTTCTTATTCGTTGGCTTGACAACTTTGGGGAATTATATTAAAATTTATATTTGTTGGTTCATTAAGTTGATTGTTAAAATGTTTCAAATATTAAATTTAATTTACAGAAGTGGTAATTTTGTGTATCATCATTGGATATGTAAATCAATTTATCGGTTATTGTCTTATCCATCAAGATCCTTGGCATTAACAATTATTAAGGTTCATTGACTATTTTCTATCTGATTTCATCTCTTGTATTTTTTCTCTGTGGTTTTTTATTTACATTTTTCAGATTTGATTCTGTAATGGGAAGCAGAAATTGGGGAGGCAACCAAGGGGGAGGGGGTGGACACCCTTATCCTGGAGGAGGTAATTTTCAAAAATTAGATTTGATCACACAACTATTTTAGATACAACATGTATGGTTACAATTGCGTTTCTGCTTTTTATTCTGGCTTTGTTATGGTTCTATGAATCTATATGTTTTCTTACAGAGAAACAAATTTAACGCTATTCTCGTGATATTTTTGCATCGCACATTGTAATGTTTTTAATCCTTAAGTTACCAATTTTTATCCTGAATTGTTACTTTAGGTTCACAACGTGGAGATCCCAACGACCCGCCTCCAGGCGGATTAAACCTAAAACTACTTCTAACTGGCGAAGAAATCAAATATTTATTTGGAGCCGAAGAAGTGTTACTTGACCAGTTAAAACAACAGGCCAACTTAAAAATCACATTATCCGAGAAGGGTCCACATGAGCGTGTGCTGTGTATTCCTGGAGACGTGGAGACCGTGTTTAAGGCGTTCAGCCTGGTCAGCCGCAAGCTTTGGGAGTTTGTGGTTAGCCTGTCGGATCCATCCAACCCGCGGATGCTGGTTCTCAGGAATAGTTTAGATTGGGATTTTTCTGTGATATTTATTTATAGATTACATGGTTTGTCTTATTAGGGTTGTGACTTGGCCTGTCTGTCTGTAATGCAAAACTATCTCTCTATTTCTAAATTACTATAGGTATCTATAACTCTATCTCCCTCTCTATTAAAAAATATTTTTGTTAAATTGCTTTTTAAACTAACTAGCGGCCTCGCCCCTAGCCTCTAGGGGCTTTGCCCCAAGAGGTTATTAAAGAAAAAAAAATTACCACAAATTTTAAATAATTAAAAAAAAATAAGAACCTGATGAAAAGCCCACACTCCACCACTAATTTTTAAAAAAAGGGGGGGGGGATTTTATTTTTATTTTTGGGGAGGTTGGGGGTGTCCCACCCCCTAAGAAAATAGCCTAAAACCACCACAGGACCAGTAGGTATATTCCCAGAAGAGTAGAATCCGATCGGTTCAGTGGTTACAGAGATCTTAAGGGACGGACAGACAGACATCATTCTACTTTGTATTATAGATTGGAAGAAGCACACAAATTACAATTTTAGAACTTAATGCGATATGTAAAAGAAAATCTCCCTTTCCAGTCCAAAAAAATGCAATTGTATTTATGGAAAATGCCATTACTCAGGTATTAAATCAAAAGTTCAAACAATCTGGTTTTAAATTTTTATTTATCAATTTTATCTAAGAGTTCTAATATGTTCGGACATTATCCCAATATAAACTATGTCTTCTAGAACTGTTGTACATATATCTCAAGTGAGCCGTATAATCGGAAATCAAGGCAGCACAATCAATGAAATCCGCGAGATGACGGGAGCCAACATTAGAATAGAACATAACACTCTGCCCGACTCGAATGAAAAGGTGGTAGAGGTGATAGGCAATGGCGAATCCTGCCTCCAGTGTACCTACCAGTTATGTATTGTTTTACAAGAAAATCCACCCAGAGGAAAAATAATCCCCTACCAGCCAAAATCATTGATTAAAGATGTTTGGAAACCATTGATATTAGCCGGAGACATTGCTTATATTATAGAAAATGGCGTGGCAGTTCGTGCTCCACCTGACATGGTGCGGAAGGCGTTGGAGGAGACGCCTATCGGCCAGCTTGCATGTAATCTTCCAAGTGGTGATAGTGCGGAAACTGTTCCAGATTATATGAATCCGTTATCTTTGTTGGCAGCCATTTCTAAAACGAGGGACGAATAGTTTTTCATAATATTTAGTTATGTTATACCAGTATAATTATACGAACTTCTGTCATGTCATTTTCATTTTGGGAATCCTTTGAATTAAATGGGATTTGTAGAAAAAGGTTTAGTGAATGAAGTGGTTTGATGTCTATAGGCAATAAATTGAAAATTTATTAATAAACAAATAAAATCTTGACGTTGGCTTAAAGAACAAATATTCAAGTCATTCTTTCTTTAATGTTATGCATTGAATTTTAACAAAACATTAGTTTTATTACGTATTAGAAACAAGAATGATAACATCCATAAAAGAAAGCAAAATAAATCAAGGAAGTCAGATGAACGAAGATTAAAAACCTAGAGTAACAACGCATTTCATATTCAACATTGTTTAAAGGTTAAACAAACGTTTAAATCTGTCCTAAAATTACTTGATTATACCTACCTAATAATAGAAATAGTTTGAAAAACACATTATGTTCAAAATAGACATACAAACATTGAGGCATTGATAATTAAATTGCTACGCTTTTTTAATTGCTAAACTGCTAGGTATAGAAATTTTAATAAGTTTAAAATCGACATTTCTAACATTCTGAAATCATCAGTAAGGGATATATGTTACGGACTGATGGACGTACGGACTAATCTATTTATTTAAATCTTTTCTTAAAAAGAATATATTTGGTCATTTTTCTACCCATTTTTTTTAGAAGATAGAAAACTATTCTTTCTAGGAGGGACGCCCTGTCAGGAGGTATACCAGCCCCAGAAATAACAAAAGAAATGATGATCGAAAACGAGGTGGCGGGTTCGGTCATCGGCAAATCTGGATCGAAGGTTGCAGAAATCCGCCAAATGTCCGGGGCTCATGTCAGTATTAATACAGAAGGCGAGGTAACACCGGCTGGGGAGCGGTTAGTGCTTATTAAGGGCACGCCAGAGTCAGTTTTGTTGGCCCAATTTCTGGTACAGTCTAACATTGATCTGTTTAAGAAAGAAAGGATTTATGGAGGGGGTGGGGGAGGATTTGGTGGGTCAGATCAGGGTTACTTTGACCAGAGGGGTCTTGATAAACTGGATGAATATCAGGAGAGAATGGAGGTCAGAGATTACGGGTATCAAAACCGTGGCGGCGGCGGCGGTGGACCCCATCACGGAGGTGGTGGTGGAGGGCGACATTATGGAGGTCACGGTGGCGGAGGTGGTCATAGGGGTGGAGGTGGTGGACACCAGAGGGGAGGCCGGAGGTCGCCAATGGAGGGTGGTGGAGGTGGAAGGCGGGGTGGAGGTAATTATGGAGGGGGTGGAGGTAGGGGTGGCAGGGGCAGAAGAGGAAGGGGCTAAAAGGAGCATCCACAAAGCTAATCGAAATCAAGAACATTTAACAATAACATACATGTACCTACCATTTAAATTACTCTCTAGTGAATATGTGAGAAAATGCAGGGGGGATAACATGGCAGAAATATTTGACCTTGCTAGGATTCAAATTTAAAGATTCACAGATCAATGTATTGTCCGCTTTCCCACTCCTAGAGACAGACAGTGTTTGTTCAAACGAAGTGAAATTAGATCTGTTAATCTGTTGCATTATATTTGTTGTTTATAATTATGAATTTATTTTGAGTCATGAATGATATGTCAATTTATTAAATATAAAATTTTATTTCAAAGGTAACTTTTTTTTTATTTTTTAAATATACAGCTGATATTATATTTTATCAAAAAATACAATTTTTTAATGGTTTAATGATGGACAACACAGAAGGTAACATCTTCCAGATAACCTCCAGGTATGCTGGTGATTCTGTGGTTGTATGCCTCTCTGCTCAGCTTGTAGGAGGTCACGTGGCCGGTATACACTTCTACTGTGTCGCCAGCGGTCAAGAATTCGGTCATCTAGAAGTAAAAAGAATGTATAGTCTTTTTAAAACGAATACTTATCAAATCAAATAGTTACGAATTGATATTTCATCTATAGAAAGTGTTTAGCCTTTAAGTTTGGAGCTAATCTAAAATGATATTGCTTATTGAATGTAATGTTATTTGAAATTTCCCATACTTACATAACGTAATTTTGTCTTGCAACTTAAAAGCATGGATTTAATAGGAAAAAGACAATTGCCGACAAATTAATGTAAATCCTCCATGATAAACAAAATTACCCCTTCTGTAGATTACAATTAGTGGTTGACACGCTTGGATACTATGAATCAACCAATCAAAATTCAATAAAAGCCCCCAAGGTTGTTAAGCCAATGAATAAGAAAACGTTTTTATTTGAGGACTAGTGTAATAAACCTCCCAATTTCTCCTTCTCTTGACATGAAAGGTAAAATATCTGTAAAAGCCTAAAATTACCTAGATTTTATTCTGTTATAAGAATTAATTTTATATTTTAATGATTTACCTCTAGCTGAGCAACTTCCCTAGGTGTAACAATAACATAACTTTGGTGTCCAGCCTCTGTGTTCATTATCAGTCTTCCTGAAAATAAGTTTTCTCGTATTCATTCGAATCCAGTGGATAGGAACCGGTTCTCATCAAAACGAAAAAACTATGTCTAGCATCGTATTATATCCAGCTTTCTACGAATATGAAAATGTACAATCATAAGATTAAAACCAGTTTTTTTTAGCCCGTGCCTTCGGCACCTCGGGGCTAAAAAAATGGATTTAATCTTATAATTGTACATTCTATATCCGCGGAAAGCCGTTTATAATACGATGCAAGAAATAACTATTCTTTAATTTCTGAAAGATATTTAATGCTTTTAAAGTTTAACTCTTGATAAAATTCAATTTCAAATGTTTGTTGATTAAAGTAAAACAAGGATGACAACATCCATAAGTAGCGAAGCACAAAAATATTTATAAGAATTTGAAGATTAGTTGTCAAAAACATGTATATTAGGGAAAAAATCACAAAACCTTTTCTTCAACATTTGATTTTAATTTCTTAATATTTATATTTCAGTACTATGACTAACAGACTGACGGTCAAAGTAAATTACATACTGGATGCTCAAAACAACGGGAAATTTAATTTGATATTTTTAACTATAAAAATTTTAAAATCGGACCATAAACACCAAAGTTATGGAGAAAAATTTGAAAAATACAAAAATAGCCTAAAACCTGTTTAAAGGCAGTCTGACCGTCATAGTTGTTTTCTTGAAACGCCAAGAAATTTAATTTTGATACTATAACTGAAAAAATTTTGGAAATCGGACCATAAACACCAAAGACATGGAGAAAAATGCGAAAAAATACAAAAATAGCCTAAAACCTGCTAAAAGGGGTCCTATCGCCATTGATGTTTTATAGTTAATTGTGTTCCTTTATAATGGGAATGTTGTCCAAAAATTTCAGCCTTTTATCTTTTATAGGAGCCGAGAAAATCACGTTTCCCCCAAACTAAGACAGACGGACATTTCAAATTATAGAGTAGCTTCGCTACTAAAAATATAAACACAGCCAAGTTGTTACAATAGAGTAGAAACCAGTTTGCTAGCAGAATAAATAAAAAGGTCCCTACCACTTGGGCCTGATATACAAACATCTATTTAGTGACCTAGCTCCCTCAAGGTTTTTAAATAATCTAACTTCCCCCCCATTTAAAAAATCTCTTTACCATTGATCTTAACATACAGCTGGGCGTACACAGGAGAAATTTCCATGAGAATATCTCCAGGCTTGGAGGGGAGCATGCCACCCACCACAGCTGTCAGGGTTACTGTGTGATAACCAGTGTGCTTGGCCTGTAACATATCAAAATTTTAATTGTCAATAACTATAATGGATGTAGAATATATATTATGACAGGGGAAAAATTGCTTCCAATTTAGGTTGCTATTTCACCTGTCATTTATTGGTCAGTTCGTTTATCCAGTAGGAGAGGATAGGGTGAAGGGATTAGATTGTTATTTTAGCCAAGTAATAATAAATCCATTATAACAATGGAAAAGGTATCCCGCCATCCGTCATGATAAGAATGAATAATTTTTCCTTGTTTTTTTGTAAATATATGAGATCCTTAACATGTTCCACTGCAAGGATGTAAAGGGATAAGACAACAGCTGATATATTGATGTACATTCCCATTGATGTTACACAAAATTACCTCTTCTGTAAATTACAATTAGTTGTTGAAACGTTTGGACACTCAACTTAATGAGCCAACCAATCAAAATACAATAATAGTCCCTAAAATTGATACGCCAACGAATACGAAAACGTGATTTAAAAACTTTGGGGACTAGTGTAATAAACAGCCTAATGTCCCCTCCCTCCCTGATTCCCTTGGCTGTTGGATAAAATAATCTTTACCTGGAAAACTCCAGTCATCAAATTTAGTGGCTCTTCAATGTCATTTGACTCGTAGTAATTCTAAATATTTAAATTTTGTATATTAAGGTTTTGTACCTAACAAAAATAAGGAGACTTCAATAAAGAGATATGATGAAACATCCATAAGTTGCCGAGTACAAGAACATCATAGAAGAACCGATGAACAAAAAAATTAACATTGGATGTCGCCCATCGTACAGAATATTTTCACACACTAAAATTTAGTTTTCTTATCATAAATAGCAGCCGAGATAATCACATTTCCCACTCAGTGTTACGGACAGACAAAGTGATTTATAGAGAGAAAAAATTGTTCAAATTGACAAAAAAAGAACTAAAAGTACAAACAGTTCAGATCATAATGCACAAGTCTTTTTTTGTTTATTTGGCCTTGAATACCTATCTAAACCAGTCCAAATATTTACATATAGAGTTTATTGGATAAGTTTCTCTGGAACTTTGTCTTGGAACTAGGGAGTATGGACAATTTTTTCGCCTATAGTGTCTAAGCAGTAGAAGCTAAATCTCGTACTTTTCATGTACCAAAAAAGTTTTATATTTTTTCCCAACTAATTGAACAAAACATCCTAAATAGAATTGATAATATTTTAACCTGAGATTGATATGTAATTGTTGAGTAGCTTGTGTTCCATTCCGGGGTGTAACCGCACCACAGGGTGTTCACACGTCCCTTGGTACCCCATACACAGGGACTTAGCCATAGTAATCCTAAATATAATAATTTATATTAGTGTACTCACACCTCAGGGTGTTCACACCACCCTTGGTTCCCCATACACAGGGACTTAGCCATAGTAATCCTAAATATAATAATTTATATTAGTGTACTCACACCTCAGGGTGTTCACACCACCCTTGGTTCCCCATACACAGGGACTTAGCCATAGTAATCCTAAATATAATAATTTATATTAGTGTACCCACACCACAGGGTGTTCACACCACCCTTGGTTCCCCATACACATGGACTTAGCCATAGTAATCCTAAATATAATAATTTATATTAGTGTAGCCACACCACAGGGTGTTCACACGACCTTTGGTACCCCATACACATGGACTTAGCCATAGTAATCCTAAATATAATAATTTATATTAGTGTACCCGCACCACAGGGTGTTCACACGACCCTTGGTACCCCATACACAGGGACTTAGCCATAGTAATCCTAAATATAATAATTTATATTAGTGTACCCGCACCACAGGGTGTTCACACCACCCTTGGTACCCCATACACAGGGACTTAGCCATAGTAATCCTAAATATAATAATTTATATTAGTGTACCCGCACCACAGGGTGTTCACACCACCCTTGGTACCCCATACACAGGGACTTAGCCATAGTAATCCTAAATATAATAATTCATATTAGTGTAACCATACTACAGGGTGTTCACACCACCCTTGGTACCCCATACACAGGGACTTAGCCATAGTAATCCTAAATATAATAATTCATATTAGTGTACCCACACCAGAGGGTGTTCACACCACCCTTGGTACCCCATACACAGGGACTTAGCCATAGTAATCCTAAATATAATAATTCATTTTAGTGTAACAATACTACAGGGTGTTCACACCACCCTTGGTACCCCATACACAGGGACTTAGCCATAGTAATCCTAAATATAATAATTCATATTAGTGTAACCATACTACAGGGTGTTCACACCACCCTTGGTACCCCATACACAGGGACTTAGCCATAGTAATCCTAAATATAATAATTCATATTAGTGTACCTATACCACAGGGTGTTCACACCACCCTTGGTTCCCCATACACAGGGACTTAGCCATAGTAATCCTAAATATAATAATTTATATTAGTGTAGCCACACCACAGGGTGTTCACACCACCCTTGGTACCCCATACACAGGGACTTAGCCATAGTAATCCTAAATATAATAATTTATATTAGTGTACCCGCACCACAGGGTGTTCACACCACCCTTGGTACCCCATACACAGGGACTTAGCAATAGTAATCCTAAATATAATAATTTATATTAGTGTAGCCACACCACAGGGTGTTCACACCACCCTTGGTTCCTTATACAAAGGGACTTAGCCATAGTAATCCTAAATATAATAATTTATATTAGTGTAGCCACACCACAGGGTGTTCACACCACCCTTGGTTCCTTATACACAGGGACTTAGCCATAGTAATCCTAAATATAATAATTTATATTAGTGTACCCGCACCACAGGGTGTTCACACCACCCTTGGTACCCCATACACAGGGACTTAGCCATAGTAATCCTAAATATAATAATTTATATCAGAGTACCCGCAACATAGGGTGTTCACACCACCCTTGGTACCCCATACACAGGGACTTAGCCATAGTAATCCTAAATATAATAATTTATATCAGAGTACCCGCAACATAGGGTGTTCACACCATTCTTGGTACCCCATACACAGGGACTTAGCTATAGTAATCCTAAATATAATAATTTATATTAGTGTAACCATACTACAGGGTGTTCACACCATTCTTGGTACCCCATACACAGGGACTTAGCCATAGTAATCCTAAATAAAGTAATTTATATTAGTGTACCCGCACCAGTGGCGTGCGAAGCACTTTGTCTAGGGGGGGGCATTTTGATTATTTATACTAATTTTAAATAAGGGCGTTTAAAGGGGCGGGATTATTTAATTATGGGCCTTCTAGTCCTTATTCCTTCTTCCCCATCCCTATTTCCCATATCTATCCCCCATCTCTTCCCCCCCATCTCTTCTCCCCCATCCCTTCTCCCCACCCTGAAATGACAGAAGGGAAGGGAGCTAGAAAGCATCTTCAAAAAAAAAGTATAGAAGATATTTTAACCTCCCCCCCCCCCCACCACAAAACATTTTTTATGGGTGGAAGGGGATTTTAAAAATCTCAGCAAGAAGGATGAATAACCCCATTAAAAAAATAAAAACTCTTATTTTGGAAATAATCTACCAAAAATTTACCTAATATGTAAAACTGATTTTAAATATTTTTTTATTGTATGACAACAAGGATGACAACATCTATAAGTAGCAAAGCACAAAAAATAAAATAAGAATTATATGTCCTTTCATCTACAGATATAAAAATCTCTTAGAAATATGGGAAACTTTGGGGTATAGTCTCTTTCGTGGCAACGCCTCTTAAGGGGCATTTTGTCGTATTTTCACAGTAGCACAGTAAATTGGACCAAACAATGAGGGAATTGTGAAAGATACAAAAAAAGAAAAAAGCCAAAAACGTCCTGAAAAGCAGTCCGACCTCCATGAATTTTTAATAGTTAATAATTATACCTACTCCATAATGATGGGAATGTTGACATTAAGTTTTAGCCTTCTATCTTTAATTGCAGTTGAGAAAATCACATTTTCCCCTTAGCATTACAAACTGACAAAAAAATTATAAACTTATCCTGAACATCATATGACATCATATATAGTTATTCATTTAGACAGACATACAGTGTTGAGGAGAAGGCTTATATAAATATCAATGCTGTTTCTTTTTTATAAAAAATAACTTTTTGAATTAATATTTGATGTTTACAAATGTTTTTATAGAAATAACAACAAAATATACAATGTGATAAAAAGCAGAAACCATTTGGAAGGGCGCAAATTTTTTTCTTCAAATATGCAGGGAGGGAGGGGTTTTTGAGCTATTTATTACACTAGTTCCCAATATTTTATATCAAATTTTCTTATTCGTTGGCTCAACAACTTTGGGGACTTTAATGGAATTTTGATTGGTTGGTTAATTAAGTTCAGTTTCCATACGTTTCATCCACTAATTGTAATCTATACAAGGGGTAATTTTGTGTATCATCATTGGGGATGTACAAAATTTCTTTGGTAAAAAGTTTATAATATACAAAAAAAATACTTCCTATTACCTGGTTTGTTATGTTCAGTAAAAGAGATTATAACCTAATTTCTACACTAATTAAAAAATTTGGTAAGGTTAAATGAATAGTAACTGTCAGTTTGGCGATTTTTTTTCAGTATTTCTTGATCTTTTTTTGGAAACTAAGATAGTTTTGCTTTTTGTAGGGTAAGGGGAAAAAAGGGGCATTTTTGTTGACCAGGGGGGGGGGGCAAAACGGGGCATTTTTCAACATTTAGGGGGGGGGGCGTTTGGGTCGCTAGGGGGGGGGGGGGGGCGATTGCCCCAAATGCCCCCTTCGGTTCGCACGCCACTCCGCACCACAGGGGGTTCACACCACCCTTGGTTCCCAACCTTTCTCGTATTCATTCGAATCCGGTGGATAGGAACCGGTTCTCATCCATACGAAAAAACTATGTCTAGCATCATATTATATTCAGCTTTCAACGAATATAAAAATGTACAATCATAAGATTAAAATCAGTTTTATTAGCCGGTGCCTTCGGCACCTCGGGGCTAAAAAAACTGGTTTTAATCTTATAATTGTACATTTTATATCCTTGGAAAGTATTTTATAATACGATGCGAGAAATAACTATCATATATATTTTTCATATACTTATTCAGGGTACATTTTTTGGTAAATTCCTAAAAGTCAGTTGACTAAAAAAATAATCCGTCAGTGCTTTTCAGAATCTTAAAACAGTTTGAACACTTTTCAACTTAACAGCGTCATACGAAACTATAACGATTACATCTACAATTTATCAGGGATCCATAGCGACATGGCAATGGCCGATGAATTGATGTACCTCCCCGATGATGATACACAAAATTTTCCTTTTCTGTTGATTACAATTAGTGGTTAAAATGTTTGGACACTAAACTTAATGAACCAACCAATCGAAATTTAATTAAAAGTTCCATAAGTTGTTATGTCAACGAATAAGTAAACGTTATCACGAAACTTTGGGGACTAGTGAAATAAACAGTCCAATGTCCCCTCCCTCCCTGATAATTTATTGGCTAGTAGAAAAAAAAACAATTTTATTTGATAAAAAGTAAAAATACCTGCTAATAATAAAGATTTATTAATCATTTTGTGCAATAATAACAAAAATACTAATTATGTTGCAAAATGAGCGCAAGAACTTTGGCCGGTCAGCCTCCTAGCACAACACTAACTGACGAGTCTGTGACGTCATCGAGCATATGTGAAGTTGATACACAACAGAGATAATAGTTATAGAGTAAGCTTCTCAGTTTTATATTTGCTGTTAATATTTTTAAACATTCTATTTTTTATTCATATTAGATGATTTTTCTAAATATTTTAGGAGATTTTTAAAGCTAAATATTTAATTATATATTGATTGATTGATATAAAGTAAAAAATATAAAAGAGTAAACGTATAAACTGTTGACTGTTCTGAGAAGCTGCAAAGAGCCTATAAATTTTAGACATATGCTCGATTCCTGAGGACTGCAAAGTAGTAATCCTTTTACTAAAGTAACAGGATGTCTGTGTATCTGTGTGTCTGTACCGAAGGATCTTGCTAACCACTCAACCGATATGGTTCTCCTTTACAGTGTAGCGTCTTATAGGTCCAGGTAAGGTTTATAACTATTTTGGGGGAGGGTATCACCACCCTCCCAAGATACTTCGCATCTTCCCCCCCCCAAAAAAAAAAATATAATCTTTTGCATCAAAACTAAAATTGAAAGTGGGGAAGGTTGTCTTCCTCCCTCCTCAAGTGCCCCTAGAGGCCTCTAGAGGCGTAGATGCTAGTACATAATATAAAGTAGTAAAGTCTGTTTTGTATGAAGCTTAGGATCTCTGAAAATTCGGGTTTGAATTGGTTGTACTTTTCTGGGAAGATTTCTAAATGTCTAGTGGTTTTAGGCTATTTTTCTGACCCCCCTAATGGGTAAGGGCGAAGTCAAGTTTCTGAAAATGAAAAGCAAAATATTAATAAAGAGGGAGATGAATATTCTATTTAAAGCGCTCAAATATATTCCTTTAGTGTCACATACATATATGTACATATGTATATTGCTTTCTTTTAGAAAGGATTACAAAAACATAAAGCATTATTGTAATAAGTAGAAATAGAAGCAAATTTATTCCTTAAAATTATAAGGAACCTAAAATTAAAACCCTAACAAGGATGACAACATCTAAAAGTATGTAAAATAGTCATGGTTTTATACATGTAATGCCTAATAATCTAATTCAATCATATTTTCTCAACATAGCGTTATAATTGGATAGACACTCGGACGGATAAAAGCAGATATAGAGTAGATACTTAAAATCAGTGTTGCGGAGCCGGGAGCCGCCATATTTTGCCGGAGCCTGAGCCGTAATTTTCGTTAAAAAACGGCTCCGGACTAGATAAATAAAGAGATTTTTTTAGATTATAATTTGGTAACTCTGTTTTGTCATGTGCAAATGCCCCTATTAAGTTTTTTAAGTCCATTTTTATCAAAAATTGAACTTTTAAAACCTTCAAAAGTCAAAAATAGACGTGGAAAAAAAATTTGTCGAGTTTTTTCTTGATTTTAGGTCGGAGCCGGAGCCGCCATCATCACAGACGGCTCCACAAAAATTTTCTTTAAAAAATCTAATTTCTTTATCTAATTTATGCAACATTTTCATAATAAAATAAAAATATATGTAAATTATAAAATTATATGTTCCTCATAGCATTATGTGTGTGCGAATGGGGCGTTTGTCCAAACTTAGGTATGGAGACCGCTCTTCTATGAGTACTACTATAAACATACTTTTACTGCAATACACATAGACATTCTCATCGTCGGTTCGTTTGTTTAGAATGCTTAACCCTCTATTCCCACAAGTATAATACGAATTTGGTTGAGCTGGTGGAAGCTCAACAAAAGACCCACGCGAAGTATTATGTTGCTTTAACCTAAGAATAAATGGTTGGTTTTGATATTCGATCAGAATTATATAAGTATATTAAGTATTAAGGAAGGAAAATGTTTTTATAAAGTGTATTTATATTACAAGTGCATAAGTTAAGTATGAAAATATTTACAGGATAAGTGTTAAAATTATAAGTAGAGTAGGACAGAAATGTGCCCTAAGTCCCAAGCAGTGAATTGTGCTAAGTGTTAGAGTTCTAACACAAGGCCTAAGCTCAATTCATGCTAAGTACTAAGGGGCCTAAATTTAAACTACAATGCATGCCAAACAACTAAGTCATTACCTTTTAAAGCCAGAAAGAGAAGTTGATGGTAGGGGAGTCAATAAATAACTGAATAAATTTAAGAGGTACATGCTATAACATTAGCTCTGGACCAGGATTTTAGTGTTTGTCTGTACAATTAAATGTCTGTGTGTTAATATGTGACGTAAATCAGGCATGGTTGTAGGCATACATATTTGTACTGATTATTTATATGATTACTTTAACAATAAACATAATATCTTTAATAAACATATACTATTAGCAAATCACATACAGATTACCATGAATAGGCTAGCGTTACCCATATATGGTGTCATATAGGTAGAGATAGGCCTATGAACGCATAAATTGATACAAATATTGCCTTGGGCCTAGCTAAAGTAATTGTGTCTTGCCCCTGATTGCTACTAGATAATTGCAGGGCACGCGTCAATCAAATATTCATAATCTGCTCTATAAAGTGTTGACTTTATATCAAGCATAGATAGATAGTTGTGGATGCGAAGCATTTCTGTAAAAGTCTTATATGTACGTTCAAAGAATTTGAAAATTGAGGATCGCATCTCCAATGGGGGTAAGTTGTTAAAAAAGAAAAAAGAGAAAAAGAAAAAGTTTAGTAGTCCCAGTATAGGCATATATAATAAACTATAAATATGTATTCCAAGCTAAGTTAAATACGCTTTCCATTAAGAAAGTAGGCTTTGCGTATTTTCATGGCTGGGTATACAAGATGATAAACCTCCCAAATAGAATACATTCTTTTCTTGAGGGGTTTAGTTTTATCTAACATTGTCACATCAATAAATGTTTTTGCTTTGGTTATTCTGGATAGTTCAGCTTCTTCTGATGATGAACTAGGTGGTGAAATGTTCTCTTTCGAAGTGTAGACTGAGGTTGGGGGTGAGGTAGATATGTAGCTAAGGGCGTCCACTTGTGCTACCTTGTTGCCATTCTCGTCCAAGGTGATTGAGTGATTTTCCAGGTCATAGTAGAGTTGGTTGAGGTCATCGGTAGAGAGGGATAGTGTGCTGCTGGAGCTAATGTCACTATCGGTCTCCACTCTACTCTCTTCTCTGGTATTCAGGGCTGTATTTAACAAGAAATTCCTGATGGTGATGGACAGGTTCTCTGCGAATCCATCGTACTCTGGTGTGGTGATAATGTTGTTGTTCTCGTCTATAGCGTCAAGGTGTTGACAGGAACACAACCGCAATCCGTCCAAGGTAGGGTGGTGGTAGGGCTCCAATACTCCATGATCATCTAGGTTATCTCCAGGCTGGTCCATGGTAGATCCTAAAAAGAGTTAGTGCGCGTGCTCCAACCGGTTCCTTGGGGTATCCTGGCTATGGTAATCTAAACAAAAGAACTTTTAATAATCTTTTATTAATCATTTTATCCCTAGGATATTATAGAAATTCTTTTCGTTACAGATAGACCTATAATGGATTGATTAGTTATCTCTATTTCTGTTAAATATAACTGTTTCCTGAATTTAAACAATATTTTATATAAAAATTTATAAGTACAATTAATATTTACATATCGTAATAATTTCTTTGGTTACATTACTCGTATATATGTATAAGTATAAGGTTTTACTAACAATAGTTGGTAACCCTTGTTTGTATATTTTGTATATGTACATATGGTTTATATCGTTGTTGGTATTAGCTGTATTTCATTTTATTTTTAACATGAATAAATTTTAATCAATTTGAAGACTAATGTCTTACGTTACATCGCTGTCAAGTATACCTTTTAGACTTAATATCTACGAAATATATCGTCCGACGTCCGTAATTAAAATTTACGTAACAATAAGTTGTCAACCCTTTGTTTATGTTTGGGCGGTCAAAAGTGATAGGGGTTGGATTTGAGCAAGGTTATAAAAAGCTGGCGGCCCAATAATTATGCTCATTTTAACAACAATTGTCTTTGCGAGCGGAGCTTGCGTTCGAGTGTTTAATTTTACCGCTAATTCCAAGGGAATTTATATAAAAGTGATAAAATATAGTAACTCGTTTGTTTTATATAAATGTTTTTATGTTATAGATTGTTGATATGCCCATTATTGCATCCGTTAGCCACTATTTAAGACTCAGGAAGTTTATTTTCTTCGTCGATAAGGCTTTTATCACTATATTTTTGATCACAAGTGGGTTAGAAACAATATGGGTATATCTTCAATCTACGACAATTTTGTTTTATATAATATTTGTAGTTTTTGATAGGACATATCTGAATCATCAGGTAAATTGACGTACCTTGTTTTGTTTACGTTTTCTGTCTGCAAAAGTTAAATTTGTTCATCGTAAGCAAAACTTATATTGACACAGATATGTTCCATCACTTTATTCGTTTTAACTTTTGATTACAGCGCCCCTGTTTGTAATCAAAATTTATTGAATATTGACTTAAATCTTTTAAGACAATTTTGCTATAGATTTTAAAATAAGATTTTCGTTTTACTTAATTCAGTTATAATGTCGTTTAATTAATAGGTTATTTACGTTACAAGTAACTCAACCATATTTATTTTAAAGTGGTCGCTTACAAAAGTATGTTTAGCTAGCTTCCTCGTAGGTACTTTTTAAAACGTCATTGAAAATATTCAGATTTAGCTAGTACATAAGTTTTAGTTGCTTGATACATCATAATGAAAATGTTTTGATAGCTCGGCGATAGCTATTTTTAAGCTTTGAGTTATGTAAAATTAATTACACTTCTATTAGCCTAATTGAATCTACTTTTAAATGATAAAACAAAGTTTTAATGTTTGAATAGCTTAACGATAGCTATTTTTAAGCGTTGAATTATGTAAGATTAATTACACATTCTTTAACTTAAGTAAGTTTACTTTTAAATGATAAATCAAAATTTTAATGGTTAGGTAGCTCAACCATAGTTGCTTAAAATACTGGATAAAAAAAAATATTCGTGTGTACAGTCTTTTTCATAAAATTAATTTTACTATATTGCCTTTCAGAATCACTAGTCCTTTATTTTAAATTTACATCCGCTCATTATGTATATTCCGGACAGCCTGGACGCGCATCAGAATATTAAGGAGAGATTCGAGGAGTCGATGAGAGCGGCTGCGGCCACTCTCGCCAATTCCTCGCTTCTCGAAACCTCCTTAGACGACTCGAGTTCAGTGTACAGCGACGTGTCTGGGATGCCAAGCCCTGCTGACGTTGATGACTATGGGAGTACTTTTGATACTGTAGAGTCCGAAAGGGATCAAGGGGAGATGTTTGGCAACGAGCATCTCTCACTGATGCTTAGTAGAACGATACAAATCATCTGGTCTCTCCTCAATTCGGTGATGCGGAATTCCTGCGGTGACATTGGTGACGATGTTGCCGGAGGTGATTCTGGGTCTGCCGAGTCGAGGAGAGACCAGAAGACGAGTCTGGACGCACTCAACATGGATGGCTTGTTCAACATGTTGTTGGGTTTAGGCTTATTTTCTTGTGCTCTCTTAGTTGTCTTCTTCGGCGCTGTAGGGCTTGAGACTCTAACTCGTTTAGATAACACCTCAGACAGGTCGCTGGCTCGCTGGATAAGAGATGTATGTACGCGCCTCCGTGATATAGGCGTCCGGACCATTGAGCTTCTTCACTGCGGTAACAGGACTAGATCTGGAGTTACGTCGCCAACTGTGGAGCCGTCGGATACAGGCATCTACGAAGCCGCGTCTTCTGTGATGGATGATATTCTGTCAGATACACAGGTGAGCTTTTCTTCTTTTGTGTATATTTTTTTGTTTTGTTTTGTATTCTTTTTTTTTTGTATAGCCACCCGTTTTGTCTAGTAAAGCATCATGTTGTTGCAGGATTGTTCTGTCCTATTCTCACTTCCTCAACGTTGACTTTCGGCTCTTCCATATGTATCGCTCACCGCTTGTCATCGTTTTATGTCACCAGAGAAATCCGCTCGGTTACCGCAATCAAATTGAGATACCAGTTAACATTTACTATAATCTTAATTAGCAAGCTAATATTATTTCCCTCTGGGAAGGTTGAGAGTCTGCTCGTGCCGCACGTTTCTCATTGGGGTTTTGAATGTTAGTTCAAGACTTTAATGTTTTCTTTTTGTTTTAGGCTCCCTCTGCTAGTCCATCAACTCCAGCTGAGGTGAGGTCCAGAGTTGGGCTGTTTGCTGTACACCGCCTATCTGCCACTGAGGATCGAGTTACTGGAAGTAATGTGCCTGCGGGATTGGACACCCCGTCGGGAAGTCCTGGCTTCCGTCCATTGATATTTGATCAATCAGAGCGTCTTCATGTAAGTATCCATGCTTTAGTTTTTCTATATTAATTTTCAGAAAGAGGCTGTATCTTTGTACACGTATCTAGAGGTGTTTGCAACTAAAATTCTTATATTGGTAGAATATTAACCTTAAAATGTATGGTTGCGTAAGCATTTTTGAACCGTTTTAAGATTTTAATTCTATTATAAAGTGGGTTGAGTCGCTACCTAATCATATAGCTTTACAGGATTTTAAGCATTCTTATTTCCTGATTTTCCTGGATTCTATTTTAGTGTTGCGATTAAGCTAATAAAATCTGTTATATTTTAGGCGACAAATTCAATCCCCCTGACGCGGTTCTACACAACTATGGGGAGGTGTAATCGGGCCAGTACTGAGAGGACAGCTGAGGGATCCAGCAACAGCTCTTCATTGAGCTCTATTATGTGCCTTAGTCGCATTGAGTCTCCATCTGCAGCTGATTTGTCTGAGGTAAGTTTGATAAGCTCTTATAATATTCTTATTTTCTTCGTTGCAAAAATTACGTAACTTAGATTAGGCTTTTTAGCGCGGTTAGCTATGCTTATAGACAATAATTTTACTGTAACTATGGTGTAGTTCCTTCCTAATGGTCAACATTAAGATTCTGGATAAGTTATTTAATAATCTTGTAAAAAAAATGACTCGCAAACATGTATGGATAAGCGTTGGTATATTTCTTGTGAACGTTTATTAAAATGATTGTCTATTAATGTCCCTTTTCTTATTTTAGGATGTGGATAGTATAGTCCCTCTGGTCGACGATATTGAGGAAGTTGATCTCCCGCCCATTAGATTTAATGCGGTGAGTGATGAGATCGAGTACCCTACACCACTGAGAGTTCTCAGTTTGGAACGTCTGCGCCGCTCCATGCGTACTCCAACTCCTGCCATTTTGGAAGAGATAACGTCGGCGGAAAATAGCTTCGATTCGGCTACGCGTTCCTCAGATAATAACAGGACAGAGGATTCCGGCGTTGAGGGAGTCCCTCGGCGTCGGGGTCCTACGTTCCCTAAACGTACGCCGTAAAGTGGCGCTGTTAGCTTGGTTGATATGACATATAAATTTTAAGACAATGACCAGTTTAGACAACATGTGACTAAATTTACAGATTTTCTAATTTTTATGTAACTAGTCAAATAGTGATCACTATGAAGTAAAGACTTTTGTTATTAGACGTTATGACTTTTTATACTGTACAAAACTAAATATTAATTTACACCTTTGCCATTATGTTATGTATATACATGTTAGTCTGTAAGGATATTAGTATGTAAGGAAATGATTATAAGGTTGTATTTTCTTATGCCCATAATTTAAAACTTCATTCAATCTCAATTACTTTCTTCGTAAGCGAACCATTTTTTTTTTCTTTTCTCAATAGTATATTAACAACTGTAATTACAGCCTTATGTCACAGTTTATTCATTCTTGTTAGCTTTTAAGGGTTATGTATATATAGATATTTTATCGAACTCGCACCTCAGTACCTTTTCTCCAAATTTCATTTATATCCATCCCTGTGCATTAATCGTGAATTTTAATTGTGCTGTGATATAGAGAAGACTTGTAAATAGCATATATATTTTTTTTTGTAACCAATATCTAAGTAGACCGAAAGACTGACGTTAGACAAAGTTATTTAAGTACGCTTATTCAAGTATTTTTAAGAAGATTCATGTAAAGACGGTTTGTAATTCGAGCAATTAAAGTAATATCATTGATCGGATGATCTCATTAAGGAAGATTTATTTAATTAATAAGGCTTAGAATAAATAGCGTTTCCTTTTAAAATTATAGAGCTTAACATCCCTTTTTTAATTTCAATACAATAGTCATTAAGCTTAATGTTTCGAGGTAAAATATTCTTATGTCCCTTTAAATTTGAAACTAAGTCTTCTTTCCAACAAGTAGAGTTAATTTGGCTCACATTGACTTGTTGTTAGGCTATGTGCCTTTATATATATACAAATTCAACATTTAGCGTTCAATTAATAGTATTAACGATCTCGAAGTTTTATTATGTGCCAGTATACAGCTTATGTCCAAAATTATATTAACTAAGATGTTAAATTGTCAGAAATCTTCTTACTATCATAATGTTTTTCAAATACTGTAAAATAAAAATTTATGTTCTGTTTTCAAAATTGATTTAATTTTATATTTTCACCAAAGAGAAATATTTGTCAAATTTTTATACCTTTTCCTAAAGATTATTTACTTTTGTTAAAATAAATATAGAGATTTTAAGTAACATATACACTGTTATTTACTGATTTAGTATATGTTGTGTACAACTCCCGTTTACGTAGCTACTCTATAAGTATTACTGTCTGTTCCTTAATTTAGTTAGATACATAATTAAATTGTTATTTTTGCAAGGTGCTTAAACTAGCTTACATTCACTTGATTTATGATAACTTTCATAAATAACAAAACTTCTTGCTATGTTCTTTTTGATATCTCAGCTAGGAGTTATGCGATTAATTTCCTATCGTTTTTATCGCTCTCATTTAAGATAAATTTTACAATAATTACATAGAGATATATGAGAATATAAGTATTTTACATCAATATATATATGTACAAGAGGTTTTATACTTTCCATATGCAAAACTTTTATATCGTTAGGATACGTCCGTACGTTATTGATAGAAGTCAGATTATAAGAATCAGTTTTAATTTAGTTTACTCTTCGTAGATAGTGGGGAGGGTGCAATGTCCAGAAATGAGGAGGATTGTGTCTCTCAGGTTCTCTATTTGGCGTGCTACTGCGCGTAATTCGTCTGTTATAGCCTGCCGGCTTCTATACTCTTGCTGTCTGTACCGTATAACCAAACGGTTGTATGCGTCTCTATAAGTATTTCTAAGTAGACGACAATGCAAGTATCGTACAATACGACTGGGTTGGCTGATTCCACAACTAATTTTAAACGATAACATTTCTTTAATCATCGTGAGCAAGTTATAACAATATTCTACTAGGTTCGCGAAGGTCTCGTGTAGAATTCGTTGTGATCTAGGCATAGGCTTTCGGAATCTAGTTTGCATTTTTATAAATTTTATAAAATATTCTGTTAAGACTTACGTGTTATGTGATAACTGTAGTACTTCACAAGGTTGGTGATTTCCTCACTTGTGGATATGTTATAGTAAACTGACTCAATTTCAGGATAAAATTTAAGTTATCGTTATTGTTCACTACTACTAAAATTCTGAGTGGGCGTTTCCTGTCCGAAGTTATAATTAAAGTTTTGACATATTTTTTTTGTATGTAGAGTGGTTATAGTTTCTAATAACTAATCAAACTCGCCACAATTCAAGGCATATATATATAGGTTGCCTAATAGTAATGCTATGTTTGTACACTTTATACAATTTGTATTAAATGTTTTAAATAGTTTTTGTGTATATATCAGGGTGCGTATTAAACATTCGTAACATTCGTATATTTGTACAATCTGTGTCAATCGTTTGACTCTGTTTGACTATACAGAATCAAAACTTTCTATATGCAATTTTATGTAAGTGTTTTTGAAGGGATCGACTTTTTAGTCGACGTGTATTGCATATAGTTGGTCTCCCTCGCTTAAGAGAAAAGACGTATATTTTACCACTGGATATATAACCTTGAGTGGGAAAATTTTGCATGAATATGATGACTTAGTTATCAGATTAGAATAACATATTATCATATTGTTCACAAGTTTACAGGGTAAATGGAAATGTAAATTATGGTTGTGAACTTGTGCCATTCCTAAATCTGACATGTCTATCATTTATTTTTCTAAGTCGTCGACCTCCGGTAATAAATACGGAGTCTAGTGTCATGTCCTCATCGGCACTTGAGTCCTCTATGTCCGAATCAGAGTCTAATGGTTTTTTACTTTGTGACGCTTGTTTTCGTGTTTCTAAGGGTGAGTGTGCGCGTATTCCTGGTTGCGGATCCTTTGAATTGACCGGGAATATAAGCGGAAGTGTGTCGTTTTTAACTAATGTGGCTATCTCTTGATTTGTGAGTTTATTATAAGGCTTTGTAATAATTCCCCTTATTTCCTCTGGGAGGGTGTCAAAATGTTCGTCAATTGGCTTGAACTTTTTGATTTCGTTGAAAGAGTATTTAAATATTTCAGTTCTCTTGTCAGAAATTCTTTCAAGCTTGCAACTGTTAGGGCTTACATCCAAAACTCTATAGGGTGAAATATGATAGATAGGAGTAAGATTTGGGTTAACACCAGGTGTAATAGTGTTCTTTCTAACCAAGACAAGATCTCCTATATCAAATTGTTTGTGTATGCGGGTTTTGTTAATATACTTTAGTCTTGCCTCCCTTCCCTTTTCAATAGCTTTTGCTGAGATGTCCAAGTTTTCTTGTATACCGTCCGAGAGGTCTTGCACATAGGCTTCTGTGCGAGCTATTTCAGGGTGATATTCGTCCGGTTTTATTGCTCCAAAGAACAATTTAGACAGGGAGCTGCGTGTCCCGAATAATAATTCCATGGGTGAAAATCCAGTTTTTGGTATTTTAGTGCAATTATATTGTCGGACTATTAACGGTAGTAGATATAACCATGAGGTTGTTGAGTCTTGCGCTAAAATTTTAATGATTGGCCATTTTATTACTTTGTTGCTAGCTTCCACCAATCCTTTAGAGGGTGAAAAGTACGCAGTAGAATACAAAACTCGGATGCCAATAGAAGCAAAGAATATCAAATTTTGCTTTTCTAAAAATGATTTTGCATTGTCACACAATATTTGTCCGGGGGAAAAGTTAGGATAAAAATAAAACATGAATTTGTCTATAAATTCACGGGATGTGAGTGATTTCATGGGATATGCAAGAATCATTCCTGTTAGTTGGCAGACTATAGTGAGGATATGATTATAACTACGATAGGGGGGTAAGGATTGTATATAGTCAATGCTTACACATTCAAAAGGTCTTGAAATTGTACTATAGGTTCCTACTTGTTCTAGTTTTGTAGATGAATTTTGAAGTTGACAATTTAAACAAGATCTAGTGTAATTTCTAACATATTTCTTAAGGTTAGGGTGGAAGAAATTTTGCATATTTAAAAGCATTTTAATTTCTCCACTATGTACTAACAAAAGATGAGTATAGCATACTAATACTGGTAATAGTTTGGTTGGGAGATAAACCTTTAAATCTCCTTTTATCTTTGTAAACAGAATCGTGTCTTTAAGTTCGTAGTTCTGTCTTTTATAAGTGTAGGTGTTTGATTTAGAGGTTAGACAACGTGTGTAAATGTCAGAGTATTCCTCTTTTTGGTTTGCAATTATATTTTCTATGCTAATCCTTTCTTTTAGGATTTCCAAAGGTCTTAGTACTTTGCCTATGACTCTATGTTCTGCGGCAAGTGAATTTATGGTGATTTTGGGTTTTTGTTGCTTCGGTTGTGGAGGTTGTTCATCATAACCCAAATAGTCGGGGTTATCCATAATGAACTGTGTCCATTCTTCAATAGTCCAAACTTTATATTGGGGTAAGTTATCTTCAAACCCAGATTTAACAAATTTAGGTAGGGCTACCTTTTTGATGCTTGGTAAAGTAGCCTTATATGCCCTTGTTAAGAAATCCGCCAAATTGTCTTCTCCTCTCAAGAAAGACATTGTTAGCTTTGGTATTAGATTTAACAAAGTGGTATTCCACCTCTTCAATTTATTAACAGATGTTAATGCTTTAGGATTGAAGAGATAGTAAGCACATTTTGCGTCTGTTAACAAAGTGCATTCACAGCTTGGACCTATTAAAGTTCTAAATGAGTTTGCTGCATAAATAATTCCTAGGATTTCAATGTCTATGATATGTAATCTTGACTCAGCAACAGTAATTTTCTTTGAGGTGTATGCGATAATTTCAAACATAGACGCTAAAGATTTTAAATTAAAGCTATTGGTTGATGAAACCATTGCGGGTCTTACTATGTGTTGCTCCTTGTGTCCATATAGTAAAAATACAAAAGGGGGTTTTGTTTTGTCTGAACAGTGTTGAGTGACAGGTTTGACACCCTCTATATTTGTGATAACTATTACAGGGCGGTACATAGCTACACTAAGAGCTTCAAATATGAGTTGTTGCGGATCTAGATATACATATCCATGCTCTAGTTTGCGAATAAAGTCTAAGAATTTATCCCTATCATTATTAAATACAAATTGAATATACTTTTGTCTCAACATCGTAGAACGTATGATTTTTGATGCTCGTTGCAGGATGGTGGTCAAAGGTGTTTGAACTTTGTTTAGTTCCAAAAGCAATTGTAAAGATATCCCAAGACTATTGTGTACAGTGTCTTCAGGATAGCCCAAAGTTTTACTAGCCAAATATTCAAATTCAGGCGGTCCATCTTCAGACATACGTTTAGCATAATCCTTAATGTTTTCACCTTCAATCTGCAAAGGTAGGGGTAAAATTGGTAATCTGTTATCATAAATAACATGGTGTTCAGGATCATCGAAGTTTAGCCCAGGGGGTAGGGTTTTAGCTTGTAATTCTGGTGTCACTATTTGCGCTAAGACTGCTGAATATGAGCCAGTTGAAGTGCCGGCTGCATCTGACAATATAATCTTAGGTGCCGATAAGTTAACTAATTTGCTAAAAATTGGTCCTGAAGCTAAAGCTTTCTTAATATCTTCGAAGGCTTGTCTTTGTTCTGGAGTTGGGACAAAAGTTTTACCTAATCTAGTAGATGTAAGTGAAGTTAGAATATGTGTAGGAGCCATAATATCAAATCTTAAATGTTTATGCATACTTTGTAGTACACCCATAAAAGATCTCATTATAGTAATATCAGTAGGCATGGGAATATTTAGAAGTTTTTGTACTCGCCTTTGATCTACACAGCAATAATTATGCGAAATGAAGAATCCAAAGAAATTTACCCTACTTTTAAAAAGTTGTGATTTCTTTAAACTAATCTTTCCTTTATGCGTGTGTATTCTCCCCATAACTTTCTTAAAATCTTAAAATGTATATTCAATGATTCTGATCTAGTTTTAGCTAGTTCAGTTGAGACAATGAAATCATCATAAATGTGCTGGACTTCTGGGATAGGTGAGTATACCATTTTGGCTAAATCACCGTCCATTACAACATTACCATTATCATCATAAGCCAATTCCCAGTGTAATATCTTTTCCATAAAGCGTGATAGACTTTCAGGTGAAGTCTTAATGCCAGTTGGTAAGGATGCGTGTCTAAAAGCTCCTAATGGGGTTGCAAACAATGTTAGGTCTCTGCAAGAAGGTTCTAGCGTTATACTATGAAAAGCGTTAGCCATGTCACTACTACTATGCACAAATTTGTCCCTTAGTGACTGAATCAAATTTTCTGCTGTGGGTAGCAGTGCGGGTTCAGACTGCAGACAAGGATTCAATTGTTGAAAATTTACAATTAAACGAGGACAGCTCCCTTGATCCGACTTTGGAATCAGATAAGCTGGGCTTGCATAGTTGTTATAGGAATCCCCATCCAAATTAGCTCTTTCAATGGTTCCGTTCTTTAACAAAAACTCTAAGATAGATTGCATTTGCATTTTCTCTACGGGTGATAAATAATATAATTTCTTATGCTGGGGTAAAGTTTGACCAGGTTTTAGTCTAATTGTATAATTGCCCAGATATTTACTCATGTTACCTCTATCAGTAGAATGTGTAGATATGATATCGGGGTAAGATTTTAGGAATATGTCTTCTATATAATGTCTTACCTCTGGTGGATAGTCTGACAGCACCACAAGATCCTCTGGTTTAACAAACTGGTCCTTAGGCACACTGTAGCCAGTAGGTTCCGTTACATAGTCCATGAGGTTATCAGATTCAGCTATATGTTTTAATCCGAGTTCAATAACGTCATCACTATTTTCAAAGAGTTTATTCTTTTCAGGATCTGGTGTAGTTAGAATTTCATCAATATTAGAACGGTAGTCAGATAAGGCTACTCCTGGTACTGGAGTGTCATTGTTTATAGCTGTAGGATTCGGTATATATCCATCAGCTAAAGGAAAAGATCGTTCTACCAGATTGATGGCGCTGTATTTTGGTAGCTATAAGAGTTGAACTGAGTTGTTTCTGGTATCTAGTGAGATCTGATTGATGGCTGGAGTATTAGCTTTCTCCGCGTGTTGCTCTAGGGCTTGTACAATCTCATCTAGCTCAGTTGTCACAGATACATTGTGTAGGAATGATTGCGTAAAATCAAAGTCTGTGGTGATCTCCTTGACTACAAATTGGTTGCTTGGTTCCAAGTATCCGGTGATAACAGTGTTAGTGATTGCATGTTCAGTGACATTTGTTATCATTGCTCTTCCACTGAGTTGTCCTCGGTTGTTGACCGTCAGTTGCGTTTGTCCAGGCTGAATTTTGATTCCTCCATTTCTATCATTGGCAATGTGGTCATCGCTAAGAATGACTTTTGTTCCAGGAGCCAAGTTGAAGAAGTGGTTGATGTTCATCTCTATAGTCTGAGTGTCATTAGAGTCAATTTTGTCAATTGTCCCTGTGCAAAGTTGTAACTCATAATCAGAACAGAACAGGCTATCTAATACTCTCCCAGGATGGAACATAGAGTATAGATATGGTGCTGGCGGGTGGTTGTCAGCAACGAAAGTCAACCCTAATTGGAGATCTCTAATGCCATTCATTCCGATGATCATAGGTGTGACATTCTTGTGTTCCTCAGGTACAATCATAAACGGTACTGGTCTATAGATGCCTGAGAACTGTGTGAGGCGAATCATGAGAGTTATTTCTCCAGCTACTGGGATTTTGTGTCCAGAATAGCTGACAAGAACCATGTCACTCTTTTCCAGATGGTTCTTAACCTCATTTTGTTGTACTTCAAATAACATACCAAAATAGCTGGTTGACATGATATTTCTGTCTGCTGCTGAGTCAAACAAAGCTGTCATGTATACATCGTAGTTTCCATTTGACATGCAGCCGGAGCAGTTCAGGTACATTTTCCTGTTTTCATCCATGATAGCTGCCGAACTATCAACCGCTAAAATCTTGGGGTCATTAGGATCCATTCGAACGGTGATAGCGTTAACCCTACTTGTTCTGCCACGCTCTTTGGATTGTCCATTGGCTTTGGCCTCAACCCATTCTTCATATGCCTGTCTAAACACACCACCAGGTCTTACTTTACCACTATGGTACAGTTCCATCATTGCTGGTCGTCCAGGACATAGGTGTTGAGCGTGGTATAGGTCTTTGCAATACTTCTTGTGACAGCTTGGGCAGTATCCGGATGTTAGTGCTGTTTGATATTGTCTTCCTTGGTCATCGCACAGTAGTCTGCATCCATCTGATATTTTGTGGGAATTTTGACCACATGCACCGCAGTAGCGCTTATTGGATGTTCCATAGGAGATATGATAATCTTGTTTGGTGTTCTTTTGTGGTTGTCTATCTCTGTTATCCCTGTTTTCTCTGTTGTAGGTTTTAGGATAGGCTGGTTTAGCAGTAACTTCTCTAACTGTTGGCCTTTTATAATAGCTCGACGTAGCGGCAACTTTAGCAGGCTGTTTGTCTCTATTCATTCTTGTATCCCTGTCATGTGAGTAGTTGGTGTTATTTGTCTTTTTATGAAGTGACAAATCTCCATTGTAACTGGCTGATACACCATTCTGCTGTAGGTCCAGATCTAGGTCTTCAGTTCTAGGATACATGGAAGCGGTCAACTCATGATATGTAGGGGATCTTCCAAGATCATGTGTGAGATTGTGATGGTTTTCAGATGCTATATTGCGGCTATTTGTTGGTAAGCTACGTTTGAGTGCCTCCACTGCAGTTATGTTGAATACATTCTGTCGTTCCTTCTTATCTGTATAATGAACAGCGGCTCTGCTGGCAAGATTCTGAATGGTACTGACAAGCTTAGGGAATGACATGGCTTTGGTTCCCTTAAAGGCTATCAGCTTAGCTTGAGCTTCCTGTGGGCTGATGAGTATATCGTACTGTAGCAGTAAGCTATTGTAGACACTTTCAATAGATAGTCCAAGATTGAAACTCTGCTGGATAGTAGTATATGCTTCGCCAGTTGTGGTTCTAAGCATAAAGGTTTCAAATTCTGATCTTGAGAGGTTACATAACTCCTGAGCAGTGTTCATCTCTGATAGATAATCAGTAATGTAAGGTGGTTTGCCGTCTCCTTTGAAGCAATGCTTGAGAGGGAAGGTTCCATTGGCTAACTTAAGCTTTTGATCGTTGCTTAGGGTGCTCTTGCTTGCATAGCTGCTTGGTGGTTTAATTCCAGTTTGGTTGGTGAAGTTACTGAAGTGTCGTTGAGTGCGTTTGTCATTCTCCTCGTGTACAATACGCTGGGCTTCTAACTCAACTTCACGTCTTTGTTCCTCTTTGTATTCCCTCATACTCTGTGTGTAGTTGGTACAGAAGTTCCTCATCATTTCTGAGTCCACACGTATGTTGGGGTTACAAAGTCTTATTGTATCCAGGAATTGTGGGAACAGGAAATTTCCCAGAGGATCTGATAGTGTTGCTCTAACATATCGATCTCTGATCAATGCGTCTGGTGAGTCCTCGCGCACGGGTATGGATCTTACAGATTCCGTGTCTGGTTCTGGCGTCTTGGTTCTCTCACCATTCTGTTCTGGTTCCTCCTGGTTGGGCATTGGTTCCTCCCTTCGTGTATCATCTCCTGCAGAAGCTGCATCAGCTGACGGAGTTCTTCTTCCAGGCGTCGTCGAGCGTCCTCGACGTGGAGTGTTCGCCTTTTCAGCGTTGTCATCTTTCTTACTTTTATTAAATAATGGCATTACAGCTAGCTTAAAGCTTTTAAACTTTCTATGAGTTCTTTAAAGAAGCTTATGAGATGTTGTACTATTTTAGGATTTAAATAGCAAAGGTACAAGAAGAAACTAAATAATGCGCCTAACGTTAAAACAATCAAAAATTGTTTACAATAACAAATTTTTTCCTTTAAAATTGTTAAATATAGATGAGTATGTATTGCCTACTTCACCTACAATTGTTTCTACGTCGTGAATGCTTGTGAGTGAGCTTTAAATCTTATTCTGGAGTGTGCGCTAATGCACTCTTATCCTTAATTAAGCTCAACTGTAGAAACACTTCTACTTAGATTTATTCTATATTTGCCTATAAAGCTAATGTGGGCTGTTTAGCTATTCAAATTAGCTATAAAGTTAAATAGAATGTTAAGGTTTGCAGCGAAGTTAATTTGGGTATGCTAATATACTATCACAAATTAACTGTTATTTGCTTAGGCGTCGACCTTTCCTAGCAAATGTTATTGTTGAGAAAAACAGCAATTTATAATCCTTGTTGAATTCTTACTCCACTCTAAGGATATGTAGCTTACAATCTGCTTATTCCTGTAAGGCTTTATGAATATAACTTACTAAGGTTCACTCCCAAAGGATCGTCTATATTCTAATAGTATTGCAACAGTTTTGCCTGAATATCAAAGATCTCGCACCCAATACTTATAGTTGTATTAGGGTATGCCTACCAATCCTACTAAGTATTATTCGCGAATTATTATGGGGCTTTACTTGTGATTTCAATCCTTATAACTATATTATTGAGACTCAATTTAGATTGTCCTATATATATATGAATATAATCAGTTTGTTTTCAAGGTTATTATAGACCGGATGTGCTCCACTTAATTAGTGAGAACACAATATTCTATGTGTCTTACTGAAGTGTGATATCCTACGCAAGGTGATCAATCTATACGCTGGAAGTTGTCAATCAAACTCTTTAAAGTAGACTACAAAGTTGGTGTTATTGCTTGGTCAAATATTATTGAAAATCAAATTAGCTGAATTAGTGCACTTTTTTTTTTTTTTTATTTTTATCTAAAAAGGTAACAATTTTAGATTATAAAGATTATGAACTATATGTACACACTTTATTTTACTTGGTTATAGTCTTTATGCTAATAATCCTAAGTAAAATTAAATTTTCTCAATGGTATAAAAAGAAAATTTTTCTTTCTTTGTTTTAATCCGGATTTTTATAAAGACAGTAGAGTACTTCCAATATTACTTGCTACTTCTTTTAGAGACGTCCCAAGACTCCCAAGATAGGCTGCTGCAACCTTTTGCTGCGTTTGGTTACTAGAACTTTGTCTCTTATAAGTGTGCTTTTTAATTACATATAGGGCTTAGGTTGTTGACTATACTTTTAAATCACTAATATTCACTATCACTAATGATTGATGGTTTATAACTCTTCTCAAGTTGTCTGTTGAATTCTGGCGGCACATGAAATAGAAATTTTAGCATTAGCAAAGCAAGTAAAAATTTAGTTTTCATGTCCTACTTATTGTTGAGTGAACTGTTTATTGTATTTATTTATGTGTTTATGAAGAGCGTGCAAAAAATTTTCTAAGTTGAGATTGAATTAAAAACTTTCTAAGTCAAAATAAAATAAAATCACTCTAAGTCCAAAGTTGGAAAATTTTGACTAAGTCCAAAAAGTTTCTAATGAAATTACTCTAAGTACAAAAGTCAAATAAAATTTTGACTAAGTCAAAAAAATTTTTTTTTTCAATGAAATTATGCTAAGTATAAAATTAGTAAATTTTGACTAAGTCCAAAACTTTTCGATGAAATTATGCTAAGTACAAAATTAGTGAATTATGACTAAGTCCAAAAACTTTTCAATGAAATTATGCTAAGACTATCGTGAATTTTGACTAAGTCCAAAAACTTTTCAATGAAATTATGCTAAGTACAAAATTAGTGAATTTTGACTAAGTCCAAAAACTTTTCAATAAAATTATGCTAAGTACAAAATTAGTGAATTTTGACTAAGTCCAAAAACTTTTCAATAAAATTATGCTAAGTACAAAATTAGTGAATTTATCCTGGGACAAAAGAAATAGAATCACTCTAAGTCCAGACGTGGAATATTTTGTCCAAGATGAAATTTCCTTACAGTTCATTCACAAAGCTACTTTAGAGATTGCCCTTAAGTCAAAAGAAATAGAATCACTCTAAGTCCACTATTGGAGTATTTTGACTAAGTGCAAATCTCGCTAAGTTAAGGATTTTAAAGTCATAAAGTATTAGAGTGTTAGAATTATCCTTCACCAAAAGAAATAGAATCTCTCTAAGTCCATAATTGGAATATTTTGGCTAAGACAGAATTACTCTAAAACAAAATTTTCTCTTAAGTGTGGAAAATGAAATTTGTTAATCTAGTTGGAAAAATTGCAATTATTACAAGTCCAAATTTTGGTAAATTTCCAACCAAGTGCACAATTTCATAAAAATTACTATAAGTCCAGAAATTCAAAATTCTCTCTGTAACAAAAGAAATAGAACGGTGCTAAGTCCAAAAAGTGGAATATTTTGCTCAGAGCATCAGGAAATCTTTGGAATTATTGCTGATTGCATAAAGTAATTTGTTTACACTTATATCATTCCAACCGATCGATGTTGAGAATATCTTTGAGACTTTGAAATATTTTGTTTAACTCAAAATTTTGGAGGAAATAGTTATTTTGATACATCCGCATATAAATCAGAATTACATTAGGAATATAAGGCCTAGGCATGTATAAGTAAGTGCAAATCTCAGAAAATCGGTTCTAACGGTACCAAAGTATTAGTACAGTTTAACTTGAGTATAAATGCTACAAGTTTGTAATAATCTTTTGGCCCTTTACTACGACTCAAGAGTACTAACTGCTTTCGGCATATTGTTTCAGAAACATGGCTCCAAAGACAATATGTATCCCAACTAACAGCGTTTCCCGTGTTCTATAAGATTTGCTCCTAAGTTTTCATTTAATAAGACAGTTCAAAATGGTCCTTTACAAATAGTATTTTGATAGCTTATAAATGAAAAGTTACTCCATGCTTGATTCTTAATAAGTTCTGGTTTAAGTATCAAAGATTCAAGTATTTCAACACTTAGAGAATTTCCGAATAAGTAAAAATCATACTAAGTCCGAAGATTTATATATATACTCCGCCACCTAGTACAACTCCTAGATTTCAGAACTCTGACTAAGTCCAAAAATCAAAATTTTGCACATAGCTCAATCATAGATTATTCCAACCCAAGTGTTTTACTAAAGAGAGGCGGACATGGAGGTGCCGGTGTGCTGGTATTCTCTAGGGCCTCTAGAGTGTCAACCAGTGCGAGTGTCCTTATAGGGCGGCGACCAATGGCCACAAATATGCTAGCATTCTCTAGGGCCTCTAGAGTGTCAGCTAGTGCAACTGCTCGTACACGAGGCTCTCAATTGCATTTGTGTCGTGCCTTTCAGTCCCTATCTCTTCAAACGCCTCATAGTCCTAACCTTGCTCTCAAATAGTTTCACAGGTTTTGGAAAATCCGATTTTGCCATAACTACAATTATTCGATTTTGGTAAAAATACCTGCCTTAGGCGGTTCGGGTACGGTAAGGAAAAAAAAAGAAAAAAAATTTTTTATGAAGTAAAATTTTTAAGATACAACCGGTAAGTTGCACCATTGTGTGTGCGAATGGGGCGTTTGTCCAAACTTAGGTATGGAGACCGCTCTTCTATGAGTACTACTATAAACATACTTTTACTGCAATACACATAGACATTCTCATCGTCGGTTCGTTTGTTTAGAATGCTTAACCCTCTATTCCCACAAGTATAATACGAATTTGGTTGAGCTGGTGGAAGCTCAACAAAAGACCCACGCGAAGTATTATATTGCTTTAACCTAAGAATAAATGGTTGGTTTTGATATTCGATCAGAATTATATAAGTATATTAAGTATTAAGGAAGGAAAATGTTTTTATAAAGTGTATTTATATTACAAGTGCATAAGTTAAGTATGAAAATATTTACAGGATAAGTGTTAAAATTATAAGTAGAGTAGGACAGAAATGTGCCCTAAGTCCCAAGCAGTGAATTGTGCTAAGTGTTAGAGTTCTAACACAAGGCCTAAGCTCAATTCATGCTAAGTACTAAGGGGCCTAAATTTAAACTACAATGCATGCCAAACAAGTAAGTCATTACCTTTTAAAGCCAGAAAGAGAAGTTGATGGTAGGGGAGTCAATAAATAACTGAATAAATTTAAGAGGTACATGCTATAACATTAGCTCTGGACCAGGATTTTAGTGTTTGTCTGTACAATTAAATGTCTGTGTGTTAATATGTGACGTAAATCAGGCATGGTTGTAGGCATACATATTTGTACTGATTATTTATATGATTACTTTAACAATAAACATAATATCTTTAATAAACATATACTATTAGCAAATCACATACAGATTACCATGAATAGGCTAGCGTTACCCATATATGGTGTCATATAGGTAGAGATAAGCCTATGAACGCATAAATTGATACAAATATTGCCTTGGGCCTAGCTAAAGTAATTGTGTCTTGCCCCTGATTGCTACTAGATAATTGCAGGGCACGCGTCAATCAAATATTCATAATCTGCTCTATAAAGTGTTGACTTTATATCAAGCATAGATAGATAGTTGTGGATGCGAAGCATTTCTGTAAAAGTCTTATATGTACGTTCAAAGAATTTGAAAATTGAGGATCGCATCTCCAATTACCTGAAATGATAGCGTGCCTGCTTGGTATCGGGCTCGAGTCTGTTCTACACTAGCTGCATCATACTAAAGACGTTGAAATGATACCTACTGTTTCTATGTCTGGCTTCTAACACTTATGATAAGAGTGAGGGGGGGGGGGAATGCCTTGGCTCATAAACAAGTGCATTTATTAAGATAAACAGCTAGGACTTCCTACAAGGGTCGTGCAATCAAATGGTTGGTTCTCTGTTGGATGTAACTGAACCTAATATCCTTGTGTGTTAGGTAACTGACTGGCTATGTGGGTTGTACTACAGTATATGCTCCTGCTCATCAAGGTAGAACTTGAAATATTTAATTACAAATCTACTTGTCAAAATTACATGCTTTGCTGAAGTCAAAGGTACATAATAAAGGATTATTTTTGTTTCAAGCCATAAAACTTAAGTATAATAACAATAACATAAGTTTTAAGTTAGACAGTGACTGTGCCACCAAGATATAGGTGCGTGCTAAAAATAGAATAAACCTGGGTCTAATGTAAGATTTAAATCTAATGATTAAAAAGCCTAAAACCCTTACAGGACCTACATAAAGCTTATCTGAAATGGATACCTCAATACCTTAGAAGACAAAAAAAACTTACTGCTTTATATCATAGGATTGAGCAATATACTAGCAAAAACAATGGATTTATCATATAAGTGGGTGTTACGAAAGGGAAAAAATTGTCAATTTAGGTTGCTAAATAGAACATTTATTGGTCACTTTGTTCATCCACTAGTAGGAGGGGATGGGGTAAAGTGGGTGGATGGAGGGTATCGTTATTATAGGCCGCTGCGAGTTTCACTTTGTTAAGAACATGACAATCTAGTGTAACATCCAAGTAATAATACATATAGAAATAGCAAAACCTGGGTTAAAACAATGAAAATTCCAATTTTCATTCTCTGTTTGATTCTTATTGTCTCGTAACATCATGTCAAAGACAGACTCCCCCCCCCCCCCTCCCTTACTTATTGTCTCGTAACATCATGTCAAAGACAGACTCCCCCCCCCCCCCCCTCCTCCCTTACTCTACCTCATTTTTTTACTTCACATTTACTTGTAATAATGGATATATTACTACTTGGATGTTACACCAGATTTTCTTGTTCTATAATAAAGTGACACTCGCAGTTGGCTAACATAACAATACAAACTTTAACCTATCCCCTCCCTTCCTACTGGATGAACGAACAGAACGATAAATGATAACCATGTTAGCATCCTAAATTTACGACATTTCCCCCCCTGTCATAATATCCACGTATATTCTATATCCATTGTTGTAATACAATTTCATTTCTGTACTTTTTTCCCCCTTTGACGGTATTGTCTTCTTTAGATTTAATGTTATTTTCTCTCCAGAATTTAAGAGAAAGGGGAAAGGAATTTTGAATGGTAAAATAAAGTCGCGGATTCTTAAGTTGTTCTGCTACCTAGTAGGCAAACTATTTTTAAAAATGAAAAGCCTAAATTCTATAGATATCAAAATGTGATGGCTGGTCCTCAGAACCCGCGCCAAGAGAGGAAAATTTATGGCCTTAGTGAGTTTAGTTATCCACACACAATAACACACATTACTTCATTGCCCTTCATTCTTATTCAACCTCGGAACAGCTCAGTATATTTATTTTAGTTTTAAGCTTAAGTGTGTCGTTTATTTACTAAATCCAGTTAATACTATAAAATTCAAGAAATTTGTGATACCTTAAAACCAAAAGTTTATTTCAATTTGAAAATAAAATGAAGTTTAAATGTAAATTTCTCTTAATTGGGTCATTTATAAATGATTTCATGTTAAAAAAAAGTATCAATTCTATGAAATATGTGAAATTAAGTTATTATAAAAAGTTATGCATCTAACAATTTATATAATTTATATTAATTATATAGGATTTTTAAAATCATAATATATAATTATTATCAAAATCAAATTTAAGAGAAACTCAAATCAAGTATGACAACATTCATAAGTAGCGAGGCCCATAAATATAAAATAATTTAATGTATTATTGGAGATTCAAAGGTCATGTTCATTGTTCATGTGGAACCTGGATAACCTCTAGAGGACGGGATACATCATTATGTCTTATTTCAGTGTATAATATCTAAACTAAATCTTGCTAATGAAGTTCATGATTACCCGACCCAAAGTCTTATAGACAACCAGGCCGGCTGCTATTCAGCCAATTGATTACAATTGAAAATGCCGCAAATTTGAATATTTTGTTGGAGTAAAACTTGTTTTTTTTACGTGACTGAAGGGGAGCGGGTAAGAAGGGAAGAAAACAGAGAGGGGAATTGTGGGGAAATTTTCCTTTAGTTGTCAGAATAAAATTATCTTTCATCTGCAGACAACCAACTTTGATTGCGCGACGTTTGTATGCAAGTTCTAGCAGTGCATTTTAATGAGATGCTCCTGTTGTGGGCTAAGACATTTCCAATACTCTACCTATTATTGTCGTGCATCCGATATAGCATAATTAGTTATGACAGGGAATCGAACCAATCAACTTTTGACAACGAGTGGATGCTCTAATTTATTATTGTAGAGTTGTTATGCTACTAAAAAATTCGACATTTTTTGCAGATTAACATGAAAAAAAATCTTCGATAAGAAAGACTAAAACAAATATAGCCCAGGATGGCATTCATGCCAGAGTTGTTGAACCTAAAGGGTGGGGGCGCTCATCAAGTTGCACCCTACACCCCTGATGAAAGGGAGGCAGATTTTTTTTATTATTAAACTTTCTTACTGATTTACATTGTAGGGTGTAAGGGGACATTTGGTTGTTTATCACACTAGTCCCCAAAGTTTTCTTATAATGTTCTCTTATTCATTGGCTAAAGAACTTTGCAAAATTTCTATTTGTTGGTTCATTAAAGTAAGCGTTCAAAAGTTCCCACCACTAATTGTAATCTAAATAAAGGGTTATTTTGTGAATCTTCATCGAGGAATTAAATCAATTTATCGGCCAATGTATTATCATTTTGGATTTCTGTTTATGCTTACTTAATACTATAATCCAAATTTCTTTATTGAAAGGAATATAAAACCATTATAATTTTAGATTTTTTATTTTGTTTAGTGGTGTACATAGGGCTTTAATAAGGGGAATGTTTCCCCAAAGAGGTGAGGTAAAGACCTCCTCTAATCCACACGCCCATGCAAAATATGTTAAATAAATAAATGGATTTATTATTACTTGGATCTTACACCAGATTATTATGTACTTCAATAAATGAACCTTGTAGTTGGCTAAAATAACGATTCCATCCTTAACAACAGTTACCCCATTCCCTCCCCTCTTACTGGATGAACGAACTTATCAATAAATGAAGGATAAAAAGCCTAAATTGACGACAATTTTTCTTCTGTCATAATATGTACGTATATTCTACATCCATTAATATATTTTTAAAATCGCCCAACAATCAAAGAATGATGTTTTTCACAACGCTTGACGCGGAGGAGAGGGAGAAAGAGATGTTGAAGCTGCTACCAGCTGTCATAGGACTGACAGCAACTATAGAGCAGCTGCGCAAAGGACTGGAGCATGGGGAAACAGCTCTGGATATGCTCATACAGAAACAACACCAGGCAGAAGCTAATGGGTAAATTTTAGTTATTATTTGTTTCATTAGAAGTAACGTTACTAATCCCTATATTAGAGTAACAGGATCTCTGGGTGTCTGTGTAACCGATGAATGAATATGGTTCTCCATTAGAATGTAGCTACTCATAGGTCTTAGAAGGTTTATAACTATTTTGGAGGATTATACCACAAGCAATGATGATTATGATCAAAAGTAACAAATATGTCTTAAATTTGAAATGCATATTGCGCTATTAAAACACAAAGAAAGATTTTTTTAGTTTTAAAAGTCATTAGTTGTTTGTAACAATGCTTTTGGTTTAATCTTCTTGTTTAATAATATCTGCTGCTATTGCACGTAAAAAGTCCTTGTTTTATAATGAATTTTTAAACTCTAGACATAGTTTGGCTTGTTGAAGAAAGAAATACTGTGTTCAAGTTATTTTTACTTTTTGAATAGACATTATTGGAAAACCAGATATCTTGGTTCAGTAAAAACATGAAAAACAAAGGGAATAAGGAATAGTTACTTGTCGCTTTGTATTATAGACAGTTTTCCGCGGATTGTAAAAATACAAATTTTAAGATTAATTACAGTTTTGATAGCCACGACGGGCCGGAGGCCCGGGCTAATATACTCGTACTAATCTTATTATTTCTATTTTAATATTCGCGAAAATTGGTTGTACTACGATGCTAAGGATAATTTTTCAGTATGGATGGGAACCGGTTCTAATCCAGCGGATTACAACCGTTTTTTAATCATTATTTTAGTTACTTGGTTCACAGTGAAATAACCACCTCCCCCACGGTTATTGCTGCCAATGACATCAACAAACAAATCTCAGGAATATTTTGTCAACATTTATCAACTTATTGTTACAGATATGATCATAAGAAGTTTAAAATCGTTAGGATGATTCTAAAATACTTAAATTAATGATCAATTTATTGACTACGGACCGACAATAATTTGGAAAAGCATTGCTCTTAAAAATCAAAGCAACTTTATAGTTAATATGAATTCAAAATGTGTTCTACAATGTTTATCATTCCTGACTATCTGATGTTTTATGTTAACTCTGTCGTTTTTGTTCATTTTCGGATTTAAAAAAAATAATATCAAAAGAGAAGTTCAAGGGTAAAAATCTACTATGTTTTCATAGATTTTGTTGAAATTTTTTAAAATTATTTTGTCAGTAAATTAAAGAATTCTTTATTTCCTATGTCGTCATTGAATTTATGTTTAACAGTAAAAAACCTTATAAAGTTCCTACGCTATGCTTCTTTAGCATGTGTTTATTCTTGTTTTACCCATGGAGGGAAGGAACATTCCCATATAAACGACCCCCTAAATAGTGGATGTAAATATTCATTTATTTACCAGGTATGATCATTTATATCCCGGGTATCATTTTTAGAAGATTTTTAATTTTTTTTGGAAGATTTTAGAATTTTTATTAATTACTAAAAGAAAGAAAAATTATACCAGGGAAATAAATGAAATTTAAAAACCAAAATTAAACCACATTTTACTAGCATAAAAATGAGTTTTAGTTTATATGAGAATGATATTCCTCGTGAATAAATGATGACCTATCGGTCCATCATTTATTCCCTCGGGTAAGAAATATTCATTCCTAAACAAAAAACTGGACAGGAATACCCCATTGGTCTTTTTAAGTTTTCTTATTCGTTGGATACACAATTTTTTTTATTGAATTTTGATTAAGTTATGTGTACAAACGTTTCAACCACTAAGTGTATCCTTCAGAAGGGGTTGTATTGTGTATCATCATTTGGTATGTGCATAAATTTATCAGCCATTGTCTTATCCCTTTAGATCCCTATGTTTTACCAATGTATGAAAGTTTCTATCATATTTTAAATGTTAAGCAAATGTCAACTTAAATTTAGATATTGTGTATAGTTTTAACAAAAGTTTGAATTAAACTTTCTTGTATTCATTCGAAACCGATTCTAATCCGGTGGATTATAACCAGTTTTCATCCATACGAAAAAACTATGTCTAGCATCGTATTATATCCAGTTTTCTACGAATATAAAAATGTACGATCATAAGATTAAAACCAGTTTTTTAGCCCCGAGGTGTACATTTTTATATCGCGGAAAGCCGTTTATAATACAATGCGAGAAATATCTATTAAATTTTTTTATTTATTTTGATATTATATAACAGTCTTGTGCAACCTTCCTATTTGGTCATTGAAAATCAACCAATGGTGTCGCTTAATTAACACAGTATATAGATCTGTTAGATATGCTACTCTTTTAATAACACATAATCTTCATAGCAATCAAAATTCCAAAAGTCAAGAGATTGGATAATTTGTATTAAAAACGCGATAAAAATGGACATACGGACTTTCTGGTGGTAATTATAGAGTTGCTACACTTTTTAAATCGGACCTATCTTTTACAGGAATAAATATGCAAAGCTTAAAATCTATAGGACAATTCTAAATTGACAAAATTTTTATTTTTTAAGCATATTAAGCATACTATATGAAAGTAATTTTGGTATAGATTTATTAATATAGAATTTTTGTTTAGTCTTCCAAATAATGTTTAATATTAAATGCATTGGCCATTCATACTGTAATTTGATTTGTTCATGTTCGTTTGTTTGTTCGTAACTTTTATGAACGTTGTCATCCTTGTTTTTCAAGTTTTACAGATTGCATGAGTCTTCACATAATTACAAAGTAAACACAAAACCTCAAGTTACAAACTAAAGCGAAAAATGAATGAAAGTTTTAAAGAAACAAGGACAACCATATCCATAAATATGTTCGCAAAAATCATCTAAAAATTCAAATGATTGATATATTATTACTTGGATATTGCACCAGATTTGCATATACTCTGATAAAGTGTTACTCGTAGCTGGCTAAAAAAAAACAATACTCCTTTACCCCATTTCCTCCTCTCCAACTGGATAAACGAACTGACCAATAAATGAGTTCCATAGTAGCAAGCTTAATTGACGACAAATTTTCGCCTGTCAATATATCCAAGTATATCCTTTTCCTATTATTTAAAGTAGTAAGGTTTTTTTGTTTGAAGCTTAAGATTTCTATGAAAACTAAACTAACTGAGGTCTTCTTTAAAGGTAAGCATTTCTTAAGTCGCGGGATGGGTTTAGCCTATTTTGATTGTAGATTTAGTTCTGGAAATGGTTTTAGGTTATTTTTGTGTCCCCTATCTACCCCTTTGAATACAAAGTCCCCTAGATACTAGGGGCGCAACCGATAGTATACATTATTCTACGAGAGAAAGTTGTTTATTTATACAAATGTATGAAAAACAAAAAAAATATAAATAAAGCCTCTATTCAAATCAAATAGTATTAAATCTGACAATTTCAGTCACATTTTTATGATTAGAAAACCTATGAGCTTTTACTCAGTTAGTGCCGAGAATCGAACCATCAACAATAATCAAACAAGCTTATGCCTTTTATTATTTTTATAATGATATATGATTTATATTATTTTTTATTCTTAAGGGGGATTTAAATCCTTTTGGTGTGAAAAAAAGGGGAAGGTAATGCTACTTGACGCTTCAGGTACAAGTCCGCTTCACTCCATTTGAAACATACTCTACGTGTGAATTACAAGTTACAACTCTTTAATTGAACGCTCTTTTCTGGAAGTCCTAACTGTGCATTGTAATGAGTTGCTCCTGTTTTGAGCCGATGCATTACTCCAACTATTAATGTCGCACATCTGACATAGCAGCAGTAGGAACCATTTTAATGCCTTTAGTTTTGATGACGTATTGAGCCAAATATATCGTGTTAAGCCATGATTGCGGGTTTATATGAAATGACACAAAATATATGTACTAGAAAGTAAAGAGTTCTGGCGTCCTCTGGACAACGAAGCTGAAGACAAACTGAACAAATTAAAGAATGATCTGGACTTGGATATTAATTCTAGCAGTCACAGCATTAGCAAGGTGATTTAGTAAAAAAAGTTAGTGTTTAGTATCAATGTATTTTATGCAATTGTTTTTGTTAATTATGCTCAGCGAGCTCAGGGTGCTTCCCAATTGATTTTCCAGCTGCATTAAGTCATCAAATAAGAATAGTTATTCCTCGCATCGTATTATAAACGGCTTTCCGCGGATAAAGAATATACAATTATGAGATTAAAACTAGTTTTTTTATCCCCGAGGTGCCGAAGGCACCGGCTAAAAAACTGGTTTTAATCTTATGATTGTACATTTTTATATTCGTATGAAGCTGGATATAACACGATGCTAGACATAGTTTTTTCGTATTGATGAGAACCGGTTCCTATCCACCGGATTCGAATGAATACGAGAAAAATCTTTATGTACACATTACGCGTTTGTTATTTGTCAAACGCTTTGTTAAGCTCAAAGTGTTGAGAATTTACTTTTTCCGGCTAACAATTCATTCTTCTGTTTTTGTTTTTGAAAATTAAGGAAGACGTTTGTAGTGCATAAAAAATGGTCATATGTATTGTAAGACGTCATTTTTTATAGGTACTGTAAACTGCTTCACATTCAGGATAAAACAACAATTTGCTATCTTTAACAATAAATCTTTTTTTATAAACTGTTTATAGAATCTGTTTTTAGAAAAGAGTTATCTACGAGAACTATATGCTTATCCACAATATGAAATCCCGGGACCCGCCCTCTCCAGAGCTGACAACAAACAGAAAATCCCGGGTCCCCCTGTCTCCTGAGATTAGTACAATGAAAGGTACCCTGAGGGGCTCCTCCGCTTCTCCGGAGACCAACTCCGTGGCGGATGCCGCGGACTCTGTGGTGGTGATGAAGGAGACAGTTGACTCCGTGCAGGAATGGATATACTATTACTTGGATGTTACACCAGATTTTCTTGTTCTCAAATAAAGAGAAAAAAATTGATATTAATTATAAATGAATGATCTGACCAATAAATTATTTCCATGTTAACAACCTTAATTGTCGACATTTCTTACCCTGTCATAATATCCACGTATATTATATATCCATTCGCGCAGGAGGAAACTAAGAATCTAGCCTCACCGGAGATCCAACTGCGCAGACGCGCCTTTGGGAAGCGAAGGGTTGCTCTTAATGTTGGAGGAATAAGGTAATTCTAATAATACAAAGTATCTTGATGTCTTTCTGTCTGTAGCTTAAGATCTCAGTAACCGCTAAACCGATTGGGCTCTACTCTTCAGATAATATACCTACTGGTCCTCTGGTGGTTTTAATCTATTTTCTTGGGGGTGGGACACATTAAATGATTTACAAATCATTGAATATTCATTTATATGTATATCTATCTAGATGTAAGGGAATGTAAATTTGAATGTAAATTTCACTGGTAACCAATTGTCATTACAACGTTAAATCATTTGTTTATTAGAAAACGTTGTGTACTTTTATTGAATTTTCAAGTGTCCAAAATTTGCAACCAATAATTTTTATCTACAGAATGGGCAGTTTTGTTTCTCATCATTCGGGATGTACACTAATTTGACGTCCATTGTTTTATCCCTTACGATCCCTGAGAAGCCAATCGATTAAAGAAATAGGGAAATTATAAACAAGAGTAACAGGACGTTTGTCTGTCTGTCTGAATTTCACGTAAACAATGTTTTACGACTGACAATCAAATATTTAATGTTATTAATAAATACTTAAACTAGCGGCTACGCCCCCTAAATGCCTCTAGGGGCATTTATGAAGGGATGGGGAATTGTCGACTCTCCCCCCGTTTTCATATTGAGTTTTAAAAAGAAAATTTTGGTGGGTGGAGGGGCATTTTTTATTAGTAGGGTGAAGGTACCCTCTCCGAAAATAGTTCAAAACCATAGAGAAAAAAATCAAAGAGAGGAATCGAAGCAACTAGAAGACGAAAATAGGCAGTGGGCCTAGAGGCCTACTCAGCGCTGTTGCCGCGCTAAAATTTATTGCTATTCCACTACTTTTCAAATGGGAGGATTAAAAATTATTAAAAAAATATTTTTTTACTTTTTACTATTTCCATATTTAGGGCAAGAATATTAGATTAGATATTTTCGTTTTAATGTTTTAATTAAAAATTACATAGAATTTTATTTTTATTTAAAAAAATTTGTTCATGAAAGATGAATCCTTCTATTTCTAAAAAGGGGGAATTTTTTTTCATAATGAACATTCAGCTGATTCTGACCGCCCACGGCTGTTTGCTAAATATCGCTTTTCTTTTTATTCACATTATTATTTATGATTGACTTACAAAAAGCCCTGGGCGGCTTTTGATTTTCGTCTGCTTCTAAATTTAGGGATGGGGAAGTAGTATTTTACCATGAAAAAGGGGTGAGTATTCATCCTCTTATCCTTATGTTCAAAACCTTCCCTGAACCTATAAGAAGCTTCAATATATAAAGGAGAACCATATGATATGGGTTCAGCGGTTTTCGAGATCCTTTGCTACAGACGAAAAAGCTAACTATATAATAGGATGATAACTGCTAAGATTGATAATGTTCATGGATGGTATTTCCGTCCTGGACAGGACTTTATTAATTGATATTAAGCAATAGTTTCTAAAGGTGATAAGTGAGAACATAGTTCAGCAAAAAAAAGTAAAAGATGGATTTCTTATTAACAGTGATATTAATCAAGAAACAGTAATTATGATAAAGTTATATAACTTTTTTTTAAATTGTAAATTTTTTAAAAAAATAATAATATATCGAGATAATCTATGTAAAATATTTGCACTTTACATAAAAATGTTGTATCTTTAGTATTTTTTATAATGCATGTTTACTAAAATAATGCAACATTTATTTGTGTTATTTTAATGAATGACGCTTAGCGAGGAAAAAAGTAACCAATACAAACGAAAGAATAAACATTAGTTAGTGTAAGTAGTTTAACCCTTTTCGTCCGAAATAATTTTCATCGTTTAATAACGAGATAAAGTTAACTATTTTCTACATAATTATCTATCTTTCTATCACTTTACTAACAATGTATGCCTATCTCTCTATCTATGTATCTACCGATCTATTTCTTTCTATTTCTATCTATCTAAGTTTATATTTTAGACATGAAGTAATGTGGAGCATGCTTGAACAGGAACTATTATCAACACTAAATATTTAAATGGATCTTACACCAGATTATCATGTTCTCTAATAAAGTGAAACTGTAGCTGGCTGAGATTAATATCACCCCAACCCATCCCTTTTACCCCATCCCCTCCCCTCCTACTGGATGAATGAACCGACCAATGCGTAATGTCCATGTTAGCTGTCATAATAATCACGTATATTCTATATCCATTTTTATACACAATCTATTTCTACACATTTTTCAACTTGATATATTTTTCTTAAGATAAAGTTATATGATGCTTTCTGCACATCTCTTGCGGCCAAAATGATATAAAAAAACGGCAATGATATTATTCAAGTATTATTCTACACGTAATTACTGAGGGAGGGGGGGGGGGTGGATGTTGCTAGGAGTTTAAGGACCTAGAGTCTAGACATGGGTTGACAAGTTGGCTGTTCAATCCAATAACAACTTACCCTAACAAAATAAAAAATACATCTAATAATGAAACAAAGCTGGTTTTATGCTATATTTACTCCTGGACGGCTATCCCCTCCCCCAAAATTATTTGTAGAAGGTGTATTAACTCCCAACCTTTTATCATTCAAAGCAATTAGCATAAAAAATTCTCTACATTATGGTGATTTTATAATTTTGATTGTGCTGCGTCAGTATCCTGGAAGCAGGCTAGGAGCTCTGGCCAAGGCTCAGACCAGAAGTCAGGTTCTGGCATTGGCAAATGATTACTCATCAACAAACAACGAATTATTCTTTGATAGGTAGATCATTCTTATCCTTATACTAAAGTAACAGGATGTTTGTCTGTCTGTGTGTCTGTACCTAAGGATCTCGCTAACCGCTGAACCGATCGGGTTCTCCTTAACAGGGTAGCTTCTCATAAGTCCCGGGAAGGTTTATAACTATTTTGGGGGAGGGTACCACCACCCTCCCAAGAGAAATGACAAAAAAATCGAAATTTTTTAAAATTTAGGGACTTCAACGTCAAATAAGGTTGTATCGTACATAAAAAAATAACTTTAACAAACAAAAACATTTAAAGTGCCACTAGAGGCCTCTAGGGGCGTAGCCGCTAGTGTATAATAAAGTAACAGGATATCTATGTGTGTTTCTGTTCCAAAGGATCTCGCTAACCGCTGAACCGATATGGTTCTCCTTTGCTATTTGGCTTTTCAAAGGTCCTGGAAATGTTTCTAACTATTTTAATGGACTCTACCACCACCCTCCCAAGAGAAATCGCCTCTAGAAAAAATATAAACAACTAGTAGTCAAGAATGATGATTCCTGAAACAGTCAGGTATTAATTTGAAAGATTAGCAACTCTATAAGAGTAATCCAAAAGCATTTTTGTCCGTTTAAAACATGTTGATTCGTTTTACATTTTTACATTGGAGTTGCCATTGTTAACAAAATATCGACTTGATATTTTTTTCAAATCACGTCATTGATAATTATTTATGTTATTTATAGGCTTTATAGGCTGACATAAAATCGACGTAACTACGTTCTGAATGCCTTATGCAGGGACGTTTTCTTTTTTGTTGGGTTAACAACTTTGGGAACTTTATTGAATTTTTATTGGTTGGTTCATTAGGTTAAGTGTTCAAACATTTAAACCACTAATTGTAATCTACAGAAGGAGTAAACTTATGTATCATCATTGGAGATTTACATCAATTTATCAGCCATTATCTTATCTCTTTTTATCCCTGGTATTATGAATTTACACTAATGCTGAAATATTAACTAACAAGGATAACAGCATCAATAAAAGCGGAGCTCTGAAATGGAAGGACAAACGAACATTAACTCTTGTAGAGTGTCATAACTAAATAAACTAAATATTAATGCACATGTCTATACAAAATAATAAATAAATTTGTTGCAAAACTGATTAAATACATGTTACTGTTTTTGAACACGTTTTTAGGACTTGATTATAAAGATGCTTCGCTTATAAGTAGGAATCAGTATGAAAACAGTATAAGTGTCGAACTATGACGTCAGAAAAAATTAACAATTAACCAATAAGAAGCCAGTATTCACTGTGGTAAAATATATAGCGGCCTCTCATTGGTTAATTTTAAATTTTTTTCTGACGTCATAGTTCGACACTTTTACTGTTTTCATCAGTATACCGAAAATCAGACGAATAGAATAATTTTAACATACCAAAAACTTGTTGTCATAAAAAGAAATAAATAACAGCATGTTTTAAATGGACGTGCGGACTTTCTAGTAACAACTATAGAGTTGCTGCGCTTTCTAAGTCGTACTTAACTGTTATAGGAATCATCATAAAAATTTTGAAATCGATAGGACAATTCTAACCTGTTTAAATGAACGAAAAGAGCTAACCGTACAAGACGGACGGGCGGAACGACCCTAATTATAGAAAAGCTTCGCGTTATCAAATTTGTATTTAGGCATCCCCGCTCTTTCAACACAATCCTCAACTTTTATCGAACTGGGAAGTTGCATGTTGCAGATGAGATGTGCTCCCTGGCATTTAAGGTAATCAAGGGCTTAGCAGGTGCCTAACAGACCGACTGACAGACCGTCGGAAAATGATATTGTAGAACGATGTTTGTTTGTCCGTTTGTTTGTCTGTCTGTTTGTTTGTCTGTCTGTCTGTCTGTTTGTTTGTCTGTCTGTTTGTTTGTAGCAAAGGATCTCGCTAACCGCTGAACCGATCGGGTTCTCCTTTACAGTGTAGCTTCTCATAGGTCCTGGGAAGGTTTATAACTATTTTCTTGGGGGTGGGACACCTCCAACCCCCCCCCCCCCAAAAAAAAAAATACCCCCCCCCCAAATTTTTTTTTTCTTTTTAAAACTAAAATTAAGATAGTGGGGTCGACTACCCCCCCCCCCCAAAAAAAAAAAAAATCCCCCCCCCCCAAAGAAATATTTTTTTTTTAATTTTTGTATTAAATCTAAAATACGAAAAATTGGTTCGATCAAACCTCTTAGGGCAAAGACCTTGAGGCTAGGGGCGAAGCCGCTAGTATATCTTAAGTTAAAACAACACAAGAATGACAAAATATGAGCACAAAATGGATTTAGAATATACGTGGATAAAATGACAGGAGAAAAATTATCGTTGCTAACATAGACATCACTTATTAGTCAGTTCGTTCATCCAGTAGGAGGTGAGAGAATGGGGTAAAGAGGGTGGATGGGGGGGGGGAGATCCAAGTAATAATAAATCCATTGACAAAATATATTCAGAACGAACTGACGGAAAAAGTAAGTTGTTGATTATATGTTCAAAAATATGAGACTCCTTTTACGGGACTTTCAAAAGAAGTACATATTCCTTAACAAATAAACTTTTACATAAAAGTCAGCTATTTATCTTTAATAGCAGCCTAGAAAATCACATTTCCACCATAAGCATAACTGACAAACCTTCGAATGAAATATTTTTTTTTTATACTGTTCATTATACATTTACAAAAAAAAGCCGTCTATCTTTAATAATAACCGCTAAAATCCTATATAACTGTCCTATTCATAAATACTCATACATTGAACTATTTTTATTTTATTTATAAATTAATTTATTTCAATATAATTACAAAGAACATGAAATAAACTATAATATTTTTGGATTTTTTTTATAATAAAAATACAGTAAAATATTTCGCATTAATGAAACAATATGTTTAATATTTTGTTTGTATTAATGGTTAAAATTTTACTTCATTGGAAAAAAAACATTTTTAGGTTTGAAAGTAAGTAATATTATCTTTATATTGTAAAAGAAAATTCAAAAATTCAGATGCAATGTTAATATATGAAGAAGTTTTTTCTAAAATTTTTATGGCAAATTGGGCAACAAAAAGAGTTTGAGAGTAGCTATTATTAACAGTCCATTTTTTTATAGCTTCGTCCTTGCTAGATTTCAATGCTCTGTCTTTGGCCAGGGACAAGGGAAGGCTATTCTGGCAAACAATGCTTTAGAGCTGATTTCATAGATTTCCAGTTAAAACTAGATGATGAGATTATGCAACTTTTGGCAGAATTTGATAAGAATCTCAAGCATTATTATTTTAGTTTTTGCTCACTTTACTACAAGCCATGCAAAAATGATAGTCAGAGATTAGTTCCATGTTCAGTTTTGAGATGAACGAGTTGAATAATGCTTTTTACATATTTTATATATTTATCTAAATCATAGACTACTTGTAAATTATATGTTTAATAGTGAATAAAATTTATTGAAAATCCCAAAGAGTGGATAGCTGTAATATTTTCAAAAATATTTAAGATTGTTTAGATATTTATCTCATCTAAAAATTTTACATAAAAAAAGTTTTTACGACACCTATCAATAAAATTCTGAACTACATAACTATTCTTTTCCAAATCCTAAATTTTATAATATATGTTGTGGTTTAATTTGGTATTTCTTGACAACTTCTTGCCTCTAATTGTGAAACAAGTTGGAGGGAAGTGGCGAAATGGGTAATGTAAATTAGAAGCTTCCCTGAAATCATGATTTATTATGTACTGCAATACTAAAAACAACCAATCTTCTACGAATATTAACATTTACAAACTTTTCACAGAATTTAAAATATGGGGAATTTCCCCAATAGTGCCTTGTAGAGCACAGAATCCTCACTTTCCCGACCATTAATTTAAAACAAATTGTAAACGACCAAAGGGGAGGGAGTCTTGGTATAGCATTAAAGAAACCAAAAGATATAATTCAAATAAGGAGGGGGATCAGTGCTTGATAGGCAACTTTGTGGTAAGGCACCAATATATGTTTTTTATGATTTATATTAAATTAAGTTGATCGTCAAATAGAATTTAGTTCTTTATGTTTCTAGGTCATTTATTTTTTAAAAGCGAAGCTTTTCTATAATTAGGGTCGGTCCGTAAGTCCGTCCGTACGTCCATCCGTTACAGTTAGCTTTTTTCGTTAATCTAAAAAGGTTAGGATTGTCCTTTCGATTTCAAACTTTATATGCTAATTCCTATAGCAGTTAGGTACAAATTCGAAAGCGCAGCAACTCTATAATCATTACTAGAAAGTCCGTAGTCTATTTAAAAGAAGCTTTTCTATAATTAGGGTTGGTCCGTAAGTCCGTCCGTACGTCCATCCGTTACAGTTAGCTTTTTTCGTTAATCTAAAAAGGTTAGGATTGTCCTTTCGATTTCAAACTTCACATGCTAATTCCTATAGCAGTTAGGTACAAATTGATAAGCGCAGCAACTCTATAATCATTACTAGAAAGTCCGTACGTCTATTTAAAACAAACTGATTTTTTACTTTTTTTACAACAAATCTTTATATGTTCAAATTATCCTAGTCATCTGATTTTTTTTAATACTAATTCCTATTACAACAAGGTATAGTGTTATAAGCGAAGCTTCTCTATAACTAGTCTTAAAAACGTTAGTATGTCCTTAAACAGTAACATGTATTTAATAAGTTTTGCAACAAATTTACTTACAATTTTGCATAGACATATGTTCAGTTTATTCAGTTCTGTCACTCTATGAGTGTTAATGTTCGATTTCCTTCCAATTCAGAGCTTCGCTTTTATAGATGTTGTCATCCTTGTTTTAATAAGTAATGAGCAAAGGATTTTATTTTTGAGCTTTAAAGTAAGATGTTTTTAAGTTATTGAATCAATTTGAAACTTTTACTTTAACTTGCTCTAAAGGGTTAATGAGGAAGTGTTTGAAAATGAGCCAAAGTAAAAATTTGTCAAAATATTTTGTTTTTCGTCTTTAAACAGTTACAAATTTTATGGGTAGAAAAAATATTTAAAGATATTATTTTTAGGAAGTATTTAAAAATGTTTTTTTAATCTCCCTACTGTGTTATTTTTTTTAAATCGGTCTGCTAATAACATTAATAATCAGGGTTCGGCAGCCGCGCCTCAGCCTCACTTTTAAACCTGCTTGTGAGCAGAAAAAGAAATTTCAGAAAGAAGGATTGTCTGCTAAAGAGCAGTTTTATACATCCAGCTGAATATTATAGTATTAAAATGACAATATCACTGAGGCTTACACGCGGCTTACATGCGGCTGCCGATCCCTGTTAATAATCTACAAACATTTGATGAGGTTTAGTGAATTTATACTCAGACATAATTACTACAAGCCCCTTTTAATAATAGTTGAATCATCAATAATATTACACACTCATAAAGGTTTCGTGATTAGATTGCGTGATTTTAATAGACTTTTTGGTCAGAGAATACTTCCCTTGTCCCTGTCTTTGGCTACTAAAATGATTGTTCAAATTTGAAGAAAATCTTTATCATTGAATTGAGGATGAATGATGTTAAAAAGGAAAAAGTTTTCTTTTAAAAAAATGAATTCTGGATTCCCATCATTATATTTTTGGTCTAGAAATAGTGCCAATGCATGAATAAAATACTTAGCAAAATAGCAATAAAAAATCCCATGTTCGGTTGTTGATTCTGCATTGCATTTTGGACAAATAGCATTGTCAAGTAAGCCAAAATGCATTAACTTTTTCTGCTTACAAGGGTTCTATTAAGCTGTTCTACTAAGAAAGATTTATAATGCAAAATTAAAGGTAATGACATTACTTTTTTAAAACTGTTTTCAAAACTTTCAATATCTGGAAAATAAAGACCATCTCTTTTCCTTGTTTTAATACTTGGGGCATGTTGATCGTATTTTTCTCTCTGCAGCCATTTAAAATGCAATGATAAAATGGAAGGCTTAAAATCATTAACATTTATAAGTGGTAATCTTATCTTACTTAATTTCTTTTGGTCAATTGTATCTAGGCATAATATATTTTGTTTACTACTTATTACTTCTACATAAGATTGAAGTTTTTTTAACTAGTCTACTATCTTGTATTAAAGTATGAATGTCAGAACGAATAGTCGGTAAAAGCATAATTCTATCTCCTATTATTCTGTGTTCAAGTAAATCGAACAAAGTTACAAGTGAGTTATCTGCTAAAATTTGTATCTGATTTTTTGTAAACCTCTTTGCCCAAAAAGAAGAAGCAATTAATTGAACTATAGAATTGCTTTGATGATATATAATAAAATTATAATAAATGTCATTTGATATGATTCATTATAACATATCTCCATTACTTTATTGGATTTTATTTCTTTGTATTATTTTTTTTTATTATCGAAGCTACTCTTTAATTCGAAATATCCGTCTGTCTGAAACGGTTTGTTAAAAACGTGTTTTTCTCGGCCACTATTCAAGATACACGGCTGAAATTTCTTGTCAACATTCCCCTCATTATGGAGCATAATTAACTATAAAACATTTTTGGCAATCGGACGGCTTTTTAACTGGTTTTTGGCTATTTTATAATTTTTATTTTTTTAAGGATGATTTAGAGTACTGGGGCTTGAGTGAGGACCTACTAGAAACTTGCTGTAAAACTAAATATGATAGACAAGTTCAATTTGTCATGGAGGTAGGGTTTTCTATGACATGACAAGGACAATTTGTCATGGAGGTAGGGTTTTGTTTGACATGACAAGGACAATTAAATCCAATAATAGCGTGAAAACTTAAAACATAAAATGAAGGAAATGTCATGAAAGAGATATAATTGTTGAATAAAATTATACTAATTTAAATTAGTAATCCCCCATGGCATTGGTGATTTTGGAAATATGTCGGCTGACCGTCTGGTCCGGGTCTAGACCACATTGCATCATAGTATAAAGCCGTTGAAAATTGTACCCTTGACCCATAAACAGGTATTATACCGACAAAGGTCCTATAGGAAAGTTGGTTTTATATTGCTTGGTTTTTGTACCTGACGACGTGACGTTACAGTGCTAGGGACAACTGCCCACCTTCAATACACAAATTTGTTAAGGGGGGGGTGGGGGCATTGGAGTATTTACACTCTCCCCCACCCACAAACTTTAAAATTTTTGTAAGTATATTTGATTACTCCCCCCCCCCCCCCCAACATAAAAAAGCTTGGACGTCCTTGATAATAAGATTATATATGATTAGGAGATGGAGGGTGAGTGTAAGAAAATGCAGAAAGAGGCAGAAGAAGAATTTAGTAATTCCTTCATTGGACGGTAACTTTCTAAACTTATATTTAAAAAAATACATCCCATTATCAAATTAAATTACCAGCAGGTAACTTAAATCTTTTAGAGAAAATAGCTAAGAACCTTAACAGGATCTTTATAAAACCCCACTAGATTGAAGAATACTCAATTTTTATAATGTTACCTACTACAGTGACTTAAATTTAAATTTAGGAACAAGCCTTATTTTGAAGGATAAATAAATTAATCCTTCCTGTACATCAAATATACTCTTTAAAAGTTTGGGTACTTTTAGCTTGGAACTAACCTTTACAAATCAATAAAAGTACAAGTTTTTGAGCCAATGAATAAGATAATGTAGTTTTAAACTTTGGGTAACAGTGTAATTTAAATTTCAATGTCCTCTTCCTCCACGCTAGAGTCATAGAATTGATAGAATCTTGCGTCTATGCCCCTAGCTTCTTGAGGGGGTTGGGATGTGGGGTAGGGAAATAGCCTAAAACTATCTGAAGTAACATATAAAGTTTCTCTGAAAAGTACATCCAATTCAGAACAATATCTTGCGAGATCTTTGAGATTTACTTTTATTTAGGAATCAGAAATGTTTGTGGGATATTATAGAGCACCCCGAGACCTCTGGTGCGGCTCAATTTGTCTCGTACATGTCCATGTTCTTTGTGATTGTGTCCACCATTGGCATGTCTCTCAACACTATGCCAGCACTCAAGGTAATTAGAAATGGACATAGGATATATATATATATGGATATGTCCATGTTCTTTGTGATTGTGTCCACCATTGGCATGTCTCTCAACACTATGCCAGCACTCAAGGTAATTAGAACTGGATATTATGGCAGGGGAAAATTTGTCGTCAGTTTAGCCTGCTATTATGGACTTCATTTATTGGTAGTTTGTTCTGTATTACGGACGTACAGTAGACTGAAGTTAATTACAGAGAAGACTTGCAGTTCTTACCAATGAAATATTCACTATATTTGTTCATGAACTTTTTTGACATATAAAAACCATGCATGTAATTATTTTTAATATATGTTTAACTCTGGATTTATCCTTTGTTGGATTTAAAAAGTAACTGTGGCGTCCACACCTAGGGACTCGAGCCTACAGCTACAGGGGGCGGACCTAGTGATGCTAAATTCAAATACCAACTGAAGCCCCTTTGATTTGCACATTCTTTTTTGCAAGCAACAGCTTGTTATACTTTATTGTGACAGCTAACCCCTTTAGCCTTTACCCTTAATTAGCTGTCTATTTACATTTAAGAGGGGCAAAGCTTCTCTTTAATCCACACCACAGTTCATCCAGTAGGAGGGGAGGAGATGGGGTAAAGGGGGTGGATGGTGAATATCGTTATTTTAGCCAGCTGCAAGCATCTTTTTATTAGAGTGCATGAAATTATGACACAACATCCAAGTAATAATATATTGATTCTTGTACTATATTAATATAATATTGTGTGATAATTTTGTATATTTAGGTAATCAATAGTGACATGGAACAGGCAGAAAATCCTTTCCTTGCTCTGAATGAAGCTATTTGTATTGCTTGGTTTACTCTTGAGTATTTTCTAAGGTAACAAATATGAACCAGCTTATAGTGCCTATAAAAAATGACGTCTTACAATTTAAATGACCAATGATAGACCAGTATACATTTTAATTGACAAATGGTAAAATGTGTATATGCTGATTATTGTATGACGTCATTTTTTAAAGGCACTATAAGCTGTTTCAACATATAACATCTTAATTCAGATTTCCCTGCAAAAAGTTGAGGCATTTTTCGACATAACATTTTTTTTGTTTTATGTCGATTACATGGCTGTAATGAAAAAAGTGAGCATAGCTAACAACAAAACTGGAAAAAATTCCATTTTCAAATATCCTTAATTACATTTATGACTTTCAGAAAAAGGTTTGTGCAATTAAATAGTTGCTTTTTCTGTAGGAATTTTAGACAGTAATCAATCGCTTTATAATCAAGATTTGGTTCAGAGGTTGCACCAAAACAAGACCCAACGGCATACACAATCATTTAGAGACCACCTAGGGGCTGTGGATGGACACAGGAATATATCCTAGTTATAGAGTGGCTACTCTATTAAAATTAAATTAGACAATCACATACCTAGATTTCACAAAACAAAATTTTTCTTGAAGAAATGTTCCAAAAATTTGAAGAATACATTTAATTAGGTTGGTAGGGTGTCCAAAGAAAATGGAGTTTCTTCAGAACAAGATGAACCTTGTTGATGTGCTTGCTATTATGCCTTACTATGTAGAACTTGCTATGAGGGAAGAACAAAAAGAAAAGGTAAGTTTATTCTCGTATTCATTTGAAACCAGTGGATAAGAACCGGCTCTCATCCATACGAGGAAACCATGTTGTATTATATCCAGCATCTCAGGGCTAAAAAAACTGGTTTTATTCTTGCAATTGTACATTTTATATCCGCGGAAAGCTGTTTATAATACGATGCGAGAAATAACTATTATCAAATACAAAATTTAAACAAATAAATGAGATTTTAGAAGATAGATAAAGAAGAAATATCTCCATATAATTGTAGCCACTACTCATATATATGTTATAAATTTCAGTGAGCCTATAGCACCCCAAATTTTCTTGGAGTGTGAGGGGGTTGTAAATTTTTTAAAATCATAAAGAAAAACGAAAAGTTATAGTTTAAAAACTTAATAAGCAGAACATTAATTTGTAAGTCTAAACAAAATTGTATATAAATTTGTTGCAAAATTGCGTTAAAGCAGGAGACAGTAAAATTAATTTCGATTATTTTTTGAATTTGATTATAGAGATGCCTTGCTCATGATTTTGTACCTTGTTGTCAAAAATCGATATTACAAAAATCATATGAACAGAATAATTTCATCTGTGCGCTTCGCTTTACATTTAAAAATGGAGTGTTTGTGCGTGTGTAGGTTGTTGGAACTGTGCTGGACACCAACGAGGAGGAGGGGGAGTCCATGTTCAAGGGCACTCTCCAGGTATTCAGAGTCTTCAAGCTTTGTGTGTGTGTCTAGGTTGATGTTGGAATCGTGCTGGACACAATGAACGATGAGGAAGAGGAGTCCGTGTTCGAGGGCACCCTCCAGGTATTCAGGGTCTTCAAGTTTTGTGTGTGTGTCTAGGTTGATGTTGGAACTGTGCTGGACACCAACGAGGAGGAGGAGGAGTCCGTGTTCAAGGGCACCCTCCAGGTATTCAGAGTCTTCAATCTTTGTGTGTGTGTCTAGGTTGATGTTGGAACCGTGCTAGACAGCAACGAGGAGGAGGAGGAGTCCGTGTTCAAGGGCACTCTCCAGGTATTCAGAGTCTTCAAGCTTTGTGTGTGTGTCTAGGTTAATGTTGGAACCGTGCTAGACAGCAACGAGGAGGAGGAGGAGTCCGTGTTCAAGGGCACCCTCCAGGTATTCAGAGTCTTCAAGCTTTGTGTGTGTGTCTAGGTTGATGTTGGAACCGTGCTAGACAGCAACGAGGAGGAGGAGGAGTCCGTGTTCAAGGGCACTCTCCAGGTATTCAGAGTCTTCAAGCTTTGTGTGTGTGTCTAGGTTAATGTTGGAACCGTGCTAGACAGCAACAAGGAGGAGGAGGAGTCCGTGTTCAAGGGCACCCTCCAGGTATTCAGGGTCTTCAAGCTATGTGTGTGTGTCTAGGTTGATGTTGGAACTATGCTAGACAGCAACGAGGAGGAGGAGGAGTCCGTGTTCAAGGGCACCCTCCAGGTATTCAGAGTCTTCAATCTTTGTGTGTGTGTCTAGGTTGATGTTGGAACCGTGCTAGACAGCAACGAGGAGGAGGAGGAGTCCGTGTTCAAGGGCACCCTCCAGGTATTCAGGGTCTTCAAGCTTGCAAGGATACTCAAAATGGCCAGGTATAGTATTTATATGTTATAGTAAGGTTTTTTTTTGTCCATTAAGATCTCGTTAACCAATTTTTGGCAATTCCATCTTCTTATTTTTAGGCCCCAGTTGCTAGGAGCGAAGCCGCTAGCTTTATGAAATAGTAAGGTTTTTGTTTGTCTACTAAGATCTCATTAACCACTGAACTGATTAAGTTCTCCACTTTAAGGGACCTTTATTTAGGTTCCAGGATGATTTGGCTATTAGAATTTGAATAGATCCAAAAAAAATAAACATTCAAAAATGAAGGAAGTACAATGTCAAAGAACTAAAAACAAACTAAATTGTATATCTTTTTCTTATATGTTGTCATCCTTGTTTATTTAGACATTCTACTGGTCTCCAATCCATAGTCTTCACTCTTCGACAAAGCTCCAGAGAACTTGGTCTACTTATTCTTTTTATAGGTAAGATAATGTATTTGACCATAACTTTGTCAAAAAGCATACATAAGACACTAACAATAACATACTTACTTTAAAAGCCCCAAGAATTAGAATTAAAATATCCCTTTTCTCGTATTCATTCGAATCCGGTGGATAGGAACCGGTTCTCATCCATACGAAAAAACTATGTCTAGCATCGTATTATATCCAGCTTTCTACGAATATAAAAATAAACAATCATAAGATTAAAACCAGTTTTTTTTTAATCTTATAATTCAAATTGTACATTCTATGTCCGCGGAAAGCCGTTTATATTACGATGCGAGAAATAACTATTATTTCATAGAAATTTGATGAAAATTATACATATGAAGGTGTTTACCATTAAACCAATAAAAAAAAACTCCCTAGAAAAAATTACCAATACCCCCATAATTAGATATTAAAAACTTAAAATATGTAAAGAGCACCTGTAGGCCTCTAGTGGCGTACCCAATAGAAATGTAATACAATACTAGAATCATAAGATTCCCAAAATTTAATGAATATTTAACCAGGAATAAATATGTTAAATAATAATTGTAGCAGTATTTGAGGCAAATATATAATTAAAAAGTAAGTTGTAATTTAGGTTTTTCTCAAGTTTTGGCAAAAGCTTTAAAACTTATGTAAAATACAAACAAATTTTTTTTTAAAATCTTCTCTTTATTTCTCTGTCAATTTAAAATTTATTTTTTTAAGGTTTCTTAAAATTTAGGTTAAAACCTAGCGTTAAAAATATTAACTAATTTTTATTTTGCAAGTTACATTTATAACGTGAAAAATTTAACCCTTTGACGAAATTAACCCAGTGACGAAATTTTTAAATGTAAACCTAAAGATTAATTAATCAAATGCTTCACAAAATCAAGTTTTTCATGAATGTAGGTCTAAGGAACACTTTATGGCCCATATCACCATGGAATAATAATAATTTATTAAATCTAATGGAAAATTTTGGTAGAAAATATATTACAAGCAACAAAGCTTTGGTCAGAGTCACTTGAATAAGAAAATTTAGGGTCATGGAAAGAAAACGAAGTTGCGGGTTTCATCATATTTTCACAGTAGCTTTTGAAAGGTTATTATAGATTAGGTTAAGTAAATGTTAATGATTGCCCGCAGGGTTAGAAAATATGCCTCGCGGGGCTAGAAAGAGGAGAAAAGCTACTGTGAAAATACGACGAAACCCACAACTTCGTTTTCTTTCCATGATCCAAAATCTATTTTTTAGGAATGGCTGGATTAGTTTTCTCCTGTTTAGCTTATTATATCGAACAGGTATTAGGCTATTTTTTCTCTAAATATTTAAATAGTACCAATATTTACTTCTTGGGCTAAAAGAAAACCCAAGGTGGTTTGACAATCCCAACCTCTTGGAAAATCTGTTTGCACCTTCCTCATAGGTTGCGGGGAGGGGGGAGTCAGATAGAGTTTAACTTAAAGTCAAGAAAATAAAACATTATGATAACCCGTTTTACCCCATCCCTTATCCTCTACCCCACTTTTGCTTTCATTACAAAATTCTTCCATCCTAACTTAACAACGCTACTCAATACTGTGGCTCACCAAATTTACACATAAGGTGACGTTAACATGGGAAATACATATAATTAATTATGAAAATAATATATCCAAGTGCGTCTGTCGATAAAAAGAGAAAGACACAATAAATCATTTAGCTCTTTATTTTTAATTTTTTAAGTTTAAAAATATTGTACTCGGCTATTCCTTGGCCGATTTAGGCTTTTAATCATATCCTGGCCGAGACAAATTTAGACCGTTGACTAATCAAAAATCGGTTCAGTTAGAGGGATACCCAACGTCTTAATTTATTGCTACCAAAAGTCTTATAACTACGTTGCAATTATATAAAAACCCGTAAATTGAGTTTAATCAAAGGAGTATACTACATATTTCAATCACGCCCCCATCCCGTGATACAGCGTGGCATTAATTTGTCATCGACCGGGAGTCAACCCTTACTTAATTTTTTGTTTCGAAAACAAACAATCCAACTCCACTACACAGTAAAGTCTTTATCAGGGAGTAAGGGAGGGGACAATGGATCGAATATTCAATTTTTAGGAGTCTCAGACTTTGGGTACTGGCTTAAAGGGAATGTGCAAGAATTTAGCAGTTTCTGACTGACTTTGGGTACTAGCGCACAAAATGCCGCTAACTCGTTTGTTAGTTTTGAATATTGCAGACAAGTATCAATAAACTTAATTTGTTATTATGTGGCTGGTTTTAACAATTTTTTTCTCTCCAGAAAATATCATTTCATAGATAAAAACTTTATTGTGATATTTGTTTAATAAACAATATAAGAATCCAATTAAATTTTGGGTTATGGGGCTATTGGTTGAATGTGTTCCAGGGAGATTTTTCTAGTAATTAATTACAGAATGGTTACGTCAGTTTCAAATGAATGCTTTTTTCTTGGAACTTTCTTCTTATTTCATAGTTTTCTGTTTTGTATTAATTCTCCCTTTACAATTTCCTCCATATTTTCTGGATTAATCTGGACTTCAAGGTCATAAATACTCTCAAATTGAATTAATTGCCCATTGTCCCCTCCCTTACTCCCTGAGTCTTTATCCTGTTACTTTTATACAGTGGCTGCTATTCAGCCAATTAATTCCATTTGAAATTGCCGAAAATTAAATATTTTGTTAGAGTAAAACTTGTTTTTTTGGTGTAACTGAACGGGAAGTGGGCTAGAAGGAGAGAAAAAAGGGAAGGGGTTGAGGGGAAATTTTCACTTAGAATTGTTTGTCAAAATCTCATTCCCTTTTTACTGATTTTACATAACAATTGCCGAGTTACAAGCTTTTAATCTAGCATTCATTATAGATAGACCGTTAAAATAGTGTTGTATTAAATATAAGCAATATAATAAATATTTTATTAACAAAACCGTATGTAATATTTACAAGGTTTAAAGAAGATTAAGTTTACATTATGTTTTTACTCAGGATGAAGATTCTGGGTATACAGATATTCCAACTTCATTCTACTGGGTCGTGATCACTATGACCACAGTTGGGTAAGTTTTCAATAGTTTGTTCCAGGGTATTCACCTGCTTTGTATGGACATACTTACATGCCCATACTTCATTATAGAGATACTTTAATAAGGATATTATGCCTAAACGTTCCAGGAATCAATATTACAAAATTCAAATTAAGAGTATGACTATATGAGTTGAAAAATGTTGCCAAAATAAAAAATTTTATTGAGTTGCTGCGCTTTCTAAATTACCAAACTGTTACAGGAGTCATCATGCAAAGTTTAAAATGCATAGAACGATTCTGACATACTTTAATTAACGATACGAGCTTTCATTAGGGTCGGACGGACCGACAATTAGAAAAAAATATTCAATTTGTATATTGTTTTTAACTTTATTTTATGTATGGAATTATCAGTTATATGTTTTAAAGCCAAAATTTAAATACCTCACCTTTTCTCTCTTATGAAAAATCATTCCCATCAACTTCTTATTGGTTCTTTGCTGTTCAAAAAAAGCTTGGACGTCCTTGTAGAGCACTCTATGTTATTATATTCAGATACTTCCCCTGGTTGTGTTAGAAGGGGATTATTGAGTAAGTTTGGATACCCAATAGTCAAGTACATAACATCAGTACTACCCTTATCTCAAGCTCCTCTGCGGAGAGCGTCATTCATTACGGTGATTTAATTTGGGACACCTGCCATACTCGGCGAGGGTGAGGTAATAATGAGTAGCTCTCATGAGACAGCGGGTCAAGTCATAATGTGCTTGAACGTGGAGCTTGATAGCCCTAGTGGCTAGACAAAAGTGTCTCAGCCTACTCCATGACTACTTAGGCCCAAACCCTAAGAAACTATGGCTAATCAATCAATCAATCAATTATATATTTCCTGTAACAGGACTAGGAAAACTAGTTGGGACACTGTGTGCCATCAGCGGAGCTCTTGTTATGTAGAGCACTCTATGTTATTATATTCAGATATGGAGATATATTTCCTGTAACAGGACTAGGAAAACTAGTTGGAACACTGTGCGCCATCAGCGGAGCTTTTGTCATGTAGAGCACTCTATGTTATTATATTTAGATATGGAGATATATTTCCTGTAACAGGACTGGGAAAACTAGTTGGAACACTGTGCGCCATCAGCGGAGCTTTTGTCATGTAGAGCACTCTATGTTATTATATTTAGATATGGAGATATATTTCCTGTAACAGGACTGGGAAAACTAGTTGGAACACTGTGCGCCATCAGCGGAGCTCTTGTCATGTCTCTTCCCATTCCAATTATTGTCAGCAATTTTGAAAGGTAAATGGATATACAATATTTGTGGATGTTATGCAATTCATTGGTCAGTTCGTTAGGGGAGAAGGGGGTGTAGTAAAGGGGTTGGATGGGGGTATAGTTATTTTATCCAGCTACGAGTTTCACTGTATCAGAGTAAGATAGTTTTAACCTTCCTGGAGACCCATCCTATTTTTATACAAGTAAAATTGCTAATAATGAATATCAAAAGTGAATGAAGAATATCAGTTTATCCTCAATTGTCGTATCCCAGCTTAACCTAAAGATTTTCAATTCATATAGGCATTACAGTGAGCAACAGCGTACAACGAGGTTGAAGGCGAGGCGGGCCAGGCTCGCAGAGGGAAGGCGGAGAGAGGAACAGGCGAGACTGGCGGAATTTGGAATAGCCCCGACCTCACCTCATAGCCATAGTAAGATTTTTAAAAGCAAAGCTTTACTACATAAAGAGGTAGGTCCGTTTGTTAACGGATATCCCTTGGGTCGGTAATTAGGGTATATCAACCTTGGTATAAGCAGGGAAAAGGGAATGTTATTCTGACAAACAATTATAAAGGAAAATTTCCCCACACCCCCTTCCCCTTTTCCTTCTCTTCTTACCCACCCCTCTTCAGTTATATGGAAAAATACAAGATATACCCCCAGCTAACTTCCAAAGGTTTCGTGATTTTTTGTAGAATTGATTGTTACAATAGCTAGGCCTGGGTATAAGTTTTAAGGATGTTGTAATCTTTGTACTGTTCAAATGTTTGTCTTGAAAAGAAAAACGTGGATAGGTCTGCCAATAGAAATATAAGTACCTTTATTGGTCTGCCTTTCCGAAAACTTTAAATGAAAGGGATAGTTCTACGAAGTGTATTTAAAGAGTTAAGGTACTTAGAGTAGTGAACTTTTATATGTCTTAGTAGAATATATTAAGCATTAGATAGATATGATTATATGTTAAAGAATTTTTAACATTGACCAGACCAAACTTTTTTTATTTGACAATATCTAAAAAAGTTAAAGTGATTTGCCACATAAATTACATGAGAATGGTCTATTTTTTCCAAATATGTATAGCCAAAACACCAATATCAGAGAATCTTTTTTCACATATTTCACAAGAGTTATAAAAAAATTTAACAGGGGTTCCCCTTGGGACAAGTTACTTATAAAACATAAAAAATAACGTCCGGTTCATTAGTGGACAGGTTTTCTATAGATTCTTTTTAAAAAAAAATAGAGCAAACCGTCCGGTTTACTTACGCGGAAATACCAACTAACCATACAACATATATATATATATATAATATATATAAAAAGACCATTCTCATGTAATTTATGTTGCCAATAATGAAAAAAGGTCGGTCAGGTCAATGTTAAAATTCTTTATCACAATCATGTCTATCCAATGCCTAATATATTCTACTAAGACATATAAAAAGATCACTACTCTAAGTACTATACTAAATAATTAATTGGTCATTCTTTGTTGTTATGTGTATTTTGTTGTATAAAAAGTTTGAAGTTCTATTAACTAGTAAATGCTATCTAAAGTTGTATTTATGACAAAAAAGTTTTTGCCATATATAACATGTAACGAAGTTGAAATAAAAATGAAAAACTCATTTTTTAAGGAAAATCCCTGGTCAAATCTTTTAATTTTAATCAATAACTTTATATTATGCACTACTACGTTATTTAAAATAGAAAAAACTTTTTTTTTTTAAATGCACTTCAAGAAACTATCCCTTTAGCAATGGACATATTATTACTTGGATGAGACACCAGATTTTCATGTTGCATAATAAGGTGAAACTCGAAACAGGCTAGAATAACGTTAACCACCATACACCTCTTTACCCCATCCCCTCCCACCTACGAACGAACTGATCTTTTTACTTTTTCAGAAGGAAGAAGCTCATCAAAGTACAGCCAATTCTAAATATTTGCTTAAAATTTATGTAGTAATATAATTTTACATTTTAAAATAAACTGACTATTATTTATATAATGCATTTTTTTCTTTTTCTTAGTTAGCAAATGATATTTGAAATGTGAAATTAACCCATAGTGTTATCCAGTTTTAGGTATAACCAACATATGAATTAATTCGGAAAAAAATATTTCTCGTATTCATTCGAATCCGGTGGATAGGAACCGGTTCTCATCCATACGAAAAAACTATGTCTAACATCGTATTATATCCAGCTTTCTACAAGTATAAAAATGTAATATTATAAGATTAAAACCAGTTTTTTTTAGCCCAACTTTTGTCCTCCTTATGAAGGGCCACCCTATAAAAAGGAGGGGCCACTCCTTAAAAATTAGTAGAGGGGAAACCTTGCGCAACTGAGTAGCTAAAAATTTCTTCATGTTTGGACTATAATCTAGCTAACGAATTGACAGACATGGTTCTCATAATCTGGGAGGCTTCTGATAGGTCCAACAAATATTTTAAACAACTTTGGGGAGGATACCTACACCCTTCCAAGATTAAAGCCGCTGAAAAATACCCCTCTCAATATTTTTCTTCTTTCTATTTTGGAGAATTGGGAATTGAAAATTTTTTTTTGCTTATGATAAAATGTTTATTTGTAGCAATAAAATACAATAAATACAATCTAATATTTAAAATACTAGTTTATGGAATGCAATAGTCACACAGGTTTTACCTTTACACTAAATAAAACTACAAAGAGTTAAAATTTCACATTTGCACACACTGATGTTACATAATTATTCATAAATATTATTCAGTTAGAAAATCATAAATTTTGGCGGGAACATTTTCAAAATGGCTTCCCTCAGTTGTTATATACTGGTTGAGAGATTTAATATCAACGACGACATTTTACTGGTTGATTTCTGGTAGAACATAGGAGATGTCGTCCCATGGATGACGGTACAGTCCCTGCTTCAGTCTCTTCTGGTCCAAAAAGTGTCCTGAAAAGAAATAATCCTCAAAATTCAAATCTTTTAATGGATATAGAAGTATGTAGATATTATGACAGGGGAAAAATTGTTGTCAATTTAGGTTGCTAAAATTAACATAATTTATTTGTCAGTTCGTTCACCCAGTAGGAAGAGAGGTAATGGGATAAAGGGGGTGTATCCGGGGGATAGTAATTTTTGCCAGCTACAAGTTTCACTCTGATCAAATCAAATACAATAACCAAGGAAAGTATGAAAAATGATAACTTACCAATGAATCCAATACTTCTGCCCAGAACAAACATTCCATTGAGAGAACCTGTCTTGATATAGGTCTCAGCTTCGTCTTTTGTGAAGCAACCACTGGAAAACAATAACGCATTTTTACACTTTTAAAATATTTGAAAGTAATTTTTAGCATATGTAAGTTATTGGAAAGAAAAGATTTGAATATTTAATAAAAAAACCGTAAAAGTTTACCTGTTTCTGAGAAGATCAACAAATGAGACGGCAATGCAACCATCCACATTCAAGATCAGGTTGGGCTTTTTGCTGGTGGTAATCTTCTCGACCTGCAGAGCATAGTCCAACATGGTACACTTAGGGAAGTTCTCCTGGACAAACTCCTTGATGAGGGTGACTCTCTTATCTGGATTGTTAATAGACTTAACTCTGTGACCAATACCCATGATAAGCCTGCCCTCCTTTCTGGTCTTGTTTACAAACTCCATTGGAATGAGGCCGGAGTCAAAAGCTTCTGTAAACATAGACGCGGCACCGTCCAAAGCTCCGCCAAATCTGTCACCAATAGTCAAGAGACCGGACACCAGTGATGAAACCAGATCCTTGCCAGCTCTAGCACAGACAATAGTGTTATGTGCACCAGACACGGCGGGGCCGTGGTCAGCAGTGATCATCAAACACATCTCCAAAAACTTGCAGGCATAGGGAGGCAGGCGGCGCTGGAACCACAACAGGGACAGGACACCTCCAATACCCATGTCCTGACGGAACACCTCTGTAATTGGGATACCAGCGTACAACAGCTCCTGGCCTCTCTCATCGCAAATACTGGTCATGAAGCTGGCGGGCTTACGAATAAGTCCCAGCTCGCGGGCCCAGTTGTAGTCCATGGGGACGGGTGGTGGGGGAATTTCTGGTTGGGGCACAATGACACCAGACTCAACCAGCTGACAGTAGACCTTATTTATCTCTTCTCCAAGCTCGTCAAATGAGGATGGCACGTGTGCGCCAGCAGCTTTCAACGCGGCATTCTTGGCAGAGGCTGTCTCTTCATCTGCACCGGCACTAGCGCCAGCATGGCCAAACTGAACGTCAGTAGAGAACATGTCAGCACAAGTACCAATACACCAGGATACAATTGGCTTCTTAATAGCTCCGCTCTTAATGGCTTCACAAACCTTATACTCCTCAGTACCTCCAACCTCACCGAGTAGAACAAGCATCTTAACCTCAGGCTCCGCCTCGTAACGCAAGAGATGATCCATAAAGGTAGAGCACGGGTATCTATCGCCACCAATAGCCACGCCCTCGTAAACACCATTCGTCTGATGAGAAATGATATTATTCAGCTCGTTGGACATACCACCGGAGCGGGACACGTACGCCACGCTACCAGGACGATACAGCTTGCTGTGCAGGATGTTGTCCATCATACCACCTGTGTTGCCGATCTTGAAGCAGCCAGGCTTGACTCCGCCCACTGTGGCCGGACCAATGATGGTGACGTTCTTAGCACTGGCCTGCTTAATCAGCTTCCTGGTAAAGTTCTCTGGAATACCTTCAGCAATGATTGCGATGGTTTTAATTTGAGGATAGTTCATACATTCGATTGAACTATCGTAGGCTGACCGCAAACTAGCGAAGTTCACCTAAAAATAACATATGGTAAACGTTTGTATAGTCAAAACCTTGATGTAAAGTTTACTGTCTAATAACAATTTAAAAAATGTTCTATGATAAATGTATCAAGCAACTTTTTCCATTAAGTTTGATGAGCAATTGTTAGAAAAATTTACTAAAAATAATTCTATGAAAACATATTAAAATCTTACCAAGACATCTACATCAGGATGATTTTTCATGGCATCTCCCATGGACTTGTACACAGGGATAAGCACCTCCTTGTGGCCCCAGTAGAAGTTCTGCTTAGAGTCTCCGCCCACCATGGGGTACACCATGGCCGCCACGCTTGGCTCAGATCTGAATTTTTAATAAAATGGATGAAATCTAGTGTGTTCATAAATAAGATAATTTCCATTATGCTTTGGACAATCATTTGGCAAAATTAAATTTAATAATTTTTTGATCTAATTAATACTAATAGGAACCGGTTCTCATCGATACGAAAAAACTATGTCTAGCATCGTATTATATCCAGCTTTCTACGAATATAAAAATGTACAATTATCAGATTAAAACCAGTTTTTTTAGCCCCGAGGTATCGAAGGTTTTAATCTGATAATTGTACATTCTATATCCGCGGAAAGCTGTTTATAATACGATGAAAAAAATAACTATTCCTTCATCCAGAAATTTCCAGGACTAAATTTCTTATGGGGACTAAATTTTCTGAAGTCTATTCTCATAATGCGAAAGTATTGAGCCAATTACGAACTAAGTAGGTAGGTGTGTTCACTACTAAAAAAAATTAACAAGCCTTGATACATATAGCCTTGAATTCAAATGATAATGTCTGATGGTTATCTTCTTTAAAACCCAAACTCCCTCCCTAAATAAATGGGGAGGGAAAACCTCAACTTAAACTGTTTTTAACCTATTTTTAAAACATATATCAAAAATATACTATGACACCAGTAGAATTAAACTGCAGAGCCTAAATTTGAATTAAGTCCCCAATAAACTTTTTTGAGGGGATTTAAAAATTAATTTTACTGTTGCTGTGGTCTTTTTTGATCAGAGCAAAAGGTCTTTTTTTATTTAAGTAAAATTCGTAGCTTTTAGAGTGTTTTGCTTCATATATATAGTATTCTGGTATAGAGTAAAATTAGCCCTTTTGATTTCATCTAAATTAATTCATTAAAAACTTAATTCTTTACAATATATCAATGAATTAACTTTATCGTGCTTGTTTTCCATCACTTATTTAAAACACAAAAAAATTGGCTGTAAAGGGTTAAATAGTGAAAGATGATGACAACAAACGTTTACGCAATACAACAAATTTTTTTTGTCACATATACAAATATGATAAAATATAAGATTATTTAAACTTATTTTTTTAAATATTTTTAAAAAGCATGTATCTTTTATGTGTATAGTTTTCATTCTTTTCATTTTAATTAAATAAAAATTATTTAACTACATTGGAAATAAGTCACTTTGTGAAAACACTCTTTATTGAATTGTAAAAAACTGAAATGAAACGAGACTTCTAATTGGTTCAGACTTCAGAATAATATGTTTTATTTTAATGTTAAATTTCTTCTATATAAATTATTGTTTTAGAAAAAAATTATTTGCATCGAACAGAGTAGAGTTTTTATTATTGTATTGATATAATCTGAATCACATCAAATTGTTCTGTAAGAAACAATTTAACCCCAAACTAAAAAATGCTTTTGCTTCCACCAAAATGATCACAGCAACATATAAAATTGATTTTTAAATCCCCCAAAAAAAGTTTATTGGGGACTTAATTCAAATTTGGGCTCTGCAGTCTGATTCTACTGGTGTCATAGTATATTTTTGATATATGATAAAAAATAGGTTAAAAACAGTTTAAATAAATTTAACAAAGTACTAACCTACGGCAAACATAATCAAAGTCCAGCATGCCCTGGACAGCTCTGGTCTGCAGGCCCCAGATGATCGCCTTGGTCCCCTTGCCGAACAAGGACGCGGATGATGCAGCCTGCGTGGCCTTCGGTTGTTCCAGCTTGGTTGGCGTTTGTGGAGCCCCTGGGGCTTTGTTCTTATTACTCTCGTTAGCCTAAACAATATATTAATAACATGGTAATATCATGAGAAAACTAGGAATTTTAAGGGATAAGACAATGAAAAATAAAATGATGGAATCCCCGATGATAATAAACAATAACATCCCTTCTGTAGAATAAAATTATTTGTTGTAATGCTTTAACACTACTACCCAACGAATAAGATGAAGTTGTATAAAACTTTCAAGTTATTCACAGTCAAATGTCACCCTGGCTATAGACATGAAGTAAGTAACCCCTATCTCATTCATCCTACTTTGAAAGCATTATATTGAACGTAAAAAAGGAATAAGGTATAGCCAACAAGCAAAATAAGTATAAAATTATATTTGGGGGGCAGATAAAAGGTCGTCAATTTTACTAAGTGTTGCCCCCCCAACGACAGTTGAAAATCACGTATAGGTTTCGTGAGTTTTTCCCCGAATTAATTTCGTTGTTGGTATAGCTGATGTAAGACGTAAAAATATTCCATAATTATAAAATCTAAGATTCTAAAAAAAACCGTCAAAGTACTTATAAGTATGAATAAAAGTAATAACATTTTTAAAACTGCAAACTAATGCTTTGCTGACTTTTAGTCAAGTAAAAATTACTCAGCAAGTTTACAATTTGTAAATTAGTTGTAAAAATTAATCTTATTTAGAAGTGATCACTTTTAAAAGGGAAGTCAAATATTTTACTTTTTGCGAAAAAAAAGTATTTATATCGTGTATATTATAATGATCCAATATAAAAGTAGTAGAACGTCCCAGCTTGCGTGTTTTTCCGTAACATGTAAGCTTTATACCAGAATTTTTAAAATCATCAATTTAATGTCACAAGACTCCCCTTTAACAATTAAAGTTTAGGGCATAGTCGCCAATTAAACTGAAGCAAAAAATAAGACACTAAGTGTATCTTTCTTCATATATATATATATTTGTATAATTATATTATATATTAAAAATTTTATATTCATTCTTTTTTTTTAATTGGCACAGCTTAAAAAGTAGACTATTTTCTTTATAAACCCTTTCAGTAAGAAATAAGGTAGTCAACAAGCGAAATAAATCTAAAATAACATTTGGGGGCAGATAAAAAGGTAGACTTTACTACTAACGTTGCCCCCCAAAAACGAAAACATCAGCTAAAATTACCAAATATTTTCATATTATTTTAGTTGTTGGTTACAGCTGCTCTTATTACTTGTAGAAACAACCACCCAAAATAACCTGACTGGATCTGAATAAAAAGGAAAAATAAAACTCTAAAATTCGGTGGCTGTCAAACCCCTACAATGTTAGAATTGATGACCTCTAGGGGGCTTGGTGTCGCTACGGGTTCTAGACCTCTTCAAGTCTTATGATTACGGTGTAAAGCGTCCATTCGTTCGATGGGTATTGATTTGCACGAACTTTGTCTGTGCAGGAGTTGCGACTGTATATGGGCCAAGGCATTCCCACATACTCTTACTATTAATGTCAAGTGCCAAACACAGCAGAAATAGGTAAGATTTTAACGTCTCTAGTATGACGGGATATGGCCCAGACTCGAACCCGACTACTCCCAGAGACATGTTACGATAATGCCGCGGATACAGCAGTGTAAGACTTACCGATCCAGGAAGCAAGAAGTTGGCGGTTGAAGATTCCGCGGGTACATCCCCGGGCACTTCTCTCTTCTCCAGGGCCATGGCGACAATGGCGGTCATGTGTGTCTCAGGACCGAACACAAAGAGGGGAATCTCCAGGTTCTTACCAACATCCCTCATGATTCTATAAAATAATTGGTTGATCAGGAAAAAAAACATTATAGGGCTTAATGCAAATGAATGAGAGAGTTAAAATAATTCTTTTTAAAAGCGAAGCTTTTCTATAATTAGGGTCGGTCCTTCCGTACGTCCGTCCGTCACGGATAGCTCTTTTCGTTAATTTAGACATGTTAGAATTGTCCTATCGATTTCAAATTTTGCATGGTGATTCCTGTAATAGTTAGGTACGAGTTAGAAAGCGTAGCAACTCTATAATCATTACCAGAATGTCCGTACGTCCATTTTTAACATGTTAATTTTTTTACATTTTTAACAACAAATTTGTATGTGACCTAATTATCCGTTTGGTCTGATTTTTTGTATACTGATTTCTGGGACAACAAAGTACAATATTATAAGCAAAGCAACTCTATAATCAAGTCCTAAAAATGTAAGTATGTCCATAATCATTATCCTGTATCAAGCAGTTTTTCAACAAATTTACTTACAATTTTGCTTTGACTCTTATACATTTGCATTCTGATTATTCAGTTCTGACATTATACAAGTGTTAATGTCCGTTTGTCCTACCGTTTCAGAGCTTCGCTTTTATGGATGTTGTCATCCTTGTTAGTTATGCTAAAGGGGTAGTTGCACGAAATGCATTTAAAGTTGAATTTAGTGAAATGCATAATATTTTACTGTTCAATGGTTTAAACTTCATTTATTGAGCCTATATTTGAAAGAATTTCAATTTTATATACCATGTAGTTTAAAAATATCAGGACTTGAAAATCGTATTTTTGTAAAATGCAATTTATATAGCTGGATAATTTCATAAAAACAACATGACGACTAATATAGGGATGTTTAATTGTTTGTTATAAATTGTAATACAAAATTTACCTTGAAATAATTTTTCTGAAATATAATTCAGGCAACTATCCCTTTTATTTTTGCACTAAAAGGGATTATTAAAGTACAACCCCAATGATTATAAACAAAATAATACATTCTGAATATTCAAATTATTGATTGAAAAGTGTGGACACTTCTACTTTGGAACAAACCAATAAAGTTCAATAAAAGTAACCAAAACTGTTAAGCCAGCGAATAAGATGAAAGTGGTTATAAAACTTTGAGTACCAGTGTAATTTACAGTCCAATGTCCCTTATAATAATACAAGCAGGGTTATAAATCTAAAACTATCAATTATTGCACTGAGACACCTGGTGGATCAATAACCAACTAAAATCAATGATTTACCTGAGGCCTTCCTGGTAGTTAGGACCAGCTCTGCGCACAAAGATCTTGATGTTCTGATTCCTTATGAGGGTCTGGTATTCCTCCAAAGCTCTCACAATACCCTTGAAGGTTGCAGCCACGTTGGTGAAGTTGGCAATACCTCCACCAATAATCAGAACCTTTCCCTTCTCGTGTGCCTCTCTAAATATTCAAATATTTCTATTAGATACAATAGAAGGCTTTCTTGGAAGGAACATTCAATTTAGACATTAACGCAAGTGACGAAAAATGTATCGGTTTCATAGAATAGTCTTTAAAATATAATCATAATAAAGTTTTTAGTAGCGAAGCTACTCTATAATTTACTTTGTCTGTCCGTCCGTCCGTCAGTCAGTTCGTAACGCTATAAGGGAAATATGATTTTCTCAGATTTTATTGAAGATAGATGGCGGATTTTTGTGAAGATTCCCTTTACCTATAAGCATCCAGTATGTGACCTATTAAATCTCCTTGATACACAAAAATAGTTTTGAAAGTATACCTGGTCATGAGTGAGAGAATAGTCTTGGCATAATCATAAGTTTGTTGTTCGGAGGGGGCTCCGGAATATTCTCCGTAGTTGGCCAACTCTTCAGAGCCTCCGAGAGCACAGATGGTGTCAGAGTAGATAACACTGGCACCGCCTCCGGCAACCATGGTCCAAATACGGCCCCTAAAATAATTTAAATATTATTGCCAAAAATAAATTGATATCACTTTTAATTGAAAATACATACCAAAAATACCTTAACTAAAAGCATAGGTATTTTTTATTCAAATCTAGGATACAAAAGATTAGTCAGATTTTTCCTGTAAGTGTAATGTACTTAAAGTTTTAATTAGATAAAAAGGAGGGGGAAATACTTTCACTCGCAGACTGAAGTACCATCGCTTAGTTTTTTAAACCTTTTTGAATGAATTAGTCATTACCCCAACTAGTTTTATCTTTCAATCGTCTGCCTATAAACCATCGAACATATTTGTAGAAGAGCAGTACATAAAAAATACATTCAGCCAAATTCTTAAAAGAATACAAGTCTGTAATGAGTTTTTTTATGAATAAAATTCCTCACTTTGCATTCAAAATGGTGAGTTTCAGCGAGGCTCCAGTCTTAGCATCAATATCTGCAATGTATGCCTCCTCGGGGTAGGCATCCCTGCCGAAGGGTGGTGGGTACTCAACATCTCCCCACTTGGCGCGGCAGGCAAAGTCAGCCGTGGCATCCAGCTTGGCCGCCAGGTCAAGTACATACACCTGGAAAATAAAAAATATATCTAGAATATACGTGGATAATATGACAGGGGAAAATAGTAATCAATTTAGATTGCTCACATGGACATCATTTCGTGGTTAGTTCGTTCATTCAGTAGGAGGGGAGGGGATATAGTAAGGGAAAAAAAGGTCGTTATTTTAGCCAGCTACGAGTTTCACTTTATCAAATTCCACGATAATATTGTATAAGATCAAAGTAATAATAAATCCATTAAAATAACAAATGTTTAGGTTACAGTATTGAGTGACTTGCAATTATTTAACCAACCAGATAGCTTAAAAATAAGCTAAAAAATTTTTTCATGAAAAGAAGAAATTTTACTAATGGCAACAGTAATTTAAAATTTAAATCTTTATTGAATCCCCTGTAAATCACATACAACTGATCTTCTTAGCTAGAATTTCCACCTAAGGGGGGGGGGGGTTAATGCAACCATCTCGTAATCAGTGAGCAAATGACACTTATAATTCGATTTTCGATCTGAACTTTAGCATGAGTAATCCTTGGTAGGTCTATTTTTCCTAAATCGAACAAAAAGTTTCAAAAGTAACGGCTGGCGGCTCAGCAGTTTAACCGTTTTTTGCATATTTTCAGGGTAAATTCATCATAAATTACGTAGGAATCAACTTTTTACAACATATTTTTGGTATAATTCATGTTAAATGATAGTAATAACCATTTTTAAAACTTCTAGTACAAACAGCTACCGTCTAGAACCGTTTGATAGCGTTTTGAAGTGGAAAAGAGTATTATGTGGAGATAGGTTTCGTGACTAATTTGCAATATAGATATCCAAAAAAATGGCAAAACGGCTGAGCCGCCAGCCGTTATCCGTCACTTTTCCAACTTTTTGTTCGATTTAGGGAAAATAACCCTACCAAAGATTACTCATGCAAAATTTCAGATGGAAATTTGAATTCTAAGTGCCATTTGCTCACTGATTACGAGATGGTTGCATTTACCTCCCCCCCCCCCCGTTACACGAGTATAGCGTATGAAACCAACTTTTCACGTCTTTAGTTATGATGCAATTCGGTGCAGGACTCAAATCAATCAACCCCTCTTTAATCCTACCTTTCCATCTGTAATGACCAATGGATTAATCTCCAGATATGTGAAGTACAGATCAACGTACTGCTTGTACAAATTCTCAATGAACCTAGAAGAAATATTAATTAGGGAAACTATTCATATTCGAATCCGGTGGATAAGAACCGGTTCTCATCTTATGAAAGAAATATGTCTAGCATCGTATTATATCCAGCTTTCTACGAATATAAAAATGTACAATCATAAGTTAAAAGTCAGTTTTTTAGCCCGTGCTTTTGGCACCTAGGGGCTAAAAAAACTGGTTCTAATCTTTTATTCGTGGAAAGCTGCTTATAATACGAAGCGAGAAAAAACTATTAATTTTGATTTAGATTATCATAATAGTCATGTTAATTTTGGAAAACCCAAAATGAACTACACACCATTAAAATAAGCGGGAGTGCTTGAAAACATAACGCAAAATAAATGTTTCTCAAATTTTACTAAAGATAAATAAAGCCATTTCAATTAAACTTTAAATAAGAAAATGATCGTTTATTAGGTATTTTTGAAAAAATGTATGAACACAAAAAAAACAGCAAAATATTCGTACCTTGCAACAAGATCTTTATCTCCTTTAAATTCTGTGAGTAATTTTGACTTTACATCATCTGCACTTACTACCATGTTCTCCTCTACGTTTACCTACAGAAACATAACATTTTATTACGTTTATTTTCTTTTTTTAGTCTGGAAATTGCAATAGTTATGATTTTATTTATAATACTAAGTAGAATGATGTCTGTCCGTCCGTCCGTTCGTCTGTCTGTCCGTCCGTCTGTCCCTTAAGATCTCGGTAACCTCTGAACCGATCGGATTCTACTCTTCAGGGAATATACCTACTGATCCTGAAGTGGTTTTAGGCTATTTTCTTGGAAGGTGGGACATCCCCAACCCCCCAAAAAAATAAAAAATATCCCTCAATTTTTATTCTCTTGAAGAGTTCGAAATGTGGGTGCACCTCCAATTTTTTATTCTTAAAATTTTTCTCTAATTACCTCATGGGGCAAAGCTCCTAGAGGCTAGGAGAGAAGCCGTTAGTGTAGGTATATAAAGGGATAAGACAATGGCCGAGAAATTTATGTACATCTCTAATAATAATACACGAAATTACCCCTTCTGTTGATTACAATAAGTAGTTGAAACGTTTGGACACTAAACTATTAGTAGGCCATTAAGAATTATAATTTTGGTCCTTCTAAGGTTAAGTAATCATGATCGAGGGGGCCTGCAGGGTTGGCATTTTTTTTAAAGATTAGTAACTCGAATGGGGCTTTCAGACATTACCTCAAGCTTGAGAGCCTTGCTGTCCACGTCTCCAATGTCTACACCACCCTCGTGATGGAAGAGAATAACATCCTTGTCCCTGGTTGAGTAGATGCACACATACGCCTCCTCCTCTTGGGAGTGGGGCAGGAATGGTTCCACGATGAACTTTCTCAACTTGCCAGTGGCTTTGCCAATCTACAGAAAAATTAGTGTTTTGCCGAATATTCGGCCGGATACCGGATATTGAAACTATGCGGCCGGATATCCGGCAATATAATCTTTTATCGTGAATTTTTTTTCAGAAAATGTTAATTTTTTTGAAAATTTTATATTAGAAATCTCGAACATGATTTTTGGTGGCGGCAGCTGTACATAGCAGCTGCCAGCCGCCAGAGCCAGCAATTGGCGGCTAAATAGCAGCCGATTTTATTGAAGAAGTTTTTGGCTACTTCAATATCAAATTATACGGCCGGATAGCGGATATCCGGCATAAGAAATCAGCCGTATAACCGGTATTCGGTATCCGGCCCAACCCTTTGTAATTTTTTAAAAGGATTAAGGACATATTTATATTGTATATACTTTAAACACGAGTTGATTATTAAACAAAAAATAACATAGCAGTGTTTTTAGTGTTTCCACAAAATGTATGTCGAACACTGACGCCCGCCCCCCGCCCCCCATAATTTATATAAAATAGGAGGATGGAGTTAATTTCTATAACTAGCCCCTGCTGGCCCTATAACTGCGATACCCTAACCCAGCTCGACTACCCAATGTAACTTTACCTAACCTGACCTAAAGTAATGAAGAGTAAGACGAAAATCAAAAATAAAAGAAGTGTGGAGTGTTTCTGTGCTAAATAAGATACTTTCAGGGAAAGCGCATTAAATTTTTAAATAGTTTAATTTTAAAAAATTAAAAAGTGGGGAAAGAGTCATTTGAAGGATGATATGCATAAAAAAATTTAAAGGAAAAGTCATTTCACATATTTTTTTAGACAGTAAGCAGTATAAAAAAGTAAGCAAAAATCACGTGCATAATATAAAATATCATTGCTTAGGAACAAAACTTTTTTTCAGCAAATAAACAACATAGTATGCATATTCTAAATTGCATATTTTTGTACAAAAAATAGAGACCACTTTATAGCATCGAATTGTAGACAGCTTTCCGCGGATATTAAAATGAAAAATTATAAAATTAAATCAGTTTTGTTATCCCCGAGTGGTCTAAGGTCCGAGCTATGATTTTCTTTCAATGTTCATGGAAAATTGTCTGTAACGCAATGCTATACATGATTTTTTATTATGACTAAGAACCGGTTCTAGTCCAGCGGATAATAATCGGCTTTACTGGAAATATGTTTCCAGATATTCTTTATTAAAAGGGGTAATTTAGATTTGATTAAATCCTGTACAGTGTACAGATCCCTTTTAAAAGTAAATTTACCTTTTGGTCGTCGGCCATTTTCTCTGCGACCCATGTTTTGACCGTGTCGAAGTCTGTGTTTACTTTGATGAGTCCAAGCTTGCCGCGACGCTTAATCAGCTGATCTGGCTTCACCACAAGCTTCTAAACAAAATGGCCGCCATTATCATATAAAGGTACAATAAGTGAAATGGTTGATAAACCCAAAAATAAGCGATGAATATATAATATCCGTGGGTATTGTGACTTGGGGAAAATTGTTGTCGATATAGGTTGCTAACATAGACATCAATAATTGGTAAGTTGGTTCATCCAGTACGAGGGAATAGGTAATGGAGATACATAAATAAAAGTAGTAATTCCTATTCTGTTTGTCCTGGTAAAAAAAGGTATTTAGGATGTGGTTTTAGAATAGATATATTATTACTTGGATGTTGCACCAGATGTTCATGTATTCTAATAAAATTATACTCGCAGCTGGCTAAAATAATTATACCCCCCATCCACCTCCTTTATCCATTGGTTTTAATTAACATTTCTAAAAACTATTTCTATTAAAACAATTGAAGGAATAGTTTTACTTTACGGTTTAGTACAGTTTGAGTTTAAAAGAAAAATTTCTGGTTCTCGGTCAAAAAGCAAAAAATTTTTTAGATACAAATACGGAGAAGTCGGGCTTTATAGGAAATTAGCGGCTTCGCCCCCTTTTTTGAGGAAATTTTTTTTGGGAGATGGGGGTGTTTGTCGACCACCTTTTTAAATTTTAGTTACAGCAAGAATTTTTTTTTTTTTGGGGGGGGGGGTTGGGGGTGTTCCACCCCCCCAAGAAAATAGCTGAAAACCATCCCAGGACCAGTAGGTATATTCCCTGAAGAGTAGAGCCCAATCAGTACAGTAGTTACTGAGATCTTAAGCTTCAGACAGACAGTTGGACGGACAGACAGACAGACATCGTACTACTTTGTTTTATAGATAACTTGCGTGTAAGCAAAAAAATAAGTATTTTTATTGAACGGTGTTTATGTACATTTAATGCTTTTATTTACTTAAGATTTTACAACTGACGTATAATTTAGCACAAAAAAAGATCAAATGAGTCATTTACACATTTTTTAGAGCATTTTTTATGTTGAAAGTAATAAATCAATAAATGTTGCAAGATAAAAAAAAAATTATGAAATGTTGAGTTTTTTTAGACTATAAACTTGAGCAGGGGCTGTAATTTACCAAATTAATTCCATTTGAAATTTTTGAAATTGCCTAAAAGGGATAGTTGCACGAAGTGCATTTCAGAAAAATTATTTAAAGCATAAGTTACAAGTATACCATCAAATACCTATAAATAATTTTGTAATACAATAAAAAAAAAAAAAATTAACCGTCACTAAATTAGTTGTCATGATGTTTTTGTGAAAATAAGCTAGCTATATTAATTGCATATATCACAAGAATACGATTTTCAAGTCTTGATATTTTTAAAACTACATGGTAGAAAATTGTAATTCTTATAAATATATGCCCTATAAATTTAGTTTAAACCATTGAACTGGAAAAAAATGCTATTAAATAAATTCAAGTTTAAATGCATTTTTTGCAACTACCCCTATGGATTTTAATTTTTTAACTTGTTTTGTGTGGTAACTAAAGGGAAGTGGGTATGATTGGGGGGGGGGGGGGATAAGTGGGTTGGGGGTAAATTTTCACTTAAAGGACGCCTGCAAGAAAAAACACGCTTTAACTGCTGAAAGACTGCCACAATAAGACCCAATACCCCAAATTTAAAGCCTTCAGCTTCAATAACAAAAAAGTTCTAGGCATTTCAAAATAGCATTTTATGTACAATGGAATTTTTGAAAGATTTCCAATGCTCATAAAAGAAAAAACAATATTAAATTACGTCGCCTAGACACAAAATTATAACCTTATCTTTGTCAGAAACTTAGATTGCCTGTAACTGATTACATTTTTACAATAAAAACACCACATTTCATAGTCAAAATCTATGAAAAAATTCGATTTAAATTGCATTTTTAAACGAAAATCATAGCGGAAACAAAGGGGTAAACTAATACAAGCTTAGCTGTGATTGGTTGTTAAGCTGATTCAGCCTTCTGATTGGATATAGTACATTCGGTACAACGCAAGTAAAACTTAATTTTTTTTAATGATTTTGACTATAAAAATGGGTATTTTTATTGTAAAAATATAATTAGTTACTGGAAACCTAAATTTATGACAAAAATAAGCTTATAATTTTGTTTCTAGGCCACGTAGTTTAATTTCAAAGTTTTCAACATGAGCATTGCAATTCTTTCAAAATTTTCATTGTACATAAAATGTCATTTTAAAATGCCTAGAACTTTTTTGTTATAGAAGCTGAAGGCTTCAAATTTGGGGTATTTGGTCTACTTGTGGCAGTCTTTCAGCAGTTAAAGCGTGGTATTTCTTGCAGGCTTCTTTTAAGATTGTTTGTCAGAATCCTGGACCCTTGTCCCTGATATAGGGTACCTTTGTGTATGATAAATTAAGAAAAACTTACCTCTGTTTTAAGCCAGGGGTTTTCAGTTTCAATTTTGTTCCAGTCGTCACATTCAAAGAAAGAAGCATATCTAAAATAATAAATGTATAAGTATAGATGTATAACCCAGACAACTACCTGGCCCAAGTTGTGGGGACCTTTCTCGTCTGCCAGCAAATTTAATTCTACTCTTTTGTATCGACTTGGCTGTGTTTATATTTTAGGCGCTATTGCCTGATATTCAAAGACAAAATTGAAAGTAGACAACCCGTAGGTAGTTACATATTGCTTGTGCCCCCTCTATTCTTTTACTTTAATTCTAAAATAACAAGGACAGTTATATAAATAAGTAGCGCATTAATAAGTCTTTTAATGTTAAAAATGTCCGTTAATTAAGAAAATCCACACAAAAAGGAATGCCTAGGTAGCTAAGGTTAGAAATAGTAAATTGTAACCTATCCTTAACTGACACAAAGTAGTAATAAACTAACAAACAAAACTACCCCTTTATTTTTCATTTATCTATAATACTAATTAGGGTGATGTCTGTCCGTCCCTTAAGATCTCGGTAACCACTGAACCGATTGAATTCTACTCTTTAATATATCTACTGGTCCTGTGGTGGTTTAAAGCTATTTTATTGGGGGGTGGGAAACAACCCCCCCCCCCCAAATCTGTTTAATTATCTAGGGGCGAAGCCGTTAGTTTAGAAAATAAAGGAGAAGTGGGTTCTGTGTTAGATAAGGCACTTTGAAGCAAATAGCCCACAATTGATGATTTTTGAAAAATACTAAAATACGGTTTTATATAGGTATGTCCTCTATGTCCGCTATGAAGTAGACAAATTGCATTAAAGCTTTGCTTAAAGTAAATCCAATAATTGTGTTCTCAAAATATAAATTTGAAAATGTTTATTTATAGTTTTATCTATGAAATGAACAATAGTCACGAGGCATTTAAACTATTTTTAGACAAACAAAAAGACATATATTTAGACTTAAAGGCAGTTTCCATTAAATTTCATATGAAGCAAAGAACCCCATTTACTAAATCCCATCTAGAGAAAGGGTACTTTTGTGTATAATTGGGGAAGTACATTTTGTAGGCTATTGTCTTATCTCTCTACTTCCCTGGTATAAGTAGCACAGTGCATATGCAGTATTTTACAAGGTGAATATGGCATTTAAAAATTAATTACATTTGTAAAATTAAGGATATGATAGTTTTTTTTATTAGCGCAGCTATTCTATAACTACTACGTAAATCCGGCTTGGTGAGATACATAATACTAGAGCGAGACTCAAGTTAAGCTTCTGAAGCTTAAGATTTCATTAAGTACTGAACTGATTCAGTTCTATTTTTACGGAAGCTTCACATAGGTCCTGGGTTGGTTTTAGGCTATTTGTATTTCAGATTACGTCTTTAATTGGTTTTAGGCAATTTTTTTTTTACCCTTCCCGGCCTTACCTAGCTTTTATATAGCAGAAAAAATAATATCCTTTTGCATGCCACATTCCATCATCTCGTGATATGCAGCATAATTGAAAGATAAGCAAAGCAACAAAAATTCATAGTCACTGTTTAAATATATTCACGTTTTATTACTAGGTGTAAGATAGTACTAGGGCCCGCGGAATTGAAGATTCATAAATAATTTCCAAATTATAAAATCACTTGAGTTGTATAACTGTGATTTATGGGACAATAAGGCAAACTCTTCGTCGTTCCTTTTAATCATTCACCCAATATCACTCAATTTGTTAAGCATGCTTTTCTAATTTTTGAGCGATGCTATTATGAGAGAGGTCATCCTTGATTATATAAGATGATGAAAAGAGCGAAGAAAAAAATAAGCTTCATTTCAAGAAAGATTTTTCATTACCATAACCACAAGTGTCCCTAGAGGCCTCTAGGGGCGTGACTACTCGTAAATATTAAATTAGTAGTCCACATTATATTTCTTCATTAAATGCTACAAAAGCTAATTAGCAACTCAATTACATTGCTGATGCTTCCAACAGAGAAAACCGTGACACTTATTTTAACCTTAAATTGGCGGCTACAATGTGTAAGCGACTCAATAAGCCGTCTACTACAAAAGAACGAAATTCTTAATTTAGCAGCTATGAGATGTAGTCTGACAGCCGTTTCTTTACTTGACAACTGCCACAAACTAAAAATACTATATTGTTCTTACCTGCACTGAGCTGCTCCGCTGGCGGCTCCCAGGTGTTGGTTCAGCAGCCGCTTGCCGCTAGCCTCTGATATTGCGCGGGCAGACATACTCTCTGAAAGTTTTTTTTTGAATTATTTTATTTTTGAACAATCATAAATATATAAGGATGACAAAATCCATAAATGCGAAGCTCTAAAACGGTTGGACAAACGAATATTAATATTTGTAGATTGTCACAACTGAATACTAAGAATATACAAGTCGAAACAAATTGTAAGTAAATTTGTTGAAAAACTTATTAATACAGGACATACTTACATTTTTAGGAGTTATTTAATCAGATCAATCGGATCATTTTATCACATATAAATTTGTTTAAAAGCTAAAAATCAACTTGTTTAAAATGGACGTACGTACATTCTGGTAACGTTCATAGAGTTGCTGCGCTATCTAAATCGTACCTGACCCTTACACGAATCGCCATTCAAAGTTTAAAATCGATAGGACAAATCTAACATGCCTAAATTGACGATAAAAGCTATATCCGTTCCGGACGGGCCGACCCTATAAATAGAAAAGCTTCGCTTTTAAAAATTAAAATTTAATACTATGATATGAAAAGTAGTATGTTTTTTTATAGAGATCTTAAAGGACTGGTTCGAGTTAGTTATACTTTTCAAGGAAGCTATACAATTGTCTTGAGGTGACTTTAAGCTAATTTCTTGGCATCCCTTCCTAGAGGCTAGTGGCGCGCGAAGCTACTAGCATCAAAATAAATAAAAAAGTATTGTTGTAAAACAATTTGTGCTTTATTCTTAAATATTAAAATGAAAAATTATAAGAGTAATTTAAATTAAATTCTAAGCAATCAAGCTATAAAACATAATAATACAACTTATTAAAATTTTTTTTTATAAAAATAGTAAACAACATACAAAGTAAAACTATTAAATTATCACAATAATTATATTTAACAATAACTTTCAATGTTTAAAAGGTACAAAAATGTATTAATTTGAAGGCGGTGAAAACTTAAACTATTTGCTAGCTAGCAGACGAGTAAACTGAAAGAAAGGAAGACAACTTTCACTCTCTTATGTAGAGTCAGACACAAAGCTTGGTCCATAAATACAATTTATAAATATCACAATTGAATTTTAGTTTGAGCAGTATATGTATTGTGATGTGACAGTGTTGTAATTTTAGGAACCAGGCAGAAGCAGCTTCACAAACACACACACACACACTAGCTAATCAGACACACATACACACACACACACACACTAGCTAATCAGACACACGCACGCACATTTTTAGAACGCGTCATCACGTCCGTCTGTGTATGCCGGGAGGGCGCGAGCCGAACGACTATTATATTTTTACCTAATAAAGGGAAATCCAACTATAGGGGAGTGGGGTGGGGACAGATAAGCCGGCGTTTAGAAGGAATAAAAAAAGCAAAAAAAGAAATTTTCCTAAAAAGGGGCATCATATTGCGAATAAAAAAAAGACTGAAAAAGAGTTTAGAATTAGGGGATTAAACATTTTTACAGCTGTAAAAATGACACTTCGCCGTTGACAATTTGGGGTCATAAGGTTTATGTATAATTATTCATAAGACATATTATAATAGTTCTAAATGCATTTGAGATTGGTTTCAGGGGACATTGGGCTGTTTATTATACTAGTCCCAAAAGTTTAATAATAAGTGTTTTCTTATTCATAGGCTTAACATTTTTGGGGAATTTAATTAATTTTGATAAGTTGGTTTATTAAGTTGAGTGTCCTTACGTTTCAACCAATAATTGTTATCTAATTATTATCTAGTTGGGTATAACACCACAGATGTTATAGGCATAATAAAAGAAATAAACCGTACCATTGTCAACTTTTTTGACAACAATTTTTGTATGATATAATTATCCTAATCATATGATTTTTGTATTAATAATTTCTAGGACAACAAGGTACAATATTTTAAGCGAGGCATCTCTATAATCAATTAGTATGTCCTTAAACAGTATGCAGTTATCAGGCAATTTTGCTGCGTATTTGCATTAAATTTTAAAAAAAACTTTTAGATGAGTTTATTTTGTAATAGTTAAGTTCTGACAATCAGCAAGTGTTTATGTTTGTTTCTCCTATAATATATTTTTAAAAGCGAGCTTTTCTATAATTAGGGTCGGTCCGTCCGTCCGTACGTCACAGTTAGCTCTTTTTGTTAATATAAACAGGTTAGAATTGTCCTATCGATTCCAAACTTTGCATGATGATTTCTGTAGTAGCTAGGTACAATTTTTAGTTACGCTCACAGTAGATGTTGTCATCCTTGTTAAATTTGCTTTAAATTTGTCTCAGCTATAAATCCAACAAATGTTCCGCAACAATGACTACCTTGTTGTTACAAAAACAAGGATGACAACATCCATAAGTAGCGGAGCTCAATAATTATGAATGGATATCGGGAAAAAATTTACTATAGAGCAGTGTTATACAATAAACATCCAACTTGATAAAATAGGGAAATCACGAAAACTTTAAAATCACGCAACCTTACAATCACGAAAAATTTATAAAATAAAAAATTTAGGAATCGATCTTGCACCGTAATTAATAGACAAATCTTAATGAAACTTTTTGGAAATATATAGAATATGAGCATATTCAATCCCTGATGATTTCAGTTGTCAATCTTGAATAGGAATAGAGAAATCCATGAAAACCTAAAAATCTAGGAAACGATCTAGCACCCCAATTAATATACAAATCTTAATGAAACTTAGTAAAAGTATGTAGAATGTAAAATTGATTAATCCCTGAAAATTTCAGCCCTCTATCTTGAAAAGGAGTTGAGAAAATCACGAAAACTTCAAAATCTAGGAATCGATCTAGCATTCCAAATAACAGACAGATGGACAAAACAATGTATAGATTAGATGGGCATATGTCATAGGAATCTTCACTAAAAATTCAGCTATCTATCTTGAATAGGAACCGAGAAAATCACGTTTCTTGCGGACAGACGGATATTTTAAATCATAGAGTAGCTTCGTTACTAAAATATTTTGTATATTTTATGACACTTGCTTATTTTTTTATTAGCTTTAAATAATTTACTTTAAAAAATTAACATAATGGATATATTTAATTTTAGTAATATTTATTTAATATTTGTAAATTTGTACTGACTTAAAATAATTTAATAACAAAATATTATTTTGTTTGCAATGATTCTCACTGTATTCTAAAGAATGAACTGAAACTCATGACTTTAAGCTTTGTCATGGGATGAAGAAACCAACCATTCCCCCTTCCCCTTTTCCATCTCTTTATTTCCTCCGTTTTTAAAAACATTATACGTTTCCCTCCGTCCAAACCTCTGTTAGAGGTTCTCTCTGACGTAACAGAGAACCTCCGTCGCTGCTCATGGCATTTACAGAGAGCGGTAGTTTCCTATTAAGTTGGTTGGTATATATCAACAGTGCCCCCCCCCCTCTTTAGTTTTTATTTTTTCTAACTTAGGCTAGGTTAGGTTTAATGTAGGGCTAAAAGGAAACAACCAATCATTCTTTGAAAAAGACCCAAAGTATTGAGAGAAAAAAATTAGAATAGTTATTTCTCGCATCGTATTATAAACGGCTTTCCGCGGATATAGAATGTACAATTATAAGATTCAAACCAGTTTTTTAGCCCCGAGGTACCGAAGGCACGGGCTAAAAAACTGGTTTTAATATTATGATTTTACATTTTTATATTCGTAGAAAGCTGGATATAATATGATGCTAGACATAGTTTTTTCGTATGGATGAGAACCGGTTCTTATCCACCGGATTCGAATGAATACGAGAAAACTTGTTTAAAAACTTTTGGACCATAGTTTAGAGACCCATGTCCCCTTCTTCTATTTGTCGTTACCAAATGTATACATATTCTTAGGACTGAGGTGACATTGGACTGTAAATTACACTAGTAACCAAAGTTTATGACCACGATATCTTATTATTTGACTACTTTTAGGTACTTTTATTGATTGGTTATATCCAAATTTGAAGTTTTCATACTTTTTAACCAATAATTTTAGTCGACAATAGAGCAGCGTTTCATAATTGGGGATGTACATTAATTTATTGTCCATTGTCGTATCCATTAAGACCCCTGACACATTCAGATAATACCAAAATACTCTATTGAAGAAAACAATAACTTTTTAAAAGCGTACTTTTCTATAATTAGGGAAGGTCTTTTCGTTCATTTAGACATGTTAGAATTGTCCTTTCAAACCTAATGTTCTGCTTATTAAGTTCTCTTCAAGAGTTTTTTTTCGTTTGTCTATCCTTCTGATTAATTTAGAACTTTAATTTTCTGGATGTTGTCAAGCTTGTAGATACATTTTTTACTGTAAAAGAGGTTCTGACTGCCTACCTCAAAATTAGTGGGATTTTACCGGATAGGTTTCCTTCTTTCCTTTTACATACCCTATTACCCATCATATCTTCTTTGTTACCCATGTACGTAAATGGAATGATACCTAAATCCTATCATATAAAGTGGTAAGTTTTTTTGTTTTAAGCTAAAGATCTCGCAAAATGCTAATCCAAATTGGTTTGTACTTTTTAGGAAGCTTTATACATGCAATGGCACAAAACAGGCGCAACTCATAAACATTTTAAGTTAGGACTTTCAGACAAAGGTTGGTTGTATAAAGGGCGTGTGATCAATTACATCATGTACAGCAATTAAGCAAAATGGATCTACTGCAGTTCACGGTAAAATATTGCTGGTAAGCAATATTTCCAAAAATCTATGAATTCTAAAGGCTGCTAGCTGCCAAACGGCTGAACGTACAGATCATGCCCGCACACAGTTTTAAGCAGCATAAGAAGGCCTACAAATAATCTGGAATAGCCATAAATCAATAATGCAGAATTATCGCGCAGTGCAGAGAAATGCGCGAAAAAGACCTATTATACGCGTTTTTTCTTCAGTGAAGCTTTCCCTGTGCATAATTGGATCTTGGCTATTCCAGATTATTTGTAGGCCTTATTATGCCGCTTAAAATGGTGTGCGGGTATGATCTGTACGTTCAGCCGTTTGGCAGCTAGCAGCTAAGGGTTAACAATGAATGATTAATACCGATTTAAATCTGTAATTATATTGTCCTATCCTTGACTAAATATAAACTCAATTTCATATAACTTTATTTTTAGAATTTTCACGTATTTTGTAAAGAATGTACTTCTGCAAATAAAAGTTAGGTTAAATTTGGTCAGATGAATGGATTTATCGCGGGTGTTGGGAAGTCGAAACCCATATTCAATTTTTGTTTTTAAAAGAAAAAGTATAATAAAGTAAAGGGGAGGGGCATTTTTTACTGCAGTTTCTCGGGGGTGTGTAGGGTTTTTTGTTTTAGTAAAAAAAAAAAAATTTTGTTGATGGATTCTATTTCTAGGAGTTATTTCTCTTGAGAGGGTGGTCGTACCCTCCCCCAAAATAGTTAAAAACCTTTCCAGGGCCTATGAGAAGCTTTGCTTTAAAGAACAACGTCAACCATATCGGTCCAGCAGTTAGTGAGATCTTTCTGTACATACAGACACCCACAATCTGTTAATCTTTAATAAGGATAAGTATAAATATACATAATCTATTAACCTCCTTGAATTTCCATCCCTACTTCGTTTTTTGAAAAATATCCCATTCTTAAATTGGAATTAAGCCCCCCCCCCCCCTACCAAGAAAAAAACCTAAACTGTGTTTAGCTCATAATATCCCAAGTATTACACATTCATTGCAGGGATCTAAAGAGATAAGATAATGGCAGATAAATTGATCAACATCCCCAATGATGATTTCCAAAATTCCATGAAACAGCCAATAAAAGTCCCCATAGATTGCGCCAACAAATACAAAGACGTTATAAAACATTGGTGGCTAGTGTAATTAACAGTCCAGTGTCCCCTCCCTCCTTGTATTAATCAAGCTGCTGTTCTTTCCATTTACAAATTTACTAAAGTAACAGAATGTTTGTTTGTCTGTGTGTCTGTAGCGAAGGATCTCGCTAACTGCTGAACCGATCGGCTTCTCCTTAACAGGGTAGATTTTCATGGGTCCCGGGAAGGTTTATAACTATTTTTTTGGGGGGGGGTGGGACACCCCCAACCCCCCCTAAATGAAAAATAACCCCCCCCCAAAAAAAAAAAAATATAAATTTTTTAACTAAAATTAAAAATGATGGGGGAGGAAACCCCCACCCCAAAAAAAAAAAAAATTTCCACCCCCCAAAAAAAATTTTTTTTCTTTTAAAATCTAAAATAAGAAATTGGGTTATCAAATTCGACTCCCCCCTCCTCAAGTGCCCCTAGAGGCCTCTAGGGGCGTAGCCGCTAATATTTAAATAAATTGCTAATTAAAATCGAACAACACAATTATTACGGACCAAGGACAGACAGACAGATACAAACATTTATTGTTTAGCTTTGCTAATTCTAATGTTTTTATCCTGTTGTTGTAACAAATGATGAGTTATTATGTGCCAAAAAAAGGGATTTACATGTTATATATATCTAATTAGAAGCTCCGCCCCTAGCCTTTAGGTTGTTGTGTTCTTTTTAATCCTAAGGAGATAAACAGACGGATATTATACTTTGCATTTTTGGAATATTACCAAAGAAAACAAGGATGACAACATCCATAAAAGCAAAGCTCTGAAACGGTAGGACAAACGGACATTAACACTTGTATAGTGTCAGAACTGAATAATCAGAATATAAATGAATAAGAGTCAAAGCAAAATTGTGAGTAAATTTGATGAAAAACTTCTTGATACAGGATAATGGTTATGGACATACTTACATTTTTAGGACTTTATTATAGAGTTGCTTCGCTTATAATATTGTTCTTTGTTGTCCCAGAAATCAATATACCAAAAATCAAAACAGTTGAATAATTAGATCACATAAAATTTTGTTGTTAAAAAAGTAAAAAATAAACATGTTTAAAATGGACGTACGGACATTCTGGTAATGATTATAGAGGTGCTACGCTTTCTAAATCGTATCTAACTACTACAGGAATCACCATGCAAAAATTAAAATTGATAGGACAATTCTAACATGCCTAAATTAACGAAAAAAGCTATCCGTCTCGGACGTACGGACCGACCCTAATTATAGAAAAGCTTCGCTTTTAATTATTGGTAATACGCTATATCATTATAAGATTTGCTTTTCTTTTTGTTTTCTTAGAGATGAGAAATTTTTTTCTCTCAAAAGTAACGTAATATTTGGTCTGAACTATTTTTGTTACAATTTATTCAATGTTCTGATGTAAAAATGTTGGATATATCGGGCCAAATGCCAAACTTTTTGTCAAACTCACCACCAGAATCACAAAATCATTCAATTCAAGTGAATCTGTGTCAAATTTGCCTTACAAATCTCAGAACAGGCAATGTGTTCTATAAAAATTCGCTACTTGCATGCCTGTCTGTAGTAGGGTAGTATCAGCGGAATAAACCCCAACAGTTGCCTAAAGAAATTTATTATAAGAATATTGAGGCCTTCCCTCAAATTTCCAAGCAAGCACAGCAAGCACAGATCCCCCCTTTATATTGTAACTAGCGGCTACGCCCCTAGAGGCCTCTAGGGGCACTTGAGGAGGGGAGAGTCGAATTTGATAACCCAATTTCTTATTTTAGATTTTAAAAGAAAAAAGAAAAAAATAATTTTTGGGGGGTCGAAAAAAAAATTTTCGGGGGGGGGAGTGCCCCCCCCTCCCCCATTTTAGTTTTAAAAATTTAAAAAAAAATTTTGGGGGGGGGTTTCAATTTTTTTGGGGGGGGGTTGGGAGTGTCCCACCCCCCAAGAAAATAGTTATAAACCTTCCCGGGACTTATGAGAAGCTACCCTGTTAAGGAGAACCCGATCGGTTCAGCGGTTAGCGAGATCCTTCGGTACAAACAAATATACAAACACACACACAAACATCCTGTTACTTTATTATAAGGATTAGATAAATAAAGAGGGATGGGGTGGGGGGGGGGGTAAAATGAGGGGTTTCAAAGGTTGGAGAAGGGATGGGGGTTAACCTATAGTACTTAAATAACGGAGTAAAGGGGATGAATGGAGGAGGCACCAGCTACAAGTTTCACTGTATTAGAGTACATGATTATCTGGTGTAAGATCCAAGTAATAGAAACCCATTGCCACAGAAGGGACTTTTCCCCATATTTTTCCTCACACAAATAAATTCTCTAGTTATGACATTAAAATAATACATATAATTATTCCTTATTCCTAACCTCAAGTAAACATACCTTGAAAGAATGGATATAGCATATTCGTGGATATATAGACAGGGGAAAATTTGTAATCAATTTAGCTTGCTAATAAGGTCCTCATTTATAGGTCATTTCGTGTATCCAGTAGAAGGCGAGGGAATAAAGTTAAGGGAGTAGAAGCTGGGGTATCGTTATTATATCCAGCTTCGAGTATTACTTCATCAGAGTACATGAAAATCTGGTGCAACATCTAATTAGTTATATATCCATTATTTAAAGGATAAATTATTATTCCGACGAACCCCAAACTGTCCCACTTTGAGAAAGACGATTCCAGTGACGTCATATAGGGAAGGGGGGAAGAAAATATCTTCCCTTTTCTCCCATCTCTTTTGAAGAGATTTTCTTCCCCCCTTCCCTTTTTCTTTCCCGAAACGTATATGACGTCACTGGAATCGTCTTTCTCAAAGTGGGACAGTTTGGGGTTCGTCATTATTTCTAGAAGTGATATAAATTCATGTCCAAGATTCAACTTTCCTGTCATTCTGGACAAAAATTATTGTAAAAAGATGTAATCACTCCTTCCCTTCAGGGATCATAAGGGAAAAGACAATTGATTAATAAATGTACATCCCCAATTATTATAAGCAAATTAACATTTTTTGGATAAAGTTAGATTGAACCATCCAATCAACAGACAAACCCCAAACTGTCCCAGTTTGAGCAAGACGATTCCAGGGACGTCACATAGGTTTCGGGAAAGAAAAAGGGAAGGGGGGAAGAAAATCTCTTCAAAAGAGATGGGAGAAAAGAGAAGAGATTTTCTTCCCCCCTTCCCTTTTTATATGACGTCACAGGAATCGTCTTGCTCAAACTGGGACAGTTTGGGGTTTGTCAATTAACATATAATAAAAAGAACCTTAAATTTGGTACCTGTATACAAATTGGACACAAAAATTGCCTAAAACCATCTCAATGCTCTAATCTAAAAATTAAATAACCGTAAACCATCCCAGAACCTATGTCAAGCTTTCATATAAAGCAGAACTGAATCAGTCCAGAGCTGGATCTTTAAATCATTTCAATGGTGTGCCAAATCGGGGTGAGCCAACTTTCCACCAATGAAAGCACAGCATTTTCAGAAATGCCGCGCTGTGATTGGCTGAAATTCGGCGCACCCCGATTTGGCGCACCATTGAAATGATTTAAAGATCCAGCTCAGTAGTTTTTAAAATCTTAAAAAAACTTAACTACTTGATATAATCGGATTTAAGATTATTACAAAAAAATTTGTAGAAATTTTTTATGTTGTTTTTATATCCTTTTTTCCCTGCTAAGAAAAGTCCATCCCCAGTTAAACTTGTAACTTTAGTTACAAAATGCTCTAACAACAGTGTCATTTTTATAGATAAACTTAACATGGTAGATATTTAAAATTTGAACGTCTCATGTCGACTTTATGGTATTAAAGGAATTTGTAATAACATTTCTCGTATTCATTCGAATCCGGTTGATAGAAACAAATTTTATCAAAAGTGATGCAGTATCGATATTCTAATGGCATATATAAGTACAATATATGTCAACACAAAGCCACGAGGTTCCACAGGTCCTGATCTATCAATCTGAAATATTGTTATCAGAAATAGAATTACATTCAGTTTGTCAAAGATCAGAGTAGGGTTTCATTCTTCTTAACCATATTATCAACTCTTTAAAAACATATGTATTTCAGACAGTGTATTTTTTTAATGGAACAAATATATAGCTTGAATTAACCCACTTACCATTAATAGAAATTAATAAGCAATATCTTATTTTATTCATTGGCTTGGGGATTATTGACTATTGTAACAGAAAATTATGCCATAAAAACCTTATTTTACAAAGTGTCTTATTTTTTTAACACAATGTTTTTCTTTTATATTAAAGTTGGTTTTTGAATGTAGTCTAAAGGACGTTGTCTCTATGTGTGTAACTTTAAGTCTTTAGTGAGTAATTTAGCATGAAATATAAGGTTGGAAAGGGGGGAGAGTTCCCCTCAACATTAATTTAAGTTTGGAAAAACTGTGGAAGGGGGAAACTATAGGGCTTTTTCTACAGTAGAGGTGGATATTTTATCACATCTGAATAGCCTTAAACCTCCCTTGGACCATTACTAAACATTCCTGAAAATTTTGTATTTATCAGAAAAATTTCTGGATATACTCACAATTTACTGTTTTTTGGAATAGGACTAGTTACTTCGCCTCTAGCCTCTTGGAGAGGTGGGTGGAGGGGGATAAAAATAGCTTAAAACCACCCAAATATAATTTTAAAGATTCTCTGAAAAGTACAATCTATTGGGACCGGAAATTTCAGAGATCTTGAGCTACGGACAAAAAAAACTTACTACTTTATAACATAGGATCCCAAAATGTTTGTAACTAAAAGATATTGTTCCATGCCAGACCTACTAGATTATGAAATAGCAGGAAAGAATCAGAAACAGGTAAATAAGAAGCCAATGAGGTGTCAAAAAATGCTTCACCAGTTTTTGAGACAACCAAAGGTAATGATGACAATATCCATAAAAACGAAGGTACAAAATTAGGCGGTAGCGCAAACGACCATTAAAACTTGTAGATTGTCAATACTTAGTTAGCTGAAAATTACAAAATTCCTGTAATATTAACCCTTTACAGTCGGGCCCCTTGACGCACCTTAATCGGTCGGGGGGGAGGGGGGCGTTCAACGCCCTCCCCCCCATATTATCTCAGTTCCTATTAGAGCTAGAGAACAAGTCCCCTGTTTGATAATAAATTTCCGACCTTTTATAAGTCTAAGTCAATTTTCGCTTCCTTCACCCTTTTATTTAACAACCTTTGTTTTTAGGTCTTTTTTTTTACTTAAAAATTTCAAACGGCTGTAATTTTCTTATTTTTGAAGCTAGAAGAACAATTTTTTTCCTGAAAATGTTTATCTTTATTTAAATTTTACATTAGAAATATCAAAATATAAATTTCAGCGGCCGCAGCTGTACTTGGCAGCTGCCAGCCGCCGCAGTCGGCGGTCGTCGGGAAAACGGCGGCGGATCTTTATGAAATTTTAATACGTTACGTAGACATATAAGAAAAGCTTATGTTTAAGATTTGAAGTCTCTAAGTCAAAAATTGCGGCCACAGGAGCCTTTTAAAGATTTCTGGAGACCTGGAGGATCAGGACCTGCAGGATCATACCTGGAACCTGAAAGTGACTTGAACACCTGTATTTCATATCAGGATGTACTACTAGAGAATATTTTAGTATTTTGGTATGATAAAATGATTACAGAGTTGCTACGCGTTCTAATCCTACTTTATTTTTTCGGAATAATTATTCAAAGTTTGAAAACGATAGGACAATTATAACATGCCTAAATTAATGATATGAGCAATCCGTTACGTAGGACGAAACGAACCTCGTAATAGAAAAGCTTCGCTATCATTTAATCATAGACCCTTTATAGGAAATGATTTAATTTATTTCAGGATTTTATCTATAATACAAAGTAGAACGATGTCTGTCTGTCTTTTTGTCTGTTTGTTTGTAGCGAAGGATCTTGCTAACCGCTGAACCGATCGGGTTCTCCTTTACAATAGCTTCTCATAGGTCCCGGGAAGGTTTATAACTATTTTCTTGTGGGGTGGAACACCCCAACCAACCCCCCAATAAAATGAAAAATACCCCCCCCCCAAAAAAAAAAAAATTATTTTTAGAATTAAAATAGTGAGTCGACTAACCCCCCCCCCCCCAAAAAAAAAAAAATCCCAACCCCCCCAAAGGCTAGGGGCGAAGCCGCTAGTTTTATAAAATGCAAAAGTTTTGTTTATGCAAGAAATATACGTTGATTATCTGATAATTTACTTGGAGTTCCAGGTTTATTTTGTTTCATCCAGCAAACTAATGGAGTTTTCCTTTGAGTTGCCACAAATATCAATAATCGGCCCCTAGGGGCTTCAAAACTGGTTTTGTTCTTCTAATATTTAATTTTAATATCCGCGGAAAGCTGTCTGTAATAAGACACGGTAAATAACTATTATATCCTAATTTAGAAAGGTCCACAGGAGCTTGGTGTTGCAGGTTTATTTTGTTTCATCCAGCAAACGGATGGAGTTTTCCTTGGAGTTGATACTGATGATACCAATCAAGAGGATAAAAAAGCTCCAGGTATAAAATTTAGTTTTTGCTGGAATAATTAATTCGGATCTAGTGCAGTTCACGGTGAAATGTTCCTGGTAACGATTATCTCAAACTTTAAACTCAAACGATTAACTTTAAAGGCTGCTAACGGCCAAACAGTGGCACGTGTAGATTATGCTCGCGCATAATTTTAACCTACAAAAGAAGACCTACAGATAAGAAGAAATCGTTCCTGACCCCCCCCAAAAAAAAAAAATTCTCTTTAAAACTAAAATTGAAAGTGGGGAGGTGGTTTCACTCTTCAACCCCCTCACCCCTTAAGTTCCTCTAGAGGCATAGCCGTTAGTTTCTAATAATTAAAAACGGTAGATTAAAAGTTATTTTATTTAGATCCTGGATTTATGTGTAAAAAATGTTCGAACATCAAAGAAATCAGGAAAGTTGCATGTTTGAAATTTTGATAATACATTTGAGACAAAGAACAAATTTATGAAACTTTGGGGACGTTTAAAGGGGAAGGAGACATTGGGCTGTTTATTACACAAGTCCCCAAAGTTTTAAAATAATGTTTTCTTATTTGTTGGCTCAACAACTTCGGGGACTTTTATTGAATTCTAATTGGTTGGTTCATTAAGTTAAGTGTCCGAACGTTTCAACCATTATTGTAATCTACAGAATTTTTTATCCAATTATTGGGAATGTTCATTAATTTATCGGCCATTGTCTTATCCCTTTAGATCCCTGACTGTTTACACCTATTACATACAATAAACACACATAAAAAAATCAAGAAACCTTATAAAATATCAAAAATTTTAACTTGAGGGTTTTGTAGGAAACCATACAGAGTAGAAATGGGAAAAGACCTGATGTTAGCTGGAAGAAATCAAGGTAATCCTTTTAAATTTATTTTGCGTTTACCCACAAAGAGTCTTGTTGAGCCTAAAATCTTATATACCACAGTACCTTCGAAGGTGCTTTGACTTTAGTGTCAGAACCTAAATTGGGACATAGTGCATTTCATTACCCTAGGTTAGGTAACTTCATTTCACTTTTCAATAAAATCTAAAATGCAGCGGTTTTTGAGAAAATTAAATTTGAAAATTTCAAGTTCAATTTTCACCCACTAGGAGTTACCGCATAATCATGACAAGAAAAGCAAAGATTATTTATTTAAAATTTTGAACAACTTTGCTTTTATAAAGTTCTTCAAAAACCACTCCTGAAGTGAGTTAATTAATGGCCATTTTTATCAATTGCTTTGCCAAGGTCACGGAAATTCAGCCTTAAATAAATCATATATAGAGAGGTTTTATGACTGACTTTATAAAAGCAAAGTTGTTCAAAATTTTAAATAAATAATCTTTGCTTTTCTTGTCATGATTATGCGGTAACTCCTAGTGGGTGAAAATTGAACTTGAAATTTTTAAATCTAATTTTCTCAAAAACCGCTGCATTTTAGATTTTATTGAAAAGTGAAATGAAGTTACCTAACCTAGGGTAATGAAATGCACTATGTCCCAATTTAGGTTCTGACACTAAAGTCAAAGCACCTTCGAAGGCACTGTGATACCATTATTAATTAAATTAAGTCGGGTAGGATTGTTTTTCAATTATTTGTTCATTACTTTAGATCAAATAAGGGGAGGGAGTTTCAGTGCTCGTTAGGAACTTTGAGAGAAAGAATATTTTATTTATAGGATTCAATTTAACATTTAATCTTGTAAAGATCTAGTATGATTTAAATGCTATACAATATGGCAACTTCAAATTACAACAACGTCTACAAGTCTATTTAAATCTAATACCCTTGTGCAGTTAGTCTATTACTAAATTTCCCAGTATGTCAATTCATCAGAATAAGCAAAAAGAATTATCATTTCACCATAATTTATTGATAACATTTTATTTTATTGGCTAAAAATCAAAGATTTATTAAACAAACACTAAGAAATATTGATAATTCAAATAAATTAGTTTTTTTTATCTTAGGTTCAGTAATATTTCGGCAGTACTACCCCGAAGGAGGGTGGGGATATGTCATCCTGGTTTCTTTCTTCATTGCCTCCACACTTTCTCATGGTTTTGTTTTCAGTGCTTCAGGTATTTTTAGAAAATGTAAGTAGTAGGATGTTTGTATGACTGTCTGTCTGTCTTTTATTATATTTCTAATGTCATCCTGGTTTCTTTCTTCATTACTTCCATACTTTCTCATGGTTTTGTTTTCGGTGCTTCAGGTATCTTTAGAAAATATAAGTAGTAGGATGTTTGTTTGACTGTCTGTATGTCTCTTATTATATTTCTATCTCATCCTGGTTTCTTTCTTCATTGCCTCCACACTTTCTCATGGTTTTGTTTTCAGTGCTTCAGGTATTTTTAGAAAATGTAAGTGGTAGGATGTTTGTATGACTGTCTGTCTGTCTTTTATTATATTTGTATGTCATCCTGGTTTCTTTCTTCATTACTTCCATACTTTCTCTTGGTTTTGTTTTTAGTGCTTCAGGTATCTTTAGAAAATGTAAGTAGTAGGATGTTTGTTTGACTGTCAGTGTCTGTCTGTCTTTTAAGATATTATATGACCACTGGACCTTTTAGTTCTTTTAAGAGGATAACGCCAACGATTACGATTATTCTTGTTATGTTTTAAAGACTACTTTTGACTTAAACCAAGAGCTTGATGAATTTATTCTAGTTATTTATGGCATCGTATTATAGACAGCTTTCCGCGGATATCATAATGGGTTTAATAAAACTTGTCATAAAGACTATTTTACAGATGTCCTATCAAAGCCTCTGATGTTGATGTACACGCCTGACATGTACTCAGCTGTGACCCTGTGGATATCACCTGTCCTTGTCTCCAGCCTGGTAGATTGTCCTGTCACAAGTCTGTGCAAAAATAGGTATGCAACCCAGCAATCTATTCGTCCGATACTAAATCCTTTATCGTATACTCAACATTGTTACGATCTATACGAGAGGTATGATCGTACTAATTTTCAATACAAAGAGTCCAAATAAAATATGAATCTGTGGCTCTGTTGATATCTCCATTCATTGTATCCAGCTTCATAGATTGTCCTGTCACAAGTCTGTGCAAAAATAGGTATACAAAATTGATATAGGATATACGTTGATATATTACCAAGGGAAAATTTGTCGTAAATTTAGCTTGCTTGTATGGAACTCATTTATGGTCAGTTCGTAAGAGGGAAGGGGATAGGCTAAAGCGGTGGATGGGGGTATCGTTATTTAGCCAGCTGTGAGCATCACTTTATCAGAGTACATATCCAAGTAATGATATATCAATTGGTATACAAATAGGCAGGGTGGTTTGGGAAAAAAGTGGGTTCTCATACTTTCTGAGTAAAGCTAGTTGGGGAGGAAGGAGATGCAAATTTTAAAAAGTTTTTCAAATATAGCCCTAACTGGGGGGAGTTTAAAAATGTTCAACGGCAGATTTTAGGCAATATAACTTATGGATGGAGAAGATAAGTTACAATGCCTCAAGAAAACATACCCCACCCCCATACCCAATATATAAAGGTCAGCGAGGTTGATGGCAGTACTGGCGGGGCTGCTGTTGGCGTTGGGATCCTTGTTCATGTCCTTTGCCACTCAACTTCACCAACTCTTTATAAGGTAAGTTTTAGAAGCCCGGCTACTCTTCAATTACTTCAGTTTTTATATTGGACAATACATGTAAAAAAAAGATTTGCGATATATACATAATGTTTCATAAGATTTTTTTTTATATATTTGAATTACAGTTTACTTTTCTTTTTCATGAACAATCTTTCAAGCTTGTTATTGCTGTGCGAACTTTAGGCAAAATTTTAAAATGTCGCTTAGGCTAGCCTAACATGTACAAGAACTATGTAAGACTTAGAAAATCAAATTGGAGATACGGAAAGTGTCATATGTGACGTCATAAAAATACATTTAAATCCATCTTTTTCCAGGGGTTTTCTTTCCTACTTCTCCTATTATTCTTCCTTTTCAGACGTATGTTTATGACGTCACGCATGAGGCTTTCCGTATCTCCAATCAAAATTCGAGGCTAACCAATTGATTTTGAAATTTTTGCCCTAGAATCCTTGTTTTAGTGAGACCTTGTTTGTGGGAGTTGGTTTGTGTTTTGTCCGAGTGAGTGGACCTATTATGTTGGCCCAGTATTTCAAGAAGAGAAGACTGTACGTTGAGTTTATTTCACAGTTTGCTGTGGGTGTAGGTAAATCAATCAATATTTTGGATTGGAAGACGACTTTTAATAAGCCGCCATTTAAAAAAATTTTTTAATTGAAAGAGGGAACGTAGTAGAAGCGCAAGAAAGGGTCATGTGTGACGACATAAAGATATGTCTATTATCCATATCTTTTTTATGGCTTTCCTTTCCCACTTCTCCTATCATCCCTCCCTTTTAGACGTATTTTTATGACGTCACACATGACACTTTCCAGAGCTTAACGTACTAATTTTCTATGAATCTGTGTAGATGCTGAAGACTCTGCTTAAAAAGTGTTATGACAATAATTAAAGAGTTTAAAATATTTACAGATATGCTAGACTATTTTTAATTACTAGCGGCTTCGCCCCTAGCCTCTAAGGGCTTTATTTCTGAAGGTTCAGGGGAGAATTTAAAAAATTTTGTTTACATATTTTTAGATATTTTTTGTATTTTATAACATTTTATTACTCTTTATATCATCTTATAACTCTTTATAACATTTTATAACTCCTTATAACTTTTTATATTGATTTATATTATTTAAAACCTTTGAAATTTTTCTTTTTTTTTATTGTTTTTTAAAATTTCTTTGCCATTAGTCTTTTTGGGGCTTCGCCCACAGGAGAAGGAAGTTTTCACAATCTTTTTGAATTTGATAAAACAAAGTTTAAAAGAAGAAAAGAAATTTAAAAGAAGGAAAATAATTGAAAATATAAAAAGTATAAAAAAATATAAAAATTTATAAAAATATATAAAAACATAAAAAACATTAAAATTAGAAAAAAATATGAAATTTTTTTTTGGGGGGGGAGGAAATTTTCATTTTTGAGGGGGTTGGGGGTGTCCCACCCCCCAAGAAAATAGCTTAAAACCACCACAGGACCAATAGGTATATACCCTGAAGAGTAGAATCCAATCGGTTCAGTGGTTACTGAGATCTTAAGCTTCAGACGGACGGATAGACAGACGGACGGACGGATAGACAGACGGACGGACGGGCGGACAGACATCAAGCTACTTTGTATTATAGATAAATCGGGCAATAAATCTACCCTTAAATAGGTAAAATTCAACACCCGTGCTTAAACACAAGAAATGCAAATTAAGCTTCAGTTTTACACTGATTTATTTATTTATCTAGGGATGATGATATACCATGAAGTTGTACCCATCTACCTGAATCATATTGGCTGGAGGCGTACCCTCCAGGTTATCGCTGCACAAATGGTCATCGTCTCAATATGTGGAATGTTTTACAGGTAAAGTAACAGCTTCATTTTGTTAATACATAAAACAAACACTTTTTAGCTATCAATATTTATTTTAATATAAACAAAAAAGCTGAAAATTCATGTTTTACATGAACGTACGGACTTTCAGAGTTCCTATACTTCCTAAATTGTACCTAACTGTTATAGAAATAATCATGCAAAGTTTCAAATTGTTATGACTCTAGCGTGTCTAAATTAACCGTTTGGACGGACGTACGAACGGACGGACCGACCATAATCATAGAAAATCCCCGAGATTAACAATGTTTAGATCAGCATCCTTGTACCATCCTCAGAGAAGAGCAATACTACATCTTAAAAATGTTTAGATCAGCATCCCTGTACCATCCTCAAAGAAGAGCAATACTACATCTTTAAAATGTTTAGATCAGCATCCCTGTACCATCCTCAGAGAAGAGCAATACTACATCCTAAAAATGTTTAGATCAGCATCCCTGTACCATCTTCAGAGAAGAGCAATACTACATCCTAAAAATGTTTAGATCAGCATCCCTGTACCATCCTCAGAGAAGAGCAATACTACATCTTAAAAATGTTTAGATCAGCATCCCTGTACCATCCTCAAAGAAGAGCAATACTACATCTTTAAAATGTTTAGATCAGCATCCCTGTACCATCCTCAGAGAAGAGCAATACTACATCCTAAAAATGTTTAGATCAGCATCCCTGTATCATCTTCAGAGAAGAGCAATACTACATCCTAAAAATGTTTAGATCAGCATCCCTGTACCATCCTCAGAGAAGACCAATACTACATATTAAAAATGTTTAGATCAGCATCCCTGTACCATCCTCAGAGAAGAGCAATACTACATCCTAAAAATGTTTAGATCAGCATCCCTGTACCATCCTCAGAGAAGAGCAATACTACATCCTAAAAATGTTTAGATCAGCATCCCTGTACCATCCTCAGAGAAGAGCAATACTACATCTTTAAAATGTTTAGATCAGCATCCCTGTACCATCCTCAAAGAAGAGCAATACTACATCTTAAAAACCAGAGAAGAAATATTAAAGCAAAGAAAGATGATAAAAACAGCCAAGTTAAGCCAAAGGTGGGGTTTTAATCAGGGATCTAAAGGGATAAGACAATGGCCTTAAAATTGATGTATATCCCCAATGATGATGCACAAAATTACCCCTTCTGTATAATACATTTAGTGGTTGAAACGTTTGGCCACTCAATTTTATGAACCAACCAATAAAAATTTATTAAATGTCCCCAAAGTATAAGTTTACGAATAAGTAAACGTTATAAAAATTTGGGGACTAGTTTAATAAACAGCCCAATATCTTCTCCAACCATGGGTTTCAATTAACAAGAAAATAGTGTTCTATAATTCATAACTGAAATAAATGTTAGTGTATATCATTATATGCAATCTTTAACAATATGATAATTATTGTCTATATTTGAGTTAAACAGATAAACAATGTATGCGACATTATTATACTCATATTCTAGTCACATTTAATGTTCATTTCTTTCAATTGCAAAAATCTAAACTATTTTATGACTAAAAGGTGCTCTCCCACAAGTGGCCGGTTGAGCGCTCAGACCCTCCCCCCTATTTTGAATTAAATTAAAATGAGTGGATGGGGTTAACGTTTTACTCCTTGGCTAACCGTCTAGGGGAGCAAAACCCGCGAGGCCTAAAAATGCATACCCAACTCTGTGAGGCAAATCAGTACCCAATATAACTTATCCTTAATTGATCTAAAGTAATAAACAAACAAAAACTAACCTCCACCACTTATATTTCAAAATACCATAGGGAGCGGGGGGAGTAAATTTTGTTGAATTGAAATATAAAAAGTAATTTTTGAACAAATCTTTTTTAAGGCTCCATTTTTCAACACAACCATGTTTAAAAGCAACTCATTTAAACTACTGGCGGCAACAGCGTTCACTTCTGGATTTGGCCTTTTAGTTCCTGTATTTCTGGAGACATTCCTGCGGACTAATACCAGCGGTCAACTTGGCCTGGCCCTATGTGTTGGAAATACACTGGGATTTATATTCATCCTGGCAAAGTTAGTATTATTTTTAAAGTAATAAATGTATAACCCAGTCAAATACCTGTTTCCAGTGGAAGAGACCTTTTTCGTCTGCTAGCAAATTACTTTTTTCTCTTTTGTAGCGACTTGACTTTGTTTATATTTTTACTCTCTTGGCTGATATTCAAAGACCCAATAGAAAGTCAGCACAGGGTCTCCACCCCATGAACATACTTTTATTTAACCCCTTCTTTCACTATTATTTTACTTAAATTTTTTATTTAACTTATAGATTTAATTATTAACTAATATTATACTATACATAATATCAAATGCAACATGGTCCATAGATAAAAGTAAAAGGATGTGTGTCACTCTGTAGATAAGGATCTCGCCAACAGCAAAACCGATTCGGTTCTCCAATACATTTAGTGAAGCTTCTAAGAGAAATAACCCCTAAAAAATATTCATTTCAAATTATGATTGACAGGAGAAGGTCTATTCTCCCCCTCCCCCCCATTCCCCTTACTAAGAAGTGTACTTCTTTCATTTTTTTATTTTAGACATAAAAATTTTCTAGGATAAGAAAGTTCATATTATGTCAATGTTTGTTGGTTTTGTGTGGACTTTCTTCTCTACTTTTTATTCCAAGTAAGTAGAGTTTTGTGTGGACTTTCTTCTATACTTTTTATTCCAAGTAAGTAGAGTTTTGTGTGGACTTTCTTCTATACTTTTTATTCCAAGTAAGTAGAGTTTTGTGTGGACTTTCTTCTATACTTTTTATTCCAAGTAAGTAGAGTTTTGTGTGGACTTTCTTCTCTACTTTTTATTCCAAGTAAGTAGAGTTTTGTGTGGACTTTCTTCTATACTTTTTATTCCAAGTAAGTAGAGTAATTTATTTAACCATTTTTATCTATAATACAAAGTAGAATGATGTCTGTCCGTCTGTCCCTTAAGATCTCGGTAACCACTGAAACGATCGGATTCTACTATTCAGGGAATATACATACTGGTCCTGTGGTGGTTTTAGGTAATTTTCCTTGGAGGTGGATCAACCCCAACCCCCCTAAAACTGAAAAAATGTCCCCCCCCCCCCTTTTTTGAAAATGTGGTTGTTGTAACACCAGTGGTACTTAAATTTTTTTTTAATCACCTATTGGAGCAAAGCCCCTAGAAGCTAGGAGCGAAGCCGTTAGTATAATATAAAGTAGTAGGAATTTTTTGTCTAATGCTAAAGAACTCGGAAATTACTGGAACGAATGGGTTGTACTTTACAGAGAAGCTATTTTCTTGTCCTCCTCCGCCTTTACCTAGATGCTAGGGGCGAAGCAACTAGTTAAAAATATAACAAGGACCATTATTTTGATGATAGCAATGACCTTCTAAATTAACCAAGAAAAATAGGTTATTATTGAAATTTCAAGACAATGATAATTAGTTTTTGTGAATCATTTGACAACCTGTATATTTATTAAATAGAGTAGCTTTGCTATTGAAGCAAGCAAGCAAAGTACGTGTTTTAGTGTAAAGTTTTCGATAGGGCTTTGAAGCACCTTATAGTGCCTAATAAAAAATGACGGCATACAATACAAAGGACCAATGGCCAGTATACATTGTGGGTATAGTCCCTTTCGTGGCAACGCACCTTAAGGGGCGATTCTTTCACAGTAGCTTTTCTCCTATTTCTAGCCCTTGCGGGGGGGGGGGGGGCTCTAACCATGCGGGGCCAATTGCCTAACCTTGTGGGGAATTATCTAACTCAATATAACCTAACCTAAAATAACCTATAAAATCCATTTTAAAAATACGACGAATCGCCCCTTAAGGGGCGTTGCCACAAAAGGGACTGTTCCCTACATTGCATTGTAATTTATCAATGGTAAAATGAATACTGGCCTATCATATGTCATTTGTATTGTATTTATTTGGACTTTTTCTCAGAGTCCTATTTGACAGTACATATTCAAAACAGTTTTATTCAGACTTTTAAGAAATATTTCTGAAAGATTTATTTTACTAAACCTTTAAAAGAAGTGCTTTAATAGTAAAATGCCCTTAAACTTGGTAACAATCTCGGCTTACTAAGTGTCTGTCAACAATTTATTTATGTTTAGGAAATTTGAAGAATGAACTGCTAGAGAAGGTGGCACTCTGGTCTTATGGAATCTGCTGCGGGGCTTTCAATTTAACATTTAGGTAAGGAATAACAGCACATACAGCACTAGAGGCCTCTAGCGGCATTTGATGGAAATAAAGTGGGGGAGGGTATCGAACTTCCACTTTAAATTTTAGTTTCTACATTTATTTCCAGGGGCTATTTCTCATAAGAGGGTATGTTTACCCTCCCCCATAATTGTAATAAATCTTTCCTGGACCTATAGGAAGCTTCACTGTAAATGAGTAAAAATTCATAAAACAGTTAGCAAGATCCTATGCTCCAGATCCTGTTATTATTTTGATATACGGATAAAATACATATGAGAAAAGTGTTGAATAAACAAGGATGACAACATCCATAAAAGCCAAGCACTGAAACGGTAGGACAAACGGACATTAACATTTGTATAGTGTTAGAACTGAATAATCAAAATATAAATGTATAAGAGTCAAAGCAAAATTGTAAGTAAATTTGTTGAAAAACTGCTAGATACAGGATAACGTTTATGAACATACTTACATTTTTAGGACTTGATTATAGAGTTGCTTCGCTTATAACTTTATACTGTGTTGTCCCAGGAATTAATATACCAAAAATCAGATCAATCGGATGATTAGATCACATTAAAATTTGTTGATAAAAAAGTAAAACAATCGACATGTTTAAAATGGACTTACGGACATTCCTGGTAATAATTATAGAGTTGCTACGCTTTCTAAATCGTACCTAATTACTAAATGAATCACCATACAAAGTTTTAAATCGATAGGACAATTCTAACATGCCTAAGTTAACGAAAAAAACTATCCGTTACGGACGGACGGATGGACCGACCCTAATTATAGAAAAGCTTCGCTTTTAAAAAGTTTATCTAAATAATAATGAATTGTTAAATTCTTCGCATTCGTTTTAATATAATTTAATAGCATAGACAAACAGTAACAAAATTAACTAAAGTCATCAAGCACTTTGTTTAAGTCAAAAGTACAAAAATTCCATTTTCTAACAGAGATATTAAGGGATTATAGATTAATGTATGCCCTCAATTAAGATAAGCAAAATTACCCTTCTATAAATAATACCTAAAAGCAACCAATCAAAACTTAATAGAGTACCCAAAGTTCTTGAGACATCGAAGATTTGGTGTTTATGAAACTTTGGATACCAATATAATTAACAATCTCATGTCCCTCTCCTCACCGGATTTATGTAAGAAATCAATGATATTACAATTGAATTTAATTGTCAAATACTACTTTTAGGTCTAAAGTACACAAATGTACAAATGGCTACTTTTGTCAATTGAATAAATATATAGTTATAGATGTATAATCCAGACAACTACCTGGCCCTAGTGTTGGAGACCCTTTTCGTCTGCTAGCAAATTGTTACCTCTTCTTTTGTTTGGATTCGGCTGTGTTTTAATTTCCGACGCTTTTGGCTGATATTGAAAGACCCCATTGGAAATTAGCAAAGGGCCCCCACATTTAGCTCGTGTCCCCTATTGCTTTAAAGTGAATTGCTCGTGTTCATTTATTGCTTTTAGAATGTATATCTATGATAAGATGAAATGTCGTCTTTTTCCGTGGGCAATATCAATCATCAACACTCTTCAGTGCGGCACACTCTGCTGTGGTATTCTAATCAATATCTCGATAAGGTAATTTAGAACACGAAGTAAGGTGCTTTGAGCCCGTCTTCTGGAAGGTGTTTGAGTCCTCTGTAAGAAAAAGTATTATTATTATTCTGTTGCTATGTCAGACCTGTGACAATGATAGTTATTGTATCTAAAAGTCCATTGCTCATAAATAGCTTTATTAATTAGTCTAGAGTTAGGACTCTCAGCCAAAGGTCGAGTAATTAATTAGTTGCTTTTTTTGGCATATATTCTCTCAAATGACGTATGTATCAATTTGATTTTTTCCCTGAAAGTGCCTTGGTAGTCCCGCAGGGGTCGATATAAGGAAAGTGACTAAGTTCAATAGTCATTTTATAAGAAAGCACCAATAACTTTAGTGAGAAGTTTGCCCACAACTACGGATATGTCTTCACCTGCCTGAGCTTGGTGTGCAGTGCAGGCATCCTGTCCTTGTTGCCAGCTTTCAGGACCAGGAAATCCTCCGCCGCCAGCCTGGATGCAACCTCCCAGGAATGGATATATTATTACTTGGATCTTACACCAGGTTATCATGTACTCTGATAAACTAAAACTTGAGTTATAGTCCCTTTCGTAGCAACGCCTCTTAAGGGGCGTTTTGTCGTATTTTCATTTTCACAGTAGCTTTTCTCCTATGTCTAGACCCTGCTGGGGGCTCTAAACTTGTGGGGCAATCACCCAACCTAACTTAACCTAACCTATAATAACCTATCAAAAGCTACTATAAAAAAACCGACGAAACGCCCCTTAAGAGGCGTTGCTACTAAAGGGACTATACCCCCAACTTGTAGCTGGCTAAAATAACTATCCCTCTTTCCCTCCATTTACCCCATCACCTCCCCCCCTAATGGATGAGCGAACTGACCAATAAATAATATCCATGTAAGCAACCTAAATCGTGACAATTTTTCCTTTGTCATCTTACACCTGATTATCATGTACTCTATTAAAGTGAAACTTGTAGCTGGCTAAAATAAAGATCACTCTTTACCCCCATCCCATCCCCTCCTACTGCATGAGCGAACTTAAACGATATCCATGTTAGCAACCTGAATTGACGACAATTTTTCTCCTGTTATAATCAGTTCAGTTCAGGCGCGTCTCTCTTTTGGACTCTGTAGTCCAGAAAATACGGCCACCCTATTCCTCCATGATGTCCTGTCCTTGGCATGTTTTTCAGCTTCTCCCCATGTTAATTCTAAATTAATGAGGTCTTTTCAGTGCTCTGCCTCCAGTTCATTTTTGATCGTCCCTGTTTACGTTTACCAGTGGTGGGGTTCCATCCTAAGCACTTTTTTGGAATCCTGTTATGTTCCATTCTGAGCACATGTCCTAGCCATCTTAGTCTTTTATATTTCACTTCTGCTTTAATACTATTACACTTGGTCTTAGCATACAGTTCAATGTTTGATATTTCTATTTTTTGATATTTTTTGGATCCGCGTATAATGTATATCCATTCTCCCAGCTGGTCAGTGCTGCTGGTGACTGCAAGCAGGAATTAGAAGTGGATATTCCCGAGATATTGAATGATATGGATACCCCGCCGCTGCTACTGCGGCCTAATTCTATAATCGGTAGGTCATTAGTGAAGCTGTTTATAGTGCATATAAAAAATGACATTATACATTACGAATGACCAATGATAGGTCAAAACAGACTAAATTATCAATCACAGGCTAGTATACATTTTAATTGACCTATGGCAGGTCATTATGACCCCAATTTTTATAGGCACTATAAAAAGCTTCGTTATTATTAGCGGCATAGCTAATATATAATTAGGGACTTTTCATTTATCTGTATACGTTATATCAAAATACATTTGATTTATTACTGTAGTGTTGTGAAAGTAAATAAACATTACGTTTTCATTAGAGATCCCTAATGTTTTTAATTGCCTTAGCATAAAGAATTATGAAAGGATTAATTTTTTTTATAACGAAAACCATGCTATCTTTAAAACACATTATATTTAACCCATTGAATTATGGAGGCTTATACATTGATAAAAATAAAAGATATAGGGACAATCCCTGTTTTGTTGGCCTTGAGGGGGCAAAAAGCTGCGCTAATAAATGAGCGGGTGAAAACAAATAACTAATATTTAATTTTTCGTGAACAAGTATCCATAATATAATTAGAAAATTTTTAAAAGCGAAGCTTTTCTATAATTAGGGTCGGTCCGTCCGTTCGACCGTCCGTACGTCCATAACGGATAGCTTTTTCCGTTAATTTAGGCATGTTAGAATTGTCCTATCGATTTCAAATTTTGCATGGTGATTCCTTTAGTAGTTAGGTACGATTTAGAAAGCGTAGCAACTCTATAATCATTACCAAAATGTCCGTACGTCCATTTTAAACATGTTGATCATTTTACTTTTTTAACAACAAATTTTTATGTGATCAAATCATCGGATTGATCTGATTTTTGGTATATTGATTCCTGGGACAACAAAGTATAATGTAATAAGCGAAGCAACTCTATAATCAAGTCCTAAAAATGTAAGTATGTCCATAAAAATTATCCTGTATCAAGCAGTTTTACAACAAATTTACTTACAATTTTGCTTTGACTCTTATAAATTTATATTATGATAATTAAGTTCTAACACTATACAAGTGTTAATAATGTCCGTTTGTCCTACCGTTTCAGTGCTTCGCTTTTATGGATGTTGCCATCCTTGTTTTTCTTAGTATGGGTCATATTATACAGTTTTAGTCTTGCGGAAAATAATCAGTTTAGGAGTAATGTTGGGCAACAATTTTCCATATCCTATCATATAAAGTAGTAAGACTGTTTTGTTTGAAGCTTAAGATTTCAATAACTACTCAACCGATTGAGTTCTAACTTTGGGAAGCTTCACATAGGTCTTGCGATGGTTTTAGGCTATATTATTTATGGATTTAAGTGTTGGGATGGTTTTAGGCCTTTTTTTCTGCCCTACCCCAACCAAAACAATAATAGCCTTAGATGTTATGGGTGCATTTATATTTATATATATATATTTTGTTTAGACATAGATGATGATTTTCTGCCTCCCCTGAGTGTGCAAACACAACAACGAAGTGTTACTTATGGAGATCTTGTTCAAGGAATTTTGCTATTCACATTCTTTTTAATGATTGTAAAAACAATCATTTTTAAAGGCTAAAATATTCCCTTTTATAAAAAAAAGATTTCTTAGCTATACATAAGCCGAACCAAAACTGTTATTTAAAAACAAAATTGTCAAAATTGTTTTGGAAGATGATTAAAGTCACTCCACAGATTATGACGTCATACGATAGAATAACCAATGAGAGGCCAGTATACACTGTAATTGACCAATGGTAAAATGTTTGCTGGCCTTTCATTGGTTATTCTATCGTATGTTGTCATAATCTGTGGAGTGACTAATCATCTTCTTGTTTTGCCTTGTCTTGTAATTGTATTAAAGCCCTAATCTGGGGAAAATAATAAAATCAATCAATAGTTTTAAGAAAATAAAATAATTTATTAATAGCAAAATTATTTAGGCTTAGATGAAAACATTTAAACCAAATGTTCATGGAACCAATGATTTAAAAATCCCCATGAGCAATGAGCTATAAGCAAAGACGTCCAAGGGGGGAAGGGTGTGATTACCAACTCCCCAAATACAAATTTCCCCCTCCCCCCTTAAAAATTATACCTCCCCCCTCAAATAAAAAAGCTTGGACGCCCCTAGCTATTAGTGTTTTTAATTTGTATTTTTAAATAAAGAATGTTGTTGTGAAAAATCATTTATGTTCTTTTAACTTATAATGTGAGTCTCAAAGTTTTGAAATAACATTTTCTTTTTCGTTAGCTTAAAAACTTTGGGAACATTTCTTGTATTTTGATTGGTTGGTTCATAAGTTAAGTATCTAAATATTTTAACCATTAATTGTTATGTACACAAGGGATAATTTGGATCTACTGCAGTTCACGGTAAAATATTGCTGGTAACGAATATTGCTAAACAATTATGAATTTTAAAGGCTGCTAGCTGCCAAACGGCTGAACGTACAGATCATGCCCGCACATAGTTTTAAGCGGCATAAAAAGGCCTACAAATAATCTGGAATAGCCATAAATCAGTAATGCATATTTATCTTGCAGTGCAGAGAAATGCGCGAAAAAGTCCTATTTTACGCGGTTTTTCTTCAGTGAAGCTTTCCCTGTGCATCATTGGATCTTGGCTATTTCAGATTATTTGTAGGCCTCCTTATGCCGCTTAAAATGGTGTGCAGGTATGATCTGTACATTCAGCCGTTTGGCAGCTAGCAGCCTTTAAAATTCATAAATTTTTAGCAATATTCGTTACCAGCAATATTTTACCGTGAACTGGAGTAGATCCGATAATTTTGTCCAGAATCATTGGGAATGTATAACAATATATTAGTAATTGTCTTATTCCTTTAGATCCCTGACCCTAAAAAAATATAAAGAAGGTGTATTAACTTTTATTTTTATAGCTAGCCTGTGCTTTTAGTAAGTAGTAGATGTAAATTTTTCCATAGAATTCAGATATGCAATCGGTTTTTTTTATAGATCTCTTATTTTTTAAGTAATTTAAGTTTTTTTTAAATCAAGTCGATTTTAAGGTACTAAAATGCAACAAAAAAAGGAAGAAAATGGCCATTATGAACAAAAATAGTAAGATCTTTAATTTGACACCTTACTTTTTGAATTCTGTGAGGTAATTATTGAAAAAATCGATTTTTTTAAACCCACGAGAATAAAAACTTTTAACTTAATTATATCATTACCCAGGCATAAGAAATAGGCGTCATTACTTTTAGAATGAGAAAAATATTACAAATCCATTCTAACCAAAATTGAAATAAAAAGTTTACAAAAACTAAAAATAGTAGTAAATAAACTACAATAAAAGGAATTATATGAAAATATTATATTATATTATACAGGCAACCATCTTATTTCTTGTTTTGAGAATAAAAATGGGAAGGGGGTAAAGAGGGGATGAAGAAAATGTTTCCTGTACAAAATAATATGTTAGGGCATTTTTATTTTTTATTTTTTTTACTTTTTTTCAATTTTGCTTACAATGGATTCGTAATATTTTTCTGATTCTAAAGGTATATATGAACCTATATTTTTTATGCCTGTGAAATGATATAATTAAGTTCAAAGTTTTTATTCTCGTGGGTGTAAAAAATCGATTTTTTATAATTACCTCACAGAATTAAAAAAGTAAGGTGTCAAATTAAAGATCTTAATATTTTTGTTCATAATGGCCATTTTCTTCCTTTTTTTGTTGGGTTTTAGTACCTTAAAATCGACTTAATTTTTTTTTTAAAGCTTAAATTACTTAAAAAATAAGAGGTCTACAAAAAAAAACGATTGCATATCTGAATTCTATGGAAAATTTTACATCTACTACTTACTAAAAGCCCCGGCTAGCTATAAAAAAAGTTATCTTTGAGATAAAAAATTTCATTCCGAGGGGTAATTTATCTTCTAAAGTTAAGCTACCATAAAAAAATACATCAAAATCATTACTGCGTCGCTAATACCTTTACTAAAAAAAGACAAATCTCCCAAGCAAGATTTGGAGGCAAAAATTATTTATGTAGTTTCTAGTAGCTTCACCCCTAGCCTGTAGGGTAAGACGGAGGAGTTAAGGAAAATAGCCTCAAACCAACTCAAAACACAACCTTCAAGTTATACTACTTTAAGTTATACTAGTTGCTTAGCCCCAAGCCTCTAGAGGTGCGAGGATGGTCAGAAAAATATTGTAAAACCTTCATCTTAAGCTTCAGATAACATAAACCTTACTACTATATTTTATAGGATGTATGTTTGTATATTGTTCGAAGCATTAATATATAAATTTGTGTTTAAGTTATCATAAAGTAATTATAAATAATAAATAAATAAATAAATATACTAAAACTATGAAAATTGTAAAGTTAAGAACGACAATGACGTTGATCATTAGAAATTATTTCTTGTTCAGACGCGTGCACATGATATTGCTTTGGGGGTTATGTGAACACCCATCCCCCCAACATATATAGAATGGGGAGGGGAGGTAATGATATGTAATTTTTATGGATTTAAACGGGTTATTCAATAAAGTGAGAATAAAAAATAAAAGAATAGAGTGGTTAAGGGGTCAAATAACTGTATATTACCACCCCGTGGACCATGTGCCGACTTTAAATTAGGTCTTTGAATATCGGCCAAAAGCGATGGAAATGTTAACAAAGCCAAGTCGCTACTTAAAGCAGTAAGCAATTTGCTAGCAGACGAAAAAGGTCCCAAACACTGGAGCCAGGTAGTTGTCTGGGATAGAAATGTATTGGTTATGCAAACGAGTGGTTGAATGGGTGAATTTTTTTTTCGCCGATTGGTGTAAATGCCCTCCAACACATCCCTCCTGCACGCCCTTGCTCTTGACTAAATTACCATTTTTAATAATTCATAAAGAACGCAAATTTTTCCTTTCCTTTCATGGTTTAGTAAACACAAATCAGACTAATTGTGGGGATATCAGTGTAAATATATGTTTGTATATAGTAAATAGTATTTTACTTTAAGCTTTATTGTGATGGCTTTCTTTATATTGGTGTTATAGTAATATATTTTCCAGATTGGCTTTGAAACCGTTTAATATCCGTTGGATTAGAACCAGTTCTTAGACACAAGAAAAGTCATGTATTGCATCACATTACAGACAATTTTCTACAGATATTAAAATAAAAACATAAAATTAAAACCATTTTTCTTAGCTCGGGTATGCAGCCATCTAGGCGTTCATAAAACTAGTTTTAATCATAAAATTCTTCATTTTAATATCCACGGAAAGATAACTATGCGATAAATAACTACTTTAAAAAATAATTTGTTTTTGAAATTTTCTCATTGAATATCAATTCATCGCCCATAGATTTAGTACTCTTTTGTCAAAGGAGAAATTTGGGAGTAGAAAATTGCCTAGAACCATTTCAAGACTTTAATTTTATAATTTAAAGATAGCCTAAAACAATCCAAAGTGCTTTATGAAACTTCCCTAAATTGAGGAATCCAATCAGTATAGTTATAGATATACAGGTATAGATCCTAAAGAACAATAATCTTACTACTTATAAGATATAGTAGCTCCGCCTCTAGTCTTTAGGGGCTTCGCATTGAGAAAGTGTGGGAGTAAACTGAATATTCTTATTTCCAGAGGGAGGGTAGGGTCCCAAGAAAATAGCTTTAATTACGAATCCTTATCACAAAAAAGCTCGCTATAAATCAGGTATAAGGTATAACCAACAAGCGAAATAAATCTAGATTAATATTTGGGGGGCAGATGAAAGGTCATCATTTTTTTAAGTGTGGCTCCCCAACGACAGCATAAATATATTACTTTACATTCAGATGACTCCAGTTAGATTAAAAATAAAAATGTCTGCATGAAGAAAATATAAAAATGAGTATTCTGCGAAAACTTGAGCCTGCCTATATTCTTGTCTTCATAGGCCTTGCCTTCCTCTCTTTTATATTTACAGTTGCCTTCAGGTAAGAATTTCTCCATCGCATAATGTGTTTGTTTGCGTTTCTGTGCACAATTTCATCAAACTTGAGAAATATTTAATGACATAATTATCAGACATGAGTTATTGAGTAGATTCGCCTGTGTGCAAAAAAATCCGAAAAGATGGATTGTCTGTTTAGGTACAGGTTTCAGCATCCAGCTGATTTTTAAAGTTATAATATGATGATTTCCCTGAGGCATACACGCGGCTGCCGAGCCCTGAAAGTAGCGATGGTTGAAATAAATGACAACAATCAAAAATGTTTCTTAAATAAGAAATTGACAGACTGTTAAACAAGAAGATTTGATACTAAAAATACTTACTTGGATCTTACACTAGATTTTCATGTTCTCTAATAAAGTGAAACTTACAGCGGGCTAAAACAACGATTACCTCTTTCTCTCATTCTGGATGAACTAACTGACCAATGAACGATCTGAGTTTCTTGTTAGAAAGATAAAAGGACGACTCTTTCTCCCCTCTCATAATATCCATTAATCTATAATACAAAGTAGAATGATGTCTGTCTGTCTGTCCGTCCGTCTATCCCTTAAGATCTCGGTAACCACTAAACCGATCTGATTCTACTCTTCAGGGTTTATACCTATTGGTCCTGTGGTGGTTTTCAGCTATTTTCTTAGGGGGTGGGACACCCCCAACCCCCCAAAAAATGATAATCCCCCCCCCCCAAAAAAAAAAGATTCTTGGGGAAACTACATAAATTATTGGCAGCAGCACTAGAAATAGATATTTTTTTCTAAATTTAATTTTTTTTTTAAATTACCTCTTTGGGCAAAGCCCCTAGAGGCTAGGGGTGGAGCCGCTATTTTTATATAATTTGTTTAAAAATGTAGTAGTGATGATCGGCGACAGCAGTACAAATCAGAAGAATTCGAACATGTCAACCTGATTATGAAACAAAGAAAAGTTGTATTAGTCACTGCTAATAACAGGGTAACCGTTACAATTCAATATTTTTCTTTTCATCACTTTCTAAGAACTAAAAAACTAAGTAATACCATGGTTTTCTATGAAAAACCTTGGAAATGTTAAGTTTTTTTTGGACGAAATAACATCAAATATTTTGTTGAGGTAAAAAGGTAAATATAACACCGCAAAAAATCATCAAGTGCTGTAAATTACAAAACTATACATTTTTTATCGGTAAATTACATTTTTGTTTCAAAGCATTTTACATAACAGTTTGAACTCAACAAAACATTTGATGATAAAACAATAAATTTTAGAACCCTTATCTGTTAATTTGACAACAGTGAACAGTTTTTGAACAACAATCCTCTCATATTATTGGTTAGAACGTGTACACAATTTGATACGATAAGTCAGATAGAGCTAGCTTTTTGGAAATCATACAGTCCAAAAATCATTTCGCGCATATTGTCTGAATATAACAAATTAAAGGTTTTGGCTCCTCCTCTCATTGCCAGGGATCGGAAGGGATAAGACAATTGACGAGCAATCAATTAAATCCTCAAGTGTGATTAACAAAATACCTCTTCATTTTAAATTATTTGTTGAAAAATTAATGCAATACTTGATTGGAACCAATTACTCATAATTTAATGACCAACTAATTCATTTTGAGCTAACGAATACAACTTTGGGTAGCCATGTAATTTTGTTGCATTTCCCCCTTTCTTCCTGCTCATGATCAAATTTAATTTATTTATTAGATCGGGGAATTTCTGGGGACCTTGTTGAGTAAGTCTGCGAGTATGATGTACTGGGACACTCCCTTCCAGGTATGCTGGCAGAATCCAGAAACCTGCAGAATACATCTGGGCACACTACACACCAGGAATAATATTCATTTTAGTATGGCTTCTAAATCGATTGATACCGACTGAAAAATCATGCATAACAAGTATTACAGACAATTTTACACGAATATTAAAATCAAAGATTAAATTATGATAGAAGGTTAAGTATCAAACATAAAAAAAACTTTGCAATAGAAATGTTCTGCTTTGTTATTAACAGTCAATAGCTTAAGATCTTGCTAACCGCAGATAAGATTCATCTTTACAGTGAAGCTTCTAATATGTATAGGAAAAGTTAATTGCTATTTTTCGGGAGAGTACCTCCACTCCCCAAAGATGATTTATCTTTTGTCCATAAAAAAATAAACTAAATCATCATTTTTTACGTTATCTTTTTTAAAACTAAAATTAAAAGTTGATAAGTTTATAATATTCATAAAAACTCAAATATTATTTGATTAAAGTGTAGAGTTACAAGTTACTTATTATGTAAGCACGTATCCTGAGATCTTAATGAGCATACTTATTTATAGCTTGTAAAATTTTTGAAATGAATGAGTATTAAAACTTGCAGAGAAATGTTGTACAATCTAATGAACTGTCAGCTGAGAATTCTGGCCTTTCTCAAGGAATATATCAACAAATAATAATTTTCTTTACTTTAGAGCTGAATCTTTAAATCATTTCAATGGTGCGCCAAATTGGGGCGCGCCGAATTTCAGCCAATCACAGCGCGGCATTTCGTAAAATGCTGTGCTCTCATTGGTGAAAAGTTGGCTCACCCCGATTTGGCGCACCATTGAAATGATTTAAAGATCCAGCTCAGTATTATCTTAATATCAAGGATCTAAAGGGATAAGACAATGGCCGTTGAATTGAATTACATCCCCATTGATGATACACAAACTTATAACTTCCGTAGATTACAATTAGTGGTTGAAACGTTTGGACAATCAACTTAATGGGCCAAACAATCAAAATTCAATTAAAGCCCTTACATTGTTCAGCCATCAAATAAGAAAAAAAATTGTAAAAGTTTGGGGACTTGTGTAAAAAACAGCCCAATGTACCCTCCCTCCCTGAATTAATATACCTTTATAGTAAGATATTAACATTAATCTTCGTATCCTCTACTCAGTACTCAAGCCTTTTACAATTTTCGATTTTGTGCATTTAAAGGACAGACAAAAAAGCCAAATACTTCTAAAAATGGATATATTATTACTTGGATCTTATAGAGGATTTTCATTGTCTCTAATAAAGTGAAACACGCAGCGGGCTTAACTAACTATTTCCCCGTTTAATTCGTCCCCTTCTACTGGATGAACGAACTGACCAATGAATGAGTTCCATGTTTGCAAGCTTAATAGACAACTTTTCCACTGTCATAATTTTCCTTTGAAGGGTCGCAGACACCAAAGCCAAATATTTCTGAGAATGGATATTTCATTACTTGGATCTTACAGAGGATTTTCATGTTCTCTAATAAAGTGAAACCCACAGTGGGCTTAACTAACTATTTCCCCGTTTAATTCGTCCCCTTCTACTGGATGAACGAACTGACCAATGAATGAGTTCCATGTTTGCAAGCTTAATAGACAACTTTTCCACTGTCATAATTTTCCTTTGAAGGGTGGCAGACACCAAAGCCAAATATTTCTGAGAATGGATATATCATTACTTGGATCTTACAGAAGAGATTTTCATGTTCTCTAATAAAGTGAAACACGCAGCGGGCCCAATTAACTATTCCCCCGTTTAATTCGTCCACTTCTACTGGATGAACGACGTGACCAATAAATCCTACATCCTTTTTTCTGAATGATTTCCAACTTTCTTTTTCTAAAAATCTGCCTTGTGGTTGAAATCCTTTATCTGACTAATGAAATTGAAATAGATCTGTTGATATATTTGACCTAATTTTGTAATCAGGATACAGTATACACGGGGGAGACTTTAGATACAATTGTTCAAAGATGCTCTAGGCAGGGTGCACAGAAAAAAATACATTCTGTATACCATTGTTCAGTCTGCAGAGATAAAGAGCTGGGACAATGGACTGTTTATTACACTGGTCCCCAAAGTTTAATAATATCGTTTTCTTATTCGTCTTAACTTTGGAAACTATAGTAAATTTTGATTGGTCTATTCATTAAAATGAGTGTTCAAACGTTTCAACCACTAATTTCAATCTACAGAAGGGGTAATTCGGAGTATCATCATTGAGGATGTATATCAATTAATCGGCCATTGTCTTATTCCTTTTAATCCTTGCAAAAATGCAAGTTATGAAAAATGATAGGCACTAGATACACACCGGTTTTAAAATCATATCTAGAGCATTAAAGTAAAACACTAGAGGGAGAAAGGGTTAAATAACTGTATCTCCCCATCGCAACCAATTTGTGCAACCCTTCTATTGGGTCATTGAAAATCAACCAATCGTGTCGCTTATATTAACACAGCCAAGTATCAGAAAATAATTTAGAAGCAGACAAAAGAGGTTTTTGAAAAAGAAAGGGAGGTAGTTGTCTGTATATACAATTCTCTATATCTATAATATACATCTTTTTAGGGCCACTTAAAATTATGTTTTTTTAAACTAGCGGTTCGCCCCTAGCCTTTAAGGGGCTTTGCCCAAAGAGGTAATTTTAAAAAAATATAAAATTAAGTACCTATCTAAAAACTGCAACTGCGCCAATTTGTGGTATAAACAAGTAAAAAAAATAGGTACTCTCCCCCACTGCAACTGTGCAATGTTTTGGTATTAACAAATAAAAAAAATTGGGGGGAATTTTTTGGTTTTTGGGGGGGTTGGAGGCAGGGGCGTCCAAGCTTTTTATTTTGGGGGGGGGTAAAATTTTTTTAAGGGGGGGGTAATTCGGTTTTTGGGGGGGGGGGGGTAAAATGGCGCGCGAAGCACGCCGCAAATTTTTTTTACCCCCCCCAAAATTTTACCCCGGGGGTAAAATTTGCTTGGGGGGGTAATTACTAAGAGATATAAGTTTTCCAGAATTGTAATGTAGGGAGTAGATTTGAAATCTGCATCAAATTTTAAGGATTTTTTATAAAATTCGTTTTTTGTATAATTCTTTATCTAAAAGCGGAAATACAAATTAAGTTAATTAATTTTGGCATCTGTGATTGGTGGATTTAAAAAATCTGCGCTCTAATTGGATGTCGTACATCATTCAACCAATTAGAGCGCAGGTAGTTTAAAATCCACCTATCCTATTGGTCAAAATTAATTAACTTAAAATGTATTTTCGCTTTTAGATAAAGAATTTTACAAAAAACGAATTTTATAAAAAATCCTTAAAATTTGATGCAGATTTCAAATCTACTCCCTACATTAAAATTCCGGAAAACTTATATCTCTTAGTAATTACCCCCCCTGAAATCTGTTGGCAGGGGTAAAATTTGTTTACCCCCCCCCAAATTTACCCCCAGGGTAAAATTTTTGGGGGGGGTAATTTAAATTTGATCAAAAATTTAGTATTAAAAATGCGCGCGAAGCGCGCAAAAATTTTTTTTGTCAGAGATTTTCTATTTTGGGGGGGGTATTAACCCCCCTAAAATTGTTTTTGGGGGGGTAAATACCCCCTTCTAAATGGTTGGGGGTGCCTACGGCACCCCCAGGGTAGGGGTAAATTTTAAATGGGGGGGGGGGGGGGTAAAATGTAAAAAATTTTGGGGGTGCCTACGGCACCCCCAAATTCGTTTGGGGGGGGGGTAATCGCCCCATTACCCCCCCCCTTGGACGCCTATGGTTGGGGGTGTCCCATCCCCTAAAACAACCACAGGACCAGTAGGTACATTCCCTGAAGAGTAAACCCCAATCGGTTCAGTGGTTACCGAGATATTAAGAGACAGACATCATTCTACTTTGTATTAGAGATAGGATGGAAGGAAAAATAAGAAAACAAATAAATTTTGCGTCACCCTGTTACTAGACCAAAGATTCAGCTTATCAGAGTTACAACTTTAAAACTTATGGATATTGCTTTTCTCCAGGTAAATTAACATTTTTATCAGAAAATAAATGAAAAATCCTTGTTTTCTTTCCTCAAATAATTATCTGATTCACAATAATGTTTTTCATATAAAACGGATACTAAATTTGCATTTAGAAAATAAAACAAGGATGACAACAACCATATGTAGCAAAGAAAAATATATCATGGATTGACAAACAAAGTTACAAAGCAAATGTTCAGTGAACAATAGTATTTATAAGTATACTTACAGTCTTTTGTAATATAACATTGACCTATAGATCGACGGACAAGGCAAATTATATACTGGAAGCTTATTAGTACAGAATAATTCACTAAATTTTTAGTTGTCTAGGTATCTTGAATAGCAATTGAGAAAGTCACAATTTATTTCATTTCGTTTCTTATATACAGGCGGACAGACATTTCGAATTTGACAGAAGCTTCGCTCCTAAAATTATTAATGGTTATGATATCCTTATAATAAAGTAACAGGAGCTCTATCTGTCTTCGGGTACCGAAGAATATTGCTAACCGCTGAACTGATACGATTCTCATTTACATGTAGCTTCTCATATGTCATGGGCAGGTTTATAACTATTTTGGGGAAGGGTACCGCCACCCTCCCAAGAGAAAATTCAAAAAGTACAAAGAAATATGACTAGTGTCGCTTAGTGGCATTTTAACATACATTGAAAAATAAATATTTTACGTGCTGTTAGAGGCCTCTAGGGGCGTAGCCGCTAGTATAGACTTAAACTAAATCTAGAAATGCGTTTAGGAAGAGCACTCCTTGTGGCGTATCCAGCCCATCTACCTGACCAAAGATCCACGTGCCAAATTGGCTGAAATCAAATCAGCGGGCAGATACATGGACTCTGCTAATAAACCCAGGTTTAATGTTGTGATATTTTACTAAACCTAGTCGAAAATAAAAACATTTGTTTGTTGAGGTATCCATCAGTAGGATTTGGATTATCATTCCATAAGGGATTGGACAATTATTTATAACACTTATTTATTCTGTGTGAAGGTCTTCCTTTGATAGCTGCTCTTCTTTAAGGGACGGGGGGCAGGGAAGTAGTAAATCAATTTAATCACCCTGCTCTTAAACCCTGTCTTTATTCCTTTGGAATAGTTGACAAAAAGAATAGCCATAGCCTTGAAATTCGTCAAAAGGCACCAACTTTCTAACCATTGCAGACATTAGCTCTATGATTGTACGACAATTGTCGGGAATTCCTAATTTTTATTTGCTTTTAGTCAAAATAGTCCGCTGCCAAAATTCTTTACGTACATTTTACACTATAGCAGTAATTTAATTTTCATCTTTTTTTAGTTTTCATGTGATATAGAGAAAGATTATTAATATTACTTTGCTATTAAATTTATAGCAAGGACAACCTTAATCATTATAAAACGTTTTGGGTTGAGTGCAGTATGTGTAAAATATTGCTGGTGACAATTGCTTCCTGGTTTCTGGGAATTCTTACAATATTCCTAAGTAATTGTGGAAAAGGGGTATTGGGTAAAAACTCATGTTATCCAGTAACCTTCATGCAATGCTGGTTGCATGGAAAATTTTCCAGGTACCAGTTGCCAGGAACCTAGAAATTAGGCGAATATGTGTGGTGATGGATCTAGGAACCGTGTTAAAATCCCAGGTACCTAGAAGCAATCATTACTAGCAATATTTCACCATGAACTGCACTTGACCCAACTTTTTAATACTTCAGAGAGTACAATACAAGTTCACGAAACACTGTGATAGGACAAATATGCTCCAGACAACTTGAGGATTTAGAATATGTAGGTAAGATTACAATATTAATGGATAAAGAATATACAAGGAGTTTGTGACAGGGGGAAAATTGTCCTCAATTAAGGTTGCTAACATAGAATTCATTTAATGGACAGTACATCCATCCAGTAGGAAGTGAGGGAAAAAGCGAGTGGATACAGGATATCGTTATGATAGCCCAAAGCGTGTTTTACTTTATTTGAAAATCTGATGCAAGATCCAAGTAATAATAAAAAGACTATAATTAGCATTTCTCAATTACTAATGCCTATCTTTTTATGTATGAACTAGCAGCTACGCGCCTGAAGGCCTCTAGGGACATGTAAAATTGTTTTTGTCAATATATGTTAAAATCAGCTATTTACCAAAATTATTTTTTCTCTGTTAGTACCAAAAATCTCCGAAGGGCGGATTTTTTTATTTTTGTGATTTCTCTTGGTAGGGTGGCGGTACCCTCCCCCAAAATAGCTATAAACCTTCCTAGAACCTATTAGAAACTACTCTGTAAAGGAAAACCATATGGTTCAGCAATTAGCAAGATCCTTCAGTACAAACAGACACACAAACATCCTGTTACTTTAATATAAGGTTATATGTTTAGTTGAAACAAAAAGAATACCAAGATTTGGATATGTGAATGGATATTTAGATTGTGTTTATATTTAGTTTAAACAGAGGGAATACTAAGATTTGGATATGAGAATGGATATTTTAATTATGTTTATATTCAGTTGAAACAGGAAGAATACCAAGATTTGGATATGTGAATGGATATTTTAATTGTGTTTATATTTAGTTGAAACAGAGAGAATTCCTAGTTTTGGATATGTGAATGGATATTTTGATTATGTTTATATTTATTTGAAACAGGAAGAATACCAAGATTTGGATATGTGAATGGATATTTAGATTATGTTTATATTTAGTTGAAAAAGAACGAATACCAAGATTTGGATATCTTAATAATTTTTATATTTAGTTGAAACAGAAAGAATACCAAGATTTGGATATCTTAATAATGTTTATATTTAGTTGAAACAGAAAAAATACCAAGATTTGGATATCTTAATAATGTTTATATTTAGTTGAAACAGAAAGAATACCAAGATTTAGATATCTTAATAATGTTTATATTTAGTTGAAACAGAAAGAATACCAAGATTTGGATATGTGAAATGTGAATGGATATTTTAATTGTGTTTATATTTAGTTGAAACAGAAAGAATACCAAGATTTGGATATGTAAATGGATATTTAGTCAGAGAAGAGGATTTATTTCAAGATATTGAACAGGTAAAACAAATAGTTATAACCATTTTCCCATAAGAAAGTTTTATCAAGGGCTCGGCAGTTCCGACTAAGAAGCCTCAAATCTAAACCCTTTCGGATACTTAGAAATTTTTAAAAGAAGAGTAATTGCCAAATTTGGGTAAGTTTAGACTTTCTGCAGATTTTTAAATTGTAAAAGGTTGATTTCCCTGAGGCGGCTGCCGAGCCCTTGGTTTAGCACTTTCCTTATCAGTTATAAAGTCTATAATCACATTTGTACCCAAAGTTTTATATTCACGCTATTTAATTCTTTTATTCAAAACTTTAGGTACTCTTAAATGAGTTTTAATGATCTAGTTGATCCAATGTTGAAGTGTCCAAATCTTTTAAGCAATAATTTTTATATATAGAAGGGGTAATTTTGTTTATAATAATGTGGGTTATAAATCAGCTATTTGTCCATTGATCCATCCCTTTATATTTATGTTATTTCTAGGAAGTACGAGGTATTCTGAACCATATTGGTGCTCCATGGTCTGATGTTATTGAACAAGAAATTAAGGTGAAGTATAGTATCAAAAGCTTTTATTAGGTCAAAATTTGAACTAATAAGAGGTATACAACGTTAATATTATACGTGGATATTATAAGAAGAAAAAAATTGTCATCAGTGTAGGTTGCTAACATTAACATCACTTATTGGTCAGATTGTTTATCTAGTAGGAGGAGAGGGATGGGGTAAAGAGGGTGGATGGAAAGTTCATTATTTGACCAAGTTTCGTTCTTTTTGAGAATCTGGTGTAAATCCAAGTAATAATTAATCTATTAAAACTAACAATAATGCTTTGAAAATTGCATTTTCCGTATTAATTTGATTTGTATAATGTATACCAAACCAATTTAGAAATAATTGTTTTTGTAGTGTTTATCTTGTTTTTAAAGGCTGTGCTTAGGTCAAAGTAACAAAATATTTGTTTACACTGAAAATCCCGCATATTAAGGCATTATGAAATAGGGTAGAACGATCCTAAATTTTCATGAAAGTAAATAAATATACCAAGAATAGTCATTTATCGCATCGTATTATAGACAGTTTTCCATGAATATTAAAATGAAAATTCATAAAATTAAAACCAGTTTTAACAGCCATGAGGGGCTCAAGGCCTTGGCTAACAAATCTGGATTTAATTTTATGAATGTTTATCTTTATTAGTGAAAAATTGTCTGTAATACAATGTTATGCAGGATTTTTCAGTATGGCTTAGAACTGGTTCTAATTCCAGCGGATATTAATCGATCTTGAAGCCATGCTGGAAATATTAATTCAGTCATAATCGATCATATTTCTGGAAAATTAATATTTCATAATTTGTTTTAGGATTTTATGACAACCCATGAGAGCATGAGCAAGAGCTCTGGTAACTTAGAAGGAATAGAAAAAGAGATAACAGACCTCACTTCCTGGCCAAATGTTCTAGATAGAAAGGAAAATATTCATTTTTATTTTGTAACCCCCTCTCCTTATTTGTTCGGGGAGGGGAGTATTACCCCTTCACCCTAGACCCTCTCTCCATCTTTATGATGTTGAATCTAAGGGGGCTTGGTGTCGCTTCGGGTTCTATACCTCTCAACGCACCTTAAAACATACTTCGCGTCTCATGATTGCTCTGTAAAGCGTCCATTCGCCCATCAGACAAACAACCCTTTTATTAAACGACCTTTGTTTGTTAATCTCAACTGTGCATGGTAGTAAGTTGCACCTGTTATGGGTCAAGGCATTCCCCCTATTCTAACTAGTTATGTCGCGCACCTGACATAGCAGCAGAAGGAACCATTTTTAACGTATTAAGTTAGGACGCGGTGTCGGGCCGAGATTCGAACCTATCACCTCCATCTTGCCATCCTTGCCATAAATACCAGCAACCATAAGTAAAAGTATGGTAAATAAATTTATGGCTTTTAGAGGATTTCCATTAGTTTCTGTAAAATTTTCTTTCTTGTTATTTATTTTAAAAAAGCTTAGTTGTTCCTAGTGAAATGAAATAAAATGAAAATTTTTTTGCCAGGAAATTCTAGCTCTGGAAAGGAATAATGTGTGCGGGGATGTTATTACCCATCTTGGACTGGAAATGCATAATTTTTAACAATAACTTCGATAACATTTTGTTATACCTATATTTTATAAATATTAAATAACTATAAATAAATAAAAAAAATCTTTATTATAAATCAAAGAAGCGTTTTAATAAAGTAACAATTTCATTATTAAGCTTGTCACTTTTAAGATTATTAAATGCATCAATAACTTCTCGGCTAGGATACGTGTCCAATTTTCGAATAAGTGTGCGCGAGAGAATGCCGCACTCAATGCTGGAGAGTACACTTGCCTCGTGTAGTTGAGACATGGCGGGAACTAGGGGCATCAGCAGGTACAGAGGACAGGGGACGGAACAACTGAATAAAATCTTCAGCATCATGACCTGGGCAGCTTTCATTAACTGATAAGACACATTTTCGTTCTTGTTACAAACATTCAGCAGCTCCTCAGCATCTTAAAATATATTATTTTATTGCTTAGTAGCGAAGCTACTCAATACTTAAATTTGTCTGTCTGTCCGTCAGTACGTAGAGCAGTGGGGGAAGAGTGGTTTTCTCAGCTACTGTTCATGATAGACAGCTGATGTTATTAAAGAAGATTCAATTTACCGACAAAGGTCAAGTACATAATTTATTTACTTTGTAAGTTGGTCTGCTAGTCATGCGACAAAAATAATAACATTATTTTAGAAATCTGAAAGGTTTCGAGATTTTCTAAAATAAATATTTTTTAATTATGATCAATGAACATCTGCTCTATAACTCACATTGTCCGTTTTTCCATCCATGATTTTTGGGCTTCGCATTCTAAGGGTGTTGTTAACCATATTATCTTACTATTTCATTATAGAAAAGACTTTAAAAGCAGTGTTTCTTTGTCAAAAATCTATTTTAAAATTAACCTATTCTTCATAAATAATAAAACTGGAACCTGCTTGTGAGATGTCAGCTGTTACAGATTTAATTTTGTTGAATATCTGTTGTGTTTGTCCATGATAGTTTGTTTCTAGAAGGTCCACATCACCCTTCAGATAAAGTTCTCCCATCTTTAGCATACCAATCTAAATATGACAACAAGGTTAAATCATGTCATTAAGCATTTATACTAATGAAATTAACCAAAACAAGACCTTCGGAACACCCCCAGTGAGTTAGGGGACAATGGGCTGTTTATTACACTAGTCCCCAAAGTTTTAATACAACTGTTTTTTCGTTGTCTTAACAACTTTATGGACTTTTATTGAATTTTGATTGGTTGGTTCAATAAATTGAGTGTCCAAACACAGTTCACTCGAAGCGACAGTAAGAGAAAAAAAAATTCCCACACATAAGGCCAACTGTTTCTAAAATGTCCCTATGAACATATAAAGGGGGGGGGGGGGGTAAAATGTGGTGACTCGGGCCACGACATACCAGCAATTTTATTTTGGGTGCTACTCCCTTAGTTTTAGAGATAATTGGATGAAATCTTTTGGGCTGGGTCACTAATTACCCCAACTATTGGTAACTTTCAAAAAAAACGGCGGCGGGACCGCCGCTCCCGCCGCCGTTTTCCGCCGCCACAAAAAAAAACATTTTTTATTGCATTTCTCGCCGAATTAGGCAATTTGGAATCATTTGAGACCATGTTTTTTTTCAAAAATTTTTCCCCTAACAAGCAACTTTTTCAAATTCTCGTTTATCAAGGTATATCTTAAATACAGTGCTACTCCTGTGCTTTTAAAGATATTGAAACAAAATCTTTTTAGGTTGGTAAGTAAAAAATATTTGAATTAAGAAAACGGCGGCGGGACCGCCGTCCGCCGCCCTTTTCCGCCGCCACCGCCACCAAAAAAATTTTTTTTATTGCATTTCTCGCCGAATTAGGCAATTTGAAATCATTTGGGACCATGTTATTTTTTATTTAAATATTTTTTACTTACCAACCTAAAAAGATTTTGTTACTTACTTTTTTTACTTACCAACTTACAAACCTAAAAAGATTTTGTTTCAATATCTTTAAAAGCACAGAAGTAGCACTGTATTTAAGATATACCTTGATAGTCCCCCCGCAGGGTTGCTTGTAAGGGGAAAAATTTTTGAAAAAAATAACATGGTCTCAAATGATTCCAAATTGCCTAATTCGGCGAGAAATGCAATAAAATTTTTTTTTTTTGGTGGCGGCGGAAAACGGCGGCGGGAGCGGCGGTCCCGCCGCCGTTTTTTTTGAAAGATACCAATAGTTGGGGTAATTAGTGACCCAGCCCAAAAGATTTCATCCAATTATCTCTAAAACTAAGGGAGTAGCACCCAAAATAAAATTGCTGGTATGTCGTGGCCCGAGTCACCACATTTTACCCCCCCCCCCCTTAGTGGAAAAACGAAAATCTTAAAATGAGGCCTTTTTGAGAAAATTAGATTTGAAAATTTCAAGTTCAATTTTCATCCCCTAGGAGTTACCGCCAAATCATGGCAAGAAAAGCAAAGACTATTTATTTAAAATTTTGAATAAGTTTGCTTTTATAAAGTTCTTCATAAAACCCCTCCTAAAGGGAGTTAATTAATGGCCATTTTTATCAGTTGCTTTGCTAAGGTCACGGAAATTCAGCCTTAAATAAATCATATACATAGAGGTTTTATGAAAGACTTCATAAAAGCAAAGTTGTTCAAAATTTTAAATAAATAATCTTTGCTTTTCTTGTCATGATTATGCGGTAACTCCTAGGGGGTGAAAATTAAACTTGAAATTTTCAAATCTAATTTTCTCAGAAAGGCCTCGTTTTCAGATTTCAAGTCTTTTATACTAAATTTATATGTTCATTGGGACATTTTAGAAACAGTTGGCCTTATGTCTAGGAAATTTTTTTTCTATTACTGTCGCTTCGAGTGAACTGTGCAAACCTTTCAGCCACTAATTTCAATCTACAGAAAGAGTAATTTTGTGTATTATCATTGGGGATGTACAATTAAATTGTACATCAATTTATCGGACATTATTTTATCCCCTGATATCCCTGGGATCACCCGAGATGGGTTCTCAAAAAAGAATGCCGCGTTTTTTCGACATTTTTTAGACATTGATTTATTGAACGAAGACCATATTGTTATACAGAGTATACAACTTAAGAATCCAAAATTGAAAATTATTATTTTAGCTATTTGTATAATTCGCTTTTGTTGGTACGGCCTTCATAGAAGAAAAACAAATTATCTTCAATCCATTTTTGCTGCATATTAATTAATGCATCTTATTAGAGCTGTATTAGACATTGTACAAATGGCTAAAATAATAATTTTAAAATTTTGAATTCTTAAGTTGTATACTCTGTATAACGATATCGTCCTCGTTCAATCAATCAATGTCGAAAAAACGCGGCATTCTTTTTTGAGAACCCATCTCCGTCAATCATTAATAGGTTATCCAGAAAGCAAATAAATGTACATACCCAAATGGCTCCAGGTATATTGTTGAAGGTTGATTGGATTGGATTATCTTGATACCAGCTAAACACTGATGAATACATCAGTTTCGCCTCTTCCAGTTTATCACTGGTCTCTTTAAGATTGATAAGTCCTACAAAATTTAATATATTATTGTATTCTTAATTGTTTTATCAATTTTGTTTAAAAATCAAATTTTGTTTAGGGACGATAAGAAATGCCTTTTGCAAGATGAATTCAGTATCAAGTTTATTGCATATGCTCATTTAAGTTATTTTAAGAATCTCTACTCAACTTGCTTATCCTAACCTAACCTAAATTATAGGAAGTGTTATTGTATAAAATGTGACTTTGACACACTGAAAAATCACAAATAACATCATATTACAAACAATTTCCCGCGAATATTACCAAAAAACAAAACTGGTTCGAATCTTATAATTTTTCGTTTTAATATTAGCGTAAACCTGTCTATAATACAATGCGATAAATAATAATTACTATATGTACCTGTAGCCAAATAATGAGCAAGGCTATAGCATATTTTCCCAGGCAGACGCAAGGACTCCAGACCTCCACAAGAATTCATCAGTTCCAGCACCTCCAAAGGAATCAACAAACTTTGATCATCTTTGCATCCTTCGGCAATGTCATAAATATGTTTAATTTCTTCACTGCTGTAGTGATCGTTGATGTCAGTCGTTTCTGGTGTTAGTATTGATTTCAGGACTAGTAAATTAGTTGTAACTCTTGTAGGCAGTACAGCGTATTTTGCGGATAATTTCAGGTGCAGTTTTCTATCCATCTGAAATAGATTATCCAGAAGGATTGATATCTGGTCAGGTACAGATGTATCACAGAATATTTGCTCCAGGCACGAATCAAAAACATCTTCTAATGATTCCAGGGTACATAAAATATTAAGAATCCTGTTATACAGTTTGTTTCTCTTAATACTGTTAAATGGATCATTTGTTAGCATAAGCTGACAGGATATTACAAACTTAGCTTGGTCTGCTGTGAGTTGGTCTAGTTTGACCGCTGTAACATGTGCCATGGCTCCTCTCAGTCCACACAGCCATTTTATTTCAGCTCTGCGGTTGAGTTTCATTTCTGAGTTAATAGATTGATAAACTTTGTGAAGATTTTCCAATGATTCTACTGTGGTTAAGCTGTAATGTTCAGAAACTAGAAAATCTCCAAGCTTGATGCTTTTTCCATCCTATGTAAAACAAAAATAATTAAGAATTAGGTAATGATTACAATAGGCAAATTATGTCAAGGGAAGGGAGGGGACATTGGGCTGTTTCTTAAACTGATCCCCAAAGTCTTATAATGATGTTTTCTAATTCGTTGCCTTTTCACCCTTAGGAACTTTCATTTATTTATTTATTTTAGTATCCAAACATTTCAACCAACAATTGTAATCTACAAAAAGGGGTAATTTTGTGTATCATCATTGGGGATGTACATCTATCTATTGGACATTGTCCTATCACTTTTGTCCTGACATTATGTAGAGTCTTTAATTTAAATTCTTGAAGGAATTGAATTACCTGTAATGTTATTTCTGGATTCATAGTAAGGAGCGCAGCACACATAGGAATCATATTATCTTCCAGTTTCATATCCTTGTCTAAAAGACAATGCACCACATAAAGACGACATTCACTATTCTCTAGAATAATATCAATCAGCTGATGTCGTACACCCTCACTAGTGGTTGCACTGATGACGTCACAGGCTTTGCTCACAATACTCTGTAGAATATCAGCTGTTTCTCTGTCTTTGTGGATTGTTTTGTAGGATTCTATTGTAGACAAATACAACACTCCTCTGGAAATATTTATTGTTCAAGCTTTTGTATGAATAATATTTTGATGAAATTTTCAGGATATTGTTCATTATTTTTTGGTGGGATTTTATATTAACAAGAATGACACCATCCATAAAAGCGAAGCTCTGAAACGGTAGGAAAAACGAATATTGTCAGAACTGTAAAAGCAGAATATAAGCAAAACTTGTTGCAAAACTACTTAAAACAGGATAATGTTTGCGGGCATAATTAAATTTTAGGACTTAGCTAAAGAGCTGCTTCGCTAATGACATTGTACTTCGTTGTCTATGAATAAGTATTCCAAAAATCAGATAAGAAGATTAATCATATCATACAACACGGTTGGTTTTTTATTAAATGAATAAGTTAGGGTACAATGTTTGGCACTTTCGATATAAGTAAATGATAATAAAAAACCCATAGAATGCGATAATAACTTCAGAAAAATCGAAGAAAATAGTTTAAATACTTAATTAACGTTTTTAAGTTTTTCTTCAAAAAGTTTAGATAAGATGCCTTTAAAAGTCGTCTATGATTTTGTCAGGGATAAAAATGTAACTTTAAAATAAGAATTTCAACATATTTTTTCAATTAGTACAAAGTAAAATTTTGAACATTTTATTGATCAGTATATTTTTTAAAATGTGAAGTAGAAACCTGAATATTTTATCATGAAAATTGTGTTATGATTTGATTGTCTGCTAGATTACAAGAAAAAAGATACTGACAGAACTTGTTGGTTCTTTAAAAAAAATTAGGTAGATTACTTTCAGAACCCCTCTTTTTGCAACGTTATTTCAATAGAACAGAGCCGTAGTCTTAGTGTACTCAATATCTAGACAGCCAACCATTGTTTTAGAATTGTTCAATTTTTTTAACTTCTGATAAAAACAGAATTAATGGTATTTTTGTAAATATTATACCTCCAAGAAATGTCTATACTTCCCAATCATATGTTGTGTGATATTTAAGAGGAATTATTTTGATATAATGTCATTAAAATATTCGTTGAAAAAAGTGCTATTCTAGCTTATACTTTACATTTTAATGTGTATGATAATTCAAAAAAAAAGATAATGAAGATTTATATTATATTTAATTGTTATAATTATAAAGAAAAACCTGGAAACAGTAAAAACTGACTTTATTTTATTGACGTAGGGAAAATTTTGTCAAATATTTGAATAAAAAAACAATATTAAACAAAATAAATTATTTTTAATATAGTCACAAAAAGGCTTAATGAGTTTAGGAAATATTTCATTCACTAATCATGTCATTTAAACTCTATTACACAAAATACAGTGTAAAAAGATGTTCTCGTTTTAATTTTAAGTAATTTTAAATGCATTTTAATACCTTTTAATGATTTATTTTTTGAAACATCTTTTTATAAAATGTTATTGATTTTTGAAGTTATATGTTAAAATGTTTTTAAATTTTGTTAACATTTTGTTTTAAATGTAGAAAATTGGTAATTCTAAACATTCAAAAAATGATTTTATTAAATTTTCATCACTTAAATTGCATGTTTGATGAAATTTTCAACTGATAATTCAAGAAAAATTGTTTAAGTTTTATTATATTTTACTTTGAAATGTTAAAAAATATAATTATTGTCAAAAATGTGGAAGTTATACTTTCCTTAAAAAAATACCTAAAACATGCAAATTAACACGTGTAATGAGATTTTTTTTCTTTCAGGTTTAATTTTAAGTAATTATTGATATTTTTTGTAAAAAGGATTTTATATAAAAAGTTTTAAAACTCAAGTTATGTAGTGGTTCTAAAAAAGGTTGCGAATTTATGCAATTTTCTTGCAAAAAAATTTTCTAGGATTTTAAAAATAGCAAAGGGTGTTATTAGACGTACTTACAGATACAATTGCAAAGTCATTTTGGCCAAACACTAAAATAAAGTTTTGACATCTGAGGGTCCAACCGTGACAAATAGTAGTTGTCAAAAAAAAGTTAAAAATCAGCATATTTGAATGGACGTTCTTGTAACGATTATATAGTTGCTACGCTTCTTAAATCATACATTATTGTTATAGCAATCATTATGCAAAGTTTTAAATTGATAGGACAGTACTACCTGTTTCAATTAAAGAAAAGGGCTAACTGTCCCGGAGGGACGGACGGTCCCCAATTATAGAAAAGCTTCACTTTTAAAAACTATGTAGTAGTATGAACCAACATTCCTGGCGTTTGAATACGAAGAATCCGGGTTTGCACTTTCACTTTCCTGTTGGGCCATAAGTTTAACAAGGATAAGCCTCAGCTTATTCAGGCTGGAATCTATTTCTGGCTGGAAATCTGGCGGCAGGTTGCACAGGATGTCAAGTACTTCGTTTACTGAGTCTAGACTTGCAATGCTAAAAAAAATGATAGGTATTAATCCTTTTATTGTAATTGAATAATAAAATTGTAGAATCGAAAATAGAATAGGCGAGATAAGTTTTTTTTATAAAAACTTGTATTTCTTGCCCTTTACAGTCATACAAAATTATAAAAAATGCGATGAAAATGGCCAAATTTCATGTATACATCCAATTTCTGCATAGAACAACTAACGCAGACAGATAAACTTTTAGGAAACCATTTTTTTAGGGGTCCTTGGGAATATACAAATGACGAGTAGTCTTTAAGCAGTTGTGAAAAAGGTAGAAACTATCTATATACTTTTTAAATAGGTATTCCCTTATGATCTCGCTATGAAATGCTATGAATTTTAAAGTAACCATAAAATTACCTGGTATTAGCCTGGCCACCACCATGGATAGCTGGTACACTCGGGGTGTACTTGCTTTTCAGTTCACCAGAAATAAATTCTTTATACATGTGGCCAGCAACCTAAAGATACCTTATTAACACATATACTTTTTTCTAATTCTTTTTTTTTAAAGATCATGTTGCTTCTCGGATAGGATCAACAATAGATGTAGAATAAACGTGGATATTATAACAGGGGAAAAATGGTCGTCAAATAAGATTTCTAACATGGAAATCGTCTATTGGTCAGAACGGTCATCTAGTAGTAGGGAGGGTATGAGGTAAAGAGAGTAAAATGGGGGAATCGTTTTTTTAGCCCACTGCAAATTTCACTTTATTAGAGAACATGAAAATAAACCAAGTAATAATATATCTAGGTATTGAAGCAAAATATCATAAAAGTTGAAATTAGGGGAGGGGGAGGGGGGATATGTCCAATGATGAAAATAGTCTACCTTGCCACGACTGTTGAGTGCTTGAATGAGTTGTTGTCGGACACTACTCAATCTATCATCCAGTGGACAAATCATCAGAGCTGGCAACAGCTGACTTTGATAAAATGGCTCCCTAGAATAATAACATTTTTATTCTTATTAATCTATGATTTGTATCTTAATACTCATGGAAAATCATCTGTAAAACGATGCTAAACATGATTTTTTAGCATGGCTGAGAACTGGTTCTAATCCAGCGGATATTAATCGGTTCCAAAGCCATACCTACTGAAGAAAGTTTCTTAATTTGGTGTGATTTTTATAATAATAATAATAATAATAATAATTTATTTTCTTTAAGGTGCATATAATTAGGGCGGGTTACTGATAAAGGTTACAATGGTTTACTATAATTTCTTCCTGAAAAAGATTGCATGTTTATAATTTTAATAATGATTTCTTCCTGAAATAGGTTGCAAAGTTATAATCTTTCATATATATTATAATAACTTTATCAGGTGATAGTTTAATAAATGATTTATAATTTTAGACCTTAGCTCAGGGCTGTAGTGAACCTACTCCTTCTCTGTTCACCTACATAATATTTTTTTTTGCTGACATGTTTAATACAATTATGAACACTGAGCAGCTGAGCGGCGAGTGGTTGGCTTAACCTCTGCTGAGGTTGTTGAACCGCTGGTTTTCGCGGTGCTTACCAAGTCGCAACTTAGCTATATAATAAAATGTGACAGTTGGTGTGACTGTTACGATACATGATACATAATAATTACTGGGTAGGCTATTTGTGCCATTATGACAGATGTTCCACTTTAGAATAAACGGGCTCATCCAGGGTAAGACCGGTACGATTAAGTTACCAGTGCCGCGGAATTTACCGCGTTCCCAATCCCGTCTTGAACTGCGGCTTCCACCGTCCTAAAGTTCCCTGGATTAGATAAATGTTGAATTGAGTTTTTTTTTTTAATCCCGTGAGATAAAAAATCTCACAATTCTATAGGTAACCAGTTGATCCTCCTCCCAACCGTTTACTTGAGATTCCTTACATCCCTGTATGGTTTAAGAAAATAAATAAATGAATAAATGAATGATAACCACTTAAGAATACTTATTATTCAAATATTTACTATCCGCCGGGTTCGACATGACATTAGAATATATTTTAATTGTTAAGTTTTAATTTTGCAATAACAAGGATACCTAGTTACGAGAGGCGTGACTAGGTACCTAAGAAAGTAGATAAAAAAAACAAAAGAAATGAAAGAAAAAGACCAAAGATAAAGCCTAAAGATAAATAAAAATGATACAAATAAGAATTTTGTAAGAACAACTAATTTTGTGTAGGAGTTGAGTTTTTTAAAGTAAAAAAAATAATATTGGGTTCCGGAATAGAAAGTTCTATCGATCAAATTCTTATTAAGTTAAAATATGATAAGTTAAGATAGGATATTGTATGATTGGTTTGCACACCATTATTGAAGATAATTGATTATTTATTAATTTAATATTAAGTTAATATGAATTGAAAGAAAAATTTTTAAAGGATGAAAATAGAAGATATTAACTTGTTTAATCTTTGGCACATCAGTTTAACGTTATTGTTCTTTGATAGAGTGATTCTCTCATGTTTTATTTAGATGAATTTATATGAATTTATAGGAACAAATTTGATATAGACGTGATTTGGCGGCCGAGGGCACATTTTCTCGCTGCGGCAGCTAAGACCAGGCTTAGCTGTCTGTCCAGATTGAGTTTGTTGCGACGCATGCAGTCTGCCGCTCCTGTCTTCGAGGAGAGGATTGCTGCATGCGTGGAATTTTGCTCCAAGATCCTGTGCGCTCGGCGCGCCAAACCACGCCCACTTATACAGTTGAGTAACAGACGGTAAAGATAAAAATAATAGGGATTAATAGACATTGATATTGATAGACAGTTTCTGAGTGATATCCTATATTTTTCTTCTTTGTCAGCCGATAACAATCGAGTCGAATCTAGCTTCCGATATAATTTCGAGGCTGCTCCACAAGAAGCCAGCGGTAAACTATCCCATTTGATGCATTTTAAACTAGAATTTCTGGGAACTTATTTAATTAGTTAAATTAAGGTTAAATTTGATAAAGAAGAATTTAAGAAAAAATAAGTAAAAATAATAATTAGAGTAAAATGAATGACTGTCCTAGAAAGATTGAAAAAAAACATCTAGTTACTTTTGTTACTGATTTATCTGATTTATCTAGAATCTAGAAAGTTGAAAAGATAGATATTTTTGTTCCCTTGCTTTCTGTGTAATATTATGTTGTAATATAATATAATATCAATGCTACTCTACAACAATGTGATGTCTGTCCTATAGCAGTAAATAATATATAAATGTTAAATAATAATTATTAAGCAAAAATTTAATTATAAGCAAACATTAGGTGTGTAAGGGAGTATGTATACGCCCCCCCCCCCCTCCCCTGGTATAGGTTCAGTCCTTACAGGACTTATACCTAATATTTTGAGGTTGTTCTATAGCAACAATGTGATGTCTGTCCGTTCATTTGTCTGGAAGGTCCTATAACAGTAAATATGTAAATGTGAATATTAAGTGGGTAAAGAATTTTGCATACGTCCCCCCCCTCCCTCCCCTGGTATAGGTTCAGTCCTAGTATTAGAGAAAACTTACTTAAACATGGATGCTTCGATTATTTTGGCAGGAATTTTCTTACTTTTCTCCCAATCCAAAATTAATTCTAAAATAATTTATATTGTTTATTTTCATATTTTTCTTTATTTTGCATTTTTCTACGTAAGTTTTAGTTGATTTAAATTAAAAGATGATAAAAGAAGTTTAGTTTTGAAAAAAAAAGTCTATGAAACCTTTAGCAGTAGTAAGAACATTAGCATTCAACTCATTAACAGCATCTCCTCCAGACTTCTGATTGGTCAAGTCAAGCAGGTGTGTACGCGTCAGCTGTCGATATGTCTCCAGCTTGGTCTTTGCCGCGTGACTTGTGCACACGTTTTTCAGCTGTTGTGACGTCAGCTGTGCGCGCAGAGCGTATTCTGGTTCTGTTGGAACAATCTGGTAAAATCATAAAAAGATCTGATATATTTCATAAAAGAAAGAGACTGTATAATTTTAGTTTTTTACCCCACTAGCCCTTAGATTTAGATATAATCATATACCTGAGAGATTTTACAAAAAGAATTTGATTGATAAATAAAAATAGGGGGGAGGTAACTTTCGCAGAATTCCGTATATGTGTGAGTTTTAAGATTTTTAAGAGTAGAACTCAAAATTTTGTATAGTAGTTGCTCTAATATGGTACAATATAGAACTGTGAAGAGACGACGGCAAAACCGCCGCTGCCGCCGAAAACCGGTATATCCCGCCATTTTTTTCTCTCTAAATTACGCAAATATAAATCATTTAAGACAAACTTATTATTTTCTGAAAAAGTTGACCTTTTATTTGCTCTAAACACCTATTTATACCTAAATTACATTATGTGTTTATACCTAATTTTGGCTTATTTTTGGTATGATAAAAAACATAACTTATACCTGTATTAATTGATCAAGAATAAACTCGACATCAGTAATATTTCTGATAACAACTCCTTCTTGAGAAGATTCATTTGTATTTGAAGCAGCTGATGAGCTGGCACAGAATTTATTATTGAACCAAGCACCATACGAGGATGTGGCCTCTTCCAAGCTGACGTGCCTGGCAACTAATAATCCTAGTAAAATAGATTTATTATTGCTTAGATCTTAAACCAGATTTTCATGTTCTCTAATGAACTAATGAACGAATTGGCCAATAAACGAGTTCCATGTTAGGAAACTAAATTGATGACAATTTTCCCCCCGTCATAATATCCACGTAGGTGTATTCTAGCTTTTTTCAGTTTTTAATATAATAAAATTATTCTCCCTAACCTGCAAGTAACCCATCCTTGTTCTGATTAGCCACGGCTTCCCTCAAAATTTTCACAACAACATCATCCAGCTGAGCGGCCAACCCACCGGAACTGGACCTGGCAGTACTACCCGTCCTGCTGCTGGTGCGCAAGGACACTGTAATCATAGTCAACAAGGTTGCCCAATTGACTTCTGACCGCCGGAGGACACGCTCCACAAGACTGGAAACTTCGTCAGGATCCAGAAGATTGTCTTCAAAGATACCCTGAGTTTTGAAAATATTTTTATATAATAAGTTTAAAGATTTCTCTTATTTCTATCAGTAAGGAGGGAGGTAAAATTGGACTGAAAAATATGCTGGTACCCAAACTTTTAAGAAACGTGATCGCTCAATGGTTGAGTAAAAAACATTAAGTAGGTAGGTAGGATTTTTATTTAATATTAAAAACTAAAAGTGTCTTTCGCCCAATATTTAATTTTGTTTCTCATCGTCGGGGATTTACATCAATTTATCGCCCATTGTCTTATCCCTTTAGATACCTGAGTGTCTATAAGCCATAAATCTCAAAAAAGGATGATAAGCAAGGTAACAATCGATACATTATTACTTGGATGTTAACTACATTTTCATGTACTTTGAGAAAATAATACTCGCAGCTGGCTAAAATAGCGATACTCCCCATTCCCTCCCCTCCTACTGGAATAACGAACTGATCAATAAATGATGTAAAGAAACAAGTGAAATTGACGACAAATTTTCTCATGTCAATATATTTACGTATATCCTATATTCATTAAGGTAACCTGATTTATACCTGGAACAGACTGGCCATACCCACACTTTCTTTAGTGTTGGTATGTAGTGTCTGGTGGGTTTCAAGAAGTGACGTCAATTCTTGGGGGTTACATTCATACTCGTGACGAACAGCGTAGCTAGAAATTAACTTAACAGTTAGGTACAAAACCATAAAAAATTAATAGCAATAGAAAGCATTTGATGATAGTAAAATTAAGATAAAAGATTGCAAATAAAAGCATCGATGTGTTAAAAAAAAGAAATAATATTAAGAAATGGTTCAATCATAACGTTTTTATCCTGTTTCCAAAAATATTTGATATTAAACTATATTTTATGTAGATTTTTAAGTATAATCAGTAGGGCGTTTTCTATTAAAGTTAGTGCCTTATTGAAAAAAATAAGGTGGGGGCGGGGGATAGATTCAGTTTATTACTTTATGTCAGTTTAGGTTACATTTGGTACTGAGTAGCCCCGCAGGGCTAGGACACTACAGGTGTAGGCACAAAGGGGTTAGGTAACCCCTCCTTTTTATTTACTTAAGGGGGGGGGGAAGTGCTCGACAAGCACTTTGTGAGAAAACACAAGTCAAGTTATGATCAATACCGACCTCAGAATGAAAAGTTTCCATTGTTTAGCCTGGGATTCAGGAAGTTGTAAGGCCCCCATCCAACTCAAATCAATTTCTTTTACTTCACCTTTCATAGTCATGTCTAAATATAAACATTTATGAAAAAACTTATTTTATTTTAATCTATTTCATTTTATTTTAAAACTTATTAGTATTATTTAAGTAAATCAAAAAAAATCTCAATTTTCTCACATTTGCTGCTTAGTTAGCCTAAATTTACGCAAGAAAAGTATAATAAGTAACAGCTGTACTGAAGATTGGGATTTCACCTATAACAATCAATGGAATAAGATTTGTAGTCAGAAATTGAGTAAGAGTTCATTATTTTTCATTAATGTTCAACAATAAATTTGCTCGTCAGAACTGCTTCTGGCCTCCATAGGCTTTAACCTGGCTTCAATATGATTCAATCTATCTGACCTTGCCTTTGACAAGCAACATAATGTTTTAGCCCTCAAATTTCTTTTACAAAAACTTTCTCTCCTATCAATCCAGCTGTTAAACTTCTTGATCAATGTTTCAAGAAATTGAAGTTACCGTCCCTGTCCTTCAACTTTCACAAGTATACCTCATAATACCATCACCTAAACAGTGTACCTCTCTCCACCCTGGTATAGCTAGACTTCTATTCTAGCTGGCTGACATGGTTCACCCAGCCTTTAAATCTTGATGGAAGTTAGTTTAGAATTCTGACCTTGTTTGCTAATCATCAATTTCACACACTTTTGACTCATTCTTCAAAGTTCTTTTCAACTTCCCGTTCTGGTACTTCTTTGTTATTGAACTTGTGGCTTACTTTTGCCATATGAAGGGAATACCTCAAGATTCAGAATAAAATTTCAAGTATTCTTACTTTTTACTTTCTTTGGTTTCCTATGAACCAGCTACTGTCATGAGAGACCTTTCCATGGGTGATAGCCTAGACTGCCATGCATCTAGCTACATGGTCTTTAAGACTCCCTTGCCTTAGTTACTTCAGCTAAGAGCTCCTGTCCTCTCATTCTCTATTACTCAGAAATTCAACATGGTTTCCGCCTACTCTGCTGATTGATATGCTAAAATTAGGCGGTCTATGATTCCAAATCTAACACCATTTGATAGACAAACTGCCCTTTATTCTTGCTTTGTCAATCCTATATTGTGGTCTTCCTGTTTAACATCTTCCTAGGTCCCTTTACTACTGGTAGCTTTTAGGAAGGGTAGTATTGATCTGCTTAGGACAGAAAACTTGCCTGTGTTTTATTTTCAAATTGGGTTTTAAAGTCACCATTGAAACCCACACTTAAATGAGATCCAGTTATGATCATGAGACCAGCATTCACATTTACTCTAGTCATGAGCTACTATCATTTTCTTCAAGCTACAAGCCAAGTGCTTTTCTGTCATTTAGCTGCTCTTACATTCAGGAGTCATATCAACACAATGTTTGAATACACTAACTTACAAATTATCCATCCAGCTTAGAATCCAATATGTATCTATAATCATTCTGTAGGTTCACCTATGAAAACCTTGTTATGACTATTACTTAATCTAAATAACACAGTTTGAACCACTTAAAACTCTCTTGCTTCAAAGAACAAGAGTATCTACCATGGTTCTCATTATGACATTTAATCAGTGTTAAAAGACAGTGTGTACAAAGGGCAGAGACTCAATTAAGACCAGCTATATTAACCTTCTGCAAGCTCTTTTAAACCAGGGACTGGTTGTATATTCAATTGTAGCCTTGTATATGTGGTATTATAGGACTTTGAACATGGCAACTTTGGTTATGGACATGTTATACCCCAAGCAGATATTGTTTTGATGTTGTTTGTATTAACTTAATTAGTGGAACCTCAGAGAGAGGTCTTTTCACAGCCAGAAACTATGTTTTAACAATATAATATGTCATGAGGCATGCAACAGGAACATGAAATATTTTTTTAAAGATAATAACATAAGCTGTTTAGTCATCAATTCAAATATTAACTTCAAATAACTCTGATTTTACTTCAAGACTACAAATCTTAGATAATTTAATTGATTCTTAAAGATTTTGTTATTGATGATAACACAGTCCTTAGGTTCAGCTGTATTTACTATACTTTTTTTGCGTAAATTTAGGCTAACTAAGCTGCAAATGTGAGAAAATTGAGATTTTTTTGGGAAAAACTATGAAAATTTGGTTATAAAAGTAATTTTCAAAAAAATCCACAAAAATGATCAGCTGTGATTTAACAAAAGTCATGTACTGAACCGTCATTGTCTCCCAGTCATGGCTACATAGGTCTTGTGAGACGTATGTCAAAAAAACCTGTTTCCTATCCAGGACACCGGTGCAAGGTTTTGTTTTTGATTAAATGTTAAGCTTTCATTTAATTTCTATTGGCATTTTTATAATTATTTCAAAGTAACACGATGTTTTAAACTTCCAGCTACTTTAGTACAACTATAATACAAAGTAGAACGATGTCTGTCTGTCTGTCTGTTTGTTTGTAACGAAGGATCTCTCTAACCGCTGAACCGATCGGGTTCTCCTTAACAGGGTAGCTTCTAATAGGTCCCGGGAAGGTTTATAACCATTTTATTGGGGGATGGGACACCCCCAACCCCCCCCAAAAAAAATTCTTTTTAAAACCTTAATTAAAATAGTGGGGTCGACTTACCCCCACCCCTCAATAAAAATCTCCCCCTCAAATTTAAAAAAAAAACTTTTCTTTTAAATCTAAAATACGAAAAATTAGGTTGATCAAACCTCGTGGGTCAAAGCCCCCAGAGGCTAGGGGCGAAGCTGCTAGTATTATATATAGGGTATGTCTTTTCAGTGAAGGACGGGGATATTGGAATGTTTAATACACTACTACACCCAAGTTTTATTATAACTTTTTCTTATTCGTTGGCTTAACAAACTTGGGGACTTTATTGAATTTTGATTGGTTGGTTCATTTCCAATTAAGTTTCCAAACGTTCTTATAAAAGGAGTAACTTTGTATATCATTATTGGGAATGAACATCAAGTTATAAGACATTGTCTTATCCCTTTAGATACCTGTTGTCTTCTGCAACATTTATGAATAACATTTAAAAAAGCTCACCTAAAACTTTGGTTAGCATTTTCTCCAGCAAGGTATGGGCACGCTTCTTACGTTGCTGATGACTGCTACTCTGTTAAGTAAAAAAAGTTTATATTGACCCAGGAATAAGGTATAGCCAAAAAGCGACAAATATCTAAATAATATTTGAGGAAGATAAAAAGGTCGTTTTTACTAGGAATCGCAACCTCCCCCCCCCAAAAAAAAAAAATTACCAAATACTTTTTCGAATTAATTCAAGCTTATAATGACCATACTTTAAGAGAGAGGAGTGAATGATTTGTAAAAATTTTGTTTCTGCTTAAAGGTCTTATAAATTTTTCTTCAAATGGAATATCACTGAACCAATAAATCTCAAGTATTGCATATCTAAAAAAGACTGACAAACAGACTGACCCTAGTTATAGAGCATATCCCCAGCAAAAAAAACTGCATTACCTTGCTAAAAGCAATCATAACCAGAAGTTCAGTAAGTTTATGTACAGCAACAATATCACCGCCTTCACCAACTTCAGTAATATCAGTGTTGCCATTTGCAGATTGTTTTCTTGGCTCACAAGGCTTTTTACTTTGCTTTAAAATTCGTTTTACAAACTCAACCAGGAATCTTCGAACTTTTGTATCCTGTAAATAAGAAAAAGTTTAGAAAAATTATCCTGTATATTTGTGTACAATAGAAATGGATGCAAAATATGCTTTGATATTATGTCGGGGTAAAAATTGTTGTCAATTTGGGGTGCTATTTACCCCTGTCACTTATTGGTCAGGAGGGGATGGGGTAATAAAGGGGGTTGAGGGGGAACGTTATTTTAGCCCACTACAAGTTTCACTTTATTCGAGTACATGATAATCTGGTGTAAGATCCAAGTAATAACAAATTCATTACAATCGAAGAACTAAAACTGTAGGGCTTATTTATCAATAATATGCATCTTTAAACTACGTACATTGTGAAAGTTAAAAAATGTACAGATACTTCTCATCAGGAAGGGAGGCTTTTTCTTTGCTTCTTACAATATAAGTCCCTAAAGTTTTATAATAACGTTTCCTTTTTCGTTGACTTAACAACTTTGGAGACTTTCATTGTATTTTGATTCGTTAGTTCATGAATTTAAGTGGTCTAGCATTTTAGCCCCTATTTGTAATCTACAGAAGGGGTAATTTTGTGTATCATAATTGGGGATATAAAAAAATTATCGGTCATTGTCTTAACCCTATTCACTACCACTCCGCCTCGTATTAATAAAGGAATAAATTTTGAAGAGTTTTAATTCTAAAATAGAGCTTAAGAGACCTGTTCTTTCCAGGTAAGATCAAGTTGAACTCCAAGTGGAAGAATATCAGCCTGATGCAGAGCCACAGCTACCTCTGGACTCTCCAGGGAAATATCAAACTCTGGGCCAGACATGAACAGCTGTTCAGGGTCGTTGTTCTCAAGATACCCCTATAGAACCAACACTTAAACCATAGAGAAAAAAATAAAAGAGAGGAATCAAAGCAACTAGAAGACGAAAATAGGCAGTGAGCCTAGAGGCCTACTCAGCGCTGTTGCCGCGCTAAAATTTATTGCTATTCCACTACTTTTCAAATGGGAGGATTAAAAATTATTAAAAAAAATATTTTTTTACTTTTTACTATTTCCATATTTAGGGCAAGAATATTAGATTAGATATTTTCGTTTTAATGTTTTAATTAAAATTTACATAGAATTTTATTTTTATTTAAAAAAATTTGTTCATGAAAGATGAATCCTTCTATTTCTAAAAAGGGGGAAATTTTTTTCATAATGAATATTCAGCTGATTCTGATTGCTAAATATCGCTTTTCTTTTTATTCACATTATTATTTATGATTTACTTACAAAAAGCCCTGGGCGGCTTTTGATTTTCGTCTGCTTCTAAATTTAGGGATGGGGAAGTAGTATTTTACCATGAAAAAGGGGTGAGTATTCATCCTCTTATCCTTTTTCCTTATGACTTAAACTTAGAGTTGGCATTAAAAAAACCACTTGGTTTAAACCAAGTGGTTGAAACCAAAAAAAACAAGCTTTAAAAAAAAAACCAAGGTTGGGATGGTTTTTAAAAAAAATATTTACACAAAGGCCTATTTTCCAGTTATATCTTTTTATAATGTAAATAATACAGTAAATAAGTGTCAAAAACCTAAATTACTGTATCAGCCAGGGTTGTCAAATCAGGCGGGTGCTTTTGGGCGGGCGGTTTTGGGCTGCCATTTATCGGGTCCTTTTGGGCACCCCCCGTATTGGGAGATGAGAAAAAGGGGAGGGGTGAAAAAAGAGGGGGGAGCATGCCTATAATTTGGACATTATTAAAAAAAAACAAAAAAAAACGTTTTAAACCAAAAAAAAACAAACTGGTTTGTTCTTTTTTTAAAAAACCTGTTTTTTTACCATCTCTGCTTAAACTTTGTTTTTTCCTTATTCTCAAAAAATTCTCTAGTAACCAACTTATACTTGTAAAAACGTAAAATATCGTTATACCTTTTTAAGATTGGATTAAGGAATCTCCTTAAGTTTGACGCCCCGCACAATTGGTTTTATTTTTTTATACACATGGACTATGCTATTTTTTTTTAACTTGAGGAGGGACCGGGAGTAGGTTTATGGGTGATCCACCAGAAAAAAAAATTGATTATCCCATCGTATTATAGACAGCTCCGCGGATATTAACATAAAAATATATATGATTAAAACCAGATTTCAAAGCCCCAAGGGCCCAAAGGCCCAGGCTAAGAAAAATGGTATTAAATATTGTCTAAAATACGATGCTATAAATGATTTTTAAGTATGGAAGAAAACCGGTTCAAATTTATAGTATATTAATCGGTTGCTGAGCCATACTTGGAAAAAAATTAATAATATGTTCTTTACTTAAAGTCAAAATTTGTTTACAGATTTAAGAACTGGTCCCTTGCTGGTGAGCAGGTTCATGATTTGTCCCAGCCTATGGAGTCCAGCAACGTTACGCTGACCGACAGCTATGGACAGGCTCTGCAACAACAGAGACTCCAATACATCTGTCAGTTCAAAGTTGGAAAATTCTTTGGAAAGCTTTATCTTCAGATTCACCCAGTTTATCAAAGATTCTAAGTCTTGGTTCTAGAAAAAAATATATTTACATTTTTTAAAGTAGGTACTTTTTCAGTCTAAAATTATTCGAATTTTATTAATGTTTTACTTCTCGCTTTAGGTTAAAAAAGATTGCATAGAAGAGATTTTAAAAAATAACTAAATTACTTGTAATTTTCATGCCGCTTGTATGTATTATAACTTTTATAGCAGTAGGTTTTGTCTTTCTTTCAGTAAGGCTTTCGTGTCTATTTTACGTTGAAAAAGAAATAGGATACATAGAAAATCACATAACACAAAAAATGGAGAAACGGTGTGTCTTTGGAACATGGTTAAATGCGCCCTCTAGCAACTAGAGCTCTATTTTCAAAAAGAAAGGAAGGGGGTGACTAGCCTAAAACTATCCAAAGGCTTTTAAATATAAAATAGCCTTAAACCATCCTCAAGCCTTTGTAAAGCTTTCCTAGTTAGAAGAACTCCATCAGTTCAATAGTTGATGAAAACCTAAGCTTCAGACAAAAACCCCTTCCAATTTATAAAATAGAATGAAGGAACGTATAACAGGTTATACAGGCCTTCAAGCCAATGACTGTAAAGTAGCTTTGCTGCTGAATAAATGAAAACTTGTACCTTCCAATTGATAAGTTCAGGTATTAGTGCAGAGAAATTTAGGCTATGACTGACAATTAAAACTCATTTGAAACTTGCTTATCTATAAGATTTAAGATTGGAAGGATTCCTAAAAATTTTCTCTTTAGTGAAGATACGTCTAGAAATATAATATACTCAATTTTTACCTATAACATTCTAATCGGAACATATTCTTATGGGAGTGTGAATAACATTTAATATAAAATATCTTTTTGGTGTAATTTCATAATCGGTACATTATTACTGGGATCTTACACCAGATTTTAATGTACTCTTATAAAGTAATACTCGCAGCTGGCTAAAATACGAAACCCCCATTCCATAGACGTCCAAGGGGGTGGGGGGGGGGAAGGGGTGATTACACCCCCCCCCCCAAATGAATTAGGATTTTCAATTTTTACCCCCCCCCCTAAAAAAAAATGCCTATATGATATAAAGATTACCCCCCTAAAATGGCACCCCCAAAACTTTACCCCCCCCCCTAAATAAAAAAGCTTGGACGCTCCTGCTCTATTCCCCTCCTACTGAATGAATAAATTGACCAATTAATGACGTCCACAGTGGCAAGCTAAATTGAAGGCAAATTTTCCCCCGTGAATATATTCAAGTATATCCTATATGCATTTTCAGAACATAAACAAGGACTTGTTCAGAAACACTAAGATTAAAAGCTCTGCCCAAAAGATCCTTTTGTTCTTACTCAAAAAGGGTGTATTTAATTGTAAATTAATATGGTACGTTAGGACTTATATCCAAGGTTTCATATTCGTTGGTTAAACCCTTGATTGTAGGTTTCAAAACTTAACTTTAATCTACAAAAGAGGCAATTTAGTTCTTCATAGGGGATGTACATCAATTTATCGTCCATTGTCTTATCCCTTAAGATATCTCTTGTCTTAACTAGTATGCCGTTGTTTCCTATGTCTGCTAGTTTTCAATAGTTTTAAAAATATTAGATGCTGAAATACCCAAGGCCACAATCGACTATATTAAAGTTAATAGACAAGTTTGATCAATGTTTCTTGTTATGTTTACTTACAATGGATATAAAATATACGTGGATATTATGACAGGGGAAAAATTGTCGTCTATTTAGCTTGCTAACATGGACCTCATCTTTTGGCCAGTTCCTCTATCCAATAGGAGGGGAGGGGATTAAGTAAAGGAGGTGAGTGAACTTACTCAATAATCCCCTTCTTACACAACCAGGGGAAGTTGCGTGATGTATTCAACTGAGAAATTCGAGTAATATCCATTCGCTTGCGCAATATTCGACATGAATTAATTTCAAATGATTCCTAATAATTTTGATATTATCATGATGTAAAGTCTGCAGAGAAATTTCTCCATAATTAACACAAGGAAACTCATCTAGAAGCTGCTCATAACTAACCAAATCCATTTTTATCTAAACATTCGAAAAAAAATCTGAAATCATTATATAAACAATAAAAAAAACATGATTTCATTAAAGTTCTATTTTTTTCAACAAAGAATAAAAAAAAATATCACAGATTTCATAGGATTATTATTAATGCAAAATTAAATAAGTTTAAATATCAATCACATCAACTTGCTTTGAAGAATTGTTTCTTGAACAAATGCAGCTGATCCATGAGAACAGCCTGCCTGATAGCCTGGAAGAATGTGTAGTAGTGATGGAGGTTGTGTAAGCTGAGCAACACCTTGCCCAACATCTCCCTGACCTTGACCAGATGGAGCAGGTAAGCAATGGTGAAGTTCCGGCAGGTGTAGCACGAACAACCTTCCACCAGCGGCCTCTGGGCAAGACGTAGCTCATCATTGTCAAAATTTTCTTCATATTTGGCGCGCGCTTCATTGATATTTATTTCTATTACATCATCAATGTTGGAATCTTTGATAAACTTGTTGTTAAAAACCAGGTATGCCTCACGCTCCGTGACTAGGCTAGGATATGAAGTATCAAAAATATCAACTCCGGCGGCTACAAGCTCAATAACAAGATCAGGGGGCGCGGGACCAAAGTAGAAGCGGGGCTTATCGCCGGGAAGGTGGAATATTGTTTCTAGAAAAGATTCTTTGATCTCTTCCCATTGAATATTGGCGGCGGAAGGACCGTTACAGTGGAAACCATCCAACAGAAATCCATCCACATTACGCTTGCTAGAATAAAAAAAATATCGGTTAATTTTGTTTGTAAACATAAAAAAGGTCAAAAAATAAAAATGTACAATGGACTTGTACTTGAACTTGACAATATATACATGGTTGGAGACCTCCCAATCTTAAACCAAAAGCGAAAAGCTTATTTTGAACTTTTGAATATGGGGAAGAAGTTTTGACACATTTGCGTAAACCTGGCACCTAGGCTTTATCTTTGGACTGAGAGGATAGGTTATTAATGATAAAATCATTCTTATATGATGAATTTCACGAAGTTTTAAGATTTTTTGGATAGGCCTCCAGGTGGTCTCTGTACAGGTAAAAATGATTTTTTTTTTTTTTAAAGTTACAAATCAACTTATAAAACAAACTATGCGTCTTTTTTCTTCAAATATGTGAATAATATTTAAAAAGATGCATATTTTGTTTTATAAGTTGACCTGTAACTTTTTTTTTCATCATATAAGAATGATTTTATCATTAATAACCTATCCTCTCAGTCCAAAGATAAAGCCTAGGTGCCAGGTTTACGCAAATGTGTCAAAACTCCCCCCCCCCTTATTTAAAAATGGATTCTTTTTTACCTTGTTTCAATTGCAGAAACCTTTCTAATTTGTGAGTCCCTACCACCCTCGATGGCCCCAATAACTGCCATATCAGGTAATTCTGTCTTTACCTCCAGAAATTCATCAAGGAACTCGACTGTTTTCTTAGCAGCCTAAAATATTTGTTAAGTTGTTTTTATCTTACTTCAAATATCATGCTCATATGTAGCACTAGAGACCTTGAACTATGAGATTTATTTCCGTAAAACCAGAATTCAGCCAATTCAGTAGGTTAAGCTAAGTTCAGAAAGGGGACAATCTTCATTCCACTGATTACAATTAACACACATTAATTTCTTGATTGGTCTGAAAAGTTGCGAAAACCACCCTCTTTCAAATTTAAATTTTCCATTTGATCCAGAAAAACTTTTTTAAAACCAAACCCACTTAGTATTACCTTATTGATCCTTTTCGTAGCAGATTCTGGTGGGGTGTCACCATCACAGAGTGCCACAACTAGATCAGGTTTGGCCACCAACACAAACTTAGTATTACCTTATTGATTCTCTTTGTTGCAGATTCTGGTGGGGTGTCACCATCACAGAGTGCCACAACTAGATCAGGTTTGGCCATCAACACAAACTTAGTATTACCTTATTGATTCTTTTGTTGCAGATTCTGGTGGGGTGTCACCATCACAGAGTGCCACAACAAGATCAGGTTTTGCAGCCAATACTAACTTAGTTTTACCTTATTGATTCTCTTTGCTGCAGATTCTGGTGGGGTGTCACCATCACAGAGTGCCACAACTAGATCAGGTTTGGCCACCAACACAAACTTAGTATTACCTTATTGATTCTCTTTGTTGCAGATTCTGGTGGGGTGTCACCATCACAGAGTGCCACAACTAGATCAGGTTTGGCCATCAACACAAACTTAGTATTACCTTATTGATTCTTTTTGTTGCAGATTCTGGTGGGGTGTCACCATCACAGAGTGCCACAACAAGATCAGGTTTGGCAGCCAACACAAACTTAGTTTTACCTTATTGATTCTTTTAGTGGCAGATTCTGGTGGGGTGTCACCATCACAGAGTGCCACAACAAGATCAGGTTTGGCAGCCAACACAAACTTAGTATTACCTTATTGATCCTTTTCGTAGCAGATTCTGGTGGGGTGTCACCATCACAGAGTGCCACAACTAGATCAGGTTTGGCCACCAACACAAACTTAGTATTACCTTATTGATTCTCTTTGTTGCAGATTCTGGTGGGGTGTCACCATCACAGAGTGCCACAACTAGATCAGGTTTGGCCATCAACACAAACTTAGTATTACCTTATTGATTCTTTTTGTTGCAGATTCTGGTAGGGTGTCACCATCACAGAGTGCCACAACAAGATCAGGTTTGGCAGCCAATACTAACTTAGTTTTACCTTATTGATTCTCTTTGTTGCAGATTCTGGTGGGGTGTCACCATCACAGAGTGCCACAACAAGATCAGGTTTGGCAGCCAATACAAACTCCTTGTACTGCTCTACATCTACTATATTCCTAAACAATAAAAACAAGGATGTGACATATTCTATGAAAGCGTAGCTCAATAACATGTCAGACAAATGAATATTAACAAATACAGTGTCAACGCTTTTCAGATATAATACCATCTAGATTCAAGTTTGAATATAAATTCAGTGCAGTGTAAATCTGTTGCATTCTATTTAAAATATAATAAGTTCTCAAGTTTAAGATTTTTTATTTTGGAGATGCTTCGCTTTTAACATTATGTCTAATCCTCCGATGAATCAATATTGAAAAAGAGAAATATTTGAAAAGTACTATATACGAACCTTGATGAAACTATTTGTCAATGGTTACAGGGAGGAAGGGAACATTAAGCTGTTTATTACACTAGTCCCCATTTAGTTGAGTGTCCATACGTTTAAACCACTATTTATAATCTACAGAAGGAGTAATTTTGTGTATGATCAATGGGTATGTACATCCAATTTATCGGTCATTGCCTTATCCCTTAGATCCCTGCAATGGTTACCTATTCTTTCCTCCCCAGACAGAGATGGCCTTGTTCTGATTATACCCTGTAGGAGTCTCTACACCTGGATCCTGTACGCTTACCACGCTCACACGGTCTGCCTCTCCAACAAAGGCACCAAGTCCTTTGTAAAAGATGGGTTAAGTTTCATGTCGGGTTAAGGTTAAATGGAAATTTATGAAAAAGTATTATTTATTTGTATAACTAAACAAAACTTATTTAATCCCCACCATAGATTATTTAAACAATTTACCTTTCTTAAATGACTTCATTACTTCTGTTTGCTTTGAATGGTGCTAAAAAAAATTATGTCTTAAAAATTATTAAACATATTAGATATTTTGTTGACATATTTGAATAAATCATTCATTAACAAAGCACTTAATGGTTCAAATATGCTGGGGCTGTGATTCAGCCAATTACCTCCATTTCATATTGCCGAAAATAAATCATTTTGTTGGCGTAGAATTGGCGTAAAACAGAACTGTTTGTCTGAATCCCATTCCCTAGTCCTTGCAGATGTAAAATGTTGTTTACCTGAAAAGGTAGCAGTATGCTACTGTTGGCTATATCCAAGAACTGTAAGGTTTCATTTGTTAAATGTGGAACTGCTCCCCCACGACTGCCTAACAACGGCCCCGGAGTTTCTATAAGCGGCCGGCTGCTTCGCACCTCAAGCACACCAGCTCTAGCAGCACTGGACAGGCCGCTACTGCTGGCAACTGCTTTTAAGGCAACATTCTCTATGATAAACTTCATTATTTTTCTTTATCTCACCAGGAAATTACTGTATTCTGTGCTTCTTGTTTGATATTCAGCATAGAGCAAATTGTTTTAAATTTGCTTCGGATATTTTCTAGAATTTCACTGATGTCAACTGTTTGTTGATTTATCTCTGGAACGCTTTCAATTAATTTTAATAGTTTTTCTAATTGTGATAAAACTCTTTTGTTCTTTGTTTCTAACTCAGGGATTGAACTCAAATGTGACTGCCACCCTTCTCCAAATCCTAAATAATTTAAGTCTTCAAATAAAATCGTTTAATTGTAAAAAAAATATCATTTAAAACTTCTGTATGGCTAATGTTATGTTAGGCATTTTATAATACAATCGATTGTAAAATACTTCTACTAATGCACAAGTACAAACCCACGCCAAAAATAAAATCATGGCCCGATAGTACATTGAACTTTATTCCCTTCCTCCCTGAGTAAATTCTCACTTAAAGGGTGCTAAAAAAAAACCGATCGCTTCACTCTTTTCAATATAAACCCTACAGTTTTGGTCAAAAACTAACAAAAAAATGACCCAATTCATGTCCAAGCAATGACAATGAGAAAACACTATTGGATTTTGATTTCTACTCACCTCTTCTGAGCAGTACAGCTCGATTCCTAGCCCTTGTGGAGAATTTTTCCTTACATGGAGAGTGCATATTTTATTACATATTTATGTAGTGCTCAGGAGAGGTAAGTAGAAATCAAAATCAATAATGTTTTCTAATTGTCATTGCTTGGACATGATTTGGGTCATTTTTTGTTAGTTTTTGACCATTTTTCAGTCAAATATTGAGTAGGTATGTTTAAACCTCAATGACCAACTATAATTGAAAATGGTAAAAGTGGATTTTCATGCTCATTGATTTTATCTCAATAACCAAACATCAAAATCAGTGTTTCGGAGCCGGAGCAGCAACATTTTTGGTGGAGCCAGAGCCGTATTTTTCGTTAAAAACGGCTCCGGCTCCGGATTAGCTAAAAATGATATTTTAAAGTAATATCATAATTTGGCAACGGTCTATTTCCATATAATAAACTGAAAAACTATTGTTACTTAACAAATAGACACACATCCTTCTACTTTTATATAGCTTTAATCAAATAAAAGCAAAATATTTTATATTATTTATTTTATTTTATCAAATTCAATAATGAAAAAAAAATTTATATATTAATTTTAAGGTAGGAGCCGGAGCCGTATTTCCAGATACGGCTCCGCGGAGCCGGAGCCGCATCAAAATTAAACGGCTTCAACACCCTGATCAGAATTTATCTAGTTTGAACAGCACTTATCCGAAAGACAAATAGTCAGATGCGACAGACAAACAAATAAAAATTTAGAGTAACTAAGCTATATAAATCTAATTCTTACCAGCATAAAATCCAATCTCCTGGCCAATTTGTGAACCCTTGTCAAGTCCCAGAAGAAAGCCTTCCTTTTCTCCGTCAACAGCTCCCTGAAGAGTTTTAGTTTATTAGTTTTACATAAGCAAATCAAGGTGGATCATGGCATAATCATCATCAATGGGGCAGGGATCTAAAGGAATTAGACAAAGGCCAATAAAATGTGTCACAACCCCAATTATGATACACAAAATAACCACTTTTATAGATTACAATTAATTGTTGAAACGTTTGGACACTAAACTTAATGAACTAACCAATCAAATATCAATAAAAGTTGTTAAGCTAACAAATAAACAGCCCAATTTCTCAACCCTTTCTGGAAATGGGTGCTTTCTCACAAGGGGCCATTCGAGCACTGATGACAACCCATCCAAGATTTTAATGTGATTTAAGCTAAACTGTTACTAGTTTTTAAAAAAAAATAATACAATGAAGTTAAACAACTATTTCATACATATATTTGTTGCTTAATCCTACGCAAATAGGTCTGACCCATTAGGTCATCTCCAACGTTTACCTGACTGTTTATTACCTGTAAATATCCTTCCTGGAAACCACTCTGGACCAAATTATCTTCAACAAGAACGATGGAATCAAAGGCAGCGTCTATGTCATCAGCTATATCAAAAGACATTGCATTTTTATTTCTCTGAAATATCATTAAAAATCATGCAACAAACAGGATTTTATTTTTTTATTTTTTAAAAAAGGTTTGCATTTTTTTTATAATTCTCCTATAGATAGTATTGACATCATACAGTTTTTCATATCACATAATTTTTATACTAGCTCACTGTTTAACTATAGAAGCAAACCGATTTCACTAACTAATTAAATAATAACATAAAAATTAGAGAGTTCTCAACAGCTTAGCCTCTCTGGCTGCTTTTAGTTCTTCTTTCTGTTCTTTTACAATTTCCCGCTGATTATCTAGAAATTCTTTGTACTCTTCTGGATCTATGCTATCCACAACTCTTATGCCCATGGTGTAGGCTGCATCTATTAAGAATTCACAAATATCCTGAAAATAAACATAAGATTAAAAAGAAATATTTTAAAGTCAAAGTGTTCTTCAAGCTATTTTTAATAAAATAACACTATTCGAAAACATATTATTTTTTGATTTAAGCATCATTTTCAATTTGTCTCTGGTTGAAATAAATAGAGCACTATCTGCTTGGTCTTTTTGTTCCTGAGAAAAAGGCAGGGGTGTATATTCTGCACAAGATTATTTTTTTTCCTCTGCTGCAAATTTTTTTATTTTCTTTCCCTCCTAGTTTTTTCCATCAAGGAAGGGGATAAAATGGAAAAATATTTTCAAAACTCTTTTATTCATATTATCCCCCCTCACAGAGCACATAAATATTGATTACAATATCAAACAGTCTGATAGAAGAACCAAATCATTTTTCGAAATGTCTATCATAAAAATTTTAAAACGAAAAACCAAATATTACTTTTAAAATTACCTTTAAATCGACCATCTGCCAGTATTGGTCTTGACTCTTAATTTTAGCAATTTCATAGATATGTTTTCTTGTAAGCAGGCCAACTACTTCCTTAGTAATGGATATGTTATTACTTGGATGTTACACCAGATTTTCATGTTCTCTAATAAAGTGTATCTCACAGCGGGCTAAAATAACGATACCCCCTTTACCCCATTCCCTCCTACTGGATGAACGAACTGACTAATAAATTAGTTCATGTTACCAACCTAAATTGACGACAATTTTCTCCTGTCATAATATCCAGGTATATTCTATATCCATTGCCTTAGTACTCTCCATAGCTCCTCTCTCCACCCCAGCTGCCTGCTTCAGGAAATATGTGTGGTACGGATGGTTAATAGTTAAATTGTACGATCTATTATATACAAGTATAATCATTTTTAGCATAACTAGTATAGAATAGAAAGGAAGGGGACAATGGGCTGTTTATTAATCATTATAATTATAATCATTTTTAAAAGCGAAGCTTTTCTGTGATTAGGGTCATTCCGTCCCAGGGGTGTATATTCTGCACAAGATTTATTTTTTTCCCCGGCTACAATTTTTTTTTATTTTTTCTCCCCCTAGTTTTCCTAACACATTTTTTTATTTTTTTTAACCAAGGAGGGGAGGGGGAATGGAAAAAAATGTTTTCAGTTTTCTTAATTTTTACATTTTTTCCCCCTCCAACCACTTTTTTTTTATTCCCCCCCCCCCCTTGAGTAGGGGATCCCATGTAGAATATACACCCTTGTTCCGTCCGTAAAAGTTAGATCTTTTAGTTAATTTATACATGTTAGAATTTTTTTATTGATATCAAACTCTGCATGATTACTGTAACAGATAGGTAGGTACGATTTAAGAAGCGAAGTAACTCTATAATCGTTAACAGAAAGTCCGTACGTACGTTAATTCAAAACAGGTTGATTTTTAACATTTTAATGTGTTAAAATCATCCTATTCATCTGATATTTGAAATACTGATTCATATGTCAATAAAATGATTGTATTTGTATTCCTGTCTGGATTAATGGTGACATGACAGGGCAGAGGAACACCCGGCCGAAACACAGAAGTTTTCAGGTTAAAATCTTTAGTAAAATTGGCAATGTTAACACCCAGCTGGCCGAGCTGTGTGCCCAGCGGTGGACCTGGCATGGCCATCTGGGCAGGTATATGCGTGAATAACCCATTCTTGAAATGATTTATTTTTGACACTGCCTTTTTTGACATTATGTCTGAAAAAAAATATTTAAAAAATATCAAAAAAATATTTGATTTACGACCTTATTCCTTCGTACATTGTTGTTTATAGAGATCAAGATGTTAATGAAACAACAAACGATTTAAATTAATTTTAAATTGGTAAGTTTAATTTTTAAAAATGCTGCTACATGATCATCAAAGGCTGTTTATTAGTACTGAGGAGCAGGTTGTTGTGTTGGGAGGAGTCCAAACCTCTTCTTGATGGTGATCCTTTCCCTGGAGTACTTGTCCTCAGGTGAGAACCTGGCTGGGTGGGCGCTCAGGGTTGGCTGGCCGGTAGGGTCAACCTATAATTTTAAATCATGTAAAATTCATAAAAAAATTCCCATATAACTATCTGATTTGACTTAAGGGGGGGGGGGGGGTTGATGCATTGATGCAACCATCTCGTAATCAATGTATAAATGCACTTAGAAATCGAATTTTGATCTGTAATTTTTCATGAGTAATCCTTGGTAGATCTATTTTCTCTAAATTGAACAAAAGGTTGAAAAATAACGGCTAACGGCTCAGCAAAATTTCAGATCAAAATTCGAATTCTAAGTGCCATTTATACATTGATTACGAGATAGTTGCATTAAAAAACCCCCCTTATTTAAAAGAAATTCATCCTCTATTCATATATGTCTGCGCTAAAAATGTAACATTACTAATCTAATAGAGTAAATAAATCAACTTATTGTTTTCATGAAATATCATATTAGCAATAAAAAATATCTTTAAGGAATTTCTTATTAGAAGATGTAATAAAGTGAATCATTTGTAATAGTTGGTCTATGTTATGAATAGAAGAGGCCTTGAAAATATATTAAAGATGTCTTAAAAGTCTATCCTATAACATTTCGAACGTTCGGATATTGAGAGTTAAAGTGAAGATTCGCTACTAAGAAGTATGTACACTTGTACAGTCAAAAGATAAATAAGATGTACCTTAGCCAGGGTGTACTTCCTGTTTCCCTCCTCATCAAAATAGTACATCATATACATCTTGGATCTGAAAAAAAAGTAAAAAAAATAATTTTTGTCATATGTTCTGCTTTTCAACAAACATTTAAATGCAGCCTTGGTCTAGAGACAAAGATATGTCACCTGAAGAAATGATGATCACAAATTTTCATTACCATATTGCAACTTTTAGGTACTAGTAATTAAATAATTTTAAAATACTCTTCTTTTCTTCAGTTACTATATTCTTGTTTCTGCTCTTTATGGTATATAAAGCAGAGATTTAAAGGGATAAGACAATGGCCGATAAATTTATATACAACCCCAATAATAAAACACAAATATCCCATTTGTCGATTACAATTTGTGGTTATAACGTATGGACGCTTATATTAATGAACAAACCAATCAAATTTCAACTAAAGCCCCCAAAATTGTTGAACATTAAGAAGCCGTCATTATAAAGTTTTGGGGACTAGTTTGATAAACAATACAAAGTCCCCTCCCTCCCTGTATAGGAAGACTTTCCTTTCATAGGCCACGTGTCCGACATTTCAGCATTAAAATTATCATTTACTAATCTTCAAAGTTTTAAGTCCCATATCCAGATCAATTAAATCTTCCTTCATCTTGACAGCCTTTCTCACGTGATCATTGACAAGCTTGAACCCATCCACCAGACCCTTCTTCAGCTTGTCCCCACTGCCCAGGGCAGGGTTGGAGCTGGCGAACACGACCTCGTTCACCTCCTGGTCAAGCTTGCAGGAGGATATGGAAGGCCAGATGGAGGACAGGTCGGTTATTAGGTTACTTCGTAGGACAGTGTCTCTGTGAAAAAATTATGTATGTTTTTTTTTATAGAAATCTTTTTATTGTTTATTCTAATCTAAAAGGAGCTAGGGAATACTATTTCCAGAAAGGCTTTAAAACTACTTTATTACTATCCGCAGGATTAGAAATGGTTCTCAGTCATACCGAAGAATCGTGTAAAGCATCGTATTACAGACAATTTTCCACGAATACAAAAATTAAAATCATAATTCAGGTTTTTCCTTATAACTTTAATTTTAATAACCGCGAAAATATGTCTATAATACGATGCGATAAATAACTTTTACTCATGTATGATGTTTTCTTTGCAAAAGTAAAAATATTTTGTGTTAGTTTAAATATAAAAGTTCATATTAGCTAATAAAAAACATATATTCCTGCAAACAAGATTCAAGACAAAAAGACCATTAGGTTCCAGGCACTGGTTGATTCTCTGTAAATTTTCTATGCTGACAAACTCTTGCGGGGGACAGGACATACCACTTGTTACATCTTTGCTGTCAACATCCAGCATGATGATGCCAAACTTTTCCTGGGCCGGCGGCGGCGTTTTAAAGAACTCCAATCCATCTTTAATGTCGACGACCATTCGACTGTCCGTCCGGAAGTCAAACTGCTGGCTGGCAATGTCAAGGATGGCGGGATCGAGCTCCACAACGTTTATGTTGCACAGCGGGAACGCTTTGTGGATGAAAGCTGGCAACGCGCCACCGCCAAGGCCCACAACACAAACTCGTATTGGCTTGCTCAAATAAAGCCCAATTCCACCAATCATCAGCGTGTGATAGGTTGATATTAACTGATTTAGATCCACTACTTTTTTAGTCTTTTTATTTTTGTCTTTTCGTGACACAAGTACTGCTTCTGTTTGGGTTAAATTAGGACGGTCAAGAAATATGAGGCGGCGGTAACACGTACTGCCGACTTGGACGTCTTCAACGACATAATCGCCGGAAATCTGCGAATGGCCGCGACATCGCTCTTTCCGCGAACCAACCTCGTTATCGTTGCCCGTTGACAGGAATGGTACCTTGTAGCCTGCCGGAAGGTCGGTCGGGCTAAATTCTAATACATGACTGGATAATTCTGTCTGTATTTGATCCAGCGTGCTAAATGTAGCGTCGCGGCCCAGGTGGACTACAATAAGCCGCCGGCAGCTGGCAGAATCACACAGCTGTTGGCGACCCTCGGCAGTGGCAAACATCCATTCAACGTCACGTCCTTGCGGAACAATAAAAGCAGCAAACGGAAGATTACAGGCGGCTGCTTTACTTTCTGTTAAAAATAAGGAATACTTGACTGTGGTTGAATTTTCTGTGCGTAACTGAAGACAAACTTCCTCCATGGACCTATCCCCGCCGGCAGCAAGACCCGCGCGCAGCGCAGCAAACTGCTGACAGCCGCGGACACTTTCCACCAAACTTTCGCCTTTATCCAGACGAGTCAACTTGCTGTCACTGGACAGCGCAAGTTCTATCACAGATTTCATATTTTCCATTTTCTTAAACTTTGTACAAATAATAACAAACACCGGGAATGTGCGGTCCTTCGGATCCTTGCTGAGGTCGGCCTCGGAGCAGCGGAGCACGCGGATGGGCCAGCCCGCCGACACAAACCACTGTGTCACGTATTTGATGATGTGGGGCTGGAGTAAGGATACGCAGATGTATCTGCCTCCCAGTTTCAACACACGAGCTATTTCACTAAAAAATATCTTTATAAACAACAAAGAATACAAAAATAAAGGGTAATTTCTTGTCAAGTGATAATATTATACCCGAAGTGATTCAGGAATATCCTTAAATAAAAAAGCTTTTTGGTCTGAAGCTTAAGACTTCAATTACTTCTAATCTGATTGGGTTCACTTTTTTACAGAAGCTTTACATAGGTCCCAGGATGTTTAAAAGCTATCTTAATTTAAGATTTAAGCATTGGGAAGGTTTTAGGCTTTTTTCTTCTACCTAGTTTTTACCCCTTTAAATACAGAGCCTTATATGCTAGGGGCGCATAAAATGATTTATATACTGTGTGTATGCGAAATTACGTGACATATCAAATATCTATCAATTGTAAAATAACATAAAAATAAAGTAGCTCTACTTTTTTATGGATTAGACTTAACACAGTAGTCTAGACATGGTATTTTTGTTAGGGATGGCAATCCGTCAAATTTTTGGACCGGATTCGGATTCCGGATTCTAACAAAAATACGTCAAAAAAATGGCGGATTCCCGCGGATTCCGGATTCTTATTTTTGGCAGATTCCGGATTTGGATTCCGGATTCTAGCAATATTTTAAAAGGCCTTTTTATAAATTAAAAAATTTTAAGTGCTACATATGTCCTAAAAATTAATCTTCTATAATTCACTTCCGAAAATCGAACCAGATTTTATTTAAAAGATATTATATATAATGATAAATTTAGCTAATTTTAGCCTACCAATTAAGAATCCAAATCCGCTATTAAAAACCGGATTCCGGATTCGGAATTGGATTCCAAAATTGGCCAAAAATTGGGCGGATACCGGATCCGGATTACCCTAATTTTTGTATCAGGTAAAGCTTAGCTACTAAAAATGTGTAGGTATGTACTAACCTGAACATTTTATCAATATTATTGATGACCTCCGTTGAGTCATCTGTGAAGAGGGCATCCAAGGTGCCCTTGTCCAGGACCACGTTGTACACGTCCTGGTCATAGGTCATGTTCATGGCGTCCATCTTGTCAAACACGAGGTCTGGCCTCCCCTTGTTTTTCTCTTTCATTTGCTTGATTACAATGTCGGAGACGTCAATTGAGGTTATACTCCTAAAATTTTAGAATTTAGGTAAAATAGTTATTTATCACACAGCTTAAAAAAATAGCAGATTAGAACCTGTTTTGTTAGTTCCAAGGGGTCGATTTTTTAAAATAAAAGATTGTCTGTAATACGATGCTATACATAATTTTTCAGTATGGCTGAGAACCGGTTCTTAACCAGCGGATATTAATCCGTTTCTAAGATATACTGGAAAATCATTTTTTATTGATGCATATTACAGTCATACAATAATATTTTTGTCTAAAGGTAACGCAGCGACTAAAAGGCACAATGTTTGAGAGTTAAAAATATGATCTGAAGAATAGAAGATATCATGAATGAATGTCTTCGCCCTTTATATCGCTAAGTAACTCAACTTAATAACTGATATTAAAACCAACCTATAACCAACATCGTAAAGATCCGCGGCCAGCGTTGAATTACCGCAACCAATCTGCAGCACCTTGTCCGCTGGACGGATATACTTGTGCAGAATGCCGCACAACTCCCCGTACTCTCCGTACCATTCAAATGCCTTTTTCCCGCGGTTTTTGAAGAAAGTGTCCCAATATTCTTTCTCTCTGAACTGTCGATGTTCGCTTGGTAATAAATTCATTTTTATATCATTATTATTTACACATACATAAGTAATCTGAAATACATAACAAATTTATTTTAATAATAAATAATAGTTTTATAAATGATATCAATTGCCACGTTTTTAAATGCAGGAATAAAGTAACCGCCAAGACTTTTTTCCTTTAAAAAAATCAATAATTTCTTTATTTATAGAAACTGCAACATGCTATAACACAATACTTTATCTTTGTGTTTTAAAAGAATCCAATTTATTTTTGTAACGTAAAATATTGTATGATAAATCATTGAGTAACTATGCTCCAAGAGCCCCCACAATGACAGTTTTTATTCCATCTCTTTTCCCAATAGCCACAGGACTCTTCTTTGCTTGCAGGCATCTGAAAACATGAAAAACTTAATGTAATGCAAATACTAAGTAATCAGGGAAAAGACAATAGAAAAATTGTTTTGACACTGTTGGTTTGAACCAACAAATCGAGATTTAATAAAAGTACCCAAAGTTTTGTGAGCCATCGAATGAGAAAATAGTTATTTCTCGCATCGTATTATAAACGGCTTTCCGCGGATATAGAATGTACAATTATATGATTAAAACCAGTTTTTAAATTCGTAGAAAACTGGATATAATACGATGCTAGACATAGTTTTTTCGTATGGATGAGAACCGGTTCTTATCCACCGGATTTAAATGAATACGAGAATATTATTTAAATAAAACTAAGCCTAAAAGGGTAATTTACAATCCAATGTCACCTTCCTACGGACGACGGACAAACTTATTATACATATTTGTAGAGCATCTTTGCTAGAACAGCTAACTGACCTTAGTAAACGATTTGCACCTATTGCAGCTTCTGATGGTGAGACACTTGCCCAGCACTCTCTTCCCCATACAATCATATATCTGGTTAGAGGCGTGGTCTTGTGTGTAATTCAGCCCATCCAGGAACACGTGCTGACCGGAAACAGGCAGGTTTGGCTCCAGACCAAAATGGAAGGGATATGGGAATGAAAGACCGGAGTGCAGCTTGGAGAGGACACCCACAGGAGATACTAGCGTGTCAAGGCTTGGTATTATTACCTGAAATTAATAACTGATTAAAATCTTATTTGTTGTTTACTAAAAACACTGTAATCCTTTTTACGCGTAAAAAATACGAAAAAAAAGAGTCAAATTGTTTTAAATCTAATGTTAGAAAACATCCCAATCTGGTATAAGATCCAAATAACAATAAATCCAATGTTCCAGGCCATAAACCTTAAAGATTTAAAACACATAATATGCGCAAAATGTTCTAATTGTGACAATATACTACTACTTAATACATAGACAAGCCACATAGAGCTTCATAAATGGATTTAGTTTTACTTGGATCTTTCATCAGATTATCATGTACTCCAATAAAGTGAAACTTGTTGCTGGCTAAAATAACGATCCTCCCACCCAACCCCTTTACCCCATTCCCTTCCCTCCTACTGGATAAACGAGCTGACCAATAAATGAGTTCAAATCTAGCAAGCTAAATTAAGGACAAATTTTCTCCTGTCTTAATATACACTTATATTCTAAATCCATTGCTTGAGATACTCACCAAGGAAGGAAGTATAAGACATTCATCCAGAAGACTTTCATCTTCAGGTTTCTCTCGGAGCTTTGTTACCATGGAATACACTTTACCATTCAGATCCATATCCTTCTCCCTGAACAAAATAATGAAAATGCAGGGATCCAAAGGGATAAGACAAAGGCCTTTTATTTGATGTACATCCCCACTGATGATACACAAAATTAACCCCATTTTAGATTACTAATGGTGGTTGAAAGGTTTTGACACTCAACTTAATGAACCAACCAATTAAAATTTAATAAAGTTGGCAAAGTTGTTAAGCCAACGAATAAGAAACATAATTATAAAACTTTACAGACAAGTGTAATAAACAGCCCAATGTCTCTTCCTTCCTTGTTACCATATTCATATTTTTAATAGCTTATCGGTGTTGGCTAAGAGTATTTTTTTATTTAATAAAAAAAATCGCGATTAAAGTTTACTAAAATAGTTAGTTTCTAAATATCCGTACCTGGATGTAACTGCAGGTCGGGGGAATGCCCAAAGACGTAGCATGATCACAATCTCCCTGATCACCTCCAGACCTCCGTCCTGCAGGATCCAGAAGCCAGGACCCCGGCGGGTCTTGAACTCTGGCTTGGCGGAGAGTATGTGCAGGGCCAGGACGATAACCCAGTTGCCAAGGGATATCAATGCTTGAACATCTTCACTGCCCACGTTTGTCAGCTCACGACTCAAACCTGAAAAAAAAGAATCGTATTACATAAACTAAAAAGTTTTTGTTTGTTTGTTCGTCAAAACCTTGCTAATTACTAATCGATTTAAATCTCCATTTTATAGAAGCTTGCCAAATCACAAAGATCACATAATTGTTTTAAGCTTTATTTTAAAGTCTTGAAATGGAATTAGTCTACATTTAGTTGTAGTTCAGCAGTTATTGAGATCTTGAGCTTCTGACAAAAAAGCCTTACCGCTGTATACAATAAATATAACCTGCACTAATAAGATTTGTAACAACATTATCCAGAGTCAGACTGCTGGTCACATTCCTCACAATATTCTCAAACTTCTCTGACGGAGACTTGTCCAGAAACCCGGAGGAAGTTTCTGCTGTGAGAAGGCTGGCAAAGTGTGAGTGGATGCTGGTCAGTAGTTGCATGCTCAGAGTATCACCTGCTCTGTATTCCCTGCAAATAAGTATGTAAAGGGAAAGGATCTTACACCAGATTTTCATGTTCTCTAATGAAGTGAAACACGCAGCAAGATAAAATAACAATAACACTCCTACTGGATAAACGAACTGACCGATTAACGAGTTCCATATTAGAAAGCTAAATTGACGACAATTTTCCCCCTGTCATAATATCCACGTATATTCTATACATCCATAGTAAAAGGCGTCGCAACACAGGTAGGTGGTAACATACTCGAATTTCTCAAACTAATTCCCACATTTTTTTTACATTACATTAAACAAATACCTAACTATTTTATTTTTAGTGCATTTCCCATAAAAAAAGTAAAAGTGCTAAGGGCGAAGTCATGTTTTTTTTATGCAACCTTTTGTGACCAAAATGTTACTTACCCATGCGGCATTAATCTGAACAATGATGCTTTGATGGACATAAACTTGCTGCAGCAGAAATTCTTCACTCCTAGAGGCTGGTAGTTAAAAGTTTCCCTAAAAATTAAATATTTGATAAGGGGTAGAACATATGGTTACATTAAACATTTGTAATAGCTGAATGAAATTGTTGTAAAAAAAACATTCCTCTGTTTCATACCTAAGTAACTAAAATTATTATTTCGCAAACATTTGTTATTTAAACAAATATAGATTACTTACTCGAGTTTATCTACAACGGTCTGAACATGTGTCTGTGCAGCGGCCAGTCCCAGGTCCCACCAATCCTGTCCAGACATCATACAGTACTCGTACAGCGTGACCAGGTAGGCGGGCACATACGGGCCGCCAGGATCAGCTATCGGCGACATCCTGTACAAATACAACTGGCCCTGTGTATCCGCCACTACGAGACCGGTACCGGTGGCGGTGAAAGTCATGTCGGCAATACGGCCAAACGCGCTGCCATTAACAATAACTCCACCAGCTGCACTGCTAGCATCGGCTGGAAGGTCTGCCATGTAATTTTGGTTACCTGATCGCGGCAACTCAACACTTGCAATTTGCTGCAGCGAGTCCCTGATGAGACACTGAATTGTACCATCTGAAAATGCCACGACAATATAGCAAGAAGGTTTGCTGCCGCTGACTATGGAAATACGGGGCGTCGTAAAAGCACTCAGTTTAGCACCATTACCCGCGCTAAATTCCGCCGTTTGACGCCACGTGCTCACTTTTTTACGCTTTGGCGAATGGATGGATTGTGCAAATATTTTATGGCAAGTCTGCATGGTCGTGCACAGCTCGAACATTTTAACTTTCCCGCCCTCCAGTGTGTCCAACCCCGCCAGAATAGCGTCACAATTGTCTGTAAGCACAAATTTTATACCAAACACACGGCACTCGGGACCATTATCATGTTTTGCTTGTTGAGAAGCAGTTGCACTGCTGCTAGCATTGGCCGCCCCCGCCTGAGATGGCTGCTGCGCCGGTTTATCTGAGCCAGCAGCGGTTGAAGCGGGACTTGCTACGGAGGTTATTGAGAAGCTGGAATGATTGTGCACGGTTACCTGGAGGCCATCCTCGGAGCTTTGGTTGATTTCCAGACGGTAGACTACGACAGGAGTTTCTGCTCCACAAACGGCTAACAGAATGTCTCCTCCTTAAATAAAAACAAGGATGACTACAACTATAAGTGGTGAATCTCATAGTTATGATATCCCCTGAAGCATTACATGCAGAACGACATGTCGCGACAGAACATTGGGCTGTTTATTGCACTACTAGTCCCCAAAGTTTTTTAATAACGTTTTGTTATTCTTTGGCTTGAAAACATTAGGACTTAAATTGAATTTTAATTGGTTGGTTCATTTAGTTGAGTGTCTAAACGTTTCAATCACTAATTGTAATCTACATTCTACATATGGGGTAATTTTTTGTATCATTATTGTATCATGTATGTCAATTTATCGGCAATTGTCTTATCCCTTTAGATCCCTGGCATTAATACATTATGTACTAGTTTAACATACAAACAGAAAAAATGTTTACCTGTAGAAATGCCAATATCAGCAGAGGTGAGTAGAGTCCTGTGTCTTCCTACGCATATGGTTTCTGTGGTTATTGATGGCCACAGCGACACTGCATGCAACAAGCTTGTCCTTGTTAAAATCAGGCACACTTCGTTGCAAAGGAAACCATCTTTCTACAATATTTAGAGAAAGTTAATTTTAAATTGAGTCCATAAAAATTTAAATATAAGTAATCCTATATAAAAGTAGCAGGATGACTGTCTGTAACGAAGAATCTCGCTAACCGCATTAAGGATATGGTTCTCCTTTACAATATTTTGAGCAAGAATACAACCACCCTCACAAGATAAAAACCTCCATAGAAAAACAAATTCCCCCCTCCAAATTTTTCTTTTTGAAACTAGAATCGAAAATGTATGTGGGTGGGGGGGAGGATTTGGTTCCCTTCTCCCCACCTCAAGTGCCCCTAGAGGCTTATTCGTATAAATTAAGTATTTATTAAAAATTACTTTTACCTCTGGAGCACATTGAAACTTTTCAGTATAAAGTTTAGAATCTCTTCTCTCTGTATTTAACCTTAATATAATCATATTTTTATACATTTACAAATATTCTAATTAAAAAGAGCTTTTTAATAGCTGTATATTGGAGAAATATATAATATTAGATTGAAGTCTCAACGTTATAAAGACAGACATTAAAGCAATTTTCACCAATTAACACAGGGCTTACTTGATCACTCTGGCTGATGACACAAACTCGACCTTCATAATGGTTTCACTGGGCAGGGTGGTGGTGTACACCTCCACCCACTCACCCAGGTTCATGTTTACCATCTTCTTCAACCAGATGTTGCCCTGGTCGTCCCCGATGCACAGCTTCGACCCGCTGCCGTCCCAGGCCAGGCTTGTCACGTTGGAACTTGTGCTGCATACTAAACTAAAATAAAAAAACTTTATTCTATAAGTAGATCAACAGAAAGGACCTGCAGGGCAAAGACTGTCAACTACAAGGCAATTAAACGGTTACAACCCAGAAAGGAAGGGGACATATGTACATTGGGCTAATAATTATACTAGAACCCAGGCAAAGAGTTATAAAAAAAACAACGTTTTCTTATTCGTTGGCTTACCAACTTTAAGTTGAGTGTCCAAACGTTAAAACTACATATTGTAATGTACAGAAGGGGTTATTTTGTGTATCAATTCATCGTCAACTGTCCCTTAAGATACCTGGATAATTATGGATATTGGGACGTAAATATTATATATTAATAGGCCATCGTCTTATCCTTTAGATTGCTGATTAGAACCTAATGATTATACATTTTTACATTTACTCACTTGTATTCCCAAGGGTTGTTAAGATCCGCACAGTACACTCCCTTCCCTTCAAATCTTTCTTCCAGAACATTTCTCCTGGAGTCTGCACCCCCGTGTGGGCTGGGGGGCAGGTCAGCTGTAAACGCTACAACATTCTAAATATACAACAAAATCATTTTTTGTTAAGAAAAAAGTCAATTCCAAATCACTTAAAGCCTAATACCTCGTCATAAATAAAGAAGTTAAAAATGATTCTTACTGCGGCTTTGTTAGATGCGTGAAATTACTAGTGAAACTGGCAAAACTAATTACATGCACATTTAGGACTTGCAGACAAAGGTCGTGCTTTCAAAGGGTTGATTTCCAGTAAGATGTTTGGCCGCGTAATCATGCAAATTATTAGCAAAATTTGGGTCACAAATATACGTGAAAACAAGGCTTAATAGTGTATCCCATTCTATATATGTTATCTATGTTAACTGAAATAAGGTTATTGTTTATGTGTCTGTACCTGGGAGGAAACTGTACAGAGAGCTGCCTGCGGCCTGGTGGTCTGTCCAGATCCCGTGCTGCCAGGTCTCCAGAGTCCGCCAGACTGGTGCTTGTACACGGTGTACACCAAATCCATTGTCTGTCAACTTTTATTCCTATTATTTCATCTTTATCTGAAATTAAAGAACTAGATTTAAATCTGATTTTATATTATTGACTCGTTTTGTTATCTGAATGTATTAACATGGACTGCATGAACTAGAGTATTAAGAACTTGTTAAATAAATATGCATACCACCTGGTATAAAAAATTCCGAAATAAAACAATGATTAAAAAAAGAAACCTATAGATTTAATTTGTCGTGAAAAAAAAAATTATAAAACTTGTCTAAAAATATCGAGAAATTAACAGTAATAAGAAGTAAGAAAGATAATTTTAATTCATGGATATAGAAATTTTTGTCTTTTTATTGCTCTTAAATAGGGAGACAAAGACTTACATAAATACTTATTCCAGTATGGCTTGGAAAAGGATTGATATCCGCTAGATTGGAACCAGTTCTACTAAGCCATACCAAAAAATCACGTATAGCGTCGTATTACAGATATTTTCCACGATTATTAATGTAAAATCATAAATTAAAACCGGTTTTGTTAACTAACAAAACTGGTTTAAATCTTGTATTTTTTTTTTTAAATCCGCGGAAAGTTGTCTGTAATACGATGAGATAACTATTTTATACATCGTTGTCAACCTAGTTATACATGTACTTTTTTCAGAATGTTTTTACACAATTTATATTAAAACAAAGTTTAAAAAAAATCATACAAAAACATACAAAAATGTTTTTTTTGGTACAGGCAGTAATTCAAAATATTTTTGTATTATGATCATCATGATAAATATATAATTATATAGGTATAAATCAATATACGAAATTTAATATTAAACTGACAATAAAGAGTAGACTGGCTATTTTAATACAAAAATAATAAAATTAACTTATGTAATTATCAAAATAAATATCAAAAAGACATAACATAAGAATTAATTTTGTCTTTTAAGAGAGTAATATAATGATCTTCATCAAAATAAATACTATTCATTATATAAATTTAATTATCAACTAATACATATAAATATTAGAAAGAATGAAGAAAACATATGAAAACACAAAGAATTTAACATAACAGAATATCACAATAGAATTTGAATCTCATGGAAGATACATTTAAAAGTAGGTTATAAGGGCAAAACCAAGTGGGAAAACTTTTCAAAGATCTCGTAAAACAAGTGTTATGTCATTTATAAACACCATAAAAAGCAAAACAAATTCCTATATAAACATGTATTAGAAACTATTATTGATATGGACATCTATCAAAATCATCTAGTGCTTTTAAATGTAAAAATGGAACAATTTTTTTTATATCTAATTTTATTTTTCAGCTTTCTATGAAAATTCTAAATGTAATAAACAGCTGTTTTACTGAATAGTGACCTTTTTTCCCTTTAGGAGAAGGTAACTACATCTCAAATAACTATTAATTTAATAAAATATTCATAATAAATTGAAATATCAAATCATATCAAGATGTAAAGATTCTTTTTTTGTTTATATAAAAGCCTGAAAATATTCTCCAAAATAAAAAAGAAATCTTACCTGTGTGTGTGTAACCTAACTAATAATCCTCAATCATACCCTGGTAACCCTCCTTCACCTGAGGCGAGTCTGACCTGCCAGATCCTGCTCCTGAACTAGGCCTGCCGGTGCTGGCACGAGAACCAGGCCTGCCATTACTAGCACTGGATCCAGGTCGGTTGTCGGCTGTGCTAGCACAACCAGAACCAGGCCGGTCAATGCTTGATCTTGATGCAGACCTAGCTCCAGTGCTTGTTCTGGATGCAGGCCTGGATACAGGTTTGTCCTTCTGGCCGCCAGGTTTGCTGTTGGACTGTGGAGTTTCAGGCTTTTTGGCAACACATTCTGATTTTCCCTTCCCCTTGTTGTTGTATCCCTAAAAAATTATGTCAAAGTAATTACACGAAATCACATCACTTAAAAAAAGTATTACACACACAAACAAACTTTTTGGAGAATTATGTTTTGGGTGTTACAAAGACCATAGAAATGACAAAAAAAGGAATAACTTTTAAAAACGATTGGAAGAAGTGAAAACTTTATGTTTTTTTGAATAAGAAATGGCATAAAATAGCTTTACCTGATAAGGACTAGAATAATAATACTCGAATCCCTTGTAGACAACCTCCAGGGAGGACAGCTCCTGGATCATTTGCCTGCTCATAGTCTCGCCCTGTGTGTAGCACCAGTTAAACTCCAGCACGTCCTCCGCACTCTTCACCATCTTGGCCAACTCGTCCATCCTGAGGTTCCGGTTCTGGTTGTATATGGTGTTCACTATTTCATCCCGTCGCAAGATCTTCCTTGGCGGATTTGTATGGTGGCGCTTGTTGTTGCTGCCGCTTTCGCCAGCAGAGTTTGTCCGTTTCCGTTTTCTGCCGCTGTTTTGTTCCTCCATCATTTTAGCGGCAGTTCGTTGTGATCCACACAGGCAGAAATCCAGACAATAATCACAGCCGTCTGCTTTCTTTTGAGACATAACAAATACAACGTCATCATCATCCTTATCCCCGTCCTCCTTGATAGTGGAGTTGAACTCGTCAAACCTCTCTTTCTCCTGGGCGTCCGAGGTGCCGTGGTTCTTGACGGTGTCGTGCATGCTTTTCAACGCAGATTTCACGTCTTTGTATACGTAGGTCTATAATGAAAATCAAATCAATTGTTATCGAAATTCCTAACATAAATTATGAGCTCTAACCAGGGCGGTACAGAACATTAAAATCTCTTTAACATGGACAAAGACATTGTTGGTTGCCGCCCAATATTAAACAATATTTATGTTATTTAACTTTATTTTGTGTTGAGTGTAATTTCTTGTACCTGGTCGAATGTTTTTTCCTCCTGAACAGGCATAATGTAGACACTCTCTTTATCCCTCTCTACATATTTTATCCTGGGAATACTGGTCATGTTTTGGCACAGGTCAATATGGAGTCCAGTGTTCCATTTATCACGTATAAACTTTGCAATGTCTCTGTTAAAAAGAACAATTACATAAAGTAAATTTTTTTCTTAAAGGGCGTTTAGAAATCGAGATCCCGGTACTATTTTATTTTTGATTTGGTATAATGCATAAAATAAAATAATGTAGGGGTGTAAGGGGGGATAGGGGTGTTAAATTAAAAGAAAGAAATATTCAATATTTTTACATAATAAATTGAGAAAAGAAATAGAAAGGGGCCGGGAAGGGAAAATGTTGGAAAATACAGTAGGATTCTTTTTGATTAATTTAAACAACTTACCATTGACAAAATTAATAATCAATATCTTATTTTTTTCTATTACTTATTAATTTCTGTCAATGAAAAGTGGGTTAAATTAAGCAATACTTTTGTTGCTTTAAAAAAACACTGTTTAATGAAACAGATCATGGAATTAAAACGAAGTTTCGAGTTTCGTCACATTTACACAGTAGCTTTTCTCCAATTTCTAGCGCTCGCGGGGGCTCTAACACTGCGAGGCCTATTTTCTAACCCTACGGGGCAATCATTGACACTTCATAACCTAACCTAAAATAACCTTTCAAGAGCTACTGTGAAAATGCGACGAAACCCGCAACTTCGTTTTCTTTCCATAACACAATGAAACAACCCTAAAATAAAGTCAAGTCTTTTTTTAATGTAATCGTCCTTGCCTGTTATCACATTTGCCGTGTATAAAATAGGCAAACATCTTCCTATCCTCCATCCACATGGGATGGTTATTATCCAAATATTCATCCAGCTTCTCGTACCCAATAATCTTGCTAAACTTATCCCTGAAAATCCTCGGCTCCCTGACAAGATTATAATCCGGGGGCTCACAGTCCAAATACTTGCGGTACATCCGCTTCAGCTCGTTGTAGTAGTCGAACCTGATGTTCTTCACCACGTTCATGTCGAATTTCTCCGTCTTCTTGGACTTTTCAACTATTGGTGGCTGGGGTGGCAGGGTCGAGTTGTCCGCTGGCTTTTCTGTGGGTTGCACGGAGGCTACTTTCTTACCCTCCATGGTTTTCTACAAAATTTAATTTTTATTCAACGGAAACAAAGAGGGTATTCATAAATGTAAAATTCCCGTACAACACAGTTTTGTACATTTAAAAACATTTCAAAAAGCTAAAAATTCAAAAACCCTTCTCACAAACAGGTATTTTGGAAATCATGCTTGAATATATATGTATATATTATAAATCTTATATCGAAATTTATCGCTGTTTGTTAAAACTTTTATCCATTTATTAACATAAAACGTTTTTATAGGAAAATAAATAACAGCGATAAAATTCGATACTTAATAGGTTAATATATGATTTTTTTTAAATTGTTCCAAGTGAGCTTCCTAATACCTGTTTTTAAGGTGCTATAGCATATTACATAAAGCTTTATAGGATATTTATAAATGTACCAAACACCGTATTTTATGGGTTATCTAGATTTATTATTTTCGGTTAGGTTTCTTCATGCTGAAAGACATTTAAAATCTTTGTCTATGTTGAGTTTAATCAAAACTAAATACCTAGTATATTTAATATTTGAATCAGCACAAAAAAAATGATATCAAAGCATATTAATAATCAGAGTCTGATTACTTTCTCGTTGGAACAGGTTCTATGATTCAGCAATTTTATTTAAATTTAGATATTTTGTTTGGGTAGTCTTAGTAGCCTTTGTTCTAGAATCAATCCTTGGGTAGGTTGTATTGGTATGAATAAAAAAGGAAAAGGGTTAAAAGAAACAATTCGATTCATTTCAATAACAGAAAGCTGTCCCTTGATAATGAAAAATATGGAAGTTTTTTCTTTAAAGACATAAAAAAATATTTCTCGTATTCATTCGAATCCGGTGGATAGGAACCGGTTTTCATCCATACGAAAAAAACTATTTCTCGCATCGTATTATATACAGCTTTCTACGAATATCAAAATGTACAATTATAAGATTAAAACCAGTGGCACCTCGGGACTAAAAAAAAACTGGTTTTAATCTTATAATTGTACATTCTATATCCGCGGAGAGCTGTTTATAATACGATGCGAGAAATAACTATTCTATTGATTTTGGAGATTTTTTTCTTGTTAACTATCTATTCTAGCGAGAAAAAATGAGCTCTTACCGTCACTTGATCTTCAGTAACTGTTTCATCTTTATCTGTTGCTTTAACAACAGTAATTTCTAGAATATCACTATCAGACTCATCATCACTACCATCAAGCAAACCTAAATAAGTATATATAACAGAATGTTTGGATCAAGAGAAGTGCTGGTTGCCAGCTACAAGGAACCTAGAAAATAGGAGAAATATTTGTGCCTCTGGATCCATTGTCAGGGTTTCGGATCCGGATCCGGAAGGATCCGCATATTTTTGAGTCCAAGGATCCGGATCCGGATCCTTGGACTCAAAAAAATGCGGAAAAAATGGAAAAATCTACCTAAATTTATATAAAATCTCAGACATTCTCTTGATGAGAGCCAATCTTTAAGGTTTAGGGTCAGACTTGAAAATTAAAAGTATTTTTGACTTCGAATTAAAGAATAAATATTTTTGAAAAATTTGGTGATTTTATTTTTATTGTCAAGGATCCGGAACCGGATCCAGTAGGATCCGGATCCGCAAAAAAATCAATGCGGGTCCAAAACCCTGTTACATTGTAATTAATAATCCAATAATAATAATAATCCAGGAAGCAATATATGACAACATCCATAAAAGCGAAGCTTAATAAAACTGACAAGACAAACTGTTGCAGTTTGATTTAAAAAAAATGAAAAATAAATTCTTTACTAAAAAAAAGGGAGGGGGGGGGGGATGCGACACTTTAAAACCAAAACTAAAAGGAACTCGACTAAAAAAGTTACAGCACTGAAATTTGGCATGGCTGGTCTGAATTCCGTGGGTTGAATCCCTAATGGGGGCTGAATTCCAATGGAACCGCTTTAAAGAGGTACAATGTTAAAATATGAAGAAACTGCAACAGAACCGCCGGTTTCCTCCGAAATTTTTGTCATTTTTATCATTACCTTCAAGCTCTAACAGCTGATCTATTGTAAGTTCCTTTGCATATTCCTGTTCATCATCATCTTCTTCATCAAGTAGATAAGCATCATTCATATCAATATCACTATTAAAGGCATTATTAAATAGTTTATAAATATAAAAATATCATTTTAGACCAAAGCTTATGTTCAAATTTAGCTATTTTCATCTATTCTTGATAATTCTTCAAGGACGAAAAATGAATCTTGTATTATAAAAATTATAAAATTATAGTATGGCTTTAAAAACGATTAATTTCCAATGGAGTAAAACCAGTTCTCATCCATAATGAAAAATGACGTATAGCATCGAATTACAGATACCTTTCCACTAATTTTAAAGTTTTGTTAGCACGGGCCTTTGGCTCCTCGGATCTAAAAACTTATAATTTTTAATTTTAATGTCCGCGGAAAGCTGTAATGTATATAATACGATGCGATAATTAACTATTATAACTATTTATTCCTGAACAAGTTTCCAGCCATTATTGAACTCCTGTCTCCTGGAAAAAAAGGGTTAAGCTTTAGTTATATAAGAGTATAATGATCATTGATCATATAACAAAATTAATATATTTCTTGAATGTTGCACCAGATCTTTATGTACTCTGAAAAAATGAAACTTACAGCCGACTAAAATAACGCCCACCCCCCATTCAACCACTATACCACATCCCTCCCCTCCTACTGGATGAACGAACTGACCAATAAATAAGGTCTATATTAGCATGCTAAATTGACGACAAATTTTCCCCTGTCAATATATCCACAAATATTCTATATCCATTACAAGACTGCTTATGATATTTCATCCAAAAGACGAAGATTCATTTGCCAACAGAAATAAATGTTAATATATTTTAACACACATACATAGACAAAAACATCACAATTTACATCATGAGGTTTAGATCTTTTACAATTTATTGATCGAAAATAAGAAAATGGTATAAATAATTCAAAAGTTCTATACTATCCAAAAACATAAAAATCCTAAATTAAAAAAGATTACAAAGAACTTATTCCTTACCTAATATACTTACAACATCTCTGACAATTTCATCTTTTCCATTTTCTGAACTGTCTTTTTTAACCACGCCTTCTTCCTTTTTGTCCTCATTGTTTGATTCATCTTTTGGTTTGGAAGCACTTAATGATTTTTTGTCCAACCTTAAAACAAGAAGTATGTCAATTACAGAAAAAAAAATCTTTCTCTTTATTTACAAAGATTTAATTTCATTGATGGATTAAATATTACTTGGATCTTACACCAAATTATCACGATTCTCCTCTCCACCCCCCTTTACCCAATCCTCTCTCCTCATACTGGATTATCAAACTAACCGATAAATGATGTACATGTTAGCAACCTAAATTGACAATTTTTCCCCTGCCATAATATCCACGTATATTTTATATCTATTGTTACCTTGATTTGAACTTCTCTAAAAGAATAGGGGTGGACGACATGGAAGGCTCTGATTCTGTAAACATTTGTCTTCTCAAAGGTTCTGTGTTCTCCAGCTCCTGGAGGAACAGATCCGCCTCCTCTAGCACATCATCAGTCTCCAGATCTTTAGCATCCTTCTTCTCACCTCCAGCTACAGACCTACCATTTCAGGGTTATAAGGATAAATAGATGGATATTTATTATGTCTTATTTAAGTCGGTAAAGGTAGGTAAAACTATTTGTTTGAAGGATGGTAACTCAGAACACAAAATTAATATGAGTTGAGCTGATCCCGGCTACTTATTCTTTAAGAAAGCCAATTGAAAAAGGTAGGTATTTTTATCTGTACACAACATATTTTGATTTAACTTTTTTTTCGGATTCGTTCGGATTGTATTCCCTGATTTTTATTCCATTTATGTATCCCCACATTCCTGGTTTTACAAGGATCTTGTTTGGCAACAACAGTAATGTTCAAACATTCATCTTCCTCAATCTCCTTCAAGAATTTATCCAGGTCATCATCATCAGACATTTTGGATCTAAAAATAAAAAAAAATATAAATAAAATAGTGAGGTTTAAGAATGATTTACTGTACAATGAGAAAAACAATGTTATTTCATTTTTTATAATAAATCTATTAAGGTTTTTAGCCTGAAGCTTAAGATCTCAGAAATTGCTGGTCCAAATGAGTTGTACTTTTCAGTGAAGCTTTATAAATGTCTTAGGATGACTTTAGTCTATTATTCTGACCTCCCAGAGGCTAGGGACGAAGCAACTATATAAAAGATAATAGAACATTTAAAATTCTACTACACAGAAATCCAAACATGCACCTAACTGAATAATAAGCACCAGTTTCAATATCACAATGTGTTCACTGTATAAACAATTTCCCATTCAAAATTTGCTGCTCTGGGTAATTGTTCCACTAAGATTACTGTAACAGCACAATCTAAACATTTTTCTTGCCAATAAGATTGGACTAGGGATGAATTTGCTGGGTCTACAATGTAGCAAACAGCTGAGTGGATGTTGCAGCCAGCTGGGGCCATGGCCTCCTGGACCCTGGTGGCGTGGCGGTAAGCAAGGTCAAGCTCGAGGTCTGCTTCTGGATGCAGTGTCATTCTTCCTAAAAGATTTTTAATGTTGTATTTTAATCTCAAAATAATCTTATTAAAACAATCTTTAAAGTAAATGTAAGGTTTAAAGGGATAGTTGCGTGAAGTGAATTTAACGAGATTGATTGCAATCGTAAATACAAAGATGCATAGGTATATTAAAAAAGTCTTGATATTTTTAAAACTACCTGGTAGAAAATTGAATTTTTTTCAAAGCTATTGAACAGAAAAAAATATGCATTACACTAAATTCAAGTTTAAATACACTTTTTGCAACTACCTACCCATTTCAGTCGGTAATTTATAAAGTTTTGTTTTAAAGTAAAATTGCTTTTTTTGTCTGTGTCATTTTAGAATAATAGCTGCCGAAGAAAAAATATAGCAAAAATGTTTACCAGGTATAAGTCCAATTTGTCCCGAGACATGGAGGTATTCTCCCGCCAGGTACCCCTGACTGTAAGGACCAATATTTGCTGGAGCCCAGTGGGAGATGCCCTGCACATGAAGACATCTTCTATCATCTCCCTCTTGGCCTTGATGTTTCTTTCCCCTTACATCCATGCTCACTTTACAACCTTATAAAATTCAAATCCAACATATACTAACATAAAAAGTTTGTGGTCTGTAACTTAGGATTTTAATAACTACCTACTGAACCGATTGATTTCTCCAATTTATGAATTCTTTTTCTAAGGTGAAAGGAAAGTCTTATGCTGATATAATTTTTCTCACCTATATTCTATGGATGCAGACGCTAGTACTTTTAAATTGAATACGAATTATAACATTGGCTGCGGCCCTAGAATCTAGGAGCTCTAATAAATAGCCTAAAACCATCAAACCAAAAATTGAATTTAAAACAAAATAAATAGATTGGATACCTGTAGGTAAATTGTTGTCACCTAGGGCCACACACACCCGAACAGGAGGATTGAGACCAAACTGTTGAACATAAATATTGTTTATTTCTGCATAGTTCTCCATCCTGTCAATGTAAACCTTGGTTCGAATCAGGTCTTTTCTGGTTGCACCTGCAATTTATTTCAAAGTACTAACATAGTATTTTGCAGATATCTAAAGGGATAAGATAATGACAGATAAATTGACGTACATCACAAATAATGGTACACAAAATTATTCCTTCTGTAAATTACAATTAGTGGTTAAAACGTTTAACACTAAACTTAATGAATCAACCAAGCAAAATTCAATAAAAGTCCCAAAAAGTTGTTAAGCCAAAGAATAAGAAAATGTTATTATGAAACTTTGGGGACTAGTGTAATAAACATCCGAGTGTGCCCTCCCTCCCAGGGTTAAAATGCGCTAACAAACTCATATTGATAGCTAATAATTTTAAAAATTTATACCAACTTGAAGTAGCTGAGTGTCTAACAATCTTGCCACACTTTCCATACATTCACTAGCAGTGTCTCCAAATCCTTGCAAGTTCAATATTTCAAACCAATCATCATCTGTTTTTTAAAAGTTTCAGAAAAATTCAGGGAGGGAGGGGACACTGGGCTGTTAATTACACTAGTCCCAAAAGTTTAATAACATTTTCTTATTTGTTGAATTAACAACTTTGGGGACTTATTGGATTTTAATTGGTTGGTTCATTAAGTTGAATGTTTAAACGTTTCAGCCACTTTAAAATGTAATCTACAGAAGGGGCAATTTTGTTTGTCATTCGCCAATCTGTATCTTCTTATTATTTTAGAGAAACAAGAAGAGAAGATTCCCTGTGACTCAACCTAATGGGTGATGTTGAAACTGAAGATATTAATGACGAAGATTGCTGCCATAAGTGAAGAATCCTGTATAAATAGTCTCCAGAATATTGGCAGTAAAATCTGTGATGTTATCAATGTTGTTTATTGCGATGATGTATGATTGATCTCTAATGGCTGCTGTATTTCAGAGTGAATCAAGCTTCTACCACCACGGAAGGTGAGCCACACTTCTTTATGTGGTGGCAGCGAGGTCGAGCCCAAGCTGGGAAAAGACGCTACCTGGAGATGTGATAAAATAATCAGTGATATCTCCTCTATTTTACGGTTTTTGAATTTATCAATTTTACCTTTAAAAAAATTGGATTTGAAAAGATAATCCTCTAAAAAAAAACATTAAAACATTTTATCTTTACTTTATCCTTTTAATCTTTTAATATATTTTAAACCATTTTAATTTTATCAAAGATTTTAATAAAACATTTTAAACCTAAAGTATAACTTTGTGAAAACAAGACTCTTTGCGGTCACAACCGCGCAAATAAAAAAAAGTAAATTTCCTTCAATTTAAAACTTTAAAATTTTCAATATAAAAGTGAAATACAATAACATTGGTGATCAATCATACATCATACATAAACTTGTGATAACATTGCAATGGCGACCCTCAAGATATATGCACCGAACCCCCTACCAGCTGAAGGAGTCACCGACACAACATTCAACATATGGAAAGATGCACTCGAGATTTATTTAGAAGTTGACGAATGATTCCACAAATTCCTGAATGGCGGCGAATATACAACATGGGAGGCAGCTGAAACTTATCCAGACCGCATCAGAGTTCTACATGCTGCAGATACAGAATCTAATTTATCAACAATTAGAAAAGAATTGCGGCAATTTCTCTGCATAATTGCGAAATTTGTACATCAAGATTATTATCAACCGATAGTAAGACACAGCACAAGTGTTGACTGGATATACAAAAAAATCAGACAAGATTATGGCATTGAGCAGAAAGGAATTTATTTCCTTAATATTCTAGATATCAAGTATGATCCTACTGGAAATGTTACACCGATTGGATTATACAATAACTACAGGAGCCTCATCATGGGAAACCTCGGAAAAACTGGGGACACTGTTCAATGGCAGAATACAGTACTTACAGAAGATGAAAAACTATCTCCAACAATGGAAGATCTTGTTCTTGTTAATGTCCTCCAACTTCTCCATCCAAAATTACCAGCCTACGTCAAAGAAGCATACTGTCACAAAATAGGCAATACTAAACGTTTGATGGATTTCAAGTCAGACATACTCAGCAAAGCAAAACAATACATCGAAGAAATTGAGGACATCTCTCCTCAAGTTTCACATCTTAATACCCAGCCACAAGAATCTGATCCAGATTATGACCAACCTGATGCACAGCCAGCATGTAATTATTCCAACACACAACGTCAACCAAGACAGAGATTCGCAAGAGGACCATACAGACCCTCCCCCAGGCCAAGACCACAGCCGCCCCAACCTTCAGCTCAAAACAGATCTTTTCAATATCGTTCAAATCTACCTCCTTTTTGCCGCTTATGCCAGCTCTCAAAGCAGCCTAGAGAAGTTCTCACCAGCCATTATGTAGGTGAAGATAATTGTCCATCCATGTCCCAAAAAGATAAAACACAACTGCTACAGAGAGCCACCGCGCAATTATCCAACCTTCAACTAGAAGACGACATTGCTGCTGAATATGGTTACGAACCTATATCTCCACATGAACAGGTTACCAAATTATCTGTTGAAAATAGTAATCAATTCAGAACAGAAAATATTATGCCATCTAATCCATGTCCTAATTTCAGTGACCAGCCAGCAGGATGTAATTATATCAAACCAGTTCCTTCACAAATTTTAACATTACAAGACAAAAACGGCAAAAATGTTCATATTGATCTAGATAGCGGGGCCACAGTTTCATTTGTCAAATATTCTACAGCCGTCGATCACCAATTTTTCATTAAACCAAACAATCAACTAAGCAACCTAGACGATGGAAAGACTAAACTGCCTGCCATGGGCGAAATTGATGAAATATTATACAGAAACAATTTTCAACTACGTTTCCAAGCAATTGTTGTACGAGATCTACATTGTTCTTTCGTCGGTGGAAACAATTTTATAAAAGACAACAAAATAGTTCAAGATATAAACAACAAAAATATTGTGATAAATAACAAATATACAGTTCCTGAGACAAACAGAATGCTGATTTTACCCACCAATGCTTCAACCACAGCCAATAATCTTATTGTAAAAAACAATCATGTTCACACTGTTTTACCTGGTCAAGCTGTTTCATATAAAGTACCGCATGAAGAAAATCAACTACTTGCAGTTCAACCATGCCACCAAAACAAGGATGAATGATGGCCACCTCCTCAAACATGCCAGGTAACCAATGGTTTTATTTCTGTTACGAACTCCACTGATGATATAATTAAACTTAAACATGGCAACAATAAGATTCAAATAAGGACTATGGACATGGATATTACTTGTAATGTTGAACCTAAATGCTTTGCAACTTTAACCTTTCCTATTGATGGCGAAATTAAATATAAATCTGTTCAAATAAATTCAAATGGCATTGATGAAAACATTATTAAATTCATAGAAAGTACAAATGAAAAATATAAGGAAGTTTTCAATGAAGATCTGTCCAAGGGATATAATATGCAATTTGGCCGCCACATTTGTCGTCTTAACTGGGCAAACGAATCTCGTCTCCCAGCTAATAAGGTTAACAATATCAATTATGATCATTCTACTAAAGTTTTGCTACAACAAGTATGTGATGAATTCACGGCTGCTAACGTTTTGGGAATCCCTCAAGAACACAACATACAAATACAGCATGTAAGTCCAGCTTTTTTGGTTAGGAAACAAAGGGCTAAAAATAAACCAAAAGATCAATTGACCACAAAAGACGTCAGATTAGTTGTAAATTTTGGGAAAGTCAATGACCATTTAAAAAATATCCCTACCCAAATTACAAAGCCCAAAGACATTTTTTTACATTTGGGCCGCTGGAAACATATAATTGTAATGGATCTCTATCAAGGTTTTTTTCAGAACCATATTTCTACAGATGACGGCGCATGGCTTGGAATTTCAACACCTTTTGGAGGCCTCAGGTTCATGAAACGCAGCGGTCAAGGTCTCCTAGGACAATCTGAGAAATTAGATGAACTTCTATCTAAGGTATTATCTTTTGAGATGCAATCTGGATTTGTTGCCAGGATCGCCGATGATCTATATATCGGCGGCGGCACTCCGGCTGAAACAGCCAGCAATTATGAACAAGTCTTGTCAAAATTACATATGCACTATGTGCCCAGCCAATGCAAAAACTCCAAGATCCCCAAAAATGTATTTTTGAATATTGACCAAATTTAAAGTTTTAGGTTAATCTTTGTCATATTTGAGAAGGATTCCCAAAGCTAGAGATGAAAATATCAATTACTTATAATTTTACAGCTTCGAGAAGTAGCCTACCTAGATATTTAGGATTTTGTAAAAAAGACTGACTATTGAAATTACATTTTATATGCAAACTTTAAATTATCGTCAAACTACCAAAAATTGAGCTACAGGAATATGTTATACCTTTTTTGAAAGCTTATTGAATATACTATACGATTTTAAATTAGTTTTTATACGTTTACTTATAAAACTTATGAAAAAATTGATGTCAAAGCATTCCCCCTTAAAGAATCAGGAATCATAATATTTTGTAATGATACTCTCAACTTCAAATAGTTTGATCTTTTTTCAGCTAACGATGCCGCATATCAGACCTTTACACATGTTTAACCAAGGCACTCAGTGAATGAATCCCGTTGGTTTCAATGGCGGCATCGTTAGCTGAAATTTTTTTTCCGCAGTTTTGTAGGAGCGGTCGGACCCATTTTATAGCAATTTTTACACAAAAAAGACAAATTAAAATATTTGTCTTTACAAATCATTTTATCGTGATATTTATAGTTCTTGATGCAATTTTTTGATACAATCCCTTATTCTTAATGCTTAAAGTCTTTAAAGGATATCCTCCCCCCCCCCCACCCCCGGAGTATGGGGGGAGGCCCCCCATGCACACGCCTAGGAATATTCATTTAAGCTATGTAATCGAACCTGTTGCTTTTAATCAATTACCATTCTTTTAAAATCAAATGCATAATATCTTAAATGTTTTAATTTGATAAAACTAAAACCTATTCCACTCCATATGCACGCCCTAAGAATTAAAAGAGTTCAGCAAACTTGTAAAGAAACTAAAAGATTTAAGCAAATTTGTTAATAAATGTATGAAGGCCTAGTGATCTAAAGGGATAAGAGAAATTGATGTACATTACCAATAATGATACACAAACTTACCCATCTGTAGATTACAATTATTGGTTGAAAAGTTATGACACTTAATAAACAAACAAGAAAATGTTATTATAAAACTTTGGGGACTAGAGTGATAAACAGCCCAATGTCCCCTTCCTTCCTGATAAAGGCCCTATTGCAGACAACAAATCCTTTGATTGCAAGGCCTTTGGATTAAAGTTTTTAGTGCTTTTGGGGTGATTTGTGATATATTTGCTTTTATTTTTAAAACAAGGATTGTTTTGTCTACAAGTAGCGCACCAATAATAACAGGTCAATTTTTTAATGAAAAAGTACAGTAAAATGGGTTATAGGAAAATAGAAAATTATTTTACAAAATGTTATTAACATGTTTCCTTGTTTATAGTTATTAATGTCAACAAATCCAGGGATCTAAAGGGATAAGTTAATGGCCGATAAATTGATGAACTTATCCAACAATGATACACAAAATTACCCCTTCTGTAGATTACAATTAGTGGTTTAAACGTTTGGACACTCGTGACTCAACATTTGAAAAAAACAATTAAAATTCAGTAAAAGCCTTTAAAGTTGCTAAACCAATGGATAATAAAACGTTATTATAAAGCTTTGGGGACTAGTGTTATAAACAGCCCAATGTCCCCTCCCTTCCTGAAACAAATCAATTGATATACCTATAAGTATTTCATTGATAATTTATTTAAGGGGGGGGGGGGGTGTAACATTTGGTGACTTGAAACACGACATACCAGCAATTTTATTTTGGGCGCTACTCTCTTAGTTTTAAAGATAATTGGGTAAAATCTTTTGGGTTGTGTCACCAATCACCCAAAGTTTTGGTATCTTTAAAAAAAACTGCGGCGGAATCGCCGTTCACGGCCGTTTTCCGCCACCACCTAAATTTTTTTTTATTGCATTTCTCGCTGAATTAGGCAATTTGGAATCATTTGAGACCGTGTTATTTTTTTCAAAAATTTTTCCCCTCATAACTAATCCTGTGGGGGACTTCATTTTCAAATTCTCATTTATCAAGGTATATCTTAAATTCAGTGCTTCTTCTGTGCTTTTAAGATATTGGATCCAAATCATTTTAGGGTTTCACTAATCACCCCAATTTTTTGTATCTTTAGAAAAAACGGCGGCGGGCACGCCGCTCCCGCCGTTTTAGCCGCCGCCGCCAAATTTTTTTTGCATTTCTCGCAAAATTAGGCAATTTGGAATCATTTAAGATAATGTTGTTTTTTTTGGCGGCGGAAAATGGCGGTTAACGGCGGGAGCGGCGATCCCGCCGCCGTTTTTATTAAAGATACCAAAAATTGGGGTAATTAGTGACCCATCCCAAAAGATTTTACCCAATTTAAAGCAAAATTAACAGAACTATGAGTTTTTGTTTTATATTGGAATTCTGGGCACATAGTGATATGGCCAATTTAAAAGTCTCTGCAGACAAAACAAAAATCTTTCTTGATTCTGTTGATATACTAGGGTGGATCTGGAAAAAGGGTGGTTACTTGTCCCCTTCACCTCACAGAATAAATTCATTGCAAAATACAACTTCATCTGACATTAAAAATATTAAAGACCTAAGATCTTGGATCGGTCTATATAAAACTTTGATGCCTGCAGCCCCTAACCTAACCATTATCCTCGATCCTTTTGATCAGATTGTGGCTGGTAAAGATTCAAAAGAGGACATTCAATGGGATGAATCTTTAAAAATTTCTTTCAATAAAGCTAAGGAAGCAATTGACAACTTGCAAACATTATATCTGCCTTCCCCAAATGATCAACTTTTATTGGTAGTTGACGCAGCCAAATCTAAACCTGGAATAGGACATGTTTTATATGCTGTTAAAGACAACTCCAAATTACCTGTCTCTTTTCACTCCAATAAATTGAGTGAACACCATTCTAAATGGAACAGCTGCGAATTAGAGGCCCTAGCTTTTGCAACAGCAATTACAGCTGAATATCATATATTGAAAGAAAGCAAAAAACCAATAATTATTTGCCCAGATTCAAAAGCAGTGGCGGATGCTTGTAATCTTATTAGGAAAGGTCAACATTCTTCAAATCCTAGAATTCAAGCCCTTATAACTAATGTTAACAGAATACCTATCACTGTTCAACTGGTTAGTGGAAAAGGTAAACTTAACGCCTGCGGGGATAACCAATCAAGGTTCCCATCAGAATGTGCAGCTGATTACTGTGCCATTTGTAACTTTGTTTCTGAATCTGTTAACACTTTAAATCCTTATGCCATAAACGCAGCCAAAGTTGAGTCTATACCGTCTATTTTAAACAATCAAACAGCATGGAAAAATGTGCAGGATGAAAGTAGGGCATGTCAACAAGCTAAATACTTGATTACATCAGGCAAAACACCTAGCAAACAAAGTGGCAAATTTTATTCTGAAATAAGAAGGCTTTCCTCTGTAGCAAAACTAAATAGTGATGGGTTATTGATTGTAACATCTAAACCAAATGCATTTGCCTCGGTTAGATATGAGCAGATTGTTATTCCTTCCAGTCATTTACCAGCTGTATTATGGCAACTGCATACTAATTTAAATCATCCAACTAAAAGTCAGCTTAAAAACCATTTTGATCGCAGTTTCTACTCTGTAGGGCTTACCCCTGAGCTTGAAAAATTATATGAAAACTGCCATTTCTGTTCCAGCCAGAAAAAAATACCTTCTGTTGTACCACACTACTCTAAAACTGATACTACAGTCCCAGGTACACATTTCCATGCTGACGTCATTCGCAGAAGGTGCCAATTTATTCTAGCAATCAGAGATAACTTTTCTTCTTTCACAGTAGCCAAAATTATAAAGTCTGAATCCCATAAAGATCTGAAAGAAGGACTCATTGATTTACTTTCTCCCATCAAACTATCAGGAGAAGTAATAGTTAAAGTTGACAATGCCCCAGGTTTCAAACCCTTACTGGAAAATAAAGATCAAGACCTTAACAAAATTGGAATATCATTGACCAATACTGACGTTTTCAATATCAATGAAAACGCCGTCATTGATAAGGCTTGTTATGAACTTGAACAGGAGTTAATAAGAATCAAAAAATGATAAGCATAAGGCCAAAGATATTTTCATTGTTACTGCATCTCAAGATAATAAAGTCAAAATTCAGAAAATGCTTCACACACACTCTGAACAGCCAACGTTAAGATCTAAAACGTACATTACTGACAAAAATCGTTGCTTTGTAACAAAGGCCAATTCTAAGCAACAAATTATACATAGTCCTATTAAAACAACCAACGAATGGAACCCTCTCAAGGACTCACATGATACATCTTCTGATGAAGAATATCATGTGACAATACCTGTCAGGACAAAGAGATCAAACATTGTTGAGTCTTCATCTTCAACTACTTCACCATCAGACCCAACAACTACACCTCAACAACAAACATCATCGCATAATTCTTCCAACAACTCTCCAGCACAAGCTAGACCAACAATTTATCAACACCTAGATATATGGATGGAAAACCAACGCAGACAAGCAGCCCAGCAATTGGCTGTAGCCAATGAAATGGAAAATTCAGACCTGGATGAACATAATATTCTTGAAAATAATGATAGAAGAGCTTTAATCAAAGAAAATGCAAAAAAGAAAATTAAAGCTACTTTTCAAAGATTACCACAACTTGATGGAGCAGCAACAGATTCATCAGCACCATCTTCAACAAATGCTTCTCCAGACACATCTATTACATTGAACAGGTCTGAATCAACATCACCAATATCAACATCACCTGCAGCACCTATCTCCCCTTCAACAGCTGAACGCATATGGGCAGAACATGGTTTTTACTGGGACTACTCCCACTTGGACGAACTAATCAATACTGCAGATGCTGACCATATCTTTGACGATCCTCATCCTGATGTGGACTTTATGGCTCGTCATGCTTCCTGCTAGCCATGGGGCTAGACTCTAAAGAAGGGGGACGCCAATCTGTATCTTCTTATTATTTTAGAGAAACAAGAAGAGAAGATTCCCTGTGACTCAACCTAATGGGTGATGTTGAAACTGAAGATATTAATGACGAAGATTGCTGCCATAAGTGAAGAATCCTGTATAAATAGTCTCCAGAATATTGGCAGTAAAATCTGTGATGTTATCAATGTTGTTTATTGCGATGATGTATGATTGATCTCTAATGGCTGCTGTATTTCAGAGTGAATCAAGCTTCTACCACCACGGAAGGTGAGCCACACTTCTTTATGATTATTAGGGATGTGCATAAATTTATAGGTCATTGTCTTATCCCTGTAAAAATTACTTTTATAATTCCATCAATGAATTCTGCAAGTAGAGGCTAATGGAAGATAAACTAAACGTCTAAACTAATCAATAAAATGTTTGTGTGCTTGTTTATTAAATTGCAAAATCTATCTGAAGAGTTATTAGGTTAATCTATATTCTTACATTTTCCTATTCATAGGTTAAAACTATACGTATAATATAAATTATCTGAAGCTTTTCCCTCCAAAATTAGAAGATATTACAGGTTGTTTTTGCTCAATGACTAGTCTATCAGCTGTTGATGAACTATCAGTGCTGCATATGCTGGTATACTGTAGGTCATCTAAATAGGACTCGGGTTCTAACCCCTAAAAAGTAAAGTACTGAAATACTGCATATTTTGGAAGGTTTTGGTTTTAAAAGGTTCTAAGGTTTTAAGTGCAGCATTAGATTAAAACAAAAGAGGGGGAAAGAGTTAAATAACTGTATGTTCCCACCTGAGGACCTTGTTCCGACTTTCAATTGGGTCTTTGAAAATCAACCAATGGCTTCGGGAATATTAACACAGCCAAGTCGCATTAAAAGAGCAGAAATCAATCTGCTAGCAGACAAAAAAGGTCCCAAACAGGGAGCTCAAGGTAGTTGTCTCGTTATACATCTATATCTATAGATTTATTGGTGCAGCCAAAAAATGAAAAAAAACCTACCTTAATGCCATAATAATCAAGACGTTGTTGCTGACTGAAGCCTTCAGGAACATCCTTGTCAACCAGTTCAAGTTCATCAAGGTGAAGATAAGATACTGGCGCAATCGGGTCCGTGGTATGATTCACAACTGTTCGCTTCACCAGTTTTAGCTTCTAAACAACAATTAGGGTTAGGGCATTGCTGGTTTAGCCCAGCAGGGACTAGGCTTTAAAATAACCACTGCACACTTTAAAGGAAGCAACCAACTAAATGAGATAAGAAATTGCACAGGCAAAATTTTTATTTAATTTTATGTACACTTACTGTCCTTTTGCCGAGTCTTAATTGAGTCATTGAAAATCAACCAATGGTGTGGTGTGTAGTAACACAGCCAAGTAGCAGAAAACATTTTGGTAGCAGACGAATAAGGTCATTGAAAAAGGAAGGGAGGTGGTTATCTGTTAATACATCTATACTACACTGCTGTTAATATATAACCATAGAAAACTAGAATTGTTTTTGTTTGAACTAAACATTCTACAATCTGATGTATGCACTAAGGGGATATGTCCACGAAAGAGATTACTTTGCTGTAAGATCTACCTTAATAAAAAGAGGAGAATCTAACGTGTAGGTTTCATACTCTCCACCTTCTCCACACACATTTACTCCAAACTTTTTCTCCAATTTTAGCAATGTTGGCTCCATACAGTTCAATCTATAAATAATAGGGTTCAATATCTTACATCTTTTTAACTGATTTTAAATTCTATGTTTAGGAGGCCATATATATATATAGTTATTTATTCTCTAAGTAGTCATTTAGACGCAAACATTGATTTTCTTGTAAAATGAAAATAAAAAAATAAGAAGGAAAATCGATTGTGTTTTCCGGCTATTTTTTCCATAATCGATACATTATTACTTGGATGTTGCAACAGATTTTCATATTCTCTGATAAACTTTTAACTAATACTCGCAGTTGGCTAAAATAAAGATTTCCCCATCCACCCCCCTCTACCACATTCCCTCCCCTCCTACTGGATAAACGAACTGACCATTAAATTAGGTCCATATTAGCAAACTAAATTGACGACAGGTTTTTTTCCTGTTAAAATATACACTTGTATCCTAAACCCATTGTTTTCTTTTACAATACGTTGATTGTAAACTTAGGGAAAACTTAAAGCTTCCTCAATAGTAAAGATAAATGACAATTTAAATTACCTACGTTTGTTCAAGATGGGTTGAGTCTAGGCCAAGACACGCCACTTTTATCAATATACATTCCATTTTACATGATATCATTTCTCTCAACAGTTCCGCCTAAATAATTTTCTATTATAATCAAGACCAAGGGATGGAGGGGATATTGGGCTGTTTATTACACAAGTCCTCAAATTTTTATAATACCATTTCTTATTCGTTGGCTTAACAACTTTAGGGACTTTTTAAATTTTTGATTGGTTGGTTCATTAAGTTGAGTAAGAACCTGCGTTTCGGAGCCGGAGCCGGGAGCAGCAACATTTTTGGTGGAGCCGGAGCCGTATTTTTCGTTAAAAACGGCTCCGGCTCCAGATTAGCTAAAAATGATTTTTTAAAGTAATATTATAATTTGGCAACGGTATATTTCCATATAATAAACTGAAAAACTATTATTACTTAACAAATAGACACACATCCTTCTACTTTTATATAGCTTTAATCAAATAAAAGCAAAATATTTTATACCTATGATTTATTTTATTTTGTCAATTTCAATAAAGAACAAAAATTGATATATTAATTTTAAGGTAGGAGCCGGAGCCGCATCAAAATTAAACGGCTCCGAAACGCTGGTATAAACATCTAAATTTAACCTACAGAAGGGGTAAATTTGTCATTTGGGTTGTTCATCAAGTTATCGGCTATTATCTTTCCCTTTAGATCCCAGACCAAGAACACTGAATGTAAGGTGGGTCACCATTTTGTTAGTTTTATACTTTAGTATTGGTATATTGAAGCAACTAACTGCAGAATATCCCATAAAAATATTAAGTAACTAAGAAAGAAATCAAGTTAACGTACGTTGTCCTATGAAAATAGAGATGCCATTTTTTAAAAATGTGCAACTTTAATGGATATATTATTACTTGGATCATTCAAGTTCTCTAATAGAGTAAAACACGCTGCGGGCTAAAATAACGATACCTACCATCCACCCCCTTTACCAAATCCCCTCCCACTAGATGCACAAACTGACCAATACATGAATTCCATTTTAACAAGCTAAAGTGACTACCTACAATTTATCCCGCCATATTATTCAGTATTCACGTATATTCTACATCCATTGTAACTTTATTTAATGGATGGCGGAACCAAATGTTACCAACCTGATTGCGTCTCCACAGGTATGCCAGCGGTGTTAAGTTTAACCGTAAACACACACTCTCAACACGGACGCGTTGGTAATCAGATAATATGGCACCTTAATATCATTTATTTTGTCAACATAAACACATTTAAATGAATAACATAAATTATCATTTGTAAATAAATAAGAACTGGCAGCTGCGCCCCTAGCATCTAGGAGCTATGTATTCGAATGGGCAGTGAATAATAAATAGCCTATACATATCCTAAGACTTAAATACAAAATAAAATAGCCCAAAACCACCCAAGATTCCCTAACATAGAGAACTCAACCGTTTAAGCAGTTATAGACAAAAAAAGCTTTCTATTTTTTATAAGAATTTAAAATAATTTAAATATAAGAATTTAAAATAATCATAATTTAGACAATAAGGTTTTAAATAGGTAAGAAAACAATGGATATAGAATATACGAGGATATTATGACAGGGGAAAAGTTGTCGGCATTCAGCTTGATAACATGGAACTCACATATTGGTCAGATCGTTCATCCAGAAGGAGAGCATGGGGTAGAGAGGATTAAAAGGGGGAGGTTGTTAACGTTATTTTAGCCCGCTGCAAGTTTTCAATTTCTTAGAGAACATGAAAATATGGTGTAAGATCGAAGTAATAATATATCATTATCCATTGATATAACCGATTTTACTTAAGTAGCTGCGCTACTAAACAGCAAAACTAACCTACAGACACACCCTGTGCTCCCGTCTCCTCAGAAACTTTCTTTAGTAAATCATACAAATCTTCAACTTCATCTCCCTAAATAAGATTACACTTTTTCTACGTATGCATAGACTTTAATAGTGTTTGTTGGAAACATAAAAATCTTTTTTAAATGAACATACGAATACTTAATATCAATAACTGAATGAACTAATCTAAGAATTAAATTAAAAACGTTAAATAATAGACTTGAGTAAAAATACACATTTATAAAAGCTACGTAATTGAATAAGAACAAAAAGTGCCCATAAATACATAGATAGTTCAAAATTAAAAATTCCATATGATTCTTTGACCTTAAAATAAATCATAAAATGCCAAGTTATTATAGTTAAAATTAAAAGGGAATAAACAATAATTTTATGGTAAGTAAAAGAAGTTCAAAGTGAAATACAATAAAACTAAAAAAAATAAAGCTCATCCAAAATTGAGTGATATTCGCTTAATGAGATGCTTCGCACCTAAATAAAATAATAAAGCTACTGACCTCAGTTGGCAGATAATCTCTGCCTGTGCTGTTGCCAGATCCAGAAATATTGCCAACAAAGAATGGGAGGTCCATTGCTTTGGCAATATACTCGGCAGCTGAGGTCCCAACCGTTTGGTACATTTGGCTGTCTAGACAGTTATATATTTATTTTGCTAGAAATCAATAGGTCAATCTACTCGGTAATAAAAAATGCCCGTATGCCTTTTGCTCTATTTCAGACAATTCTCATAAAGATAAGTCATAAGGATAATCCCAATTTGTTCTTTCGTGTCTTCAGGCCAACGTAAATTACAAAACAGCAATTTTCCTCAAATTTCTTTCATTTTCAATCCGCGGACAACTATCTACAATGCGAGATGATATTATAGAAAATTACTCAAGAAATATCTAACCTATTTCATCAACTTTGGTATCCTTTGGTTTAAGGATTGCCAGCGCAACAATTTCATGGCCAGCTGCTACACAGTGCACAAGGTTAAAACAGCTGTCCTAAATAAAACAAGGATGACAACATCCATAAGTAGCGATATTAAGAGAAAGAAAGAAAAAGAGAAGAGAAAAAGAAAATAAAGAGAGCGAGAGACAGATATAAAGAGTAACAAAGATGAAGAAAGATGGATAAAAGAGGAAAAAAGAAAAGAGCGAGAAAGGGTATGATCTAAATGATCAAATAGGAATGAAGAAAGTGTATTTATATAGAGAACCAAATAGAGGGCAGCATTACAGACAGACAGACAGAAAAGACTAACAAACAGATAAGTGTAACGAGGCAAGGACAATGGCTAATAAATGGATGTTTTATCCCCAATGATGATACACAAAATTACCCCTTCTGTAGATACACTTAACGAACTAATTAATAAGAATTCAATAAAAGTACCCAAAGTTGTTGAGCCAACGAATAAGAAAAGAAAACGCTATTATAAAACTTCGGGGACTAGTGTAATCAACAGCCCAATGTCCCCTCCCTCTCTGGTAACATGGTTTATACCTTTCCACCACTGATGAGCCCTATAACCCTCATTTTCTTCAACTAATCATTAATATCTGAAAATAACAAAATTATCTAATGATATTAATTTCTCTATTAATCACCAGGTGGTGCTCACAAATATTTAGTTAGGTAAATAAACTGGGAGGCAGGGCGTCCAAGCTTTTTAATTTCGAGGGGGGTAAATTTTTTTAAGGGGGGGGTAATTTGTATTTTTTTGGGGGGGAGGTAATCACCCATTTACCCCCCCCCCCCTTGGAGTCCTTGCTGGGAGGGTTTAATTTTTTTTGTACAAATTCCTTTGCGGTTTAAGAGATTCAATAAAATAAAGTTTTTATTTTGTTTGTATTATATCTTAAAATTGAATTATTTTTTTACTTACCTACTTTTATTACTGCATAAGGACCATATTAACATCAACACTAAGTTTTGTATGCTTCTCTTTACGCTTACGAACCCAGGTATAAGGTAAAACCAACAAGTGAAATAAATATAAAATAATATTTGGGGGGCAAATGGAGAGGTCGTCAATTGTACGATGTGTTGCCCCCCCCCCCCCCACAATGGCAGCTGAAAAACACGTAGAGGTTTCGTGATTTCCCCCCGAATTAATATCGTTATTGGTATAAGCTGTTACAAACCAATCCCCGTTTATTTACCTGACTGATTTATTTACATAAAATCACGATACATTTTATTACATCATTGAATTCATAATTTAATAAAGGGGGAGGAGAAATGCTACTTTTAGAAACTAACCAAAAAATTGTGTTGGCTCCTTAAGTTACCTACACTTCCCCACCCCTAATTTAAAAATTATTACTACATATAGATCAGAATGAATCATTGCAATCAAATTGGCGCTCTCCCTCAAAGTGACAATCGAGCGCTAGCCCCTCTCCCTGCTTATTTTTAAAATAAATTGAAACTAAGGGATGGTGGCGGTGGTTTTATTACTTTTGCCTAACCCTTCGGGGTTTAAGTAATGAACAAACAAATGAATCCCCCCCCCCCCCCTTTATTTTCAATATAAAAATAAGGTGGTGTCAGGGGGGATGTTTCTAATCTCGACTGTGCCCTTTGAGGAAAACCACCAACAAATTTTGACAACTCGGCAAAAAAACATAAATAAAACATATAATGGATGCTATTTTTTTGCAATACATTTAAAATAATTTGAAAGAATATTATTATTAAACATTAAATGAATAAGAAATGATTTTAAGTGATGTAAAATTACTGTTATTTTGTGATATTTTTAGTATCAAAACACATACAATTTCATAAAAATATTTGAATAGGAGTACTAGCTGAGTCTGAATGCCATATTTATTTGATTCTGAAGAAATTTTGCCGCTTCCTCTTGTGGGTACGATAATGCCTAGAAAAAGAATTATCAATGGACACTTAAATATTAAGAGAACTAAAAATCCAGTTAATTGATGATTATTTTGAAAGCATGGATAAAGAAAGGAAAGGAAAAATAGTAGTTTATAAATAAAATACTAAAAAATGAAAATTAATAATCTTCCCAGGATATGAAAACATAAAACAACTTTGTTAACTGTTAAAAAAAATACTTTTTTGTCAGAATTGAGTTTTAAAAATATACCTAACACAACTCAAAATATTTGTCAAATTAAAAAATAAATCACAAAATGATATATATGGACAGGTAATTAATTTAAATTTCATTTCCAAATAAATCAATATAAACGCCTTACCATAGTGATAGCATTTGTGAGAACAGTCTGTAGAGTAGTCCCACTGCTGCTGGAAGGTTGAAGGGCGTGTGCTGGAACCTGGACTGTCAGAGCACGTGGCTGGCTGTTGGGATTATTTGCCTGAACAAAAATAGATATTTAATGTACCTTTAAGATTTTCTAGCATTCTATTTACGCAAGAACTTGCATGATTGGTGTTTCAATTGATATCAATCAAATAATCCAGTCTTAAGACATCTGAGTTTAACCAGAGGGAAAATTGCTAACACATAACCCCTTAACTGAAAGCAAATGAGAAATTCTTATTTTAAAATGGAGTAAGAAAATTTTTAAGACATACCTACCTACTAAATTATCAGTTATATTTCCTTAGGGAGGGAATATTAGAATGTAAATTACACTGGTAGGTACCCAAAGTTTTTTAACAACGTTATCTAATTCGTTTGCTCTAAAACCTTAGGTACTTTTGATTGGTTGGTTCATATGTCATGACTAATTATGCCAAAACTTTTCAACCAATAGTTTAATCAACAGAATTGACGGGATAATTTCTTGATCAGCATTGGGGATGTATATTAATTTACCATCAATTAGCGAATCCTTCCTTAAAATCTATGGTTTTATTACACTTAAAATGGTATATCAAATATTTCACCTGTGCAGGGATTGTAATTTGAACAGGTACAAGGCGATTTGGATCAGCGATAACAACTTGACCCGGGCCTGGAGGTGCCCCAGGACCACCAGCCTGTCCTGCCATGTTGCTCGCACCGCCGGAGGCTCCACCCCGCCGCATAGAATTCATCTTAGAATCTAAAAATGAAAAAGCCGTTTTAATTGGATTTTGGGTAGAATCATTTTTCTAAAAACTTCAATTTAGTAAATAAATGATTGGTTTAGTTATATTTATTTATGTATTTGTAAGTAAATGCATAAACTTCTCTAAACATACAGAAAACTTTGTGCTATAACGCCAGTCACGTATTTTCATTTATAATTAAACTACCTAATCTAATTAAAGGGGTAGTTGCACGAAGAGCATTTAAACTTGAATTTAGTGAACTCCATATTTTTTCCTGTTCAATAGTTTAAATTACATCTATAGGACATATATTTAAAAGAATTTCAATTTTCTACCAGAGTGTTTTAAAATATCAAGACTTAAAAACCATATTTTTTAGATATATGCAACATAAATGTCTGTCCTGTTTTCACAAAAACGGCATGATGACTATTATTATGATGCCTAATTCATTGCTATTGATTGTTAAAAAAAATACTTTGTTAAGATAATATTCATGTGCCTTATGCTTGCAATCAAACTTGTTAAATGCACTTTGTGCAACTACCCCTTTAAAAATAAAAATTACCTAAAACATTTGTGTCATTATGTGTGGTGGTATTTTCAACAGCCTTGCTGGCCTCCAACTTTTGTTGCCACAAATTCTTGAGTTCAATGAGAACATTCTCGTCCACTCCCTCGTCCAGGAAACTTTCCCTCACGTTGCTTATCACATCATTGATGACGCTCTGATATTTAATTCGTAATTTTATGATAGGTTATGGTTATGATATTTTAATGCATTAATCCTTTTATATGCCTAAGTAACTGGATGCCTGTAGCTTAAAATTGGGCTAACAGCTATGGACATTCTTGTATACATAGAAGTTTCAAATAGGTCATAGGAAGGTTTATTATAATTTTTTTTTTTTTTGGGGGGGGGGGAGGGATATTGCTCAATAAAAGGACCCCCTTCCCTAGATATACCACACTTTTCTGGGATCTTGCTGAGTCAAGTATCAACTGTTGGGAATATCAAAGGATGACTCCATGCAAAATTTGAGCCGGATCCGGCCAAAACCGGCCGTGAATTTTATGAAAAACCGGTTTTTTCCGGTTTTTAGGGGGTATCTGTAAATCGATTCAGCTGGAGCAAAACCGGTTAGAGGTACAAAAAATTTTACTTCACATGAAATTTAGCCAATGCAATTGCCTACAAAAATGTACTTCATCATCAACTTGATTGGACAACTCTTTCCCCTCCTAAATGTCCATTAAAACCTCGGAAACGGCAAAAATCGCCAAAAATCACGCCTTCGGCGGCAAATAACGGCTAAACGGTCAGCCGGAGGCGAATGAAACATAAATAAAGAAATGTCTGCCTCAAAAAGTTGTTCAACATCAAAGAGATGCTTGAAGTCTCTAAAACGACTCCTTCCCCTCCTTTAAGGGGAAAAACTGAAAAAACGTGATTTTCAAAAGTATGCCCACTTCGTGGGTGTGGGGGGCACTGAATCCGTCACCCCAGGGTCACCAAATATAAAGTCTAGGCGGCCCACAATGCTGAATTTTCACCAAGTGAAAGTCTTGTGTCATTATCTTTTATGAGAAAAAAGTTATTAATTAATTAAAATTTCAAATTGTGATTTTTTTATGGATTTCTTTGATGAAATGACAGGCTAGTCAATTTTTAGGCCATTTTTTGCTGTTTTCGGCCCGCCACGCCCAAACGGTTTGAGATAATCTCACGGGACCTTTTGCCCGACCTAAGCCTGGTTATTTGTAAGGTCTAAGAAAAAAAAATCCCGGATTGGATGAAGCACGACGTCGCTGCGTGCCGTCAAAAATCGCTGGTCGGCTCATTTTGCCCCCTCAAACCCTCACCTCGTGCCATTTTTCTGTGTAAAGATTATCATTATAATCTTTTGCGTAAGTCTGTTTTTTTTCCTAGACCTCACAAATAACCAGACTTAGGTTGGGCAAAAGGTCCCGTGAGATTATCTTAAACCGTTTGGGCGTGACGGCCCAAAAACCGCAAAAAATGGCCTAAAAATTGACTGGCCTGTCATTTCATCAAAGAAATCCATCAAAAAATCACAATTTGAAATTTTAATTAATTAATAACTTTTTTCTCATAAAAGATAATGACACAAGACTTTCACTTGGTGAAAATTCAGCATTGTGGGCCGCCTAGACTTTATATTTGGTGACCCTGGGGTGACGGGTTCAGTGCCCCCCACACCCACGAAGTGGGCATACTTTTGAAAATCACGTTTTTTCAGTTTTTCCCCTTAAAGGAGGGGAAGGAGTCGTTTTAGAGACTTCAAGCATCTCTTTGATGTTGAACAACTTTTTGAGGCAGATATTTCTTTATTTATGTTTTATTCGCCTCCGGCCGACCGTTTAGCCGTTATTTGCCGCCGAAGGCGTGATTTTTGGCGATTTTTGCCGTTTCCGAGGTTTTAATGGACATTTAGGAGGGGAAAGAGTTGTCCAATCAAGTTGATGATGAAGTACATTTTTGTAGGCAATTGCATTGGCTAAATTTCATGTGAAGTAAAATTTTTTGTACCTCTAACCGGTTTTGCTCCAGCTGAATCGATTTACAGTTACCCCCTAAAAACCGGAAAAAACCGGTTTTTCATAAAATTCACGGCCGGTTTTGGCCGGATCCGGCTCAAATTTTGCATGGAGTCATCCTTTGATATTCCCAACAGTTGATACTTGACTCAGCAAGATCCCAGAAAAGTGTGGTATATCTACCCTTCCCCTATGTGCCTCTGGGGAAAAATATAGAAGTTTACTGCATATTAAGGTTTCGACTAACTCGTAATACGTCTGATTTTCTGATTTCTTATATAATTATAAGATTTTTTTTTCTAAAGCTTAAGTTAAATAAAATCATCCATAAAATTAAAATTCCTGATAGAGGGAGGAGGCAGAGGACATAGAATTCCTGTCCATTTTTATTTTTTCTAGTTGTCTAAACACTTTATCTGCAACAACAATATGGCAACTATTACATCAATATGCAGTAGATAGATAGATATTACACATTTGGGAATAATTCTTGGTATGGGCATCAAAATTAATATTTTAATCTAGCATAAAAAGTTATTTTTAATGTTCTATTAATTTATATAGTTCACCAAACTGGATGTTATGATTGAAATAAATAAATGGTTATTTTTGGTTAATTTTTATATAACAATCCTAAAAAAAAGTTTTGGATAAATTTTGCCGTTTATAAAGTTTCAGAAGCCAAATCTTTCAATCATATTTTTTTTTAATAAAACAACATTTGATCACATAAAACAGATAATTTTTTTTTTATAATTTTATATTTTTCTTCAACACTTGACTGTTTCGTTTTCTTTCTTTTTTTCTGAATTAAATAATGAAAACAACAATAAATATAACAAAACTACAGGAAATGAAAAACAAATATTTAAATATTGAGGAGAAAAGGTGATGTTTAGTTGATTAGTACGATAAAGTGATATTTTTCTATTAAGAGTGGGCTGAGCAGCACATATTCCATTCGTTCTTGTTTAATAAGACCCCTTCAAAATGGATTAAAATCTAAATTTTGTTTTATACTCTTCCCTTTCAAAAAAAGACCCCCCAACGTTACAACAAGGGGGGGGGAAGTTTTGACACTTTCGCTTACTCCGTGATTATTGGGCTAGGTATTAAAGTTAGACTATAGGTTATTTGGGATAAAAGTTTACTTTTGGTTAGTACTTCACGGATTTTTAATCATTTTTTGGATAACCCCACCCCCTAGCCCCCCGGGGCTCAAAATCCCCCTAAAAATGAACCTAACCTTAATTTTCTCAGGAACCATTTGACCAAAAGAGATGATTTCTTAAACTTAAGCTTTTATGCTTATAAACTAACTTCTAGTTTAGAAGTCAGCCCCCTGCCACCAACCCCTAGCCCTCCGGGGCTCAAAAAAACTCTAAAAATGAACCTAACCTTAATTTTCTCAGGAACCATTTGACCAACAGAGATGATTTCTTAAACTTAAGCTTTTATGCTTATAAACTAACTTCTAGTTTAGAAGTCACCCCCCTGCCGCCAACCCCTAGCCCTCCGGGGCTCAAAAAAACCCTAAAAATGAACCTAACCTTAATTTTCTCAGGAACCATTTGACCAACAGAGATGATTTCTTAAACTTAAGCTTTTATGCTTATAAACTAACTTCTGATTTAGAAGTCACCCCCCTGCCACCAACCCCTAGCCCTCCGGGGCTCAAAAAAACCCTAAAAATGAGCCTAACCTTAATTTTCTCAGGAACCATTTGACCAACAGAGATGATTTCTTAAACTTAAGCTTTTATGCTTATAAACTGACTTCTTGTTTATAAGTAACCCCCCTGCCGCCAACCCCTTGCCCTCCGGGGCTCAAAAAAACCCTAAAAATGAACCTAACCTTAATTTTCTCAGGAACCATTTGACCAACAGAGATGATTTCTTAAACTTATGCTTTTATGCTTATAAATTGAGTTTAAGTTAAGAAGTCACCCCCTTGCCGCCAACCCCTAGCCCCCCGGGGCTCAAAAAACCCTAAAAATGAACCTAACCATAATTATCTCAGGAACTATTTGTCCAATAGAGATGATTTCTTAAACTTAAGCTTTATGCTTATGAACTAAGTTTAAGTTTAGAAATAGCCCCCCTGCCGCCAACCCCTTGCCCCCCGGGGCTAAAAAAAACCCAAAAATAAACCTAACTTTAATTAAAATTTCTTATTTGAAGAGTTAGAGGTACACTTATTAAACCAAATATGCTTATTTTTGGATGTTATTGACATATCTCCTGAAAAAATTAGAATCGGCCTCCAGGTTCAGGTGCTGCAGGCCTCCAGGTCCACTCAGGAGACAGGTAAAAATTAAAATTTCTTATTTGAAGGTTTAGAGGTACACTTATTAAACCAAATATGCATCTTTTTGGATGTTATTGACATATCTGCTGAAAAAATTAGAATCGGCCTCCAGGTTCAGGTGCTGCAGGCCTCCAGGTCCACTCTCGACAGGTGAAAATTAAAATTTCTTATTTAAAGAGTTAGAGGTACACTTATTAAACCAAATATGCTTCTTTTTGGATGTTATTGACATATCTGTAGCTTTGGATGACATCTGGATAAGATCAACCCCTCTGAATTAAATTCTTAAAATGACTCCACTTTCATCTAGACTTTATAATCTGAACCATATCAAAAACACTTGCCCCATTTTGAGTGTCTGTAATATTACATCTGAGACAGAATTATACTTTAAAAAGCATACCTAAACATTATAAAATAGACATTTTAGGTCTCTCTAGAAGGCTCCTAGAGGACACCTTGAGCCTGCTTGGAGCACAACTTTCTCTTAATTTAAAAAATACAATTTGTTTAATTTTCCCTATCCAGCAGTCGCCTGGAGGTCACCTAGACCCTGCCTAGAACACATATCTTTAAATAAGAACTTTTAATTTTTACCTGTCTCCAGAGTGGACCTGGAGGCCTGCAGCACCTTACCCTGGAGGCCAATTCTATTTTTTTTTCTGGAGATATGTCAATAACATCCAAAAAGATGCATATTTGGTTTAATAAGTTTACCTCTAATTCTTCAAAAAAGAAATTTTAATTTTTACCTGTCTCCAGAGTGGACCTGGAGGCCTGCAGCACCTGAACCTGGAGGCCGATTCTAATTTTTTCAGCAGATATGTCAATAACATCCAAAAAGATGCATATTTGGTTTAATAAGTGTACCTCTAAACCATCAAATAAGAAATTTAAATTTTTACCTGTCTCCTGAGTGGACTTGGAGGCCTGCAGCACCTGAACCTGGAGGCCGATTCTAATTTTTTCAGGAGATATGTCAATAACATCCAAAAATAAGCATATTTGGTCTAATAAGTGTACCTCTAACTCTACAAATAAGAAATTTAAATTAAGGTTAGGTTCATTTTTAGGGTTTTTTTGAGCCCCGGGGGGCTAGGGGTTGGTGGCAGGGGGCTGACTTGTAAACTTGAATTAGTTTATAAGCATAAAAGCTTAAGTTTAAGAATCCATCTCTGTTGGTCAAATGGTTCCTGAGAAAATTAAGGTTAGGTTCATTTTTAGGGTTTTTTTGAGCCCCGGAGGGCTAGGGGTTGGAGGCAGGGGGGTGACCTCTAAACTAGAAGTTAGTTTATAAGCATAAAAGCTTAAGTTTAAGAAATCATCTCTGTTGGTCAAATGGTTGCTGAGAAAATTAAGATTAGGTTCATTTTTAGAGTTTTTTTGAGCCCCGGAGGGCTAGGGGTTGGTGGCAGGGGGCTGACTTCTAAACTAGAAGTTAGTTTATAAGCATAAAAGCTTAAGTTTAAGAAATCATCTCTGTTGGTCAAATGGTTCCTGAGAAAATTAAGGTTAGGTTCATTTTTAGAGTTTTTTTGAGCCCCGGAGGGCTAGGGGTTGGTGGCAGGGGGGTGACTTCTAAATCAGAAGTTAGTTTATAAGCATAAAAGCTTAAGTTTAAGAAATCATCTCTTTTGGTCAAATGGTTCCTGAGAAAATTAAGGTTAGGTTCATTTTTAGGGGGATTTTGAGCCCCGGGGGGCTAGGGGGTGGGGTTATCCAAAAAATGATTAAAAATCCGTGAAGTACTAACCAAAAGTAAACTTTTATCCCAAATAACCTATAGTCTAACTTTAATACCTAGCCCAATAATCACGGAGTAAGCGAAAGTGTCAAAACTCCCCCCCCCCCTTAAACAAAAAACATTGACTTAAAACGTTACAAAATTGAATACTTAAAGGGGACGATTCATGAACGAGCGTTTGTTAATGCAGGAGAAAAAGTTATAGCATTCTTAGTGCACCTTTAAGTGTTATAAAAGGCCAAATAATTTTTTTTTTAAATGTACGAAATGTGTTATTTTTCTATGTTTTACCAGTATTTAGTACACAATAAAATGGTTATTATGCACTGTCACCAAAATGTTCAAACACCGTTCATGGACAATCACCTTAACATATGCCAACAAAATATTGTTAAGTACTTGAAAATTTAAATACTTGGTTATATTTAAAACTATTGAAAACAACAAACAGACACCACCAGTTAGAAAATAAAGCAAGAACTATGTTATTTGACTTAGGCAGATAAAGAAAAATTATCTAATCTAATAAATCTCTCTACGTGTCTTCTCTAAATGAAAAATAGGTAAATAATAATAATAATATATCAATGATAGATAATAAAAGTGCATTAAAATTGATCTTGGTGTAAGTGGGAGAGATGTGTTGGTCTTTTTTGTTTACATTTTAGAGAGAAGGTGAAGAAGAGAGGTTGGAAGGACACTGTCCGCTTTCTCCAGGATAAAATGGAGCGGGGCTGCTATCCAGTTCAAGATTGTACGGGCAATTACCTAAAAAATAAAACATTAAAATGGATATAGAACATAAGCAATTTTTATGACAGGGGGAAAATTGTCGTTAATTTAGCTTGCTAATATGAACCTCATTTATTGCTCAGTTTGTTCATCCAGTAAGAGGTATGAATGGGGGGGGGGGGTGAAAGAGTATCATAATCGAAATGGAGGGTATCGTTTTTTTAGCCCACTGCAAGTTTAACTTCATTCGAGAACATAAAAATCTTATGAAATATCCAAGTAATAATACATTCATTAACATTAATATACTATTAATAAATATTGACTCAACCATATTTTTTTCTTACAAAATAAAACTAAGAAGTAAACCTTGATTAGCAGAGGTTTTGATTAAGTTAGATATAAATACTAATACTAACCCCCATAGAATCCGGATACTGATGAGTGAGCAGAGCTAAGAGAGCAGTGAAGCTACATAATCCTGCCGTAAACAATATGAAGAATGGCAGCTCTTTCTTTGGATACACAGACACTTCATGAAAGGCTGGCAACAGCTCCCTGTCAGCACACTCTGTACAGCTGGGATAAGGATAGAACAGATGGCCTTTTTCCAGCGGATAGGGCAGCAAGCGGAAGGTTCCTTCCCATGTGCAATGCAACAAGTTAAGCGCGCCGTCCACACGTTTCCAATGTGTCAAGTGGTAGAAAGCGTAACTGATTGCCTCGCTGTCGCCACGCTTTAAAATGTGCTCGGGTGGCAAAATCAGTGGCTTCATTTCTAGCAAGTACTTGGGCACGTGCGGGTTAAACTCGACCGCGCGATGTATCGCCTCCACAGCCGCCATTTCAGACACCGTGAGGCCTCGTTTACCCGCCACGTCGGCCGAAAATTTGTCCGCCACAGAACGAGCTTTTAACAACGCCGCGGTGTAGCAAATAGCTGCCGACTTAGGCAAAGAAATGTCGTCATATTTCGCCAATGTAGCTTGAACATCAGCATAATTGCCCATCTCAAGCATACATTCCAACAGGTTTTCATGGATGTTCAAAACATTCATGATTGGCGGTATTTCCTTGGCTAGATCCTTAAACATCTTGACAGCCTCCTTCAGACGGCCAAGCTTTCTTGCGCACATGGCAAGCCTACGCCGAATATAGATCATAACGTTGATGTCCCGTCTGTGTAGAGATTCCGTGAGATGGTTTTGATATTGATATTGTTGGGAGCGACGATAACTTTTTTCAGCAATCTGGTAAGCTTCCTTAAACTTGGTTTCAGCTTCAACAATGTCAACAGCCTGAAAAACATACATGAGTTTTATGTCTCTAATTTAAATAATAAAGAGGACTATCCACGAACTAAAGCAAGTAATTTTAAGCACCTTCCAGCATTGACCCATATTTGCTTTATCCACTAAAAAGTTAGGTTTCACCATGGTTTTATATGAAAAAAACTTTGAAATGTTAAGCATTGTTTGGTGCAATATCATTGAATGTTTTGATGAATTCAAACTGTTGTTTAAAAGCTTTGACATAAAAGTATATTGTTGTGATTAAAAATGTATATTTAAAAAAATGGTTGGTAACTTGTAAACAGTTTAATTAATGTACTTTTGCAATTTACAACATTTGATGCTTTTCTGCATTGTTATTTTATTTTGTCCTTTGAACTCAACAAAGCATTTGATGATATTGCTTTAAAAATTGCTTTACATTTCAAAGTTTTTTTCATATAAAACCATGGTGAAACCTAACTTTTTAGTCGATAAAGCAAATATTAAACATAAACCTAGTATATTCACTAAAAAAATACTACAGGTCAATGCTGGAAGATGCTTAGAATCACTTGCTCTGGTTCGTGGATAGTCCTCTTTTAGTTTGTTTTAAAATCTTGTTCTTATAGTTGTTCTTTGAAAGTGTTACCTCTTCTTCAGCTAAAAGAATATAGGCTGTAGCACACTCAGCATTCAGAGCAATAGCTTCCTTGGCAGCCTTAATTCTGGCCCCAGGATTCCGTTCTCTCCAAGCTGTCTGCATTATCTCATATTCGGGTTTTCCTATTTATCAAATAATCATCAGTTGCAAAGCTACTGTATAATGTTTAATCAACTATGGTCCCTTTGTCGTACGTCCTGTAACTTACTCAAAATAACTATTTTTAAATATCTTAGGTAATCTTTCTAAAAACTAAAATTTACCTGCGTCCGCTTCACAAGTGAAGAAGGTTTGGTGGTCTTGAGCAGATAAATTCATGTCGTAATATGTCAAGGGTTCTTTCTTAGTTGCCGTCTGAAATCTTTGATATTCTGCGCCTCGGAACAAATTCAACGGATTCCGCCAAACTTTACACTCCGGAACTGCGGGTGCAGTGCTGCCGGCATTCTCTGGCGGATCGCCACCGCCAAGCCAAGGCGAGATATGGTTGAGCGATACCTGCTCAATAAATGACATGCCATAGCGGCGGTAGTACCACCACTCAAAAATTAGAATAAGCCCTGAGATTAGGGAAGAGGTTCCTGTCAGGGCAACGTAAAACTTGGGAGTTAGAGTTGACAGAAACATTGTTGCCATCTCGATATTCTCGTTCAATCGAAGAGGGCCGCGAAGCAAAAAAATTGCAAGAGTCACCTAAATATAAAAAGTAAACAGTAAAAAAATAACATTTCCAATAAAGACTTAAAAACTTGAAAAGTTTGTCTAAAGACGAGAACAAAGTTGCTCTAAAAAAAGTTATTTAAACCACCTTATATTATGTAAATAAGTGGTAAATCATCCTACTAATTTAAAACTCCACAAAATATTTTAACTTATTATTCCTAACCAAAAAGTTTGAAACTCACCAACAATATCCAGGCAGCACAGAGATAAGATATCAAATTACTTGACCACTTTTCTTCTATCATTCTGTGCAAGTGGCGTGGATGTTAGTTCCACACCGGGCCATAACTAGTCACAATCTGCAAATATCAATTCAATATTTGTCAATTTTGATTGAAGATGTTTCCATGCAATAATTGAGACAAAACCACCAAGATTTGCTAATTGTTTTAGGTAATTTCAATAGCTTTTGATTTCAAGTAGGCAATAACTTAAAACTGAAGTATTACAACTTAGGGTTATTTAAATAGTCTCGTAAAATGTAGAAGTAAACTACTATTTACTGTTTATTTGTGTGGAATTTAATATTTTTAATTAGACACATTCCCAGTAAAGTTACCAAGATTAAACGACTTAAGAGATGGAACTAAGAGTAATGATCGTTAATATGTAAGTTTTTATTAAGTATGAATAAATTTTAATTCAAATTATAATTTGTTACTTGCGTATAGCTTATTATCACATAAAATTATATACAATAAAGATATTGTTATTGCTGATTTTGCGAAATCTATATCTTCCCACTTGTATCAAAAGTAGGTATTAATTTCAAACTATATTATATTGAAAACTACAGCATTGTAGAATAAATTTTTTATATACTTATTAATGTTGAAATACAAAGATTTTACCTAACAATAGAAAAAAATTCAAACATGCTCAATTTAAGCTCAAGAGCATTTTTTAATGAATTAAGTAGCCGAAATTAAATGGTATACCAAAAGAGATGTAAGTAATATTGGAATTTTAGAAAAACATAATTGAATTATTAATTTAAATGGCCATTTTCCATAAAACTTTTCATTTTTTCAACTGTAACAATGCATCATTATAATCATAAAATTTCTCTAATTTTGGTTGAGGAGAGAGAAAATATATAAACTTGATGTTGGTAAATAATGGAGCGCGGCAATACTAGCATTCCCCGACCTAGGGTAAATATGTTTCTCGTAATTACTTTCATATTTTTCGTTTATTTAGATTAAAAACTTTTATCATAACAATATCCAAACAAATATTTGAGGATAAAAATAATTTTTTATTAGAAATATTACGATTTATGACCAAAACAGTAAATTTGGGCGAAAAATAAGATGAAAAATTGTAAAGAATATTTACCAATAAAATTGGGGAAACTTTGAGAGAACAAAGTTACAACTTTTTTATTTAATTTTATTTTTTATTATTTTTTAACGCAAGTGATATGTTTAATTTCTATTCTATAAAGGTATTTAACATCTCCAATGCATAATAAACTTTTTAATTACAAAGATAAATTGATATTTTGACCCAAAATACTAAAAAATTAAAATTAGATTTAAAAAGTTGTTTACCCTGAGTTAAGATGATTTGTAGCAGAAATACACGACGACATAATTAAGTCAACAAATAAAAATAAAGAAATTTTTTCCTGTTTGATAGTAATCCATTTTTACCTGAAAATTGTTAAATATAAAAATCTTATAATAACCTAATAAGTTGGTTAAAAGTTTAATATAATGATTAATTTTCGAAATAGTTTTTAAAAATATATTAATTTATGGAGAGAATTAAAGATCTTTGATCGATTAAATGCCGGTTTCTTATCAATAGGTCCCATAAATTATTTTTATTGAAACCTTAAAAAGGGGGCTATCAATAAGCGTAAGCTGTTAAATTTAAGTAAATATCGCACCAATTTAAAGTTAAATTAACTAGGTAGTATTTTTATAAATGCTTGAGCATTTTATATATATAAATTATTGTTAAGTCGGAAATTTTTTATTATATCATAAAAAACTAATGTAGCTCTTAAACATAAGAAAAAAGTTAAGATTTAATTTCTCATACAAAATATCGAGTGCTCAAAAATATGATTCGCCTTGATTCTACATGAATTTTAAAATTCAGATAAGAAATAACGTTTTTATATAATCAAATTTCAAAATAATATATGTAGGTATATATCTTTTATTTTTATTTATATGAAAACTTCTTTCAATGTTTACTATTTATTTAGAACCCTAATTGCCAATTATTAAATCAGATTTTATTCATTTACAATTATTGTTCTTTTTCAGATGAAGGCAATGTATTTGTATCCTCTTCTCTTGGCGTGTTTCCTACAGGTATTACCCCTTTCGCAGGCCGCCAAGAAAGAGCCTACTAAGAGCAGCTTGGCATCTAGAGTGGAACAGCTGACTGACCTGTCAAACCGCCGACCTGTTATCCGACTCAATGGCAACCGATTCCGCGACCTGGTGAAGGCAAGTCCTCGTAACTACAGCATCATTGTTATGTTCACTGCCCTTGAATCAGGACGTCAGTGTGCCATCTGTAAGCAGGCCAGCGATGAGTACCAACTGGTCGCCAATTCCTACAGGTTCTCGCCTGTATTCTCTAACAAGCTGTTCTTTGCCATGGTCGACTTTGACGAGGGACCCGACGTGTTTCAGTCCATGAAGCTCAACACTGCTCCAGTCTTCATGCATTTCCCTGAGAAAGGAAAGCCAAAGAAGCAAGACACCATGGACTTACAGAGAGTTGGATTTAGCGCTGATGTGATCGCCAAGTGGGTTCAGGAGAGAACTGACACCCAGATCCGTGTGTTCAGACCACCCAACTACACTGGCACCGTTGCCCTTCTTATGCTCACTTCACTCATTGGAGGTCTGCTCTACCTGCGCAGAAACAATCTGGAATTCTTGTATAACAGAACTGCCTGGGCCCTGATTGCTTTGTTCTTTGTGTTTGCCATGACATCTGGCCAGATGTGGAACCATATTCGTGGACCACCTTTTGTCCAGAAGACCCAGAACGGTGGCGTTGCCTATATTCACGGCTCCAGCCAGGGACAGTTTGTGCTGGAGACATACTTTGTTATGCTGATCAATGGTCTTATTGTGTGTGGAATGATTATGCTGATGGAGGCTGGAGACAGCAAGGGAGACGCTGGCAAGAGGAAGGCGCTGGGTATTGTTGGACTGGGTCTGCTGGCTGTTTTCTTCAGCCTTCTGCTTTCGATATTCAGATCCAAGGCTGGTGGTTATCCCTACAGTTTCCTCTTCAGATAGATACTTTGATACTACCTAGCATGACAATATTATTAGCTGTGTTTACACCGTGTGATGTTTGATTGATCAATGATTTATTTAAAAGTTTAAACACTAAACACTGATAATTATGATTGATTTTGATTTATAGGCTGCTCGTTTTTATGTTTTCGCATTTCTTATTTATTACCATTTTTTTTTTTATCTCAAGCAAAATTCATTTTATTTAAAGATTACAAATGTTAGTATAACTTAACTTCATTTTATCAATCCATTCAGTTTTGGTTGTTTTTTTTATATCTTTAATTAGCCTGAAAAATTTAAACTCCCGTCCAAATTTTTATTACTCAAAAAAGATATGTGCATTTCTTGATTATTAAACAGTTTGTTATATGTAACACTGAAAATCAATGTATCATTCAATTTAGACAAAAAATAGGTAACTAGTATAAACTATGAAATATTTTTTGTTTGTTTATTATTTATAATGTTCGCCTTGTGTATTTATACAGCAATATACATATAAAGCATTATTTTATTAATTGTAAAATACATAAATTTGAAATTAAAACTGTGATTGTTTTTTCACTTTGCTTGTTAAGATTTTGGTTTTCAACTTTTGTTTTCAGAACTTGGATGTTTTAGCTACTCTGTGAACTACTCTTGTGAGAGCATCCGTAAAAATGGCGGGGGCCATTATTGAGAATATGAGTGGGCGGAAGCTGGCGTATATTGGGGGATTCCTGCTGGTCTGTCAGATTGCTTGCTTCCTTGTAGGAGCTGTTTTTTCACCAAGACCTAACAATACTGAACAGCATTTAGGTAATACAATTTTCATTTTTCAGTAACGTAGCTTATCTGTTTAAATATCATGTCTCATTTAGTTACCTATGTAGGTATTTTCGTAAGATCTTATAGTTTTTTTTTGCTTACATGCCATATATTTAAATACTATATTTGTAACATAAAACTAATATATTGCAAGATTTTATATTTAGTGCTACTTAATTTATTTTGTTTTACAATAATATAGGCAAGGCATTATATACCTTAATTTTTAAAACTTAATGATTTTACTAGTTGCTTCATTCCTATCCTCTAGGATAGGGCATGGGAGGTATTGGTGATAGCCCAAAACAACCCAAAGATCAGATCAATACTTCCCGAGATCTTTAGTTTGAGACAATTACTTCTTTATATTATGTGATTGGCGTCATCCTATTGGCTAATTGTTAGTCACCTGACAAAATAAAGCCCTGCTATTGATTGATATATTGAATCAATTAAAATATTTGTAACTATTCACATGCCACGCCAAACTATTAAATTCACTTAGATGATTATTAATGGGTTTTTTTCAGCAACCAAGTGTTACAATCCAAAAGGGAATCAGGAGAAGGATGCTTGGTTTGTCCCATTTGGTCCCAACGCCTGCCGTAGAATTGAAGACATTGCAGATGATGAAATTGTAAACAATCATATCACAGCTGATAATGTTGTGTTTTCTGTTAGAATGCCCCAAAGGAATCAGATCTTGTAAAAGTTATACAATTTTTAAATGAAAACCATCGGATAAAAAGCTTCGCTGAAAATTCGATTCTGTTAAAAAGAGATTAAAAAAAGTGTTAAACTTTAAATTTTTATAAAGAGATTGTGGTTTTTAAAAGGGGAAAATTAAGTCACGAAAGGAGTAAATTAATGAGGGTGGTAAGCAAAAGAGCAAAGATCCGCCTCGATAAGGATGATAACTGTTAACAAAATCTGATTAATTCTTCAGGAAGTTATTCAACGGCCAGGAAATTGAGTTCAGTCGTTGGTTTCAGAACCTGATTGGTGTCATGAATATGGACATCGAATACCAAGAAGAAGAGGATGATCCAACTAAACAGGTTTCATATTGTACCTACCTCGAATATAAAGTCTATAAAGATTGTTTGACATGCATGAAATAGTACAGTTACATTACCATGTAAAAAAACATTCCTTTTTTCTTTTAGTTTTCTTATAACTAACTTATTACCTACTGCAGAAAAATTCACCATCAGAAAATCCTTATAACTATAATTTTTTCACCATTCAAATATTAGTTTCTTAAAGCATGACATTGATGTACTTTTCTGTAGGGGAATTAAAAATTGTTTTAAGAACATTATTTTGTATAGGTCCATTTAATGGTTGACGCACGATTGGGTTACTGGAACAAAGGCGACAAACCTGACGACTGGAAGGAGTACGCCAAGAGTTTTGAGGCCAGAAACCTTGAGTGTGACATTGATGAAGACAAGAGAATCAATGGCTACTATTACAACTGCTCCATGCTACCTCTGTTTGATCTAGGAGCACTGCACCATGATTTCTACCTGCTTAATATCCGACTGCCAACAGTTTATCTTGATTCTAAAAACCAGGTTCAGGAGATCAACGAAAACCTGGGCAAGCTTGTGGACATCTGGCTGATTGCCATCAATCAAAATGGCGGATTCACAAAAGTTTGGGTGTCGATGAAAACAATTTTCTTTCCCATTATTATCTTCAGTCTGCACTGGTATTGGCGTAGGATTAGTATGTTAACAAGGTCTCCAAACCTTCTGGAGAAGACATTGTTCTCACTGGGCATGTCACTTACCCTGCTCAATCTCCCGCTGGAGTACTTCACTCTGTTCTACGAGATGCCGTGGCTGAATCTTTTTAATGATATCAAGCAGGGAATATTTTATGCCAACCTTGCAATATTCTGGCTCATCTTTGCTGGCGAGCATTTGATCAGTGATAGCGGTATTGGTGAGCCTAACGGCCTGTCGGCCTACTGGAAGAATTTATCTGTCGTCCTGTTTGGCTGCACATGTTTGTTCGTCTTTGACATGTGTGAACGCGGAGTCCAGCTGCAGAATCCGTTCTACTCCATCTGGGTCACCGAGTTCGGGGCCAACCTGGCGTTGGGCTTTATAATCCTGGCGGGTATCTCGGCTGGACTGTATTTTCTGTTCTTGTGCCACTTGATCCGCAAGGTGTTCCTGACCATATCTGACAGGGCCTCCTCCATCCAAAGCATGTCACAAATAAGAAGACTTCACTATCAGGTGATTTTACTAATGATGAAACAGTAGAATACTCTTGTTAAGAATTACATTGTACTTCATTTTTTGTACATGATAAGTATTTTCAGTAGGCTATTTGTTGTTTAAATAAATGCAAAATAATCAGGGAACTAAAGGGTTAAGACAATAGCCGATAAATTGATGTACATCCCATTCCCCAATGATGACACAAAAAAATTACTACTTCTATGGAATTCAATTATTGGTTGAAACGTTTGGACCCTCAACAAAATGAACCAACCAATCAAAATTCAAAGATGTTAAGCCAACAAAAAACATTGGGGACTAGTGTAATAAATCCCTCCCTCCCTGTAAATAATACTTCAGGTACATAGACAAAATAATCTTTTATTTTAGGGTATAATCTGGAGGTTTAAATTCCTAATGTTGTCCACCCTGGTGGCCGCCGCCCTCACAGTCATCGGCTTCATCATCGGGCAGGTATCAGAGGGCGCCTACAAGTGGGACGAGGACCTGGGCACCACGCTCGAGTACACCAGTGGATTCTTGACTGGTGTGTATGGCATGTGGAATCTCTACATATTCGGCCTGATTTTCCTGTACGCGCCTAGTCATAAGAAGTGGGGAAATGAAGATACTGTCTCAACAGGTAATTATAATATTTCTTTAGAGAACTTATAAAACAAATTCTAGTCTACATATAGCGTGTATAGACTAAGCATACCTACGAAAATAACAAAACAAGTCAAAGAACAAAAAAATATTTTGTTTATATCTTTATTTGCTGTTTGATTTAGGTAGATATTGTTTTTGAAAAAAAATAAGGTACATAGGTAACATTTAAGATTTCAATTTCGCTCCTCCTAATGCAAGGGTGTATATTCTACACAAGATTGATTTTTTTCCCCTACTCCAAATTTTTTTTTCCCCTCGTGTTTTTTTAAGCAAGAAAGGGGAAAAAATGGGGGAAAAAATTCAGAACTCTTTATTTTATTTATATTATCCCCCATCCCATGCATTTTTTAATTTTTTTTTTCACCAAGGAAGGGAGAAAAATGGAAAAAAAATGCTATAATTTTTTATTTTTCTCCTCCTTAGCAGGGTCAATTTTGCAGAATATACACCCCTGTCCTTATGTTTTTGTGTTATATTTAAAGAAACTTCACCAATTATTGATAGTTCTTAAGAAATTAGAAATAACACATACTTAAAAAGTTATCTTTTTGTAGGCGAAGAGGTTGAATTTGACGTAACTGGATCTGGTGGTAATCAACCCACGGATGCCTCGGAAATGAGCTCACTCACAGCATTTATCAGGCACCAGGCTGCTGACTAAAAACTGGTTTCTTCAAAACATGTATTTCTAGGTCTAAAACCAGTTTTTTTTAACTGGCAAAAAAATTTCCTTGATAAACTAGTAGGGTAAAGCGGGGCGAACTCGGTCTTTTTTTCGGTTTTTTGAACCTGCAACTCGTAAAAATTATTTTTTTTTAAATGGGACCAAGACCAGTAGAAAGATCTCGGAAAAGTCGATCAGGTCCTAAAAGGACGTAAACCTAGGACTTTGGGAAGTTTGTCAAAATTGATCTCTAAAACGGCACCGACTTCGCCCCGCATTTTCAAGCTTCGAAAAATCAATGACGTATTGATTTTATTACAGCATGCCCAAAAGGTAAAAGTTGCTAAATGTAATAAAGAGTATGCACAAAAAATTTTATTAAGATAGGTAAATTTTTTCTACCAAAAAAAAATAATTTTTCCGAAGTACGCGAAATTTGACTTTTTTTTCGAAAATTTTTTTGATAAAAAACATAAAAATACTACTAGAAAAAATAAACTTTTTATGACTTTAAAGGCCTGATCCTCAAAATTCAGGCAATTTTGAATAGATTTGGCCAAAAAAAATTAGTTCTATTAGCAAAATTTCCTAAAAAAATCAAGTTGAAAAAAAGAGAAAAGTTTGGCAAAATCTGTGGTCGATTTTCCAGCTTCAAAAAACCTATGACATATTGATTTAATTACAGCATGCCCTAAAGGTTAAAGTTGCTAAATGTAATAAAGAGCATTCACAAAAAAAAATTATGAAGATCGGAAAATTTTTTCTACAAAAAAATTTTTTTTTTCTAAGTACGAGAAATTTGACTTTTTTTCTCGAAAATTTCACTTTTTTATATAAAATTGAAAAAGTTAGTATAAAAAGTGAAAAAACCGAATTCGCCCCGCTTCACTTTTAGTCGATTTAAGAAAAAACTATACAAGCTTTTTTAAAGTTTTAAACGGAAATGGATAGCCTATTAGATTCTTAATAAGTCCCCTGAAGACGTCTAAGCTCTAGCTCTTACCAGTTTTTGTCCAACTTACCGTTTTTCCGACCGAAGCAAAAAAATCGAAAAAAAAATTTTTTGTCGTCCGACTTTAAGACCCAATAAGTACCCTAAAAATTCATCTCACAAAAATTTCATTTTATACTTTTTTATAGGCAATTTAATAAGGAACAAAGGGGGGAGGCGGATGTGCCACTTTTTGAAACCAAAACTAAAAGTCAAAGGAACTCAACTAAAAAAAGAGTTACAGGTCTGAGATTTTGCATGGCAGTTGCTTTATAGGGTTACAATATGGAACAGTGAAGAAACGGCGGTGCAACCGCCGAAAACCGCCGAGAAATTGCAAAAAAAATCGGCGGGAAACGGCGGTTTTCGGCGGTTGCGCCGCCGTTTCTTCACAGTTCCATATTGTACCCCTATAAAGCAACTGCCATGCAAAATCTCAGACCTTTAACTCTTTTTTTAGTCGAGTTCCTTTGTTGTCTTTTAGTTTTGGTTTCAAAAAGTGGCACATCCGCCTCCCCCCTTTGATGTTATGTTTTTTTCTGTCAGTCGATTAGAACATGGAGAAAAATGTCATTTAATGAAGGTGGTCAAAAAAATACCGACTTCACCTCAAAACCGAGATCGCCCCGCTTTACCCTAATTTTTATATAATATCCAAAGATTTTTTAACTTATACAAAATATTAAAAAACCCATAAAACTTACTTTATATAAAGCAATTAACTGTTATTAAATAAAGCACTTGAATCTTAACATAGTAAACCTTTTAATAAAACTATATTGGATTTTTTATACAACGGCAGCTCTAATCAAATTGTAACAGAATCAAATTCTATTTTAGGTCTGCTTTTTATTTGATCTCGTAGTTTTCAAAATTTGTCTTATTTTTTGGATATAATCAAAATGTATTGTGCCAAATTTTTTCGGTAATGTTTAACATTATCTCAGAGATATGATTATACTCTATTCAGTATTAGTATATAATCTTAATTTTAACAATTTAAGCCTAATATTGTATCCAAAGGCATTAAAAGTTAGTTTTTTATTATACTATTTGTAGTTTTTTTTAGTGCTTCCCTTATATATTCAGTACTTAAACATATAGGCTTTCAGTTTATATTTTAGTTAACCTTTAATTAAAATAAGGGGGGGGGGGGGGGGAGTTCTGACACATTTGCGTAAACCTGGTGTATAGGCTTTATCTTTGGACTGAGAGGATAGGTTATTAGGGATAAAATCATTCTTATATGATGAATTTCCCCCAGATTTAAGATTTTTTGGATAGGCCTCCAGGTTCCAGGCCTCCAGGTGGTCTGTGTCCGTCCAGATAAAAATAAAAAATAAAATTTTTTTAAAAATGAGATGTCAGCTTATTAGACAAAATATGTATGTTTTTTCTTCAAATATGTGAATAACAATCAAAAAGAAGCATATTTTCTTTTATAAGTTAACCTCTAACTCTTCCAAAAAAATTCTTATTTTTAATTTTTACCTGTACAGAGACCACCTGGAGGTCTGGAGATCCGGAACCTGGAGGCCTATCTAAAAAATCTTAAATCTGGGGGAAATTCATCATATAAGAATGATTTTATCTCTAATAATCTTTTCAGTCCAAAGATAAAGCCTATACACCAGGTTTACGCAAATGTGTCAGAACTCCCCCCCCCCCCCTTGCAACTCCTATGATAAGCTAGGAATTTATTTCTATTATGTGTATCTTGTGTGTAACCAACAGTATTTATAAATGTAGTTTGTAATTATTGTCATGAAAATATCTCATTATATTTGGTTTTAATTTCCATAAAAATGTAAGCTAAAGAAGGTGTCCTAACTTCTGTGAATTTTTTTAAATAGCTAGTCGGTGTTAGAATAGCTAAAATTTAGATATGCAATCTCTTTTTTTTTGTAGAACTCTTATTTTTGATGTAATTTAAGTTTTTAAAACAAAAAATTAAGTTGGTTTTAAGGTACTAAAACGCTACAAAAAAGAAGAATTTTGCCATTATGAACAAAAATGATAAGATCTTTAATTTGACACCTAACTGTTTGAATTCTGTTGAGTTATATTGAAAAAATCTATTTTGTTTAACCCCTTTTAATCAAAACTTTGAATTTTGGGAGCTCGTCACGAATGGGTTAAAAAAGATAACAAAAGTTAGGACACGTTCTTTCTAAATTTGTGCCATTTACTTGATGTTGTGCCAATAAAATTTGTGTCAGTCAGAAAGTTGCTAAATAACGAGCAAAAATTTTTGCGTTCAAATTTTAAATTTCTTTTATTTATATTTTGTGTACAAATGGCAAATACTTGTTTATGAATACTATTATTGAAGTAACATTAGCCAATCAATGATATTTCATCATCAGCATTACAAATTTCCGCAGGAAGGGAGAGGACATTGGGATGATTGCCCTAATCCCCAAAGTGTTAAAAACAACGTTTTTTTATTCGTTGACTTAACAACTTTTGGGACTTTATTTGAATTTTTATTGGTTGGTTCATTAATTTGAGTGTACAAAAGTTTCAACCACTAGTTGTTATCTACAGAAGGGGTTATTTTGTGTATTATGATTGGGTATGTACATCGATTAACCGGCCATTGTCTTATCCCTTTAGATCCCTGCTTTTCCGCCAGTTAAAGATAGGTAGTCATTTTGGAAACACAATGTTATGACTTTAACATTTTTTTTAATGAAATATCCCTGCTTAACCCCCTGTAATCCATACATAATCTAAACTTGGCACTTAGTAACATTATTATTATAGCATTAGTATCCTGGTTTTAATCGTAATAATAACAAAAAATTGACCAAAAACATTTTTCAGATGAATGAGCCATATGATTATTTATTTAAGTTCCTTGTGATAGGTTCTGCAGGTACAGGTAAATCCTGTATCCTCCATCAGTTCATAGGCAACACATTCAAAGAAGATAGCAGTCATACAATAGGTCAGCATCAAAACTTTTATTGGTAGCGAAGCTACTCTACAACTGATTTTGTCCGTCCGCCTGCCTGTCTGCTTGTCGGTATGTTTGCTTGAACGTCTAAGGGAAAACGTTATTTTCTTGGAATTTTAAAAAGTTAACTGACCTTATTTTATTCTGATTTTAAAAGTTGATTGTAAGCATATTCTTTTAAACATTTACAGAAAACAATGTTTGAAGTATTATAGTTTGGTTGGGTTTCCACAACAATGCTAGTTTTCAGCTTAATGTCTATTTTATTGAAATAAACTCTTATACAATATCTATATTTAGGTGTTGAATTTGGAAGCAAGATACTACCAGTGGGAGGACGGACGGTAAAGCTGCAAATATGGGACACAGCTGGACAGGAAAGATTCAGATCTGTCACCAGAAGTTATTACAGGTACGTAACAAACATTCAATTTCTGTCTCTGTCCCTTTTTTTTCAAAGTTACTAAGGCAATTGACGGCATCTCCCTGGTTTATTGAGCAGGGAGGACGATTATTTTGCCTGTTTATTAGGTAGTCTAGTCCCCAAAGTTTTATATTAACGTTTTCCTATTCGTTGGCTTAACAACTTTGGAGACTACATTTGTATTTTGATTTTTGGTTCATTATGTGAGTGTGCAAACGTTTCAACCACTTATTGTAATCTACAGAAGTGGTAATTTTGTCCACCATTGTCTTATCCCTTGGCCTTTAGCTCCCTTTTTATTGATTCATATTATTGATATTTTATACTGCGAAACGTTTACCTATCAGTTTTTTTTATCAGAGGTGCAGCCGGAGCCCTTCTAGTGTACGACATCAGCTCCAGGGAATCATTCAACAACCTGGCCAACTGGTTGACGGACGCCAGGACACTTGCCAGCCCAGCCATTGTCATTGTTCTAGTCGGTAACAAGAAGGATCTGGAGGATGAGAGAGAGGTCACATTCTTGGAGGCCAGCAGGTAACTGGGATTAGGTTGCGGTTTCCCTCAAAGCTCTTAGTCGAGCATAAACCCGCCCCCCTCTATTATTTTAAAATAAATAGAGAATAAGTGGCGAGGGGGAGGGGAGTTGTTTTTCGTTAGCTTGGTTATTTAGCTCAGGTTTGGATATGTTAGGTGTATTAAGTACAGGTTATCCCCGCAAGGATAGGCCCAGTTGGTTTAGAGATACCAAGGTCCAACATTGGATAGATATAGGAAGAAAAAATTAGGGTTGGGCCGGATATCCGGTGTGGCCGGATATCCGGCCGGATATCCGACCATTTTCAATATCCGGCCGGATACCGGATATTGAAACTAACCGGCCGGATATCCGGCTCTATAATTTTTTATACTTTACACCAAAAATATCTGTTTTTTAAAATCTTAAATGGCTATAATTTCTTATTATTGAAGCTAGAAGAACATTTTTTCTGAATAAGTTTAACTTTATGTAAATTTATATAAGATTTCTGAAGAAAATTTTTTTTTACTACTTTAATATCTGGTTATTTGGCCGGTTATCCGGCCGGATATCCGGTAATTTGGCCGGATAACCGGATATTTGCCGGATATCCGGCGTTGGCCGGATATCCGGCCGGTTACCGGATATCCGGCATTTGAAATCAGCCGGATATCCGGTATCCGGTATCCGGCCAAAAAAGTATCCGGCCCAACCCTAGAAAAAATATATTTATTTTGAAAATAGGGGGGGGGGGGGTCCGAGCCTGCTAGAAGACAAAAAGAAAGATCAATATTAAGATAAGCAAAGCAGTAGGTATGAGGCTTCTTTATTTTTTTTTATTCAAATCTCAAATTGCCTTTTTTCTTTATTTAATATCTTTTTAGTAAAACAATTTGTCCACTTACATAAAAAATATGTGAACGTTTTGTAATAGTGTAAAATATAGGTTACAACAGAAAAGACAGTTATCTTGAAATTGTACGCAAAATGTGGAAGTTGTGTAGACTTACAAATTACGAGAATGAATGCTTTATAAACTGTTCAGAGGTTCAGGGAATATGGATTCGTAATTTTCAATTTTAGCATTAATTGTCATGTGTGCCTTTGTTGTCATTTCCTTTAAACAAAATCTTATTCACTGAGACAGTATTTGCCTCTGCTATATGTATATTTCAGAGAAACAGCGGCAGCGCCGCCACTCTCGCCGAAACCGCCGCCGGAATTTTTTTTTTGAAAAATAAACGTTGTCTCAAATGATTCCAAATTGTCTGATTCGGCTGCTTATAAAAGTGTGAGTTACTGTAAATCCCCCCCCCCCCATCCCTTTCATTTATCCTCCATTCCTGAAAACTTTTATTTCCAACTTTTTTTTCTGTTGTACTTGAAAACCTAAATAACCACTGATTTCAAGTATAACTTTACAATTGCATTCTATTCTAACCTTTTTTCTCTTCGACTTTTTGGTTTTTTAAACAGAAAAAAAGGTTCCAAAAATTTGACTTCTAGTTTAAGAATATTTTTTCGTTTTTGTTCAAACATTTAGTTTAAACATTTATTGCCCTCTGGTGTGACATTAACAATGTTTTTTTTTTTTATTTTAGTAGAAACAAAACCTTATTTAGGTTTGCTCAAGAGAACGGAATAATGTTTCTGGAGACAAGTGCAAAAACTGGAGAGAGCATAGAAGAGGCATTTCTCAAATGTTCAAAAAATATTCTTTCAAAAATAGAATCAGGAGAGTTAGACCCGGAGAGAATAGGTTCAGGTAAAAATTTTAATTTGTCGGATCTACTGCAGTTTAGGTAAAATATTGCTGGTAACGAATATTGCCAAAAATCAATGAATTTTAAAGGCTGCTAGCTGCCAAACGGCTGAACGTACAGATCATACCCGCACACCATTTTAAGCGGTATAAGAAGGCCTACAAATAATCTGGAATAGCCAAGATTTAATGATGCACAGGGAAAGTTTCTCTGCACTGCGAGATAATTTAATTATGCATTATAGATTTATGGCTATTTCAGATTATTTGTAGGCCTTCTTATGCCGCTTAAAACAGTGTGCGTGCATGATCTGTACATTCAGCCGTTTGGCAGCTAGCAGCCTTTAAAATTCATAGATTTTTGGCAATATTCGTTATCAGCAATATTTTACCGTGAACTGCAGTAGATCCAATTTGTCCATCAAGATCTTTAAAATAGCTGATGCAGTAATGAATCGATATAATATTACTTGGATTTTCATGTACTCTGATAAAGTGATGCTTGCAGCTGGCTAAAATTACGATACTAACCCACCATCCCACCCCCCTTTACCACATCCCGTCCCCTCCTACTTGATGATCGAACTGACCAATAAATAATGTCCATAATAGCAAGCTAAATTGACGATCATTTTCTCCCTGTCATATTATCCAACTTTATTCCAGATTCATTAATGAAGTGGATAGTAAAAAAACTTCAAACGTTATTTTTTGCTTTAAATATGCAAGTTATCATAAAAATCAATCTTGATTTTGTTTAGGCATTCAGTACGGAGAGTCATTGCTACGACGAAATGATCAGCTGTCAGCTACGCGGAAAACCCCAGACTGTTCGGCTATCACAAGCTCGTGTAAGCTGTAAAAAAAATCAGCTGAATATTCATTCAAACATCTTGAAACCGCTCGGTATAAAATTCCTTTCTGTTCAGATAAACTCATCATATAAGTCATGTCAATGCGAGCTTTCAGCACGGATGTATATTAGCGGCTAACAGCTTTTATTCTTCGGCTGCTTTGCCTATTCTGTACATTTAAGCTGTTGGTAAATTACACATGTTGCATTTTAATTAAGTAATGCAATATCATTAATAAGAGAAGTTATTTCTAGACTTAACGTTTTTACTAAGTTTTTCCCCTTTTTTAGTTTATCAAATGCTATTAGAAAGCAGGGAGGGAGGGGACATTGGGCTGTTTATTACATTAGTCTCCAAAGTTTTACAACGATGTTTTCTTATTCGTTGGTTTAACAACTTTGGGGACTTTTTTTGAATTTTGATAGTTTAGTTCATTAAGTTGAGTGTCCAAATGTTTCAAATGTTAGAACTGGTATAATCATTGGGGAATGGGATGTACATTGCACATCAATGTATCCCTTTAGATCCCTGAAAAAATCTCAAAATATGAGAAGAAACGCTAATTAGCTCAAAGGGTTTTAACTCAGATAACACGGTTAGTCCACTGAAATTCCTTCTCTTTTATGGAGTTTTTTTATGTATCAAAATGTATTATAAGATGTTGTGCTAAAATAAATTTATATTATAAAACTGTGAAAAAAAAGTGATAAAAAAACTGATGTCATAGATTTTATCTTTCGCCTATTAAAAAATAATTTAAAACAATTAAAGAATAAAAACAAAGTATTCAACATAATATTTTAACTCAAAAACATTAGTATATGTATGTATACATATTCATAAAGCATTCTCGTGCAAATCTTATACAGTCCTTCTCAAACTTTAACCTTTTATACTACTATGTATTAGAAATCTACTAAAATTCTTCTGTAAAAATTTCTACCTGTATCTCACTAAAATTGCAATTTCACTAACTGTTAAAAAGCCCCATTCCAAATTGCCAAAAATGAAATAAATTCAGATACCTAACTCTTGCAATACAAATAGAAAGATATTTCCAGTATGGCTTCGAAACCGATTGATATCCGCTGGATTAGATCCGATGCTCAGTCATACAGAAAAATCTTGTATAGCATCGCAATGTAGATAATTTTCCACTAATAATAAAATAAAAATCATAAAATTAACACTTTTGGCCCCTCTGGTTTAACAAAACTGGTTTTAATCTTATAATATTTCATTTTAATATCCGCGGAAAGCTGTCTGTAATATGATGCGAAAGTTAACTTTAAAAAAATTTAAATTTGCAGTAAATTTATTTTTGCATTTAGAAAAATATTTCTCATAACTTTCATAAAAGCTAGTTTAGTTTTTTACCTTCTTAACCTATGTTTTTTCTGTATCAAAATTATAAAGTCTTTTGAAAAATTTAGGTTATTTTTTTATAACATTGCCAAAAAATGTTAGATTTGTATTATTATTTTTTTTTATAACGCACATTTATGTTAGATATGTTATCTTATATTATTATGCCTAGTAATTATATTAACTCTATCTATATGTTATATGCAATTTTTAGTTAAATACTTGAAAAATACGAATATAATCTCAATATTAACCAAAAAGAATCTTTTAACCAAATTTAACATTTAGCCAGTAAAGCTTAAAACCGGTTTCCGGCCGTATGCTAAAATTAGTTAGTTATCGACTTAGTGCATAGTAAGCTGGTCGCGACCTTCTCTTGTCCGCAGCCAAAACACTATAACACGAGTTGATAAATAAAATAGTCTGAACAGCAAACATAATTTACATTTAATTTGACTGAAAACATTAAAATTATGCATGTGAAAAGCTTTTTTTTTCTCCTTGGCTTTATGTGATATATAATTAAGTATTATATTATTAAAAATTTTAAAATTAATACCTAATTCTTTTTACTAAATTTTATATTTAAATGTGTTAAATGAACTGTTTAATTCACAAAGAAATATGTTTAGAAATTTTTTTTTATCTTTATTCATTTTACATTTTGATCTTTTTAAAAGAATGGTCTTATTCAATTAAATGCATAAGAAATTAAGATTCTAACTTTAAATGTGATTAATTTTTAAAATACAATTAAAATAATGAAAGGTTAAGAGGGTGTTTCCCCTGAATATGATGTAAGTGATCCAAGCGCTTAAATTCAAAGGGATAGTTGCACAAAGTGCATGTAACGAGTTGGGGGTATTTATAGAAGTGAACTTTTATTTTTTGTGTAAAATCTCAGGATATATAGGTTACCTAGCCATAAAGATATTTGAAATAAAAATAAGCTTTTACCCAGGGTGGGGAAAAACCCAGGGTTTTTTCAAAAAGCCCAACCCAACCCAAAAACCCTTAAAAACTCGACCCAAAAACCCTTAAAAACCCAGGGTTTTAAGGTTTTTTTGGGGGGTTTTATTGAAAAACCCTGGGTGGGTTTTTTTGGGTGGGTTTTTTGTATGCCCACCCTGCTTTTACCAGGCATTTTTTGAGTTAAGTCCAAAAAGTCTAATTTGTGTAGGTAAAAGTCACTATTTCAGTCTTGATGATTTTAAAATTACCTACGTGGTGGAAAATTCAAATTCTTTCAAATAAATGCTTTATAAATATAGTTAAAACCAATAAGAAGAAAAAATATGTGGTTCATTAAATTCAAGTTCAAATGCAATTCGTGCAACTACCCCTTTGTTTATTTTAACAAAAATCTTCATTTTAGTGGTATCTAATTGTTTGTTAGTTAAATCAAATACTAATATTACATGATTGTAATTACAATGGAAACTGTTAATTTTTATTTTTATTATCTTAATATCTATCTAAGAATCAGCTGGTCCCCAAGCTTTTAAACCCTAAAATATTGAATATTGGACCCATTGTCCCCTCCCTTCCTCCCTGCTAAAAATAAACTAATGCAATAAAACATTTTGGGTATATTCCCTTTCGTAACGTCGCTCCTAATGGGGCGATTCTTCTCCTATTTCTCCTGCGGGAGGCTCTAACCCTGCGGGGCCAATTACCTAACCCTGTGGGGCAATCACCTAACCCAATATAACCTAAAATAACCTATAAAAAGCCATTTTAAAAATACAACGAATCGCCCCTTATGGGGCGATGTTACGAAAGGGACTGTTCCCAAACATTTTTAGGATCACTATTCTATGTAACTTAACTCGCTAGATTCCATTTGTAGAATTACCCCTTTCATCATCAAAACATAGGACTTTTGAAATATGGATTAGCATCTTAAAACTTAAGAAATATAAAATGAAACCTTTCTACAATTGTACTTTTCTCTTTAATAATATATCCCCATCCAGTTTTATATGCTTACCCCTTTTCTAAACTATAAGGGTAAAAAAAATAAAATGTATATGTATTATATATAGTTATATTAATTATTGTAGTACTGTTGGATGTTTGTAAAAATATATCTAAATAATTTGCAATATTATTTACTAATCATCTATATATATGTTTATTAAAACAAAAATATATTTGCTTAAAATATTTTTGATTTCATCATTTTGTTAGATATTAGTTAGATTATGATAGACTGCACATTTTTTTGTGGATTTGCAAAGATTTTTATGCATATGTTTAGTATAATTATTCTTTGAACAACAAAGTACTATATTATAAGCGAGGCATCACTATAATCAAATCCTAAATATGAAAATATAACCTTTTAGGCTTTTACTGTATCCTGTATTTAATCAATTTTGTAACATATTTATGTACAATTTAGTTTAGACTTGCAAATTAATGTTCTGCTTATCAAGTTCTGACACTCGACAAGAGTTATTGTACGCTTGTCCTTCTGATTTTAGAGCTTCGCTTTTATTGATGTCAAAAATTCTGGAATTTGTTACAACATGTGCATGCACACATTGAAAAAAAATCCTGAATTCGGAAAAACCTTTCCTAACAATTAAAATATGAATTAAATCAATTAATCTTTATTCAATAATTTACAAGCTAGGTATTAATTCCAAATCATCAAACAAAAAATTTACAACAACTATTGAATATTCTTAACAAAACCAATGTTAAATATAAGATGTTGCATACGTTTTATAATTTAAAACAGTTGAAGCAGTATGGTGAAGGTTTTGAATCGATTGCATATAAATATACATTTTTAAAGAAATGCTTATAAAATTAACTAACAATAAAAAAGAACGAAATAATGCGCAGCCAGGGAAATCTATTCAGCCAATTAATTCCATTGGAAATTGCCAAAAATTAAATATTTTGCTGAAAACCTGTTTTTTGGTGTAACTGAAAGGGAAGTGGGTAAGATGGGGGGAGAAATAAGGGAAGGGGAAATTTTCACTTAGAATTGTTTGTTAGAATCACATTCCCTTTTCCCTGTGCGCAGGAATAATAATAATAACAATATTATAGGGATTTTTGTTTGACTGTAACTGCAGTCTAAATTTAATACATTCAAAATGGCCGTAATACGGTCAGACGGTCCCTAATTTAAAATAGCTGCTCCACTAATGAAAAAGTTCACATCACTATCAAACTTAAAAATATGTTTTCTCTTCGACAACTTGCATTTAGAAATATTGCTTACATTAAATGTAGTTTTGACTTTAGATAAACATATGATAACATAATTCAAAATTGACTAGTTTAAACATTGCCATTATTTTCACAATTAAAGTAACTGGTATTTCTCTTATTTAAAGAACGTATCCTCACTTTTGTGATTTTAAAAAAAATAGCTAGTCGGTGCTGTTAGTAAGTAGTAGATGTAAAATGATTCATAGAATTAAGGTACTTAAACGCAACAAAAAAAGAAGAAAATTGAAATTATGAACAAAAATAGTAAGATCTTTAATTTGATACCTTACTTTTTTAATTCTGTTGAGTAATTATTGAAAAAAAATAATTTTGTTGAACCCTTGTGGATCAAAACTTTTAACTTCGGGAGCTCTTCACGAATGGATCAAAACAAAATCACAAAAGTTAGGACACGTTCTTTTACAATATAAAAACAATATACACAAAAATGTTTACAAAAGTTTTTACTGGTCCAGAATAGTTGATTTATGGTGTAAGGGAGGTTTCTTGAAGAATTTAGTGGAGGTTCCTCTTCTAAAATAGATAATAATGTAAAACTCTACACTTCCATAATATTTCCATGAAGCTGTTTTCAGTAGCGAAGCTACTCTATAATTCGAAATGTCCGTAAGAAACGGTATGAAGATAACGTAACTTCTCGATTGTCATTCAAGATAGACGGCTACAATTTTTTACATGTTTTTTTACACTGATGAGATTCATGTATATATAATTGACATGGTCCGTCGGTCGTACTACTCTTGAATACATATCTAGTCTTCATATTCATGAGCTTCGCTATTTATGGATGTTGTCATTCTTATTATATATTTTCTTATTTAACTAAGAAGGAAGTATTTTTTTCTTTGTACATTTAAACAAAATTTGTCCTTATTCAATAATTAAAACCCATTGAGATATAACCACTAACTATTGCTTTTGAGAATGGATTTAAGATATACGAGGTTATTGTCGTCAATTTAGCTATTTTTTGCCAATATGGACCTCATTTATTGGTCAGTTTGTTCATCCAGTAGGAGGGGATAGGGGTGTCGATATTTTAGCCAGCTGCGAGTAATAATTTATTAGAGTATTTTGAAATCTGTTGCAACATCCAAATAATAATATATCTATTGCCGTGAGCAACAAGTTTACCTGAGTGTGTCCTCATTCTGGAACTTGGCAAGTGTCAACCAGGAGAAATTATTATTCGTTGTGTACAGTACACCACTGTGGGGGTTACATGTCACTCCAACCTATACAAATTATATTATTATTAGTGTATAGTACACCACTGTGGGGGTTACATGTCACTCCAACCTATACAAATTATATTATTATTAGTGTATAGTACACCACTGTGGGGGTTACATGTCACTCCAACCTATACAAATTATATTATTATTAGTGTATAGTACACCACTGTGGGGGTTACATGTCACTCCAACCTATACAAATTATATTATTATTAGTGTATAGTACACCACTGTGGGGGTTACATGTCACTCCAACCTATACAAATTATATTATTATTAGTGTATAGTACACCACTGTAGGGGTTACATGTCACTCCAACCTATACAAATTATATTATTATTAGTGTATAGTACACCACTGTGGGAGTTACATGTCACTCCAACCTATACAAATTATATTATTATTAGTGTATAGTACACCACTGTAGGGGTTACATGTCACTCCAACCTATACAAATTATATTATTATTAGTGTATAGTAGGGTTGGGCCGGATACTTTTTTGGCCGGATACCGGATATCCGGCTGATTTCAAAAGCCGGATATCCGGTAACCGGCCGGATATCCGGCAAATATCCGGTTATCCGGCCAAATTACCGGATATCCGGCCGGATAACCGGCCAAATTACCAGATATTAAAGTAGTAAAAAAAAATTTCTTCAGAAATCTTATATAAATTTACATAAAGTTGAACTTGTTCAGAAAAAATGTTCTTCTAGCTTCAATAATAAGAAAATTATAGCCATGTAAGATTTTAAAAAGCAGAGATTTTTGGTGTAAAGTATAAAAAATTATAGAGCCGGATATCCGGCCGGATAGTTTCAATATCCGGTATCCGGCCGGATATTGAAAATGGCCGGATATCCGGCCGGATATCCGGCCACACCGGATATCCGGCCCAACCCTAGTGTATAGTACACCACTGTGGGGGTTACATGTCACTCCAACCTATACAAATTATATTATTATTAGTGTATAGTATACTACTGTCAAGTCAAGAAAAATAAGTAAAATTAATAAAAATTCAACTGAATTTTGCTGATCAAAATATTAGATTAAAAAATTCAAGAAAATTAAAATCATTCTGCTCTATCTAAGATTGTACTTTATTAAATTACTAGCGGCTCCGCCATTAAAGGCCTTTTAAACAGTGGCGTGCAAAGCACTTTGTCTAGGGGGGGGCATTTTGATTATATATACTAATTTTAAATAAGGGCGTTTTAAGGGATGGGATTATTTGATTATGGGCCTCCTAGTCCTTTTCCCTTCTTCCCCATCCCTTCCCCCATCCCTATTTCCCATTTATATCCCCCACCTCTTCCCCCCCCCATCTCTTCTCCCCCATCCCTTCTCCCCACCCTGCAATGACCGAAGGGAAGGGAGCTAGAAAGCATCTTCGAAAAAATAGTACAGAAGATAAATTAACCTATTTATTACACTAGTCCCCAATATTTCATATAAAATTTTCTTATTCGTTGGCTCCAGGGGCGTCCAAGCTTTTTTTTTTGGGGGGGGGGGGGGTAAAAAATTTTTAAGGGGGGGTAATTCGTTTTTGGGGGGGGTAAAATGGCGCGCGAACGCCGCAAATTTTTTTTACCCCCCCCAAAATTTTTACCCCGGGGGTAAAATTTGCTTGGGGGGGGGTAATTACCCCCCCTGAAATCTGTTGGCAGGGGTAAATTTAGTTTACCCCCCCCCAAAATTTACCCCGGGGCGAAGCGCGCAAAATTTTTTTTTTATTAGAGATTTTTTTATTTTTGGGGGGGGGTGGGTAAATACCCCCTCCTAAACGGTTGGAGGTGCCTACAGCACCCCCAGGGTAGGGGTAAATTTTAAATGGGGGGGTAATCGCCCCATTACCCCCCCCCCCCCCTTGGACGTCTATGGTTGGCTCAACAACTTTGGGGACTTTAATGGAATTTTGATTGGTTGGTTAATTAAGTCGAGTTTCCATACATTTCATCCACTAATTGTAATCTTTATAAGGGGTTATTTTGTGTATCATCATTGGGGATGTACAAAATTTCTTTGGTAAAAAGTTTATATTATACAAAACAAAATACTTCCTATAACCTGGTTTGTTATGTTCAGTGAAAAAAGATTATAACCTAATTTCTACACTAATTTAAAAATTTGGTAAGGTTAAATGAATAGTAACTGTCTGTTTGGCGCGAAGCGCCAAAATTTTTTTTTTTGGAGTATTTCTTGATCTTTTTTTGGAAACTGGGATAGTTTTGCTTTTTGTAGGGTAGGGGGCAAAAAGGGGCATTTTTGTTGACTAGGGGGGGGGGGCAAAATGGGGCATTTTTTAACATTTAGGGGGGGGGGCAGGGGGGGCGGTCGTTAGGGGGGGGGGCAGGGGGGGGGCGTTTTGGTCGCTAGGGGGGGGGGCGATTGCCCCAAATGCCCCCTTCAGTTCGCACGCCACTGGGCCTTTATAAATAGTTTTAAAACTTCACTGTACCTATAAGAACAACATTATTCCAGTAATGAGCGGAATCCCAAGCTAGAGACACACATATACATATAGACATCGTGTTACTTTTATATAAAGATTATTGAGCTTACCCCATAGCTATAGCCATCATCTAGATCTGACATACTGATCGCCAGCTGTCCACCACGTACACTGCTCCTGCCCACCCCGCCAGGTAGGGTGTGATGACCGCCAGGCAGGGCATGGTGACCGCCAGGCAGCTGGTGGATATGGTCTTCAGGACCGGGCACAGGGGTCGAGGTGGTGGGACGCATCTCTAGCTCATTGTCAATTATACGACCTGCAACATTGGATATAGGAGATACGTGGTTATATTGGCAGGGAAAAATTTGTTGTCAATTTAGATTGCTAATAGGGACCTCATTTATTGTTCAGTTCATCCCACAAGAGGAGATGGGACGAATGTTTATTTAAGAAAGCTGCGAGCATTACTTTATCAGAGTACATGAAAATCTAAGTAATTCATGCAACCAAGTCGAATTAAGAACCTAGTTAAAAAATTAACCAATTAGAGGTCAGTATACACAGTAATTGACCAATGGTAAAATTTATAGTGGCCTCTTATTGGTTAATTTTTTTTGACGTCATAATCTGATTCAGACACTTTTACTAGGTTCTTAATTAAAATAAATTCTGCCACAGATTTAGAAATATTAATAGATTTTAATATTGCTTCCTTGATTTTCATTGTTTGTTTAATAGTTATTTCTCGCATCGTATTATAAACGGCTTTCCGCGGATATAGAATGTACAATTATAAGATTAAAACCAGTTTTTCAAGCCCCGAGGTGCCGAAGACACTGGCTAAAAAAACTGGTTTTAATCTTATGATTGTACATTTTTATATTCGTAGAAAGCTGGATTTAATACGATGCTAGACATAGTTTTTTCGTATGGATGAGAACCGGTTCCTATCCACCGGATTCGAATGAATACGAGAAACTTAATTTCTCAACTCCAGTGTGTCTTTTTCATTGTTCTAGAGTTTAACTTGAAAACAAATATTGCACAATACAAAACTGCTGTGTCATTGCAAAAACAAAATATGAACTTATTTTTATCAGGAATGGAGGGGACATTGGGCTGTTTATTACTCTAGTCCTTGAAGTTTTATGATAACATTTCCTTATTAGTTGGTTAACAACTTTGGGGCCTTTAATTTGGATTGGTTGGTTCATGAAGTTTAGTGTCTAAACATTTTAACCACTAATTGTAATTTTGAGAGGGTAATTTTGTGTACCATCATTTTGGAAATACATGAATATATCGGCCAATGTCTTATCCCTTTAGATCCTTTAGATGTAGAAAAAATAATTATGGAACAAATCAATGAAAAACCCTTTTTTACCTGAAACACTTCTAATTGGCAGAGTGGATGAGGAGAAAAATTGTATAGAGCCGGGCTTCGAGCTGCGTGGCAGTGTCGGGATAGGACTCTGGAGTAGCAGGGAGGTGGGGGCAGTGTTGACCGGCGGGCACATGTCACTGGCACACCCGCTAGCACAGCCACTCCCACTCAAGATAACTGGGTGCTCCAGGTCCTCCACGGAGTCCCATGGCCTACAAAAAATATAATTTTTCCCATAGAAATAGATATAAAAATTTTTTTTTAAAAAAGACCATAAGTTTTATTCTGACATATAGGTATAAGAGGAAACAAAATATAAACACAAATAGAATCTTGAAGGTGATAAATGTTATAATTACATTTTTGAAATTTTAAAGATTGTGTATTTATAACAAGACTTAATGGAGAGAGATAAAATTAAAGTTGAAGATTCGTCTTGTAAGTTGGTTTTTAACTTTTTAACACATCGTTCAACTTTTATTTTAGACAAGCTGCTGCGCCCTAGCTTCTAGGGTATCTAGGGATAGGGAATAACAGAAAAAATAGCTTTAAACTATCCTAAAAAATATAAAAGCCTAAACCTATCCAATCTATGTGAAGCTTTCCAAAAAATACATAATATAATCGGTCCAGTAGTTAAAGAGATCTTAAGCTTTAGACAAAAAAAAACCATACTACTTTATATAATACTAGCGGCTGCGCCCCTAGCACATAGGGGCTCTATACGAAGCGATATGGGAGTGCAGAAAAATAGCCTAAAACCATACCCAGTCCTTTATTTTAATAAAAAGTAAAGCATCCTGAAACCATCCCAGGAACTATAAAAAGCTTAACTGAAGCGTAGGACCATATCGGATCAGCGGTTAGCGAGATCCTTTGCTACAAACTAAAAAAGCTTACTACTTTATATAATAGAAAGATTAGCGTCTTCGCCCCTAGCCTCTGTTATTTTTTTTAACATTTTGTATAACCACTAACCTAACATGCATAGTATCTCTGCTGGGGGAGGCGTACACAGGACTCACATACCGCAGACTATACCCGGGCTCTCTCTTCGCACTTGGAGTACGGGCAGCTGATCTACAAATTGAAGTGTGATTAAAACAAAGCCTTTGATACTGTTCTTTATAATTCATCTTAAAAAAACTAGCATTACAAACGGCAAACAGAAAGACAAAAACTGCACTTGACTGCAAAAAAGGCAACCTGTTTCAATTTTTGTTGTGCCCAAACACAATTAAACTGGATTTTATAAATTATGATGAAATAAATTTTTGTTATACCTTGGATCTAAGCTGAGATGCCTAGAAGATTTGATTTGTTCTGTTTTTCTGATGGTCTGTAGAAACACTTTTCCAATTCCTATATCAATATTTCAAATTAGAATTTATAAAACTTTAATAAATTAAGGTTGCAATAAAGTAAAACTCATATAGGAGGGAGGGGACATTGGGCTGTTTATTAAACTAGTCCCCAAAGTTTAATAATAAAGTTTCTTAATCGTTGGCTCAACACTTTGGAGACTTTTATTGAATTTCACTAGGTTGGTTCATTAAGTTAAGTGTTCAACAGCTAATTGTAATCTAGAGAATGAGTGATTTTGCATATTATCGTTCAGAATGTAAATCAATTTATCGGCCATTTAGATCCCTCACAATATTTATATAAACTTCAATTTAGTTGATGCTACTTCTAAGCATATAAAAAAAAACCTGTTAACATTTCAATTGTTGCTGAGGTTAATCTTACTTCCAACATTTTTATATTAAAGTTCTTTTTTCAGTTTACTCTATTTTCAAATCCAACCAATGGACATAGAATGACAGAAGAAAAATTGACGTCAATTTGGTTAATATCATGGACATCATATATTGTTCTGTTCGGGCATTCAGTTGGAGGGGAAGGGATTTGGTAAAGGGGGGTCTATTAGGGTAAATGAAAATATGGTGTAATATCCAAGTAATAATAAATCCATTATCCAACCTGATCCCGTTTTGCTGAGTTGTTCTTCACTCTTCCTGAGTTTATTCTCCTCCCTCTCCTCCCTGGCATCAAATTCATCCCTGTCTTCTTCCTCACTATTATTGTCACCAGCTAGCTCACCATTGATCTCCATCTCTAGAATATAATGGTGATTCATTTAAAAGAATGGATAAACTATATACGTGGATATTATGAAAGGGGAAAAATTGTCGTCAGTTTAGGTTGCTAACATGTACATTGTACATCATTTATTGCTCGCTTCGTTCATCCAGTAGAAGATACTATTAATTTTATACATGGTTGGAGGAGACATTTGCCTGTTTATTACACTAGTACCCAAAGTGTTATAATAACGTTTTATTATTCGTTGGTGTAACAAATTTGGGGACATTATTGAAATTTGGTTGGTTCATTTAGTTGAGTGTACAAACGTTTCAATCTACAGAAGGGGTCATTGGGGATGTACATCAATTTATCAGCCTTTGTTTTATCCCTTAAAATCCCTAAATTTTTTACCTGTGTTATCGACAGTATCTTCTGATGGTGGGACAGCCCTGGCAGCAGGATAGTGCGCTAACTAAACATTAGTTTTTCTTTTTAAAACAAATGTTAATGTTAGGTGGGTGAGACATACCCTTGAGACTAGGGGTGAATCCAATAACATATATTATAAAAGCCCCTAGAAACCTCTAGTAAAACTTAAATATTTAATTTAAGAAAAATTTGAGTTTAAAGAAGTTTTTTATATTGAGTGGGAAGGGGGTGTAAATTTTTCTTCCCCTAAAATAGTCAAAAAACCTCCCCTGGACCTAAGAGAAACTTCACTACAAAAGAGAACCCTATCGGTTCAGCGTTTAGCAAGATCCTTCGCTAAACACAAAGACACATAGAAAGTCATCCTGTTACTTTTATATAAGGATAAGTAAGGGATGTAATATAAAATTACAAATTACAAAAGTAAAATAAAAATTACTTGTATAGGTTCTTCATTATTCATAGATGGTGACCTCTCCTTTATTGTCCGACTTCTTGCCTTCATCTCCTCAACCAGGACTGACATCGCAGTCTTCTGGCCCGGCCGCCCGTACACCAGCCGCCGCCGTTGTGTATGACCGCTGCTGGGCACGTGAAAGTGTTGGATGCTGACGCTGGGCTCAATTGGACGGCGCATCGTAGTTCCGCCGCCGCCGCTAGATGTCGGTGAGTGGGAGCGTGGGAGACTGCGGTATAACTCGACACTGCTGGCGCCCGCGGATATAACGCCGCGGGAACCAGATTTCCAACGCGGCATGGTTCCATATCTCTAAAACAAAAAATAAAAGTAAAAAATATAAGTAAAATTAAAAATAGAGATTTGTCAACTATTTCACTAGAATGGTGATTAAGGGCTTTCTAACAGAAAAATTTACCTAGACATTGGCGTATAAAATTGGAGTGTCTCCATCTTTGCCTATAAAATTTATGTAAAGACAGGAATACAACCAATTGCTCTTTATTCCCAATGGCTCTTGGTTTGAAATTTTAAAAAAGTAATTTATTTCTAACAGAGCCGTCAAAATTGTCTACAAATTACAGAGCCGTCAAAATTGTCTACAAATTGAATACATCTAACTGCTTAATACCCAGCATCTGATACAAATGAGACGAAGCCAATAGCCGCTGGTAAATAGTAATTAGTGGTTTCTTCTGTTGATGAGCAAAAAAAACTTTGCAATTACAATGACACGACGTTAACTATTTGAAATCACTTATTGCTAAAAAAAATTAATTACTTTAATTGTATTATTGATTTTAATTTTATTATTATTTAAATAATAGAAATTAAGGATTAAGATTAATATAGATTGTACATATGTATGCCAATTTAACATTTGGTTCAGCGAGATAATTTCATCCACTTTCAAATTTTCAATTGGTTGCTGAATATATGGTGTTCATCAGTTACGACAGGTTTACTTTTTTTAGTAATTCCTTCAATTTCCAAAGTTATTTAATTACTTTTTTTTTATAGGATATGATTCCGAGGCGTGCGATAAGGGGGTTGTAAGGGGCTGACACACCATAAAAAAAACTTTACAATAATACTCCACATCATTTCTATTCAATTTAGATAAACCCTTTCCTTAAATACATCTTAAGGGAGTGTGAATTTATTTCGCTAAATTAAAACCGGTCTTGAAAAATCAAGTATCGTATCGTATTCCAGACAATTTTCGTTGAGTCATAACATTAAAATCATAAAATTTCTACCATTTTATTGGCTCGGACCTTCATCCCCTTTCAGCCAACAAAACTGGAATTGATCATATTTTTTTAATATTACTATCCGCGGAAAGATGTTTATAATACTATTAGCTGTTTTGCCAGGTAACCACTTGGAATCAAGGCTTTGAAGTGGAAAATAGGAATGCGACCCAAATAAATTAAATCATGTTGGCAATTTATGTGTATTTACTATTCATGTAAATTAGGGTTGGGCCTGATATCCGGTTTTTCAATATCCGGCCGGATATCCGTTTTTTCAATATACGGCCGGATACCGGATATCCGGCATTAGAAATCAGCCGGATATCCGGTATCCAGCCAAAAAATTTTCAGGCCCAACCCTAATGTAAATATGTAGGTGTTTCAGTTATATTGCACTAGCGGCTTCGCCCCTAGCCTCTAGGGGCTTTGCCCCAAGAGGTGATAAAAAAAAATTATGGCGAAAATCGTAAAGGACCATGGAAATCTCCTTCAAAAAAAAAAAAAAAAAAAAAAAAAAAAAATGGGGGGGGGGGATTTTTTGGTTTTTGGGATGGTTGGGGGTGTCCCACCCCCCAAGAAAATAGCTTAAAACCACCACAGGACCAATAGGTAGATACCCTGAAGAGTAGAATCCGATCGGTTCAGTGGTTACCGAGATCTTAAGGGACAGACAGACAGACGGACAGACAGACATCGTTCTACTTTGTATTATAGATATAGAGCACTAAGCCTCTTCCCCCCATAATTTTTTAATAAATTTATAATAAGGGAAGGCAGAGGGGGTTACTTAGTTTATTTCTTATGTCTAACCATTGCGGTGCCCTAACCGTTCCCAATATAACCTAAAAATAGAAACTAACCCCCCACCCCCGCCCTCTTTCTCAATGTATTTTGAAATAAAGAGAGAGGGGGGGGGGTGCGGTTGTGCTTGACTATGCACTTTGAGGGAAACCACCAATGTACTATTGTGTATGTTCAATAAGCTATAAAAATTGGAAAGAATTTTAATGAATATAATAGATTTGAAATCTGCATAAAATTTTAAGGATTTTTTTATAAAATTCGTTTTTTATATAATTCATTATTTAAAAGCGCAAATCCAATTTAAGTTAATAAATTTTGGACCAATAGGATAGGTTAATTGGAAACTACCTGCGCTCTAATTGGTTGAATGATGTACGTCACTTAAGCTTCTCCAATCAGGGCGCAAATAGTTTTCAATCCACCAATCACAAATGTCAAAATTATTTAACTTAATTTGTATTTGCGCTTATAGATAAAGAATTATACAAAAAACGAATGTTATAAAAATTGTTTAAAATTTTATGCAGATTTCAAATCTATTATATTCATTAAAATTCTTTCCAATTTTTATAGCTTAATGTTCAATAGTACATTTCGAGGACATACTAGGTGCAATTAATTGTTTAAAATCTACTTAAATTTTAAAAATGATTCCTTTTTTTATGTATTTATTATTTTCTTTAAAAATTACTAAAATCTTTATGAAATAGAATTAATCAATATATCCTATATACAAAACGCTATGATATCGCAAACAGCTGGACCGATTGGTTTATGATTTTCTGGGAAATTTTACATTAGTCTAAGAAATGTTTAATAAATGGGTATAGATGTATATCCCAGACAACTACCTTGCCCAAGTGTTGGGGACCTTTTTCTTCTGTTTGCTAATTGCTTTCTGCTCTTTTATAACGACTTGGCTATTTTAATGTTTACGACGCTATTCGCTGATATTCAAAAAATCAATTGAAAGTCGGCATAGGGTCCCCACCCCCTGGATAGAGTTACATATAGCTCGTGCCCCCTCTTTTATTTTACTTTAATAAATGTTTTAGCTATGTATTATACGGGGATTACTAATTCCCTTTTACAACACATACACCTATCCTTGGTATAATGATTACTTATGTAATTTGCAAGTGCTTAAACGATGCAAATAATTTTCACATTGCATAAGCTACTAAAATGTAGTATAATAAAAAATAAACAGTTTCAGACACTTCTATTTGGGGGCATTCCAATATATCCCATTATTTACTAATATGTTTAAATTTGTCTGGTTGTAATTTCATAATTTTTCATTTTAATATCCGCGGATGGCTGTCTACAGAACGATGCAATAAATTACCATGTAGGGTATCCTGCAAGCAGTTAGTAAGAGGTATGCAACCACTATTTCTGGCAAGACAATGGCCGATAAATTGCTGTACATCAACAATGATGATTTAAAAAATTACCCCTTCTGTAGATTACAATTAGTAATTGAAAGTCTGGACACTTATAAACTACCCTGTCAAAATTTGATAAAAGTCCCCAAAGTTGTTAAGCAAACGAATAAGAAAACCTTATAAGACTTTGGGGACTATTGTATAAACAGCCCAATATCCCCTCCCTCCCTAGTATTTACCTGTTGTCCTTGAGGAATATGAAAATGTTGAGTACTTGACCACTGATGCCTGCCATTAGTTTAGAATAGTTTCGTTTTACAAGTACAAGGCAAATGCGTCCGTTAGCAGATTTATTTATGGTATGAAAAATTGAAAAAGAGTTAAGGAGCTCAAATATCTTAGTGAAGGAAATTTATAGTTAGATTTTTGTTTCTTTAGAAAAAAGTCGTTTCAAAATAACCATTCAAAAATGATCATTAAAGAGACAATTTAAAAAAAAAACATGTATTAAAACTTTTAACTATACAATATTTAAAGATTTTAATGGTGCCTATTTCTTGGGTAATGATTCAAAAGTTTTATAAATGCACAATTTTGATGATTTTAAACCGTTTAGAGGAAGAGCTACATATTTGTTACGTAGCAGCTCATAGTGCCTAATAATGAATGACGTTCTACAATACAAATGACCAATGATAGGCAAGTATACATTTAATTGACCAATGTTAAAATGTTTAATGGCCTATCATTGGTCATTTGTATTGTATGACGTCATTTTTTATTAGGCACTGTAAGCTGCTTTGCTTGTTATTGTCTTAAAACTTATGAGTTACTGTCTTAAAAACTTGACTATTCCATGCCTGTCATATGGTCGTGGGGGTCTCAGTGATGTGTAGGAGGTGGTCAAACTCTGGTGGCCTCTGTAGTGTCTGGTGGACATGGCTGGTGACCGCGGGGTGTGCAGCAGGTACCGGTCGTCTCCCCGCTGTATACCTGTCACAAATATTAACATAGATGTAATGAAACAGATCAATTAACATGAAGAAAAACAATTTGATGCCAATTTTTTGCCAGTCAAAAATAGTATATTATTAAGACAAATTCTATTGATTATCAATGATGCAAGGATGATAGGATCTTAAGGGATAAGAAAGCGACCAATACATTCATGTTCACATTCACTTGTTTAACAAAATTATCCCATCTATAGATTAAAGTTATTGGTGGAAAAGTTTGGTCACCATTGGCTTTTAAAAAACCAAACAAGATTAAATAAAAGTCTCCAAATTTTTTAAGCCAACGAAAATGTGTTCATTTTGAGGACTAATGGCCCTAATTTGAGGTATAAATCTTAATACAAATGCTGTTTTTGAAGCTAATCGATGTTGAAATTCATGATAGTTATTTATTGCATCGTATTATAGACAGATTTTTACGTATATTTGAAATAAGAAATTATATGATTAAAACAAGTTTTGTTAGCCCCGAGGGGCCGAATGTCTGCACCAACAATACTGGTTTAAATTTTATAATTTTTATTTTAATATTCGTGATAAATTGTCTGTAATACGATGCTATACATGATTTTCAGTCTGGCTGATAACCGGTCCTAATCCAGCGGATATTTTTTACCTGGATTATCAATTGCATCATTAGTTGCTTTATTCTCATTCACAACATTCTCCTTATTTTCATCACTAGTAGTAACAATCTTTGCTGGATTTTTATCCTCACTTTTGCCACCATCTTTAACACATTTCTCCTCAGGTTTTGTATCATCTGCACCACCAGAGCACTTTTTATCCTTCTTCCTGAAGAGGTTGTGCCAGAAGTTTTCCAGCTTCTCCATCCTGTACAGGTTTCTATACCTGTGTTGTATACCTGAACCTGTTTAGTTTAGTTAGAATCTGTTCTGTTGTTACTTAGTGCAATCACTCCCTTTTCTACTAAGGGTAAAGCCACTTCAAGCGTAGAAACAAAATATCTAATTTAAGTAAGAATTAGACTTATATAATTATATTTTGTACTTTTGTATGTTATTTTTAAAAAGAATTACAAAAAATAAAATATAAGATTTCGACAAATATTGTTTTAAACTTTTATTTTTATCTTTAATACCTAAATATAAATATAATTCTTTTCCTCAAAAATTGTAATTTAGTCTTTAGGCGTTTTGCCTTTGCTATACAGCTTTCTTTTATATTATATCACCCAACCTTTCCCTTTTGTAAACAGCCCATAATACTTCACCTTTCTACTTCCCCTATTTACACTGCACAGGTGAAGCTGTGTGTGCGTGTGTTGGGTGAGAGGGAGAGTACAGTGTTTGTGTGTGTGTGTGTGTGTGTAGTGCATCTTGCCCCGGGCAGCGTGATTGGCCGACGCAGCTATAAGCACATGACACTATGAGCCTCTGAAAATTCTCTCACCCTTTGTCTCTCATTTCTATTTCTCTCTCTCTTTTATGATATTATGAAATTATTTTCTTTTTATTCAAGCTTTACTTCTCTCTCTTCCTATTTTTCTCTCTTTTAGATAGTTCATATTATTCCTCTCCTTTTCTATTTTATTTATCTTTTTCATTTAAACTTTTTTCTTCTCCCTTTCTCTTAATTTTTCTCTCTTTTAGATAGTTCATACTTTGTTCTTTTCTTCTTCTATTTTCCTTTTTTTCACCTTGGCATTCTCTCTCTCTCTTTTTTTTACTATCTAAATTTGATTTTTGCCCTCTTTTCTTATTATAGTACATTTAAATTCTTGTTTTCTGTTTTCACTCTCTTTTATAATTTTTTTTCTGTATTTCTTGGGATTTCCTCTTTATCTCTATTCATTTTCAAGACCCTCTCCCCTATAAAATATTATTTGCTAGCGGCTACGCCCCTACAGGCCTCTAGGGGGCACTTAAGGAGGGGAGAGTCGAATCCAAAAACCCATTTTTAGTTTTATGTTAAAAAAAATTATTTTTTTTTGTAGGGGCTATTTCTCTTGGGTGAGTGGTGGTACCCTCCCCCTAAATAGTTTTAAACCTTCCCGGCTACCCTGTTTAGGAAAACCCGATCGGTTCAGCGGTTAGCGTGATCCTAAGGTGCAAACAAACAGACAAAATGATTACATTGTTCTTTCGAATGTTTTGCTAAGCTGTTAGTGATTGTAGCTGCACTATTTATGGACCAGATTGTTCTTGTGGACTAATGACGTCATCGGTATGAAATTTTCAACGACAGCAACTTAAAATGTTATCTCTGTTATTTAAGGCAATGGATATAGAATATACGTATGTGGATAGAATGACAGGGAAAAAATTTTCGTCAATTTTGGTTGCTAATATAAACATTATATATATGTAAGTTCGTTCATCCAGTAGAAAGGAAAGGGATGGGGTAAAGGTGGTGGAAGTTGATAATTATTTTAGCCAGCTACAAGTTTCACTTTACTAGATTACATGATAATATGGTGTAAGATCCAAGTAATGATAAATCCATTTTGGGGGCTATTTGCATCAAATTTGTAGTAGCGCAGATACTCTAGCAGATTATCTAGGTCTATACGTACTCACTGAGACAATCACGTATTCTTTCTTGTTGAAAAGAAAGCACCCAGCAAGTAATAAGGTTTAATTGTAGAATAATAGAATTACCCTTAATATTAGAATTAGATTATCAACCTTCGTCTTGGAGCCTGTAAAAGATTATTAATAACATAGAATATATGTGGATTCTAATTGCACTGACGTACAAAAGTAATTGAAGAAAAGTTTTGCTATGAAAAATTAAACAAAATACATACTAAGAGAAATAGGATTAAAAAAAGAGAGTTTTGTGTAAAAGTTTGTTTTAAAACACTTTTAGATAGGAATTAATTTAGGGGAATATTATCTTATCTATAACTAGCGGCTTCGCCTCTAGCCTCTAGGGGCTTTGCTCCAAGAGATGATAAAAAAATTTGTGGTGAAATTCAAAAAAAAAAAAAAAAAATAAGAAGGACCAAAAAATCTTCTACAAAAAAAGGACCAAGGATATCTGTTACAAAAAAAATGGGGGGATTTTTTTTGTTTTTTGGGGGGTTGGGGGTGTCCCACCCCCCAAGAAAATAGCCTAAAACCACCACAGGACCAGTAGGTATATTCCCTGAAGAGTAGAATTCGATCGGCTCAGTGGTTACCGAGACCTTAAGGGACAGACAGACAGACAGACGGACAGACACCAAGCTACTTTGTATTATAGATACAAAGTAGAATGATGTCTATCCGTCCGTCTGTCCCTTAAGATCTCGGTAACCACTGAACCGATTGGATTCTACTCTTCAGGGTATATGCCTATTGGTCTTGTGGTGGTTTTAAGCTATTTTATTGGGGGCTGGGACAACCCCAACCCCCCCAATAACAAAAAAATCTCCCTCAATTTTTAAAAATTATTTAAAATTAGTGGTAGCAGCACCAGAGGTATTTAATTTTTTTTTAAATTACCTCTTGGGGCAGAGCCCCTATAGGTTAAGGACGAAGCCGCTCGTATTCAATATTGTTTTAAATAATTTAATTTTGTTGTTTTACGATTTAAAATAAAAGAACATTTACTTGAATTTTAAATTATATGATCATTTTCCAATTTGTTTATGAAATTGTAGAGAACCATCTATTTCTTTTTCTCTATTAAAAATGATAAAATGAAAAGCGTGCACAAAAATTAAGTGGGGAGGGGGCGGGGGGTTATAGTAAAAACTCTAACTTCTAGTATATTATATGTAACAAAATTCTCTGATTATATACTAATTAATATTACTTAATCAAATACAAATAATATAAAATTATATGCCATAGCTATATTCAATTTTAAATCTAGTTTAAATGCCAAAAAGTTATATTTAAGAAGATGAAGTATTGGGTTCGAGGTCGACCTATTTCCAGCAAAACTAATACAACTTGGATTCCTCCATGGGGACATTGGGTTCTTTTTCACAAGTACCCAAAATTTTATGATAAGTTTTTCGTTGGCTTAACAACTTTAAGGACTTTTATTGGATTTGATTGGTTAGTTCATTAAGTTGAGTGTTTAAACGTTTCAACTACTAACTGTAATCTACAGAAGGGGGTAATTGTGTATCATCACTGGGGATGTACATCATTTTATCGGCCATTGTCTTATCCCTTAAGATCCCCACCTAACCTATAAGCATGCTATATTTATTATTTGGTGGGTGCATTTCTGTATTTATTCAATTGGGGAACTTATTATCTAATTAAATATTAATAATAATGGTTACTGGAGAGATATAATAATAAAAACATTTACTTGGTCACTTTTAGTAAAAGGAAAGTTGGGTTTATGTTTTTATAATGTCGCTGTAAAATCAGGTTCAATAGCCAAGGGTTTCCTTTCTGCATAAACTCTTGATGAATGAGATATAGTAACACCCATAGACAATAAACCCTTTGATATCAAAACCTTTATCTAAAAGTCCTATACCTAGTAATGAGTTCCACCTTTTTACCTCCCAATTTTAAAATTAATGTAACACGCCTGACATACCAGCTTTAGGGTTCTTTTTTAACGTCTCTGTATGAGGCAATATGGTAGTGACTCGAACCCAAAACGTTCCCGACAGTTTCTAATTGCCGCAATTTAAAAAAATAGTTTTTGCTAATTTTATGGCAATGTAATTTATAATCAAAATTAATAGAGCATACTTTAATTTTCAACACTGAAAATTTTACAAATTTTAATTAAATGTTCTTATGTGCCTTCTGTATTTTCCAAGATGTTATTAAGTTTGACATCTTCTACATTCCAAAAAGATGAAATAATAAATGAATTGGTAATTTTGAAGGTTAACCTTTATACGTTGTTGAGGAAATATTTCATCAACACAACAATATGTGTTTCACTTGACCCATTGCTCAGGGGGAATCAAAAAGTTTTTATTGAGAAAGAGAGGGGTAGGTTTCTGGTAGAATCCGTAAAGATGTGTGTTTTAAGGCTTAAAAATAGTAGTAGAACGATAATGTTCACTAAATATGTGTATTTCTTATTGAAAAGAACTATAGACAAAATTTAAAAAAAAGTTAACATAAATTTTTATCGTTCTACTACTGTTTTTAACTTATAACACACACCTTTACGGATTCTACCAGAAACCTACCCCTCTCGTAATTAAAAAGTTAAATCTAACGATAAGTAATAAAAACTAATATGTAACATAATATTTTTGGAAAAGAATAGGTGTTTGAAACACCCAACTTTGAGTTGAGCAAATGTCTTAAATTGATTAGTTATTTTAGTCAACAAATCAACATGGTACTTTTGTAGTTTAATTTTTAAAAGCTAAGCTTTTCTATAATTAGGGTCGGTCCGTCCGTCCGTCCGTACGTCCGTCCGAGATAGATAGCTTTTATTCGTTAATTTAGGCATGTTAGAATTGTCCTATCGATTTCAAACTTTGCATGATGATTCCTGTAGTAGTTGGGTACGATTTAGAAAGCGTAGCAACTCTATAATCATTACCAGAATGTCCGTACGTCCATTTTAAACATGTTGATTTTTCTACTTTTTTAACAACAAATTTTCAAGTGTTCTAATTATCCGTTTGATCTGATTTTTGGTATATTGATTCCTGGGACAACAAAGAACAATATTATAAGCGAAGCAACTCTATAATCAAGTCCAAAAATGTAAGTATGTCCATAAATATTATCCTGCTTCAAGCAGTTTTTCAACATATTTACTTACAATTTTGCTTCGACTCTTATACTTTTAAATTCTGATTATTCAGTTCAGATACTATACAAGTGTTAATGTCCGTTTGTCCGACCGTTTCAGTGCTTCGCTTTTATGGATGTTGTCATCCTTGTTTTATTATTTGTTACACATTATTTGTTGTTAAAACATAATCCGTATATGCATTATTATATGCTCATTTTTCAGTATAGCTTCGAAACCGATTAATATTAGCTGAATCAGAACCGGTTCTCAGTCAAACTGAAAAATCGTGTTTAGCACAGTATGACAGACAATTTTCCACAAATATTTAAATAAGGACAGATACCAGATATGTGTGCCTTGGACTTCTGCTTTTCGGGTCTAACGAAACTGGTTTTTATTTTATAATTTATCATTTTAATATCCGCTGAAAGCTGTCTATAATACGATAATAAATAATGTCTATAATAAATGTCTATTCAACAAGACCTAGTCTAAGCAGTAAGATATATAAGTTGGAAAGAATTTTAATGTTAGAGGGAGATTTGAAATCTTCATCAAATTTTAAGGATTTTTTATAAAATTAATTTTTTGTATAATTCTTTACCTAAAAGCGGAAATACAATTTAAGTTAATTAATTTTGAGATCTGTGATTGGTGGATTGAAAATTATCTTCGCTCTGATAGGAGAAGCTTAATTGTCGCACATCATTCAACCAATTAGAGCGCAGGTAGTTTCCAATCCACCTATCCTATTGGTCAAAATTTATGAACTTAAATTGTATTTTATAAAAAATCCTTAAAATTTGATGCAGATTTCAAATCTTCCTCTAACATTAAAATTCCTTCCAACTTATATATCCTACTAAGCATTATAGAATATCTAAATTATAAAACTAATCATTTTATTAATGCTTTATTAAGGTTTGTTGGTAGTTATATAAATTTTCTTGTATTTGTATTGGACTAAATTCACAGAAATTTTTTATTTCTTTAAAAGTTGACCTTGGATAGGAGAAAAAATTAGTCTGGTATTTCTTATTATTTTTATATTTGCTAAAGCTTTAATTTTTTAATTAAATTTACTTATGATCTGGATATAGGCAGTTTTTCAAGCAGTAAATTCTTTTCATTTTAACTTTAAATTTACTTCGTGTTAATTCATAATATGTTCTGATGTCTTATAAAGGCTTCATAACAAAAGATATAAAACTTACCTAAAAAGTTGAGAAAAAACAGGTTTAGCTGATTGCATAAATTAAAGATTAAATTTAGGAAGCTATAACAAAGAGCTACTCATACAAAGAACCATTTCCAAATATGAATTAGATTTGCTTATTTGAGTTATACAGTAAATTTCTAAACAATTTGAAAATTTGAATTTTAGGTTTATATTAATTTTTATAGCAAATTAAAATAAAAAAATTCTTATTTAATTAAGAGTAAAATGTAAGGTGTTGTTGTAATGTTGGAATGTGTTGCTGTTGCATAATCAAATCATGTTGCTTTGGTTGCAGGCCTCTTCCCTCGGGTAATTCACTTTGATTGCACAACCTTTTCTTTGATATTTTTTTATAGAAGATCTTTACCAATAGAAATATTTTTTAAAATTCATTGTATGAAGCAAGGTTCGGCAGCTGCACCCACTAATGGCTAAGAATAATGAGGCTTAGAGCTTTAAAATTTGAAATTATATTGCTTTTGCTGAGTCTTACTGGGTGGCTTTCAAAGTCGTCTGGCTGACTTTGCGTCTGCGGGTGATGATGCCGAGTCCTGATATTTTCAACTTTCTTGAGTTAAGAAATAAATCTTATTTGTTGGAAAATTGGTCAAAACACTTGAATGGCATAGACAAGTTTTTGTTACTAACTCTTGTATAATCATTCAATTGGTCTTAATTGAATGATTGGTAATCAGGGATCTAAAGGGATAAGACAATGGCCGATAAATTGATGTACATCCCCAATGATTATATACAATATTACCCCTTCTGTAGATTACAATTAGTGGTTGAAACGTTTAAACACTCAATTTTTTGAACAAACAAATAAGAATTCAATAAAGTTTCCCAACGTTGTTAAGCTAACGAATAAGAAAACGTGATTATAAAACTTTGGAGACTACTGTAATAAACAACCCAATGTCCCCTCCCTCCCCAATGTTAAACACAATCGACCTCCTTTTTTATTACTATTTTCAGGAGTGTTTCTGATGGGCATCATCAACATCATAGTGAACCTTGCATTCATGGTCCTCCCCTGGTTCATTCTCACCTTCTTGGACATGGATGGCTTGAGCGGCTGGCTGCTGGTTCTCTGCGCGGCTGACATTGGCATGGCGGCTGGAGCACATACACATAATAAGGTAGAAATAAACATAACAGACAGACAGAATAATGTATAACAGATCTTTAAAGGTCATATACCTTCAGATAAAATTGTAGCAGTCTATCTTTAATAACAACAGCGAAAAGCATATATTTTCTTTTGAAATTTGATGTTCTTTAGAGCATTAAAGACAATCCGACGGCTTTATGATTAAAGAGTAGCTTCGCTTTATTTGCTTTATCCATTTAAAAAAAGATTATAAAAAGAATTTTTTTTCTAGGTTCTGTTGATACCATGGCTGGTAGTCTACATGCTCCATCTAATTATATCTCTAATAGTTGGACCTCTAATAACTCTAGGAGGAATAATGACTATAGTTCATCTAAGGTAATCATTATATCTCTTATAGTTATAACTCTAATAATAGTTCGTCTAAGGTAATTATTAGTATTGATATTATATCTCTAATAGTTGGACCTCTAATAACTCTAGCAGGAATAATGGCTATAGTTCGTCTAAAGTAATTATAGTATTTATATTATAACTCTAATAATTGTAACTCTAATACCTCTGGTATGAATAATGATTATAGTTCATCTAAGGTAATCATCATATCTCTAGAGTAGTTATAACTCTAATAACTCTAGCAGGAATAATGACTATAGTTCGTCTAAGGTAATCATTATATCTCTAGTAGTTTTAACTCTAATAACTCTAGCAGGAATAATGACTATAGTTCGTCTAAGGTAATCATTATATCTCTAGTAGTTTTAACTCTAATAACTCTAGCAGGAATAATGACTATAGTTCGTCTAAGGTAATCATTTTATCTCTAGTAGTTTTAACTCTAATAACTCTCTAGCTGGAATAATGATTATAGTTCGTCTAAGGTAATTATTAGTAATGATATTATATCTCTAATAGTTGTACCTCTAATAACTCTAGATGGTAATCATTATATCTCTAGTAGTTTTAACTCTAATAACTCCAGGGGGAATAATGACTATAGTTCGTCTAAGGTAATCATCATATCTCTAGTAGTTTTAACTCTAATAACTCTAGGGGGAATAATGACTATAGTTCGTCTAAGGTAATCATCATATCTCTAGTAGTTTTAACTCTAATAACTCTAGGGGGAATAATGACTATAGTTCATCTAAGGTAATCATCAGATCTCTAGTAGTTATAACTCTAATAACTCTAGTAGGAATAATGAATATAGTTAATCTAAGGTAATCATCATATCTCTAATAGTTATAACTCTAATAACTCTAGGTGGGAAAATGACTATAGTTCATCTAAGGTAATCATCATATCTATAGTAGTTTTAACTCTAATAACTCCAGTAGGAATAATGACAATAGTTCATCTAAGGTAATCATCATATCTCTAGTAGTTTTAACTCTAATAACTCAAGCAGGAATAATGGCAATATTTCATCTAAGGTAATCATCATATTTCTAGTAGTTTTAACTCTAATGGCTTAAGGCGGAAAAATGAATTTGGGTAATTATTATGTATAATATTAATTTGTTGAATAGTGTATTTTTTATATCTATTGCAAGAAAAATGACTATATTTCATATTATAAGAATGGTTTTTTCAAAACCGATTAGTTAGAACCGGTTCTCAGCCATACTGAAAAATCTGTATAGCATTGCATTGAAGGGAGTTTTACACGAATATTAAAATAAAGATCATAAAATTCATACCAGTTTTCTTATCAAACTTTTAATATTTCATTTTAAAATCCTAGGAAAGCTTAGCAACAATTATATTAAAGGGTGAGCAAAAAAAAATGCGTAGATTTTTAAAATTCAAATTGCGCGGCTTGTGTTAATAGTAGAAAAATGTTACGCATACCATTAGCACCGATAAGAAGTCTATTTTTTGGAAATATAAGAACGATTCCTCTGCTACGTATAGTTAGGGAGCTACATGTTAAAATGTCCCAACTGAGTTAAAACTTGACTTGCGAGTAAATTTTGGGACATTTTACCACCTAGCTCCTAGATTATTTGTAGCACAGGAACCGTTCTTATATTTCCAAAAAATACAGTTCATAGCGGTTCTAACGGTATGCGTAACATTTTTCTACCATTAACACAAGCCGCGCAATTTGAATTTTAAAAATGTACGCACGTCTTTTTGCAAGAATTATTGTCTAATATTTACTAATATACTCGCAAGTCAAGTTTTAAGTCAGTTGGGACATTTTAACACGTAGCTCCCTAACTATACGTAGCAGAGAAACCGTTCTTATATTTCAAAAAAATACAGTTCATAGCGGTTCTAATGGTATGCCTAACATTGTTCTACTATTAACACAAGCCGCGCAATTTGAATTTTAAAAATCTACGCATTTTTTTGCTCACCCTTTATAAAATACAATATTTGGAGTTTAACTAAACTCTGTGTTGACTCAGGTATCTAAAGGGATAAGACAATGGGCGATAAATTGATGTAAATCCCCATTGATGATACAGAAAATCACCCTTTCTGTATATTAGAACTAGTGGTTGAAACGTTTAAACACTCAACTTAATGAATCAACCAATCAAAATGAATGAAAGTTCTCAAAGTTTCTAAGCCATCGAATAATAAAACGTTATTATAAAACTTTGGGGACTAGTGTAATAAACAGCCCATTGTCCCCTCTTTTTCTCTCTCTATCTGATGTTGACCACAAACTTACACCAAGGGTTCTTTAATTTACTTCAACAATGAAAGAATGGAAAACAACAAAGTTGGATAAACATTTTTCAAGGTGTTTGTTTCGAACAACAAATATTTTTATTAAAACTGTTAGAATCTAAGGAAAATTTAATAAATTACTGTTTACATGCCATTAGACCGATGTAAATTGTTATTTACATTTAAATTTGATATATGTTATATGTATGTAGTAATGTTTTATTTGTCTGTTAGGATCTCGCTAACTGACCAGATTGAGTTTTACATTTTAGGGAAGTTTCAAATAAGTCCCGGGATTAGTTTTAGGGTATTTTTCTGCCTCCTACCTAAATGCTAGGAATGCAGTCGCTTGACAAACCTACACTATTAGTTACATTAATTGATTAAACAAATTTGGATATTAATAAACCTAATATTTGCTAACTTGTTAGATCACTTTTTGTATTTTATAGTTGGGACGTCAAACACATATCTCTTTTTCAAAATAAGATAATTTAAGATATTGATAAATAGTAATTAATTTACTAATACACCAGATTACACCAGATTATCATGTACTCTAATGAAGTGAAATTTGTATATGGCTAAAATGAGCTATAAAGAATTAGGAAACAACACAAGTAAACAAATAACAACTCATCCTCCCAACTAGTTTCGATCTGAGTATGGTAGCTCTAGAGAGTATGGAAACAACACAAGTAAACACATAACAACTCAACCTCCCAACTATTTTAGATCTGAGTATGGTAGTCCTAGAGAGTATGGTAACAACACAAGTAAACAAATAACAACTCAACCTCCCAACTATTTTAGATCTGAGTATGGTAGCTCTAGAAAGTATGGAAACAACACAAGTAAACAAATAACAAATCAACCTCCCAACTATTTTAGATCTGAGTATGGTAGCTCTAGAGAGTATGGAAACAGCACAAGTAAACAAATAACAACTCAACCTCCCAACTATTTTAGATCTGAGTATGGTAGCTCTAGAGAGTATGGTAACAGCACAAGTAAACAAATAACAACTCAACCTCCCAACTATTTTAGATCTGAGTATGGTAGCTCTAGAGAGTATGGTAACAGCACAAGTAAACAAACAACAACTCAACAATTACAAAACAGAACCAACTCAGATTTTATAACTTGGTAAACTTTTAATTTTTAAAAGCGAAGCTCTTCTATAATTAGAGTCGGTCCTTACGTCCGTCCGTACCTCCGTCACAGACGGATAGCTTTTTTCGTTAATTTAGGCATGTTAGAATTGTTCTATCGATTTCAAACTTTGCATGGTGATTCCTTAAGTAGTTAGGTACGATTTAGAAATCGTAGCAACTTTATAACCATTAAAAGAATGCACATACATCCATTTTAAACATGTTGATTTTTTTACTTATTTAACAACAAATTTTTATATTATTTAATCATCCGATTGATCTAATTTTTGGTATGTTGATTCCTGGGACAACAAAGTATAATGTTATAAGTGAAGCCGCTAGCTAGTATACAAAGTAGAACGGTGCCTGTCTGTCTGAGGCTTAAGATCTCCGTACTGCTGAACTGATTGTGTTATACTCTACTCTTCAGGGAATATACCTAATGGTCCTGTGGTGGTTTAGGCTTTTTTCTTTGGAAGGGGGGGGGGGGGAGTTTCTTTTCTTTTTGTAAAGTAAAATAACAAGGGAACCCCAAGTGCACCCTGGTGCGAAGCCCCCGTGATAAAAATTCCCTCAATGCAACTTCTTTTCTTATTTTTTTTTTACAAAGAGGTAGACTTTCCAATGCCTCTTGGGGCGAAGACCCTAGAGGCTATTGGCGAAGCCACTGGTAATAATGAATAATATTAGGGAGGATCTGGAGGTATTTCTACCTGGACACCAGGATCAGAATAATAAATAATAATACTAGGGAGCATAGGCGTCCAAGGGGGGGGTAATGGGGCGATTACCCCCCCCAAACGAATTTGGGGGTGCCGTAGGCACCCCCAAAATTTTTTTCATTTTACCCCCTCCATTTAAAATTTACCCCTACCCTGGGGGTGCCGTAGGCACCCCCAACCATTTAGGAGGGGGTATTTACCCCCCCAAACAATCTTGGGGGGGTAAATACCCCCCCCAAAATAGAAAATCTCTAACAAAAAAATTTTTGCGCGTTTCGCGCGCATTTTTAATACTAAATTTTTGATGAAATTTAACTTACCCCCCCCAAAAATTTTACCCCGGGGGTAAATTTCGGGGGGGGTAAACAAATTTTACCCCTGCCAACAGATTTCAGGGGGGGTAATTACCCCCCCCATGCAAATTTTACGCCCGGGGTAAAAATTTTGGGGGGGGGGTAAAATAATTTGCGGCGCGCTTCGCGCGCCATTTTACCCCCCCAAAACCGAATTACCCCCCCCATTAAAAAAATTTTACCCCCCCCAAAATAAAAAGCTTGGACGCCCCTGCTAGGGAGGATCTGAAGGTAATTCTACCTGGACACCAGGAGTATAAGTTCCAGAATTAGAATGATAATAAATAATATTAGGGATGATCTGGAGTTATTTCTACCTGGACACCAGGATCAGAATAATAAATAATAATACTAGGGAGGATCTGGAGGTATTTCTACCTGGACACCAGGATCAGAATAATAAATAATAATACTAGGGATGATCTGGAGGTATTTCTACCTGGACACTAGGATCAGAATAATAAATAATAATACTAGGGAGGATCTGGAAGTATTTCTACCTGGACACCAGGATCAAAATGGTAAATAATAGTATACTAGGGAGGATCTGGAGGTATTTCTACCCGGTCACCAGGAGTATAAGTTCCAGAATTAGAATGATAATAAATAATACTAGGGAAGATCTAGAGGTATTTCTACCTGGACACCAGGATCAGAATAATAAATAATAATACTAGTGAGGATCTGGAGGTATTTCTACCTGGACACCAGGATCAGAATAATAAATAATAATACTAGGGATGATCTGGAGGTATTTCTACCTGGACACCAGGAGGATGAATTCCAGAATCAGGCCAGGGACAAACTTCCTACATCAGGTTGGTCATTATATTTCTAATTAAAAATTAATCTCTGTTTTCTTGGCCCGGGCCTTCGTCCCTTCAGGGCCGACAAAACTGAGATAATTATTGAGATATAGTTATGAACGTTGTCCTGTTATTCCTTAAATGAAATAATCACATTCTTATATAAAAGTAACAGGATCTGTGTTTGTGTGTCTGTCTGTGCCAAAGAATCTAGCTAACCGCTAAACCTATATGGTTCCCCTTTACAGTTTAGCTTATTTTAGGTCCTGGAAAGGTTAATAGCTATTTTGGGAAAGAAAACACCACCCTCCCAATAGAAATTGCACCCAGAAAAAATGACCCCTGTTATTTTTGTTAGAAAGATATTTTTTTCAAACCAAAATTGAAAGTGGTGAGTGGTTGAATATTCCACCCAAACTTCAGCGCCCCTAGAGGTCTATTGGGGCGTAGCCGCTAGTCCTATATTTATATACTAGCGGCTACACCCCTCCCTAGAGGCCTCTAGAGGCACTTGAAGAGGGGAGAGTCGAATTTGATAACCCAATTTATTATTTTAGATTTTAAAAGAAAAAGTAACAAAATTTTTTTTTTTTGGGGGTGGGGGGTTAACCCCCTTTCATTTTAATTTTTTTTTTTTGGGGGGGGGGATTTCTCTTGGGAGGGTGGTGGCACCCTCCCCCAAAATATGTATAAACCGTCCCGGGACCTGTGAGAAGCTACCCTATAAAGGAGAACCCGATCGGCTCAGCGGTTAGCGAGATCCTTCAGACAAACAAACAAACATCGTTCTACTTTGTATTATAGATAATCTTATTATAATCTAGATGATTTGGGAGGAATATTGATGTTCATAATTGGAATACTATTACCGTGCTGGTACCTATATCAATGGATAGCGGTCAGATCGCTCTACAAATTCTACTCAATGGATGATGTTGTCAGGGAAACGTAAGATTTTTTAACAGGGCTTGGCAGCCGCGCCTCAGACGCGGCGCTAGCATCAGAACCAGTTTGGATGCTTTCAAATTTTATTTCAAAAGAGGGATTGTCATATTTGGGTCAACTTTAGACGTCGAGCTAATTTTTAAAATTCTAAAAGGTTGATTTCCCCGTGGCCGACGCGCATACGCTGAGCAGTTGATTTTATTTACGATGTGAAACGTGTTCTATAATGCTTTAATTCCCTCATAACATAGATAAAATAATTGTAGGTTAAAGAAGGATTCTTTAGGCAATTAAGGATAAAGTTTTCTTTAAAGAGTTGCTAAGATTTAAGGCTCAGTTGCAGTATGGGACTTGAATTGGCTCAATCAAACAATTTTCACTCTTTCTGTATTAATGCAGTTTTGAAGCATTTTACAGTGCCTATTCAAAATTACGCCATACTAGCCTACCATTGGTCAATTAAAATGTAAACTGGCCTATCATTGGTCATTTGTAATAGGAATTACAAAGAGCTTCACAAATTTTAGTGTATTAATTCTATTATAAATTCTTATAGGGAACTTCGTCGGCTGCCAAACCTAAGCAGACGAATCCAGCCGTACCCCAGCGGTCAGCAGGGCATGTATCCTATGCCTGGGATGGAGATGTACCCCATGCCAGTGTACCAGCCTCACCATGGTCCGGCCAGGTGGGGAGGACAACAACAACCTCCCCCCACGCTAATGACAACGGTTGATGATTAATAGTTATTTATCGCATTGTATTATAGACAGCTTTTCGCGGATATTAAAATGAAAAAATATAAGATTAAAACCAGTTTTGATGGACACTAGGTACCAAAGGACCAGGTTAATAAACTGGTACCTAATAATTTTTATTTTAATATTTGTGGATAACTGACAATAATACGATGCTATACATGATTTTTCAGTGTGGCTAAGAACCAGCGGATATTCATAGTTTAGAAGCCACACTGAAAAAATATTTATTTCTTATTTTCATATAAAAAAAGATCGATAATGATACATATAAAAAGATTTATTTTAATACATGTTTTTTTAGGCCAAAGTCTTTAAAATCTTTAAAATGAAACAATGCAATTTAAGATTATTGTAATTTTATTTATGCATATAACTTTGACGTAACTATTTGTGAAATTTTTTCTAATCTTTTGTTTTGTTGAATTACATAGCTTAAAATTTTTATCATTTAAAGACAAACACAAATCTTTCAGTTGCTGCTAAAAGTTGATAGATTTTTTTCTAGAAATTTTAATCATTGTTAAATTGTACAAATATGAAATTTTGATATAATATAAATTTAAATGAATTAAAGAAATTTATTATTTATATATGGTAAGATTTATTTTAATAATAAATATTGTTTGTTATTCTTCCTCGTGAATAAGTCCAAAATGGATTTATTATTACCTGGATCTTACACCAGATTTTCATGTATTTTAATAAAGGGAAACATGTAGCTGGCTAAAATACAACTCCCCCTATCTACCCCCTTTACTCCATTCTCACACTCCTAATGGATGAACGAACTGGCCAATAAAAGAGGTCCAAGGTAAATTGACGACAATTTTCCCTGTCATAATGTCCATGTATATTCTATATCAATTGAGTCCAAAGTATGTTGAAGTATAATATTAGCAAGGATGACAACATCAATAAGTAGCGAAGCTAAAAATTTATTGATAGACATCAGGAAAAACTAATCTTTTGAGTGTGTTAAAAAGACATAAATGAAATAAATCACAAACCTTTTAAAAATGAATAATATCTTTTGAAGCATTAAGCTAAGAAGAAAAACGAAAAATCTAGGAATCGATCTACCACCCCAACCAATAGCAAGTCTTTATTAAACTTGGTGTAAATATTATAATGTTGGCTTATTTAATCCCTAAAAATTCCAGCTGTTTATCATGAACAGGAGTCGAAAAAATCATGAAAACTTGAAAAACTATGAATCGATCTAGCACCCCAACCAATATGAAAATCTTTAAAAAAAATTACAGAAATGTGTAGAATGTTGACTTAATAAATCCCTAAAAATTACAACCGTTTATCTTGAACAGGAGTTGAGATAATCATGAAAACTTGAAAAACTAGATATCGATCTAGCACCCCAATCAATATGAAAATCTTATTGAAACTTAGTAAAAATATGTAGGATGCAAATTTACTTAACCCCTGAAAATTTCAGTTGTCTGTCTTGAAAAGGAGTCGAGAAAATTACGAAAACAAAAAAATCTAGGAATCGATCTAGCACCCCAATTAACAAACAGATGGACAAAACAATGTATAGATTAGATGCGCATATGTCATGGGAATCTTCACTAAAAAATTCAGCTGTCAGGAGCCGAGAAAATCACGTTTCCCCCAATTTGTCTCAGACAGACGGACGGACGGACATTTCGAATTATAGAGTAGCTTCGCTACTAACAAGGATGACAACATCCATATATAACGAGGCACAAAAACAAATAATAGAAGGACAAACGGTAAAAGTGAGTTATAGAGGGCAGATGTTCAGTAGTCCATAAGAATATATTGTATTTTGTAGCATGACCGAAAGACCAACCGACTAAGTAAATTATATACTTAATGCTTATTATTTAAGAGAACCTTGATTAAGTAACTGATATAGGAGCCGAGAAAATCACGCTTTCTCAGACATTAAAAATTATAGAGTAGCTTTGCTACTAAAAATGTACTATCGGCCTAGATCCGTAACTAAAGTACCAGCGGCTACGCCCCTAAAGGCCTCTAGTGGCACTCTACCCGGGTCTACTGACCAAAAAAATGCTTACTACTTTATATTATAGGATTACTGTGTTTGTTTGTTTGTTTTAACTTTAGATTTTAAAACACCTTGACAAACTAGTCTATACTTTTCAGGAAAGCTTTGTATTAATTTTAATACTCATTTAAACGAAAGAAAAAAATACAACTTGTCTAAATGGATATATCATTACTTGGATCTTACACCAGATTTTCATGTTCTCTAATAAAGTGAAACTCGCAGCGGAATAAATAATGATACCCTAAGAAAGCCTAAAGTATCATGTGTGATGTCATAAAAATCCGTATATTTTTAGGGGGTTCCCTTTCCCACTTCTCCTCTCATACTTTCTTATTAGACGTATTTTTTTGACGTCACACATGACACTTTAGGCTTTCTTGATATCCTCCATCCCCTCCCTTTACCCCATACCATCCCCTACAGTGTAAGTGAACTGACTAATAAATGAGTTCAATATTAGTAAGCCAAATATCTCCTGGCAATATATCTACGTATGTCCTATATCCATTCTTTCAGTTTTCCATAAATTGACAGATGAAGTCCCTGGAGATAAGACGCTGCCATTGAAATTATACATAATGGCATGGCATTGAAAATTTCAAGTGCATACTCATATATCCTAGCTAGCTTTATAACAAGGACGTCAACTACTCCTAGCAACAATAGATTTTATAGAATAGACAAATTTAGAATAGACTTGTTGTCAATCCTCTGCAATTGTCCCGTTTTTAGCATAAAAACAAATTTTCAAAGGGTTTTTTAAGGAGTTCAAAATTGTGAATTTTCAATAACTAAGGTATCATTTTGGTTATGAGGCCATTTAAAAAATTAATCTTTTTATGTTAAAGGGAACATATATGACATATGAACCGACATTCCGTTTAGAAAATAAATTTGCCTGATATATATGTTGACATTATAAATGAAAATTATCAATGATAAAGTAAATGGGCGTTATCCTCTTGGAAATTTTTTTTTCAATTTTGAAAATTTGAGTACCCCCCGCCCCCCCCCCCCCCCGACAACGACGGCTAGGGAGCCGAGCGCTGCGGCTAGGCAGGCAAGAAAGAGGGCCGAGCGCTGCGTCTAGGCAGGCAAGGGGGCCGAGCGCTGCGGCTAGGCAGGCTAGGGAGCCGAGCGCTGCGGCCAGAGTTCATAGTTCGCTGTCGGGGGGAGAAGGGGAGGTTCTCAAATTTTCAAAATGTATGTCTGTACCGAAGGATCTCGCTAACCGCTGAACCGATATGGTTCTCCTTTACAGTGAGCCCTTGGAAGGTTTAAAACTTTTTTGGGGTACCACCATCTTCCCAAGAGAAATCGCCATAAATCCAAATAATATAACTAGCGCCGCCTGGCAGATTTTTTTTGGTTAACAGCTAATCTTTACACAGATCGAAAAGAAAACATTTATCGTGCTCCTAGAGGCCTCTAGGGGGCAAAACTGCTTATAGGTTAATAAAAGTAAATAATCAATATAAAGACATAAAAAAGACAAAATGAAATTTTATTGAATAATTGTGCTACGCCACTATAATTTGCACATCCTTGTAATTAAATATGCATGATTCTCCCACTCATTAGGGACAAACTTAGATAGAATATATTTGCATAAAGAATTAATTAAATCTGCAAAACATCATTATAACAACAACAACAGAAAATTAAATAAATTTTAGCTTCACATCAATGTATATATTATTACTTAGGTGTTACAACAGATTTGTATGTTCTCTAATAAAGTGAAACTTGTAGCGGGCCCCTCCCCTTCTATTGGTAATTACGAACTGACCAATAAATGAGAGAGGAAATAGCAATCTAAGGCAGCATCCTAGTTTAGGAGTGGAGATACCCGGTATCATGAAAATTAAACCCCCCCCCGGGGGTATGCATCTATTTTGACACCCGGTATGCATCAATTTTGACCCGGTATATATTAATTTGGTCACCCCAATTTTTACGCTTAAAACAGACAAATGGGTAATGAACAATACATAGTGGGTCAAAAATAAAGCATACAGGGTATAAAATGAAAGATACGGGGTAAAAAGATAAAGGGTCAAACATATACACCCCCCCCCCCGGTATGCATCAATTTTGACCCGGTATATATTAATTTGGTCACCTCAACTTTTTTGCTTAATTCAGACAAATGGGTAATGAACAATGGTTAGTGGGTCAAAATTAATGCATACAGGGTATAAAATGAAAGATACGGGGTAAAAAGATAAAGGGTCAAACATATAGCCCCCCCCCCCGGTATGCAACAATTTGGACACCCGGTAAGTGTCAATATGGATACCCCCCCCCCCCCCTTATAATCCTAGTGTCCATTGAGGTCATTCCGCGTGCGAATTTCCTCTGGACTGAGATTCATCTTTAACCCCAATTCTATTTCAAAGAGGGGAAAGGGTTGAATGATAAAGTGATATTCTATTCATAAGGAGGTATATAGTTAGACAACTGCCACTATCCATATGTTGTTTTGTATTAAACTGACTTTATTGTATAATAAAATTGTTTTCTAATATGTGTGTGGTGTAGAATATGTCATTTTTTTACCTAACATTGATGAAAGTTTGTAGGTTTGTGCCTTGTTTTATTTAAAAATTGAGACTCCTAGTGGGAGATTTTGTTACTAATATATAGGGCCTGAAATTTGGCCTGGAATAGCTGATGCTTCATCATCAATGGAGTTATGAGATGATTAGACTGCTCAATAAAATGGACCACCTCCTTCCCTTGTCATGTGATAGACACAAAAGAGGCAAGCTATTTGCAATAAAGCAAAAAAATTGGGGTGACCAAATTGATACATACCGGGTCCAAATTGATGCATACGGGGTGTCCAAATTGATGCATACAGGGTGTCAAAATAGATGCATACCAGGGGGGGGGGGGTAAATGTTTGACCATCTATCTTAATTTTGTTGGTGTCATAGAAAAATGTTATTATAAAACTTTGGGGACTAGTGTAATAAACAGCCAATTGTCCCTCTCTCTCTATTTCTACTGGTGCAATTAATTCTTATATTAAAGTAACAGGATGTCTAACTGTCTTTCTTTTTCTCAGAGAGAGATGAGACAACGGATTGTTTATTACACTTGTCCCCAAAGTTTTTTTTAATAATGTTTATAAGAATTTTGGGGACCTGAGAGAATTTTGTTTGGTTGGTTTATATTAAGTTGAGTTTTCAAAGTTTAAACCACTAATCGTAATCTAAAGAAGGGTTAATTTTGTGAATCATGTACATTAATTTATTTTACATTGTCTTATCCCTTTATATACCTACTTTTTTTCTATGCAAGGATCAGCGGACCAATTTGGTTTCTTTAATTCATTGAAGCTTTGGGTTGGTTTTGAGTATTTTTAAAAGCGAAGCTTTTCTATAATTAGGGTCGGTCCGTCCGTCGGTCCGTCTGTCCATCCGTCAGTCACGGATAGCTTTTTTCGTTAATTTAGACATGTTAGAATTGTCCTATTGATTTCAAATTTTGCATGGTGATTCCTTGAGTAGTTAGGTATGATTTAGAAAGCGTAGCAACTCTATAATCATTACCAAAATGTCCGTACGTCCATTTTAAACATGTTGATTTTTTTTACTTTTTTAAATATCTTTTTCCGTTAATTTAGGCATGTTAGAATTGTCCTATCGATTTCAAATTTTGCATGGTGATTCCTGTAATAGTTAGGTACTAGTTAGAAAGCGTAGCAACTCTATAATCATTACCAGAATGTCCGTACGTCCATTTTAAACATGTTAATTTTTTTACATTTTTAACAACAAATTTGTATGTGACCTAATTATCCGATTGGTCTGATTTTTGGTATACTGATTCCTGGAACAACAAAGTACAATATTATAAGCGAAGCAACTCTATAATCAAGTCCTAAAAATGTAAGTATGTCCATAATCATTATCCTGTATCAAGCAGTTTTTCAACAAATTTACTAACAATTTTGCTTTGACTCTTATACATTCGCATTCTGATTATTCAGTTCTGACATTATACAAGTGTTAATGTCCGTTTGTCCTACCGTTTCAGAGCTTCGCTTTTATGGATGTTGTCATCCTTGTTTAAAAACAATTTCTATAAAAGTACCAAAAGTTTTTGAATACAAAAATAAGGGAGTATGTATTTAAAACTTTGGGCACTAGTATAATTAACAGTCCAATATCCCCTCCCTCCCTGTTTATAATACTGATAACCAGTGGACCTATTGGGTTTTTTATTCAATAAAGATTTTTCTCGTATTCATTCGAATCCGGTGGATATGAACCGGTTCTCATCAATACGAAAAAACTATGTCTAGCATCGTATTATATCCAGTTTTCTACGAATATAGAAATGTACAATCATAAGATTAAAACTAGTTTTAATCTTATAATTGTACATTCTATATCCGCGGAAAGCCATTTATAATACGATACGAGAAATAACTGTGAACAGTATTTTCTTAATTAACAAATCTTTATATAAAAGTAACATAATCAGTGTATATCTGTCTTTGTGTACCGAAGGATCTTGATAACTGCTGAACCGATATCCTTCTCCTTTACAGTGTAGCTTCTCATAGGTCCTGGGAAGGTTCATAACAAAACATAACATAATAACATAATAAAAAAATACACATATCCTCCCCCCCTCCAAAAAAAGATTTTACTTTATCTTTTTAATTTATAATAAACTAGCGACTTCGCCTCTAAGGGCACTTGAGATGGATGGGGAAATTGACCCTCCCCCCGATTTGAATTTTAGTTTTAAAAAGATGAATTTGGAAAATAAAATGTTTTTTTTTTATGAGTGGTGCGTGGTACCCTTACACAAAATAGTTGTAAACCTTCCCAGGACCTATGAGAAGCTACACTGTAAATGAGAACTATAACGGTTCAGTGGTTAGCAAGATCCTTCGGTACACCTAGACATACACAAATCCTTACTTTTTATATAAATAAGAAATGATTATCTAAATTCTTTAATTTAAAAAAACAAATTGGTCCACCGGTTATCATGATTTTGTATATCCGTATCATAAACAGGGAGGGAGGGGACATTGGACTGTAAATTAAACTGGTGCCCAAAGTTTTAGATACATACTCCTTTATTTATGTGCTCAAAAAACTTTTATTAGACGAAGCCCAATCTTTCCTACTTTTGATTCCTATGACGTCATAAAAATGAGGGAGATGAGAGGAGAAGTGGGAAAGAAAACCCTTAAAAAGAGGTGGATAATCTCTCATTTTTATGACGTCACAGGAATCAAAAGTAGGACAGATTGGGCTTTGTCCTTTTAATTATATTCTAATTGGTTGGTTAGCAGTAATGAAACACATATTTCAACCAAAAGGGATCATTTTGTTTATTATTATAAGGGATGTACATCAATTTTTCTTATACTACCGGCCACGCCCGTAGAGGCCTCTCCCCCAAAATAGTTAAAAACCTTCCCGGGACCTATGAGTAGCGGCCCTGTTAAGGAGAACCCGATCGGTTCAGCAAGATCCTTTGGTACAGACAGACAAACAAACAAACAGACATCCTCTTTATGATAAGGTTTATCTAATCCCTTTAAATAAAAGTAAAATAATTTTATTTCAATAGGACTATTCAATCATCAAATATCGGGACTTAGGTACCCAAAATTATATAACAAGGTTAGTAAAAAACTTTGAGTACTCTTAAATTATTAATGGTTATCCAAATTTTTCACCCAATAATTTTCATCTACACAAGGGGTAATTTTGTCTTTCATCAATGGGTACGAACATCAATTTAACGGCCATTGTCTTATCCCTTTAGATCCATTAGTAAATCTTTATCATATACACACATACATAGACACACACACACACGCACACTCACACACACACACACAAACACACACACACACAAACAATCTTTATCAAATATCTTTATTGGATAAACAAAATTAAAAACAAGGATGACAACATCCATAAGTAGCGAAGCACAAACATCTTTTTTTGACGGGTGGTGATGTAAAAAATCAGGATAGGGAGGGGGGGATACCGGGTATGTCCACTCCTAAACTAGGATTATCCCTTTTTTTTTTACAAGTTTAAATACAATTCTTTTAACTTTTTTATATGAAACTTTTATACATATATTTCTTTAAAATCCAGTATTTAGAGTAAGTCCTGTATGAGACTAGGTGTAAAGATATCAGTTATAAAACTTTGGGTACCAGGTGTAGTTTACGGTGAAATGTTTACTAATGGTTATAAAACTTTGGGTACCAAGTGTAATATACAGTCCAATGTTTACAAATTGTTATAATACTTTGGGTACCCAATGTAATTTAAAGTTCAATGTTTACTAATGGTTATAAAACTTTGGGTACCAAATATAACTTACAGTCCAATGGTTACTAATGGTTATAAAAGTTTGGGTACCAATTAGTCCTCTTAATATAATTAGCCTTATTCATTACAGGTTTATTAATTGAGAGAAAATTGTCTGTAATATGATGCATTTCAGTATGGCTGAGAACTTATTCTAATCTAGCGGATATTTATCGGTTGCGAAGCCATTTTTAACGTTAACTTTTCTTGCAAAAAAAACCCACTTAAAATAAAGATAGGAGGCTGAAAATATTTGTGTAGATTCCTTAAACAAATTAGAATCGCCGCTCTTTTATGCTTCGTGCTCGATTTTTAACTTTAAAACCCTTTAATTATGCGATGTTTGTCCGTAGGTTATTTACGTTTAAATTTCGTATCAATTAAATTTCAACAAAATTAACGTTAACTTTTTTTGCAAAAAAAAACAATTAAAATAAAGATAGGAGTCTGAAAATTTTTGTGTAGATTCCTCAAACAAATGAAAATCGCCGCTATGTTATGCTTTGTGCTCGATTTTTAACTTTAAAATCCTTTAATTATGCGATGTTTGTCCGTAGGTACTAAATGACACTAAAAATATCTCCTCAAATCACGATCCCCCTTTGAATGGCCCTTACTCGGTAGTTTTTCATCGTAAATCAATGAAATTTTAAACATAGTTAGTTTAAGTAGTTTTTAGTACACACAAAAAATTTTATAAATATCGAAGCAATACGAAAAAAGTTATCGCTTTCGTAAAAAAGGCACTAAAAACGATAAGAAAACAGCATTATAAACTCTCTCAAAACTGGTTTTTATCTATTAAATTAGCTTAAAAATAGCATTAAATTTGACGATTTTAACGTTAAAACAACGTTGAAAACAGCAAAAAAGGCCGTTATTCTATAGCCATTACATTACTTTAAAAGTATAGTCAAAAAAATGTTAAAAATCACGTTTTTTTATTCACCTATTGGTCTGTATTAATTCTCTATCTAGGGACTTACATCTATTGGGAGTAAAATCAAGAAAAAGTTAAAATATTTGTTTAGTTTAAAAATTCACACATAGATGTCTCCAAGTTTTAAGGAAACTTAGACTTGCCAAATTACAATATGACCATACAGGCATTAAAAACACATAACAAACACTTATAAACAAAGGCCAAACTATTTTATCCTATACTTTTATCATTTTAATCATCTTTTATATGTGATCAGAGCCTCCTGCTACTTCTATCTAGTGGTTAACAAGGTATTAACCACTCCTAACCAACCCTTTCCCCTCTTTGAAAAAGAATTGGGGTCAAAGATGAACATTGGTCTAGAGGAAATTCGCGCGAGGAATGACCTCAATAGACTTGACCAGCGGTGCCAGATGTACACATTTTGCGCGTAATGTACGCATTTCTGACCTGATTTTTGACAAATGTACACATTGGGCAAAACCGATGAGGATGTACGCATTTTCAACATTTTTAAAGAAATGTACACGTGTACACACAAAAATTGGAATTTTCCTTCCAAAAATGGACTTTTTACCCCCAAAAATTGGCTTCCTTCCTCGATTTTCTGGTTATAAACATTAAAGTTTAACTGAATATTTATATTTTTTGTAGTAACTTGCAAAATTACAACTGAAAGTGTGAGGTTGACTCCCCCTTCTCCCTTAAGAGCTCCTAGATGCCACTAGTGTAATTCCTACCTATTAGGATAGCGTAGCAAATCCCCCTTGTACCCCATCCCCTTCTCCCCTTCCCCCCCTCCCTTTTCCCCTTCCCCCTCCAAATGTACACATTGGAGGTCCAATGTACACCTTATTTGTACACTTTGATCTGAAAAATATCTTGCAACTATGGACTTGACCCCCCCCCCCTGTATGTGTCGGTTTTGACACCTGGTATATGTCTAAACAGACACCCCCCTACATAATGATATATAGGGGGGTGTCCATTTTGACATTTACCGGGGGTCAAAAATGACGCATACGGGGGGTATCCATTATGATACACACCGGGTGTCAAAATAGATGCATACCCCCGGGGGGGGGTTTAATTTTCATGATACCGGGTATATCCACTCCTAAACTAGGATTATCCCGCAATCTAAATTGACGGCAATTTTTAAACTGTCATAATATCCATATATCATAATATTTCTACATTCATTTGCTTCACGGCATATACTTTGTATGATGTCATTATTATAAATATTATTTATTTGTTTGTTTTTTCACAATGCAATGGATATAGAATAAACGTGGATATATTGACAGGTGAAAATTAGTCATAATTTTAGCTTACAAATATGGACCTTCTTTATTAGCCAGTTTCTTCATCCACGGGAAGGGGATGGGGGGGGGGGTATCGTCATTTTAGCCAGCTGCAAGAATCACTTTATTAGAGCACATCAAAATCTGGTGCAACATCCAAGAAATAATATATCGATTGTTCTTTCATTTTTATTATCGCATAATTATTATTTGTGTTAGTTCAATAAAATTATCATTATTTAAATAATAAAATTATCAGTAGAAGAAGATATTAATTTAAATGAAAAGAAATTATTAAGTCTAGTGTCGAACAAATAATACTTATTTATCATATACCCATTAGTGACGAACCGGGTATTAAAACCCGGTTCCACCCGGTTCCATAAAATGTAAAAAAAAACCGGTTTCCAGCTTCATAATTGCATCATTCTCAGTATGAATCCCCCCTCTACTACCCTGGTTTTCATTTCCCCCTGGAGCAGGCAGTTTTGCTTACTTCCGTTTGCCGGTATAGCTCAACAAAAAAAACCACGAAAATTTTGGTGAATTCAAAATACCCCTTCTAACTTTTTTGTTTTTATAGTAAAGTAGCTGATTTTTTTTCGTGAAATCTAATGTTTATTGACAAGTACATCTATTTGTGAATTCGTTTTATTCAAATTATTATTTTTTATATGATTTTTTTTATCGTTTTTTTTACGCCCTATTATGACCTGGTTCGGCATGGCCATAAATACCCGACAGTTTTAAAACCCTGCTCGGTTTTGGTTTTATTACCCGGTTTTAACTTTTCAACCATTAAATATTTGTTTATGATTTATTATTCTTGAGCCACCCTAATCAGTATACCCTAGTAATCTCTATATGTGTCCTCCAATATTTGTATGCTCTTTTTCTGATATGTAACACCCAAATTTTATATGTTCTTTTTTTGTAGTGTGTGTGTTTTAAAACTTCGAGAAACGGGTTTTTTTAACCGAAAAGGATGGTACCTATAGCCGAAACACTAAATTTGAAATAAATCGCTTCGTATATTACTTGTAGCTCTATAGATTACATGAGGTTGTGTAGTTTTCAATTACGGATGGTATTAAAGTTCTAAAAAGTGTTCATCTCACTTTGGGCGTTCAAAAATTACATTTTTCATTTTTTTGTCGAAATAACCGGGTATTTAGAAAAAAAACGGGTTTTTATGCCGGCAGAAACCGCCCAAAACGGGTCTCAATGCCTGTAAGGCATTTATGGCCATGCCGAACCGGTTTTTTTTCAACTTTCCTGTGCACGCCACTAGAGCAAAACAAAAAAATTGGAATTCCGTTTTGACCATTATAAAGCTTCCCTGAGATTTTCAGCTCGATCGGCCCATAAAAGTGGCGCTCGGCACTAATGGGTTAATATAGACAGCTTTCCACGGATATTAAAGTAAAAAATATAACATTAAATTGTTGAACAGTTTTGTTCTACGTTCTAATTTTATGATTTTTACTTTAGAATAGTCGTGTAAAATTGTCTGATACACGGTGCAAAATATGATTTTTCAGTATGGCTGAGAACAGTTTATAATCCAGCATTTATTAAGCGGTTTTGAAGCCATACTGGAAAGTAAGTTCCATTTTTAACGTCTTCCATATTGCGCTGACTAGAGTGTGCATTTTTCCTGCAAATTCGTTTGACACTTGTGAAATGCCTAAAAGATCGCAAGCAGTTTAAAATTTTATTGCAGCCTTGGGACTCAAACCTAATACCTTCCCATTAGTAAACAAATGAGGCTGAACTGCAAGTTTTTATTAATGACAAATCTACTCGAAAAAATAGCTTTACCTCTAGGGGCATAAGAGTTTTACAGAGGATTTGTACTTATTGTATATTCTTCTCATGTACCCTCACCTGCGACAAAGCCAAAATTGTGTCAAAAATGATCCATGTGACGTACTAAAAATGAGGGATTATCCATCTCTTCTTTCCTTCTTCTCCTCTCATCTATATAAACAATATAAATTCATTTGTGATTAATTAATATTTGATTAGTACGAGGTATTTTATGAATTATAATACTGGGTGATCAAAAATGAAATGAATTTGGACATAGTGCATTTCTTTACCCCAGGTAATTTTACTTTTCAATAAAATCTAATATGCAGCCGTTTTTAAGAAAATTAGATTTGAAAATTTCAAGTTCAATTTTCATCCACTTCATGAAGTTACCTAACCTAGGGTAATGAAATGCACTATGTCCCAATTTAGGTTCTGACACAAAATTATATAATGATAATTAGGTCACATAAAAATTTGTTGTTAAAAAAGTAAAAAATCGATATGTTTAAAATGGACTTACGGACATTCTGGTAATGATTATAGAGTTGCTACGCTTTCTAAATCGTACCTAACTATTACAGGAACAATTCTAACATGCCTAAATTAACAAAAAAGCTATCCGTTACGGACGGACGGAAACCCCAATTATAGAAAAGCTCCGATTTTAAAAATATTTAAAACATCACAAAGAAATAAAACCTCACAAGGAAAAATATAATTCTAAAGATGTTAGGAAAAGTTATTTATCGCATCGTATTATAGATAGAAAGCTTTCCGAGGAGATTAAAATAAAAATTATAAGTACTAGTTTTGTTAACCCTGAATTGCCGAAGGCCCAGGCTAATGAAATTTTAATATAGTCGCTGAGTAGATCCCATGATTTTTTAAAGGAAATGGGATTAATTAAATCCTTATATAAAAGTAACAGGATCTCTATGTGTTTAACTGTTTGTCTGTCTGTACTGAAGGATCTCTGTAACCACTGAACTGATATGGTTCTCATTTACAATGTTTCTCTGCTAAAATTAGTTTAGTCTTTTTGAACCCCCCCCCCCCCCCCCCTCCCTCCCACTTGGGGGTAACCACTAGTGACAAAAATAAATATAGACCCTGTAATATAAATATAAAGATATGAATAAATTAAATCTTATCTAAATTAATTCTTATCCAGAGATAAAAGGGGAAAAGACAATGGCCGATAAATTTACAGACATCCCCAATGAAGAAACTCAAAATTACCCCATCTGTAGATTACAATCAATGGTTGAAACGTTTGATCACTCAACCAATTTAATCAATTTAATCAACCAATTTAAATTCAATGAAAGTCCCAAAGTTTGTTAAGCCAAGGAATAACAAAACATTATTAGAAGACTTTGGGGACTAGTGTAATAAACAGCTCAATGTCCCGTTCCTCCCTAGTTCTTATCTCTTACCCAAACATGAAAAAAATTATTTCTTGCAGTGATTCATCATCAGACGCATCTCTCTTTTTGACTGTGAAGGCCAGAGAATACGGACACCTTGTTCCTCCATGAATTCCTGCTGTCTTTGGCAAGTTTCTCAGCTTCTCTCCATGTTAATTTCAAATTAAAGAGGTCCTTTTCAGTGCTCCGCCTCCAGGTCATTTTTGGTTGTCCCCGATTACGTTTACCAGTGGTGGGGTTCCATTTTAATTACTTTTTTGGAAACCTATTTTGTTCCATTCTGAGCACATGTCCTAGCCACCTTGGTCTTTCATATTTCACTTCTGCTTCAATACTATTGCACTTGGTCTTAGCATACAGCTCAAGGATTGATATTTTGTTTGGCCAGAATATTTTGCAAATTCTTCTTAGGCAGCTATTGTGAAATGCATTAAGTTGATTTGTTTCAGTTTTCACAGTTCTCCAGCATTCTGCTCCATAGAGAAGAACTGATTTCACATTACTGTTGTAAAGTCTGATTTTTGTTTTCAGAGCAAGTTTCTTTGAATTCCAAACATTGTGTAGACTGTTGAAAGCAACCCTAGCCTTATCAATCCTGGTTTTAATATCAACTTTTGAGCCATTTTCACTGCTGACAACACTCCCCAGATAGGTGAATTTGTTGCTTTGTTTCAATTGTTCACCATTTATTGTTATAGTTTGATCAGGGATTGTAGGTATATTCATAATTTCAGTCTTCTTGACATTAACAAAGAGCCCGACTTGTCCTGCATATTTGACTAGTCTATCTGTCTTAGCTTGTAGATGTTTAATTGTTTCTGAAATCAGTGCCAGGTCATCAGCAAAGTCCAGATCTTCTAGGTGTCCTAGTATGCCCAGCTGGAGACCACGTTTTTTGTCCTCTGTGGTTTTCTTCATCACCCAGTCAATGACCAATATAAAAAGAATAGGTGATAAAATGCATCCCTGTCTAACTCCAGTGCTTATTTTAAAGAAATCAGATGTCTTATTGTTTCCAACTGAAACAAAGGCTTGGAAGTTGTCATAAAATTTAGTTATCATAATTATCATCTTTTCTGGTATACCATAACTTCTTAGTATTTTTCAGAGTGTTTGTCTGTGTATGGAGTCAAAGGCCTTAGCGAAATCAACAAAATTTACGTGAAGTGGCTTGTTAAATTCAACACATTGTTCAATAACTGTCCTAAGGGTGAAAATTTGGTCAACACAGCCCCTTCCAGCACGGAATCCAGCTTGTTCTTCTCTCAGTTTATTGTCAATTTTCTCATCAATTCTGTTTAAAATAACTTTACATAGGACCTTGCTTGGGATAGAAAGCAGCATAATTCCTCTCCAATTATCACAATTGTTCAAATCTCCCTTCTTAGGTAGTTTTATGATAATACCTTAAGACCAGTCCGTTGGTATCTTTTCTTGCCTCCAAATTTTATCAAAAAGATCAGTTAGAGTCCTAGCAGAAAGATCTATGTCTGCCTTAAGCATTTCGGCAGTTATCAAGTCAGGTCCTGGTGCTTTGTCATTCTTTAGGCTATGTATAGCAGCTTTAACTTCTTGAATAGTTGGTGGTCTTATATCTATGTCTATTTCATGTCCTGGTTCTGGTTCAGCAGTAATTTCTGGTTCAGGTCTTCAAAATGTGATTTCCACCTTTCAGCAATTTCTTTTTCTGTAGTGAGTAATTTACCATCTTTAGCCTTGATAGTTTCACCACTCTTTTTGCTATATTTGCCACTTAATTGCTTGGTTATGTTGTATACTGTTTTCATGTTACCAAAGTCAGCTGCTCTCTGGGCCTTTTCAGCCAGATTGTCAATGTAATCTCTCTTGTCTTTCCTTGTGCACTTTTTGACTTCTTTGTCTTTAGCAGTATATTCAGCTTTTAAATTGCTCATGTCAGCCAAATGTTGAGCATTATGGATTTTGTTTTTGAGCTTCTTTCTCTCTTCTATTTTGATCCATGTTTCTTCAGAGATCCAGTCCTTTTTCTCTGGTTTCTTGTGTCCTAGGATTTCCTTAGCAGTAGATTGAAAGTTTTCTTTAATTGAAGTCCATGTGATCTCAGTCTCGTTATTTAGGTCCTCTAAGACTTGAAATCTATTTCTGAGTTTTAAGACAAATTCATTCTTTATCACAGGGTCCTTTAATCTTGAAGAATCATATTGTCTACCAATCTCACTCTTTTTATCATGGCCAGTACGCTTCAGCTTTAATTTAATCTTACTGACAACTAGTTCATGGTCACTAAATATGTCGGCTCCTCTATAGCTCCTACAGTCTTGCATTGATTTGACCCATTTTCTATTGATCATAATGTGGTCAATCATGTTTCTTGTTTGTCCATCAGGTGTTGTCCAGGTATATTTGTGAATGTTTTTGTGTTGGAATAATGTACCTCATACAACCATATCATTATTTAAACAGAATTCAAGTAAAAGTTCTCCATTTTCATTTCTTGTACCTATGCCAAAGTGTCCCATTGCATTTTCCACTCCAGTCCTGTCAGTTCCTACTTTAGCATTCATATCTCCAAGAACTAGGCACATGTCATGTTTGGGTACTGAGTTTCTGATTGATTGCAGTTGATCATAAAACTCTTGTTTTACTTCTCCATCTTTGTCATTTGTTGGGGCATAGCATTGGATAATGGTCAACTAGCAGTGCCTTGATTGGAATCTAGCCTTAATTATTCTGTCTGATATAGGTTTCCAATCTATTAGTGAATTGACATGTTGTTTTTGAATAATTATAGCAACACCATACATATGTTGGCTTTCATGACCAGAATAAAGTATTAGGTGGCCATCTTTGGTTGTAGTTTGTCCTTGTCCTGTCCATCTACATTCTGCAGTGATTATATATAACTTATTATATACATGTTATTTGTATCAAATAATAGTTTATAAAAATAATGTGTATATTATTATATTAGAATTGATGATGTAAATTAAATCCTAAAATGGGCAAAGGAGAAAGTGAGAGTGGGTGTTTTACATTTAAAACACTTGCTTTAGTGACATTTATTATAACAGTGGTAAACATCTTTTTAAAGCTGCAGTTACTCTATAAATGAAGTATGCTCGACAGATCTTCCAATAGACGAATTAAACATTTTGTGTCAAATAAGCAAAAATTATATTTATTATATACTAATGTTTTGATTGAATTCAATTTTATTTCTTTATTTTCTTCTCCACTTCTTATGGAAAGAACATAATTGTATTTGTTTTTTACCTTAAATAAATTGAATTAATCTTAACTGCCTTTTCTTTATAAAATTTTGCAAACATAGTTATTTTTGCATCGTATTATATACAGGTTTCTCAGATATTAAAATGAAAAAATTTTAAGATTAAAACCTTGTTGGTTTTGCTTCAGTTTTTTAATAGATTTTATGATATTCCAAAATTTCAGTGTGGCCCAGAATCTGATTGATTTTTGCTGAATCAATATCCGTTATAAAAATTCCTGTATTGTTTAGAGTTTAGACACATTTCTTTTCTGCAAAATAATAAAAAAAAAATAATTTTCTGTTTTGTTGGTCATTGCTTACGATCCTTAGCCAGAACCAGAAAAAATTCTAAATTTAAATTTCTATTAAATTTAAATGTTGTGTATTACATGAAGCGCATCAAAGGCATTAATTCTATGATGTTTATTTTTCCTAGACCTTTTTCTTAAATAAGATACAATACATTATTTTTCGTGGTACAGGTCAGAACCCGTTTTACTCCGGCAGAAATTAATTGGATTGTAAAATCTAGATTTTCATGCAGAATTCGATCGAATTTTGACTAAAAAGATATTATTCAAAAGGTATTAAGATTTGAAATAAACAAAACTTATTTTTAGTTTGAATGTATAGCTGGATTAGCCTGTGGTTCATTTTATCTGCTCTACTATAATTGTGTAATAAAGGTAACATTATTAATCATTATATGAATAACTAGAAGCTTCGCCACTTGAAGCCTTAAAAGAGCAATTAGAGGAAGGAGGAAAGGGAGTCGACATTTTACTTTCAGTTTTAGATTAAAAGGTATTTTTTTTTGTTGGGTGGGAGTTTGTTTTTCTATACTGCGATTTATCTTGAAAGAATGTAGAATTAGATTAAAACGCTAGATGGGGAAGGGTTTAAATAACCGTATGTATATTCCTATCTCAATGACCTTGTGCCAACTCTCAATTTTGTGTTTGAAAATCAACCAATGTTGTCGGGAATATTAACACAGCCAAGTAGCAGAAAACTATTTGCTAGTAGACGAAAAATGTGATTGGAAAAGGGTAGGAGATATTTATTTGTATCTACATTCTACGTTTAATGCTATTCAACCAAATTTTAAAATATGCAGTAGATTCCAAAAATATAATTTTGCATAAGAGGTAACCAATATTTTGAAGCGTTGAATATACTTATTAATATCTATTGAAACTAATAATCCTAAAAATTAACTTGAGCCCATAAGGAAAAAGGATAAGAGGATGAATACTCACCCCAATTTCATTGTAAAATATTACTTCCCCCCTACTAAAATAATTTGTCTGCTATTTATCTAAACCGTCCGCGGCTTTTTGCATCTTAATCATAACCTATTCTATATATGTAAAAAAAATAAAAAAAATTTTATCTTATTAATTATTATTATTTTTCTGTAATTTATTATGTTTTAAAAAAAATTAAAGAAAATATTTAAAATACAATTTGATTTAGAATCTTAAAAAACAAACAGCCGCGGACGGTCTTAGTGCAGCAGAAAAGTATGATTCGCCTAGTTTAAAAATAGGAGGGTTCACCTTTTATGATCAAAAATTTATTTTTTTTCAAATTAGCCTAAATGTAATATTTAAATCTAATTAACATGATAAAACTTTTAAATGTTTACTAATAAAAAATTAATAGTTTAGCTCTCAGCCACCAGGTTTGCTAGTTGTCTACTTCTAAGACATACATTAAAACTAAGGCTAAATATTAAATAAAAAATTTCATAACTGAATAATCTAAATAAGTGAATAATCTGTAATGCTATCTATGTTCTTTCTCAGACAATACTCGTTTTTACAATATTTTTAACATTTTCAAGTGATGTTATTTACCCCTCAGGGTTTGGCCCTTTAGTGACAAAAATCCAAAACAAGAAAAATACAGGCAAAATAAAAATTGATGAACGCTTTGATATTCTAGTTCTATATCCAAAGCTAGATGGCACTGAAAAACTGATTATTATAATTTACAATCAAATGTTCATATTAAATTTGTAAAAACGTTTATTTATTAAAAAATATAAGTTAGATAGACTGCAATATAAATCTTATAAGCTGATAATGAGTGTTATGGTTAAAGTCAGTAGCAAAGTCATGAAAAATTAATAAAGATAATTTTATATTCTTTCTTTGGGTTTCATCAGAATGGATGATAATTCAAAATATTTCTATATCATCCCTTAAAAATTAGATTTATGCTTCAAACAGCAACTATAATTGTCTTGAAATTATATTTAATTTTAAGATATTCCCATTTTGAAAAGTGGTGGAATAACATTAAAAATTCAGCGCGGCAATTGCTCAATATAGGCCTGTAGGCCCACTGCCTATTTTAGTCCTTCAAATACCTCGATTTCTCTCTTTTATTATTTTCTCTATGCTTGAGCCTATAATATGTGTCCATCATATGTTGATTACAGGATAACTACAAAAATCACCCTCCCCTATTTTACTTTATTAATGATGGAAAAAATATTATGCCAGGGGAAAAATTGTCATCAATTTAGGTTGCTAACATTAATATCATTTATTGGTCAGTTCGTTAATCCAGTAGGATCGAAGAGGATGGGGTAAAGAGGGTAAATGGGGGTATTGCTATACTAGCCCGCTGCGAGTACTGCTTCATTAGAGTATATTAAAATCTGGTGGAACATCCAGGTAATAATAAATCTATTATTGTAGGTAAATAATGAGAGTGAAAGTCTTGGTCAGGTTATCTACCTTAAATATATTGTAGGTAAAAAAGTATTTATTTTGTCAGCTGAAATTGCTATGTTTATTACACTAGTCACAAAAAGTTTCCATTTTCTTATTCATTGGATCAACAATTGTTGGACTTTCATCAAGATTCAATAAGTTGGGTTTCCAAAAGTTTCAACTAATAATTGTAATCTAAATGAGGGGTAATTTTGTATATTATCATTTGGAGTGTACATCAATTTATTGGACATTTTCTTATCCTTTTAGATCCCTGATTTTTATTCGAGAAGTCTGTCTATAACTCGTCAATGTTTAAATGTTTCGTTTCTGTACCACGTTACAACACGTTTTAAGATGTCTTAAGACAACAATTATTACTGAACCGATTAAGTTCTCCATTTTTAGAAAATTATAATATGTTCATTTTATATTTCAGGAGGTGGTCAGTGCACTTGGAAAGACAGTGATGTTCAAGTTGCTAGATACAATCCTAATGACCTAACTAAATCTGATAATATTGTCATATGGCAGGTAAAATAATTTCTGGTATGGCTTCAAAACCGATTAATATCGGCTGGATTAGAACCGGTTCTCAGCCATACTGAAAAATCATGTATAGCATCGTATTACAGACAGACATCGTTCTACTTTGTATTATACTAGCGGCTTCGCCCCTAGCCTCTAGAGGCTTTGCCCCAAGAGGTTTAATCAACCTATTTTAGTGTTATTTTGATTTAAAAGGAAAAAGTAAAAATTTTTTTGGGGGGGAACATTGAATTTTTTTTTTTTTTGGGGGGGGGGACTTTTCATTTTCTTGGGGGGTAGGGGTGTCCCAACCCCCAATAAAATAGCTTAAAACAATCCCATGACCAGTAGGTATATTCCCTGAAGAGTAGAGCCCAATCGGTTTAGTGGTTACTGAGATCTTAAGCTTCAGACAGACAGACAGACGGACAGAGAGACAGACATGGTACTACTTTGTATTATAGATAAACATAAACTTTTGTTTAGATAGTGTACATAGTTCTCTACTTATTCTGGATTATAACTGCCAGCGTTATTCCAAAATCTTTAAAGTAGGTTTTTTTTGGCTTTTTTTGCATAATAAATTTAACAAGGATGACAACATCCATAAAAGCGACACTCTAAAATCAAACGGTAGAACACTTGTAAATAAAATAGAATATTGATTTAATTGTAAAAACTTGTTGCAAAATTGCGTAAATACAGGATTCTGTTGAAGGACTTGCTTACATTTGTAAGATTTGCAAAATATTGTACCTTGTTGTCCTTAAGAAATCGTTGTTTCAGAAATCATGTGATCACCCACGTTACAGTATCAAACAAAAAACTTTTTGTCAAAAAAGTTATTAAACAGCTTTTTTGAAATAGAAGTACAGACTTTTTGGTAACAATTATAGAGTTGCTACACTTTCTAAATTGTACCTTACCGTTAAAGAATCATAATCCAAAGTTTGAAATCTGTAGGACAATTTTACAATGCCTATATTTATTGTCATAAATATTTCAAAAACAAATAAAAAAAATAGTATTTCAAAGTTAATGTAAAACCATTAAAGGAATCTTCAGGGATCAGACAATGGCTGATAAATTAATGTACTGCTCCATTGATCATGCACAAAATTATCCATTCTGTACCTCACAATTGTTGATTGAAACGTTTGGACACTCAACTTAAAGGGAGTGTAAACGAAAAAATTTCTCATCATATTATCAAATCTTAACATTTTCTAATCACATTTCACTACACTGATCAACCAAAAACGTCCTATTAACACAATCTGCAGGAATAATGCCTTGATTTTATGGTATTTTGGGAGGGAAAAAAGGAAAAAAACAGGGAAAATCGGAACGTTTTTATTTCTTATAATGTTTGTAGGGATATTTAACTTGTCATATATAGTTGAAACACTTTACTTACTGTTAAGGATTTATTTCGTGATATAAAATTGCCAATTCGTTTTTTAATAACGTAGTAATTAGGTAATAAAGTTCTATTTTAAATTCGTATTATTGACAAAAAAATACCTCACTGTCTACAAAGGGTTAAATCTCATAGGTTATTTAAAATAATAATATCCTTTTTCATTATGTTGGACAATAAATAGCCCACTTAGGATAATTAATTTACACTTTTATCAGACTGTTTATAAAAAATATTGCACCTTTATTATTTATAATTTTGTAATTAAAGGTGGGCGAGGGATTGGCCAAATAAAGTTACTTGGATACTAATAAAAAACCTGTTTCTAGCTTTGTTATTGTATTTGGTATTAAATAAAAAATATTGCTTATTTTATCAATTTCTAAATAACTATACATTTGTTTAGAGCAAGGATTATGTTAAAAGTCAGCTCAACCGTTAGGAAAAATAGAGAACTATGTCAAAAAGTTTAGTTTTAGCCATAGATGGAAAAAAAGACAATTAACTACACAATTATATAGTCTAGAAATTTTTTCTCCAATCTTGGACATACTAAAAATCGGCGGAAAAAGCCGTTTTTTAAGGAAACGAGAGACAGTTTTGCCCTATCTTTGAGATTATATGAATGAGATGATGTTAAGGTTTGATAATCTGATAAGAAATTTTCTCGTTTACATTCCCTTTATGAACCAAAACCAAAGTTGTTAAGCCAACGAATAAGGAAACGTTTTTTTATAAAAGTTTGGGGACTAGTGTAATAAGCAGTCCAATGTAACCTCACTCCTTGACAAGAACATGATTTCTCTTTAACATAACCCTATAATTGTAAGGAGACCCAACCTGTTCCTGGCGCCCTGGATATTTGTGACAGGTCTGATGATCATGGCTGACCTTATCTTCACCATCCTGTCCCTGACAGACCTGGGCAAGGATATCGAGGAAGGGTACCCAGAAATTTTCAATAAACATCAGGTATTCATTTTCCAGTATGGCTTCGCAACCGATTAATACCCGGTGGATTAGAACCGGTTCTTAGCCATACTGAAAAATGTGTAAAGCATCGTATTACAGACAATTTCCACGAATATAAAAATAAAAATCATAAAATCAATACCAGTTTTGTTATCCCAAGCCTTCGGTCACTCACGGTCAACAAAAATGAATTTAATCTTATAATTTTTATATTTTAATATCCCCAGAAAGCTGTCTATAATAAGATACGATAAATAACTATTATATTTATAAATGAAAAGATAGTTAATTTTTAAAGAATTATAAAGTTGTTAAATTATAATATAGAAATCTCTAAAGTAATATGTAGTTTTATCAAAAGCTATTTATCAATTAAAGGGACTGTGAACGTAAATTTTTCTCATCTTAATATCAAATCTTAACATTATCTCATTCATAATATCTCACAGATAGAGCCAAACGCGCTTTTGTTTGCTTAAAAAATGGCTTTTTCCGACGATTTTTATAAGGTACGGGGAAAGGAAGAAACTTTCCGTATTATATAAAATGTGCATTAAATTGCTTTTTTCTCCCATTATAGCTAAAATTAAACTTTTTCACATAGTTCTAGATTTTTCCTAACAGTTAAGCTGACTTTTAACATAATCCTTGCTTTAATCCAATGTATAGTTACTTAGAAATTGATGAAATAAGCAATATTTTTTTATTGAAAACCAAATACAATAACAAAGCCAGAAACAGGTTTTTTATTAGTATCCAATTAACTTTAAATGGCCCATCTCTCGCCCACCTTTAATTACAAATTTGTAAATAATAAAGACGCAATATTTCTTTATAAACAGTCTGATAAAAGTGTAAACTAATTCTCCAAAGTGGGTTATTTATTGTTCAACACAATAAAAAAGGATATTATTATTTTATATGACCTATGAGATTCAACCCTTTGTAGACAGTGAGGTATTTTTTTGTCAATAATACGAATTTGAAATATGTCTTTATTACCTAATTACTACGTTATAAAAAAACGAATTGGCAATTTTATAGCATAAAATAAATCCTTAACAGTAAGTAAATTGTTTCAACTATATATGACAAGTTAAATATCCCTACAAACATTATAAGAAACAAAAACGTTCAGATTTTCCCTGTTTTTTCCTTTTTCCCTCTCAAAATACCATAAAATCAAGGCATTATTTCTGGATATTTTTGTGAATAGGACATTTTTGGTTGATCAGTGTAGTAAAATGTGCTTAGTAAATGTTAAGATTTGATAATCAGATGAGAATTTTTTACGTTCACACTCCCTTTAAGAAAATACAGGAAAAAATACTTTTTTGTTGGTCCTACGGGACTGAAAGCCCAGTTCAATATCAACAGGAAAGGAAATAATAGAAAGCTTACTCATTTGGTTTCAAAATGATTTAAAACAGAGATCTTTATCCTCTAACGAATTAAATTAGAGTATTAGAAAATAGATTTTTATATATGTCTTTCACTAAAACTAAATATTCTTATCCCAAGGATATGAGCATCGTGTGCTTGGTTCTGTACTCTTGCAAGGCTGGTGTCATCTGGCTCATCAATGTTGTTCTTCTTGTCTGGGTTCTCAACTATCTTATTGTCAATGTAAGTTATTAACGGTACCATTGTGAATTTTGTTTAGTTTGAATATAGTTGTCTTGTAATTTTTTTTCGTTTTCAATGTAAGATATCCAAAAAGTTTTTTTGGTTGTTAATTGTAGCAAAAGTACTCACTTATTAATCTGTTCTTCCAATAATCCGGGGGTAAATGTGATTTTATCAGCTGCCATTTTAGATAAATTGCTTATTTTCTTTGTGAAGATAATCATTTCAATAGAGAATCCAGGATACAACTTACTTTGTCAGTCGATTGTCGATCATGCATTAAAATCTACTTATTGTTTGGTTCTTGTATTTAAAAAAAAGTGACTCTGTTTTTCAGGGAAAATTAAACTATAGCCAAATAAATGTTAATTTAATTACAGAAGGAGAAATCTGATAATGGATCCTTGTGGACAGATAAAAACATCGATGACATCAAAAATGAGCTCTCCAGGTGAATTTTGGGTTTTTCTTCTGATAGCAAGTATAAAAATACTTTTCCAGTGTGGCTTCGAAACTGATTAATATCCGCTGTATTAGAACCGGTTCTCAGCCAATCTGAAAAATCATGTATAGCATTAAATTACAGAAATTTTCCTCAAATATTAAATAAAAATCATAAAATCAATTCCAGTTTTCATTTTAATATCAGCGGAAAGATGTCTATAATACAATGCAGATAAATAACTATCCTATGTTTTTTTTCTTCCTGGCCCTTTCTTTCCCTACAATTCCCTTACTAAGTAATTTCATTTAGCATTTTCAATTTTTTCTTTTCAAATTCTTCTTCTTTTTCTTCTCACTTATTTCCTAATATTCCTTTTTTAAATCAAAAATAATTATGTATCGTATTGTAATATAGACAGCTTTCCGCGGCCTCTTTTTTTTATATTTGTGAAAAATTGTCTGTAATACGATGCTCTGCATGATTTATTAGTATGGCTGAGAACCGTTTTTAATCCAACAGATATTAATCAGTTTCAATGCCATACTGGAATATTTTCTTTTTTACCGCTTCTAAAATTTTCTACAATTAACATTGTTCAATAAATAGATTGATTTTCTAGATAGATTTGTTGATTAATAAACAATAAATTTGAATGTAATTGAAGTGTTGATGATGATGATAAGAAAGGTGATGATACTCCCAATGGCGTTGATCATTCTAATGACTCTGATCACGAGATGACTACAGGTTAAGATTGTTAATATAATTGATATATTATTATTGGGATGTTGCACAAGATTTTCATATAGTCTGATAAAGTAAACATTGCAGCTTACTAAAATAATGATAACCCCAATCCAACCCCCATACCCCATTCCCTCGCCTTCTACTAGATAAACAAATTGACCAATATATGATGTCCATGTCAGCAACCTAAATTGACAGAATGTTACAGATCCCCTGAATGGATATGTCATAAATCCTGGCGGTCATCAGGCTGCCTATGACAATAATGGATTCCTTCCTGACAACAGGCATAGCGAAGGAAGATATAATCCAGGAATGGATTTACTATTACCTGGATGTTGTACTCTAATAAAGTGAAACTTCCAGCTGGCTAAAACAACAATACCCTTGTTACCCCATCCCCTCACCTCCTACTGGATGAAAAAAATGACCTATATATGAGTTAACAACTTAAATTGACGACAATATTCCCCCTGTCCTAATATCCAAGTATATTCTATATCCATTAATCCAGGAAGTAATGCTGAGCGTGCACCACAGGCAGGATATAAACCTGACAGACATAATATTGGATATCAACCAGAGAGACCGAGTGACAGATACTCTCGGCCTGACAGACAGAATAATAGATACCAGCCAGAAAGTCCTAATGGAAGATTTCAACCAGAAAAGCCTAAATCTCTCAAGGATAAAATAAAAGAAACTAAGGAAAATAAGGTAAACAATTAATATGTTATTAGAAATTGTGAATCTAGTACAGCTCACAATAAAATGTTCCTAGTAATGATCATTTCCAAAAATGAGATGAGCGTTACCAGGATCATTTTACTGTGACCTGCACTAGATCTGAGATTAATAAAGCAATTATTAATAAAATAAAAAGTACTAAGATATCTATCTTTCTGCCTGTCTGTCTGAAGCTTAAGATCTCGGTAAAAGGGTAGGAATCTTTCCTTCACCATTAAGGTGCGAAGAAACTATTATTTATATAATTAGAAATCAGTAAACCATTAAGTGGGATAAAAGAAAAGATATATTTCAATATGACTCAGAACCAGTTTTGACCCAGCGGAAATGAGACGGATTCAGAATAATAAAGCATTGCTGAAGCTCATTAGTATTTCCATATGTTGTGCATATTTCAGAATTAAGAGTTAAGACTCTAGGGGGCTTGGTGTTTTTTCTGGTACTAGACCTCTCCACGCACCTTGAAAAGCTTATGATTGCGGTATAAAGAGTCCATTCACCCATCAAACAAACAACCATTTCTCTGAGATGACCTTTGTATGAAAAGTCCCAACTGTACATGGTAACAAGTTGAGCCTGTTTTGGGCCAAGACATTCCCCTCACCCCTCTAACTCTTTACGTCGCGCATCTGACAAAGCAGCAGTGGGAACCATTTTTAATTTCTTTAGTTATGATGCGGTGTCGGACCGAGATTCCAACCTATCACCTTCCCGACAACTAGCGGATGTGCTACATGTTGAGCCACGGTCACGGCCCGGGTATATATTTGAGAATTACTAATTTTTAGCATTTTTTTAGAGGCATGTTGGGGCAGGTGGGGCGTATGCCTATATTGCTGAGACTCCAGTCTTACCCCATCATAAGAAGGGTGTCCCTGTACAGGTATTAATATTAATATCCTTGGCGGTTTTCCTCAAATTTCTTAGTCGACATAGACCCCCTCCCCACCCTTATTTTAAAATAATTAGAAAATAAGAGGGGGTAATTATTCTTTGGTTAGGTTATATTGGGTACAGATTAGCCCCGCAGGGTCAGAACTCCCGCAGGGACTATGCAAAGAAAAAGCTAACTCCCCCCCTTATTTTCAATTCATTTCAAACATAAGGAGAAGGGGCTTCAGTGCTCCCTAGGTATTTTTAGGGAAAGCACCAATCTTGCTTTTACCAATCTTTCAATGAATTTGGTAATACATTTCTTCTGGTTTTTTATTTAAAGAAGATTTATCTTAAAAAAATAATTTTAGGATGTTGACTCTGCTTTTGGTTTCCTAAGGTAAATATGAGATGTATCCTGTATCCGCAAGTTTTGATTCTGAACTTAGGCTTTTTATTACATGTCTACATAATTTCATAAAGATCTGCCGCCGTTTTCCCGCCGACCACCGACTGCGGCGGCTGGCAGCTGCCAAGAACAGCTGCGGCCGCTGAAATTTACATGTTGATATTTCTAATATAAAATTTACATAAATTATGTTGAGCGCCCTCCCCCCCCCCCCCACCAACCGATTAAGGTGCGGCAAGAGGCCCGACTGTTAAGGGTTAACTATAGAACATTCATGGCGGTTGGACAGCTTATAAGCAGATTTTTAGCTCCTTTTATATTTTGCAAGTAAGAAGATTGATTTCTAGCTTAAAGGAAAATGTTGACAGATTGGTTGATTTAACTATATAAAAATACAATTTAAGTGTTGATGATGATGATGAGAAAGGTGATGATACTCCGGATGGTGTTGATAATTCAAATGACTTGGATCACAAGATGACTACAGGTTAGTATTGTTAAAGGGAGTGTAAATGTAAAAATTTCTCATCTGATTATCAAATCTTAAAATTTTCTAAGCACATTTCACTACACTGATCAACCAAAAACGTCCTATTAACAAAAATATCCAGGAATAATGCCTTGATTTTATGGTATTTTGGGAGGGAAAAAGGAAAAAACAGGGAAAATCTGAACGTTTTTGTTTCTTATAATGTTTGTAGGGATATTTAACTTGTCATATATAGTTGAAACAATTTACTTACTATTAAGGATTTATTTTATGATATAAAATTGCCAATTAGTTTTTTTATAACGTAGTAATTAGGTAATAAAGACCCATTTTAAATTCGTATTATTAACAAAAAAATACCTCACTGTCTACAAAGGGTAGATAAACAATCTGACCAATAAATGATGTCCGTGTCAGCAACCTAAATTGATGATAAAATTTCTCCTGTCATAATATCCACGTATATTCTATATCCACTTTCAGAGTTTAGGGAGAATGAAGCACCTAAATCTGCAAACACTCCCCAGATCATTCCACATCACACATATGCAGACCCACAGCAGGGTCAACACCACAAGAGAAGACAGAATGGTACAGATCCCCTGAATGGATATGTCATAAATCCTGGAGGTCATCGGGCTGCCTATGACAATAATGGATACCTACCTGACAACAGGCATAGCAAAGGAGGATATAATCCAGGAATGGAGTTATTATTACCTGGATGTTGTACTCTAATAAAGTGAAACTTCCAGCTGGCTAAAACAACGATACCCTTGTTACCCCATCCCCTCCCCTCCTACTGGATGAAAAAAATTACCTATAAATGAGATAGCAACTTAAATTGATGACAATTTTCCCCCTGTAATGATATCCAAGTATATTCTATATCCATTAATCTAGGAAGTAATGCTGAGTGTGCACCACTGGCAGGATATAAACCTGACAGACATAATATTGGATATCAACCAGAGAGAACGAGTGACAGATACTCTCGGCCTGACAGACAGAATAATAGATACCAGCCAGAAAGTCCAAATGGAAGATCTCAACCAGAAAAGCCAAAGTCTTTCAAGGACAAAATCAAAGAAACTAAGGAAAATAAGGTAAACAATTAATATGTTATTAGAAATTGTGGATCTAGTACAGCTCACGATAAAATGTTCCTAGTTATGATTATTTCCAAAAATGAGATGAGCGTTACCAGGATCATTTTAACGTAAACTGCACTAGATCCGGAATTGTTACTGTTTTAGCAATAAAGCAATTTATCTATAATGCACAGTACTAAGATATCTGCCTTTTACCTGTCTGTCTGAAGCTTAAGATATCGGTAACTACTGACGAGGTTGTGCATTGTAGGGACTATAACTTCTGTGGTTTTAAATCTATTGTCTACAAGGATATAACAACCACCTACCAAAAAAAAAAGTTTCAAAATAAATATAGGGTAGGAATCTTCTCTTTACCATTAAGGGGCGAAGTAACTAGTATTTAACATGGAAAAGGGAATGTGATTCCGACAAACAATACTAAGTGAAAATTTCCCTTAAACCCCCTTCCCTTTTTTCTCCCCTTCTTACCAACTTCCTAGAGGGATAAAATATAAGATATTTTTCAATGTGGCTCAGAACCGGTTTTGATTCAGCGGAAATGAGTCTGATTTGGAATAGTAAAGCATGTCTAATACAGTGCAGTGTTTCCAAATTTCATGCATATTTGAGAATTACTGATTTTTATAATTTTTTTGTAGAGGCATGTTGGGGCAGGTGGGGCGTATGCCTATATTGCTGAGACTCCAGTCTTACCCAATCATAGGAAGGGTGTCCCTGTACAGGTATTTTAATATTTTGTCATACCAAATCTCTTGGGGGTTTCCCCTTTTGATTAGTAGAGCCTAGAAACCCCCCTTATATTCAAAAAAATATGAAGAGCTAGTTTTTTGTTTGGTTTGTGGATAAAATGTTCCTAGTAATGATTATTTCCAAAAATGAGATGAGCGTTACCAGAATCATTTTACCTTGAACTGCACTAGATCCGAGATTAATAAAGCAATTATTAATAAAATGAAAAGTACTAAGATATCTGTCTTTCCAACTGTCTGTCTGAAGCTTAAGATCTCAGTAAAAGGGCAGGAATCTTCCCTTCACCATTAAGGTGCGAAGAAACTAGTATTTATATAATTAGAAATCAGTAAACCATTAAGAGGGATAAAAGAAAATTTATATTTCAATATGACTCCAAACCGGTTTTGACCCACCGGAAATGAGACGGATTCGGAATAATAAAGCATTGCTGAAGCTCATTAATGTTTCCATATGTCGTGCATATTTCAGAATAAAAAGTTAAGACTCTAGGTGGCTTGGTGTCGTTTCTGGTACTAGAACTCTCCACGCACCTTGAAAAACTTATGATTGCGGTATATTCACCCATCAGACAAACAATCAACTCTTTGAGATGCACGACCTTTGTATGAAAAGTCCCAACTGTACATGGTAACAAGTTGCGGGTATATATTTGAGAATTACTAATTTTTAGCATTTTTAGAGGCATGTTGGGGCAGGTGGGGCGTATGCCTCTATTGCTGAGACTCCAGTCTTACCCCATCATAGGAAGGGTGTCCCTGTACAGGTATTTTAATATTTTGTCATACCAAATCTCTTGGGGGTTTCCCCATAATTGATTAGTAGAGCAAAGAAACCTCCCCTTATATTCAAAAAATATAAATAACTAGTTTTTTTTGGTTGTTTGTTACTTTAGGCCAGTTTAGCTTCAGTGCTCGCTAAGCATTTTTAGGGAAAGCACTAATCTTTTTTTTATCAATCTTTCATCCAAAAAAATATTTCTTAAGATAAATATTGTTTCTGTTGATATTGTAAAAACAAATTGGCAAGGTAATATTTTTCTTCTGTTTTAAATAAAATAAAATTAAAGCTTTGTTAATTAGGGAAGACTTATCATTTATAAATAAATTTAATTTAGGATGTTGACTCTGCTTTTGGTTTCCTAAGGTAAATAATTGTTATTTATCGCATCGTATCATAAATAAATAACACCAGACAAATCTAAACCCCCTTTACTTTAAATTTATTTCAAAATAAGGGAGAGAGGGGTGGTGTAGTATTTCTATGGTCTACTATTTACTCTTAGGTAGGGTTGGGCCCGATATCCGGCCATTTTATATCATATCAGGCCGGATATGGAAACTATCCGGCTGGATATCCGGCATATAATCTTTTATATTTTACAACAAAATCTTTGCTATTTTAAATTTTTAATTGCTGTAATTTTCTTATTTTTGAAGCTAGAAGAACAATTTTTTCTAAATATGTTCATCTTTATGTAAATTTTATATTAAAAATCTCAAAACATAAATTTTGTTAGTTCATATGAGAGACAGGGAAGCAGGGGTGGTCCAGAGAACTATATTTAATTATTTTTGTTAGTTCATATGAGAGACAGGGGAGCAGGGGTGGTCCAGAAAATGGTTCAGACGACGATCGGATGCGCTACGTGTTGAGCCACGGTCGCGGGTTTTTTACTTTTTATATTACTAGCGGGCACGCCTCAAGCATCTAGGGGCTTTGTATTCAAAGGAGCAGAGACGGACTAGAAAATAGGTTTACACCAGCCTAAGATTTAAATCTGAAAATAAATTAACCTAAAACTATGTATAACAGGACCTATGTGAAGCTTCCTAAAAAATAAGAAACCAATTGGTTCAATTGAGGCCTTAAGCTTTCGTCTATAAAAAAATTTCTTCTTTATATAATAGGATTAAACAATACCAGTATTAGCAAGATTTTTAAAAATTTTTTTTTACCATGTTCTCCCTTTTTAAAATTCACCTTTCTATTTCTTTAAGTTTATTCACGTTAGTAATATTATTAAAAGTTTTTTATGTAGACGTTTTATATTTCTAATAATTTAGAGACTTTAGAAAAAATAAAAACACTATGTGTGACGACGAGGTAGCCGCTCTTGTAGTAGAAAATGGTTCTGGTATGTGTAAAGCTGGATTTGCTGGAGATGATGCTCCCAGAGCTGTATTCCCTTCTATTGTTGGCCGTCCCAGGCATCAGGTACAATTATAATCAAGGAACGGCAGTATTTTGCTATGGAACAAAAATTATTTTGTGGGTCACTACTCACTTTTCAACATTTATTTTATCAAATATTGTTTTCAGAGATATAAAGTGTACATCCCAAATAATAATACACAAAATTACCCCTCCTGTAGATAACAATTAGTGGTTGAAACGTTTGAACACTGAACTTAATGAACCAACCAATCAAAATTTACTAAAGCCCCCAAAGTTGTTAAGCAAACGAATAAGAAAATGTTATAATAAAACTTTGGGGATTAGTGTAATAAACAGCCCTTTGTCCCCTCTCTCTCTCTCTCTGATTGATTTTAAATACAGCATGTTATTGTATAATGATACCTTGAAATATTCCATTCAAGTTTTTGTAAACATTCTGCCTGCTTTTTCAAATTTTCTTGCTACTTTTAATATCATTTATTTCTAGGGTGTGATGGTTGGTATGGGTCAGAAGGATTCTTATGTTGGAGATGAAGCCCAGAGTAAGAGAGGTATCCTGACTCTCAAGTATCCTATTGAGCATGGTATCATCACTAACTGGGATGATATGGAGAAGATCTGGCACCATACTTTCTACAATGAGCTCCGTGTTGCCCCTGAGGAGCATCCCATACTCCTTACTGAGGCTCCCCTCAACCCCAAGGCCAACAGAGAGAAGATGACCCAGATCATGTTTGAGACCTTCAACTCTCCAGCTATGTATGTTGCCATCCAGGCTGTCCTGTCCCTTTACGCCTCTGGTCGTACCACAGGTATTGTTCTTGACTCTGGAGATGGTGTGTCCCACACAGTCCCCATCTATGAAGGTTATGCCCTGCCCCACGCCATCCTGCGTCTTAACCTGGCTGGCCGTGACCTCACTGACTACCTGATGAAGATCCTGATTGAGCGTGGCTACTCCTTCACCACAACAGCTGAGAGAGAGATTGTCCGTGACATCAAGGAGAAGCTGTGCTATGTTGCCTTGGACTTTGAACAGGAGTTGGCCACAGCTGCCGCCTCAACCTCACTGGAGAAGTCCTATGAGCTTCCCGACGGTCAGGTCATCACCATCGGTAATGAGAGATTCCGTTGTCCAGAGGCTCTGTTCCAGCCTTCCTTCTTGAGCATGGAGTCCTGTGGCATCCACGAGACTGTGTACAACTCCATCATGAAGTGTGATGTTGATATCAGAAAGGATCTGTATGCCAACACTGTCCTGTCTGGTGGCACCACCATGTATCCAGGTATTGCTGACAGAATGCAGAAGGAGATCACCGCCCTGGCTCCCTCCACCATCAAGATCAAGATCATCGCTCCCCCCGAGAGGAAGTACTCTGTCTGGATCGGTGGCTCCATCCTGGCCTCCCTCTCCACCTTCCAGCAGATGTGGATCTCTAAGCAGGAGTATGATGAATCTGGACCTGGTATTGTTCACAGAAAATGCTTCTAAATGAATATTAACATCAACTGCCATTGTTTTTATTTTGTTTTATTATGAAAGAACAACATATAGCTTTCATTTTGTGATAACTTGTAGTAAAGAAATATTTTCATTAACATTGTGTTATTCTATATTTTTAATTTAGATAAGGGCATTTGTGCTCATAGGCTAGCAGCACCATCGATAACGAATAGTTATTTATCAAAGACAGCTTTTTGCGGATAATAAATTGTAAGATTAATTCAAGATTATTCGCCACGAGGGGCTACAGGCAAGTGACAACAAAACTTATTCTTATGATTTTCATTTTATATTGTCTAAAATACGATCAAGGAACAAACGTACGTACAGACCATCGTTACAATGTAGTTACTCTACCAAAAAAAACCAAAAAAATCAAAACCGTCAAAGTATTTTTAAAGCGAAGCTTTTCTATAATTAGGGTCGGTCCGTCCGTCCGTACGTCCGTCCGAGACAGATAGCTTTTTTCGTTAATTTAGGCATGTTAGAATTGTCCTATCGATTTCAAACTTTGCATGGTGGTTTCTTTAGTAGTTAGGTAAGATTTAGAAAGCGTAGCAACTCTATAATCATAACAAGAATGTCCGTACGTTCATTTTAAACTTGTTGATTTATTTACTTTTTAACAACAAATTTTTATCTGATCTAATCATCCGATTGATCTAATTTTTGGTATGTTGATTCTTGAGACAACAAAGTATAATGTTATAAGCAAAGCAAATCTATAATCAAGTCCTAAAAATGTTAGTATGTTCATAAACATTATCCTGTATCAAGCAGTTTTTCAACAAATTTACTTACAATTTTGCTCCGATTCTTTTATTTTTATACATTTAAATTCTGACTATTCAGTTCTGACACTATACAAGTGTTAATGTCCATTTGTCCTACCGTTTCAGTGCTTCGCTTTTATGGATGTTGTCATCCTTGTTAGTGGAAATTTACATAAAAAGACTAAACGTTTCTGTTCCCTCTAGGGGTTTACTTTGTCCTCTGCTCCTCTCATCCTTCCTGTTTAGACATATTTTTATGACGTCACACATTACACTTTCTGTATCAACTTAAGTTTTAAAAAAATATTAAATTTATATCCAGTATGTCTATAAATCACGATATGCTTATAATTAAATAAAAACTTTTTTTTGTATTCAAATCTTTATTATGATTTAAAATAAAAACTTTTCAACTTATGCATTAAAAATTCATGCTATATGATGTTTTTATTATTTTTTTTACAAGTAAAACAATATAAATTTATTTGTATGATTAATTATTATTTGATTAGCAGGAGGTATTTTATGAATTATAATACAGGGTGATAAAAAAATGAAATGAAAACATATTGATTTTTAACTTTTTTAACAACAAATTTTTATGTAATATATTTATCCGATTGATCTGAATTTTGGAGTACTGATTCCTATTACAACAAGGTACAATATTATAGGCCAAGCATCTCTATAATCAAGTCCTAAAAATGTAAGTATGTCATTAAACAGTATTCTGTGTTTGAGAATTTTGCAAAAAATATTCATATAATTTTGTCAAAACTTTTATATTTATATTTTGCATATTCAGATTTGACACTCTACAAAAATTAATGTTCGTCTGTCCTACCGTTTCAGAGCTTCGCTTTTATGGATGTTGTCATCCTTGTAATCGAGTAAAAACATACAAAATATTTAAAACATCAAAAAAAAAATCAGCGCAAGGAAATATATGTTCAATATTATTCAAAAGATGTTAGGGATAGTTATTTATCGCATCGTATTATAGATAGAAAGCTTTCCGAGCATATCAAAATAAAAAATTATAAAATTAAAACCAGTTTTGTTAACCCTAAATTGCCGAAGGATAAAAATTTTTTAATACAGTCGCTGAGTAAATCCCACGATTTTTACAAGGAAATAAGGTTATTAAATCCTTATATGAAAGTAACAGGATTTAATCAGTAATTGTTTGTCTGTCTGTACCGAAGGATCTCGGTAACCACTGAACGGATATGGTTGTAATTTACAATGTTTCTCTCCTAAAATTAGTTTATTCTTTTGAATCCCCCCTCCCTCCCACTTGAGGAGTAACCACTAGTGATAAAAATAAATAGAGACCCTGTAATAAAAATATAAAGATAAGAATAAATTAAATCCTACTTGAAGGCTAATCATTCCCTTCTAATCACAAAGCAGTTCTTATCCAGGGAGGGAGGGGACATTGGGCTGTTTATTACACTAGTCCCCAAAGTTTTATAATAACGTTTTATTTTTTATTGGATTAACAGCTTTTGGGACTTTCATTGAATTTTGATTGTTTGGTTCATTAAGTTGGGTGTTTAAACGTTTAAACCACTCATTGTAATCTACAGAAGGGTAATATAGTGTATCATCATTTAACAGCAAATGTCTTATCCCTTTAGACCCCTGTGTCTTATCTCTTACCCAAACATGAAAAAAGTTATTTCTTGCAGTGATTATATATAACTAATTATATACATGTTATTTGTATCAAATAATAGTTTATAAAAATAATGTGTATATTATTATATTAGAATTGATGATGTAAATTAAATTCTAAAATGGGCAAAGGAGAAAGTGAGAGTGGGTGTTTTACATTTAAAACACTCGCTTTAGTGACGTTTATTATAACAGTGGTAAACTTCTTTTTAAAGCTGCAGCTACTCTTTAAATGAAGTATGCTCTACAGATCTTTCTATAGAGCAACTGAACATTTTGTGTTAAAAAAACCAAAAATTATATTTACTGCAAATGTTTTGATTGAATTTAATTTTATTTATCTATTTTCTTCTTTTTGAATCGTATTATATACAGGTTTCTCAGATATTAAAATGAAAATTATAAGATTAAAACCAGTTTTGTTAGTTTTGCTTCAGTTTTTTAATAGATTTTATGACATTCCAAAATTCCAGTGTGGCCCAGAATCTGATTGATTTTCGCTGAATCAATATCCGTTATGAAAATCCCTGTATCGTTTAGACACATTTCTTTTCTGCGAAAAGAATATAAACAGTTTTCTGTTATTTTGGCTTTCGACCCTTACGGACCGAACCAGAAGAAATCCTAAATTTTAAATTTCTTTTTAATTTAAAAATTGTGTATAGTGCTATAAGATAAATTATATTATGCGCGTCACCAAACAGGGATTAATTCTATCATGTTTATTTTTCTTAGACCATTTTTAAAAATAAGATATAATATATTATTTTTTTGTGGTGTAGGTTAGAGCCGATTTTACTCCGGCGGAAATTAATTGGATTATAAAAATTTTTTTTTTTGTAGAAACCGATCGAATTTTGACTAAAAAGATAATTTAAAAAAAAGTATTAAGATTTGAAATAAACAAAACTTATTTTTAGTTTGAATGTATAGCTGGATTAGCCTGTGGTTCATTTTATTTGCTTTACTATAATTGTGTAATAAAGGTAACGCTATTAATTTTTATATCAATAACTAGAGGATACGCTCCTAGAAGCCTTAAAAGTCACCTATGGGAATCGATCTTTTACTTTTAATTTTAGTTTTAAAAGTGGGTGGTAAATCGTTGATTTAGCGATTTCTTTTGGAAGTTGGAGATGACCTCCCCCAATTTATATTTCAAGATTTGTCGATAGTATGTTCATTACAGGATCTTTACTAAAATCACACTTCCTGATTTTACTCTACAATTACATCGTAAGGGGGAAATTCTCCTTCGATTTAAGTGATCAGAATCCAGAGCATCATCCGCGTGTAATGGGATGCGATACTCTGACACCCAAGGATATTAGGTTAAGTAACATCCATCAGACAACCAAGCCTTTGATTGCACGACCTTTGTCAGAGAAGTCCTAACTGTGCATGGTAATGAGTTGCGCCTGTTTATGAGCCAAGGCATTCCCCAACTCTTACTATTTATGTCACGCACCTGACAGAGCAGCAGTACAAACAATTTTTAACGTCTTTAGTTATGACACGGTTTCGACCCGAGATTCGAACCTATCACCTCCCCGGCGAAGAGCGTAAGCGCTAGGTGTTGAGCCACGATCGCGGGTTTCTGATTTTACTTTACTTGATTATTGTAGGAATGGATATATTATTACTTGGAGCTTACACCAGATTATCATAGAGTCTAACAAAGTGAAACTTTCAGCTGGCTGAAATATCAAGCTCCCCATCCAGCCCCTTTACCCCCTCCCCTCCTACTGGATGAACGAACTGACCAATAAATGTTAGGAAATAGCAACCTAAATTGAAGGCAATTTTTCCCCTGTCATAATATCCTTGTATATTCTACATCCATTGTATTATAGGTAAATAATGATGGAGAAAGTCTTGGTCAGGTCATCTACCTCAAATATATTGTAGGTAAAATAGTATTATTAGGGGGCCGTGGTTCAGCAAATTGTTTGTCAGAATCCAGGTCCCCTGTTCCTGGTTATTATTAGAAGCGAAGCCTGTCTATAACTCGTCAATTGGTCTGTCTGTCAAGTCTGCATACGAATTCCGATAAGTTTTAAGATGTGCTACATTCAAGATATTTCATTAATATCTCTCCTTTTTACCAATAATAAGTTTTGTCAAAAATTTTGAAAAAATAAAGTTGTCGCTAATTCTGCACTTGAAAAACTTGCATAGATTAAACATTCTTGAAACCTTTTTTCTTAGATTACATTTCACGTAGATGAAGTTAAAGTTGACTTTGTCTATCAGTCTGTCGTTCATGCATAAAAAGGCATAAAAGTTTTTTTTACAGAAAGGTTTCGTTGTTTCTATGAATTATTGCATTTTTATTAACTGACCATCTTCTCTACAACTCATTTTGTCTGTTTGTCCTATCATTAATTTTAAGGGTTCCACTAGTTAAAGATGTTGTCATCCTTGTTTATTTCTCTTTACTTTAAAAGTGCCCTATAAATATTCTTCATGTTGACTTTTATATTTAGGAGGTGGTCAGTGCACCTGGAAAGACAGTGATGTTCAAGTTGCTAGATACAATCCTAATGACCTAACTAAATCTGATAATATTGTCATATGGCAGGTAATTTTTTTGAGTGATTTTCTTTCTTTCTTTTATAAGCTACTAGCGGCTGTGCCCCTATCATATAGGGGCTCTGTTTCAAGGGGGTAGAAAGTAGTCTAAAACCATCCTGGGAGCTAAGTGCACCTTCCCTGAAAAGGAGAATTCAATTAGTTTGGTTGTTATTGAATATTTATAATGTATATATATACTTTTGTTTAGATAGTGTACATAGTTCTCTACTTATTCTGGATTATAACTGCCAGCGTTATTCCAAAATCTTTAAAGTAGGTTTTTTCATTAATAATAAATTTAACAAGGATGACAACATCCATAAAAGCGACACTCTAAAATCAAACGGTAGAACACTTGTAAATAAAATAGAATATTGATTTAAATGTAAAAACTTGTTGCAAAATTGCGTAAATACAGGATTCTGTTGAAGGACTTGCTTACATTTGTAAGATTTGATTATAGAGATGCTTTGCAAAATATTGTACCTTGTTGTCCTTAAGAAATCATTGTTTCAGAAATCATGTGATCACCCACGTTACAGTATCAAACAAAAAACTTTTTGTCCAAAAAGTTATGAAACAGCTTTTTTTGAAATAGACGTACAAACTTTTTGGTAACAATTATAGAGTTGCTACACTTTCTAAATTGTACCTTACAGTTATAGAATCATAATTCAAAGTTAAAAATCTGTAGGACAATTTTACAATGCCTATATTAATTGTCAAAAATATTTCAAAAATAAACAAAAAAAATATAATTCCAAAGTTAATGTAAAACCACTATTGTTTATTAATGTAGTTTAGACTTTAAAACCACATTTGATTTAAACAAATATATATTTTTTCGCAATACTAGATCATATGAATCTGAATCTTCAGGAATGAGACAATGCAAATGGCCGATAAATTAATGTACTTCCCCATTGATCATGCACAAAATTATCCATTCTGTACCTCACAATTGTTGGTTGAAACGTTTGGACACTCCAACTTAATGAACCAATTAAAAGTCCCCAAAGTTGTTAAGTCAACGAATAAGAAAACGTTTGTAAAAACTTTGTTGACTAGAGTAATGACCAACCTAATGTCTTCTCCATCCTTGACATGAACATGATTTCTCTTTAACATAACCCTATAATTGTAAGGAGACCCAACCTGTTCCTGGCGCCCTGGATATTTGTGACAGGTCTGATGATCATGGCCGACCTTATCTTCACCATCCTCTCCCTGACAGACCTGGGCAAGGACATCGAGGAAGGGTACCCGGAAATTTTCAATAAACATCAGGTATTAATTTTCTCGTATTCATTCGAATCCGGTGGATATGAACCGGTTCTCATCCATACGAAAAAACTATGTCTAGCCTCGTATTATATCCAGCTTTCTACGAATATAAAAATGTACAATCATAAGATTAAAACCAGTTTTTTTAAGCCCCTGCCTACGGCACCTCGGGGCTAAAAAAAACTGGTTTTAATCTTATAATTGTACATTCTATATCCGTGGAAAGCTGTTTATAATACGATGCGAGAAATAACTATTCCAGTATGGCTTCGAAACCGATTAATATCCGGTAGATTAGAACCGGTTCTTAGCCATACTGAAAAATGTGTAAAGCATCGTATTACAGACAATTTCCACGAATATAAAAATAAAAATCACAAAATCAATACCAGTTTTGTTATCCCAGGCCTTCGGTCACTCACGGTCAACAAAACTGGATTTAATCTTATAATTTTTATATTTTAATGTCCGCAGAAAGCTGTCTATAATAAGATACGATAAACAACTATTATATTTATAAATGAAAAGATTAATTTTTAAAGAATTATAAAGTTGTTGAATTATAATATAGAAATCTCTAAAGTAATATGTAGTTTTATCAAAAGCTATTTATCAATTAATAAAATACAGAGAATAATTACTTTTTTGTTGGTCCTACGGGACTGAAATCCCAGTTCAACATCAACAGGAAAGGAAATAATAGAAAGCTTACTCATTTGGTTTCAAAATGATTTAAAACAGAGATTTTTATCCTATAATGAATAAAATTGAAGGGAATTTTAGAAAAAAAGTTTTTATTTGGCCTGTGATAAGCATTAAAATTTATTTAATATTTAGGTTTGGTGCTTTCACTAAAACCTATTTTGTTGACTTCTGAAAACTCTTCTTCTCCCTTATTTTTGAGAAGAATGACTTTATTGCCCTGGCTAATTCCTATTGGGTGTTCTTTTAACCTAATTTCTAATAAGCATAAAAAATCAGTTTTTAAAAAGTTGAGGTCAAATCGGAGCTGGATCTTTAAATTATTTTAGCGGTGAGCCAGATCGGGGTGAGCCCACTTTCCACTAATGAGAGCATAGCATTTTATGAAATGCCGCGCTGTGATTGGCTGAAATTCGGCTCACCCCGATCTGGCTCACCACTAAAATGATTTAAAGATCCCGCTCGGGATTTGAGGAAAACTACCAAATATTTTTATCTCAAGGATATGAGCATTGTGTGCTTGGTTCTGTACTCTTGCAAGTCTGGTGTATTCTGGCTCATCAATGTTGTTCTTCTTGTCTGGGTTCTCAACTTTCTCATTGTCAATGTAAGTTTTTCTATAATGTCAGTTTTTTTATACTGTCTCATATGAATTATCAAATCTCTCAATGTCAATATTCTGATTAAAGTTCTCAATTTTAGTTCTAAATATCAATGTTTATTAAGAATATCTGATTGTCAACTGAAATTCTCCTAGTTTTTAAAAGCGAAGCTTTTCTATAATTAGGATCGGTCCGTCCGTCCGTCCGTTACGGAATGCTTTTTTCGTTAATTTAGGCATGTTATAATTGTCCTATCGACTTCAAACTTTGCATGATCGTTGCTATAATCGTTACCATAATGTCCGTACGTCAATTTTAAACATGTTATTTTTTTAACTTTATTAACAACAATTTTTATGGGATATAATCATCCGATTGATCTGATTTTTAGAGAACTGATTCCTATTACAATAAGGTACAATATTATAAGCAAAGCATCTCTATAATCAAGTCCTAAAAATGTAAGTATGTCCATAAACATTATCCTATATCAAGCAGTTTTTCAACAAATTTACTTACAATTTTGCTTTGACTCTTATACTTTTATATTCTGATTATTCAGTTCAGACACTATACAAGTGTTAATGTCCGTTTGTCATACCGTTTCAGTGCTTCGCTTTTATGGATGTTGTCATCCTTGTTCTATAATGTTAGTTTTTTTTTATACTGTCTCATATGAATTATCAAATCTCTCAATGTCAATATTCTGATTAAAGTTCTCAATAATTTAGTTCTAAATATCAATTGTTTATCATGAATATCTGATAGTCAACTGAAATTCTCCTAGTTTTTAATTTTAGTGTCTAATTGTCAATGTAAGCTCTCCTAGTCTTTTGTTTTTACTGTCAAATTGTCAATTGAATTTCATTTATTTGTAGCAAATCTACTCTATCATTATCTTTTTGGTTCGTCCGTCCGTGAGTCCACACCACTGTGGGGGAAATGTGATTTTATCAGCTGCTCAATTTAAAAAAATTGTGAAAGTTGTCGTTTTATGGGCTTCGTCAAGAAATACAATATCGTAGAATTTGCCAAGCCTGACTAAAGTGGCATCTAATTTAAGATAAATTGCTGATTTCCTTTGAGAATATAATCTTTTAAATGAAGCATTCAAGATACAACTTACTGTGTCAGGCAGTTTGGCAGTAAAATCTACCTATTGTTTGGTTCTTGTCTTTAAAAAAGATGTGACTCTGTTTTTCAGGGAAAATTAAACTATAGCCAAATAAATTTTGATTTAATTGCAGAAGGAGAAATCTGATAATGGATCCTTGTGGACAGATAAAAACTTTGATGACATCAAAAATGAGCTCTCCAGGTGAATCTTGTTTTTTCTTCTGATAGCAAGGATAGAAATAGAATAAATACTTTTCCAGTATGGCTTTGAAACCAATCAATATCCGCTGGATTAGAACCGGTTCTCAGCCAAACTGAAATAAAATATTTTCATTTTACTATCCATGGATAGCTGTCTCTGATACTATGCGATAAATAACTATTGAACTTATTTTCTTCATTGATGTTTCTAAAAGTGTTAGAGTTCGATTTGTTTCATAAGTAGCTTTATTTCCTAAGTGAAAAAGTACACAGATTAGTTGATGAATAAACTACAATAAATTTGAATGTAATTGAAGTGTTGATGATGATGATGAGAAAGGTGATGATACTCCCGATGGTGTTGATCATTCTAATGGCTCTGATCACGAGATGACTACAGGTTAAGATTATCAATATTGAATTTAAGAGTAGCATGCTTAACAAGGCAATCATGGAACATTTTGTCAGGGGCTGTGATTCAGCCAATCAATTCAATTTGAAATTGCCGAAAATTAAATATTTTGTTGGCGTAGAGTTGGCGTAAAACTTGTTTTTTGATGTAACTCAAAGAAAGTGGGTAAGGAGGGGGGGAGAAATAAGGGAAGAGGGTTGTGGAGAAGTTTTTCACTTAGAATTGTTGTCAGAATAGCATTGCCTAGTCCCTGCTTTTAGTAAATATCAATAAAAGAATTTTTTTTATATGGAATTGAGATGGGGTTTTAAATAAAGCTGTATTTTGAAGTTAGAAGATAATAATTTCTTAAAATAATTGATATCTTTTGGTAATACTTTATGATGATTTACAAAGAAATGTAAAAAAATATTTGATGACATCCAATATAAAATTGAAATCTCTGATTAATTGTAAAGGCACATCAATTGTTTCAGAGTAATGGTAATTTTATTACTTGGATTATCACGTACTATAATAAAGTGAACTTTTAGCTGGCTAAAATACCGATTTCCTCAATCCACTCCCATACCCCATTCCCTCGCCTTCTACTAGATAAACGAACTGACCAACAAAAGATGTTCGTGTCAGCAACCTAAATTTATGACAAAATTTCTCCTGTCATAATATCCACGTATATTCTAGATCCATTTTCAGAGTTTAGGGAGAATGAAGCACCCAAATCTGCATATCCTCCCCAGACCATTCCACATCACACATATGCAGATCCACAGCAGGGTCAACACCACAACAGACGACAGAATGGTACAGATCCCCTGAATGGATATGTCATAAATCCTGGCGGTCACCACAGGGCTGCCTATGACAATAATGGATACCTACCTGACAACAGGCATAGCGAAGGAGGATATAATCCAGGAATGGATTTATTATTACCTGGATGTTGTACTCTAATAAAGTGAAACTTCCAGCTGGCTAAAACAACGATACCCTCGTTACCCCATCCCCTCCCCTTCTACTGGATGAAAAAAAAATGTCCAATAAATGTGTTAGCAACTTAAATTGACGACAATTTCCCCCTTTCATAATATCCAAGTATATTCTATATCCATTAATCTAGGAAGTAATGCTGAGCGTCCACCACAGGCAGGATATAAACCTGACAGACATAATATTGGATATCAACCAGAGAGACCGAGTGACAGATACCAACGGCCTGACAGACAGAATAGTAGAAACCAGATGCCAGAAAGTCCAAATGGAAGGTTTCAACCAGAAAAGCCTAAATCTTTCAAGGACAAAATCAAAGAAACTAAGGAAAATAAGGTAAACAATTAATATGTTTTTAGAAATTGTGGATCTAGTACAGCTCACAATAAAATTAAAATAAAGTTATTAAAAATTGTGGATAAAATGTTCCTAGTAATGATTATTTCCAAAAATGAGATGAGCGTTACCAGGATCATTTTAACGTAAACTGCACTAGATCCGGAATTGTTACTGTTTATCAATAAAGCAATATTTCTATAATGCAAAGTACTAATATATCTGTCTTTCCACCTGTCTGAAGCTTAAGATCTCGGTAAAAGGGTAGGAATCTTCCCTTCACCATTAAGGTGCAAAGAAACTAGTATTTATATAATTAGAAATCATAAGAGTGATGAAAGATAAGATATTTTTCAATGTGGCTAAGAACCGGTTTTGATTCAGCGGAAATGAGTCAAATTCGGAATAGTAAAGCATTTCTAATGCCATACAGTGCAGTGTTTCCAAATTTCATGCATATTTGAAAATTACTGATTTTTATAATTTTTTTTTGTAGAGGCATGTTGGGGCAGGTGGGGCGTATGCCTATATTGCTGAGACTCCAGTCTTACCCCATCATAGGAAGGGTGTCCCAGTTCAGGTAATATTAATATCCTCGGCGGCTTCCCTCAAATTGTTAAGTCAATCATAGCCCGCCTCCCTTATTTTGAAATAATTAGAAAATAAGAGGGGGTAGTTATTCTTTGGTTAGGTTATTTTGAGTACAGATTAGCCCCACAGGGGCAGGACTCAGGCATAGAAACATCTACCCACTTATTTTCAATTTATTTCAAACATAAGAAGTAGGGGATTCAGTGCTCGCTTGGTATTTTTAGAGAAAGCCCCAATCTTGCTTATATCAATCTTTCACCCAAAACTAATTTTTACGAGAAATATTGTATCTGTTAATATTGTAAAAACAAATTATTTAATACATTTCTTCTAATTAAAATCTTATAAAATTATGCTTTTAAATCTTTGTTAATTAGGATAGATTTGTCATACTAGATTTATTTTAGGATGTTGATTCTGCATTTGGTTTCCTAAGGTAAATAATTGTTATTTATCGTATTACAGACAGCAGATATTAAAATGAAAAAAAAAGATAAAACACTTTTGTTAGCCAGGGCTATAAAACTGAAATTAATTTTATGATTTTTATTTTGATATTTGTAGAAAATTTCTGTAATACGATGCTATACATTTTTCGATTTCATAATATTTTTGGTGTTTTTTTATTCATGCTTAACCCCTGCGGCAGGCACTAATCCTGTGGGGCTTCCCTGTACCTAATATACCTAAACTAACCTAACCTAGCCTAAAGTAATAAATAACACCAGACAAATCTAGACCCCCTTTACTTTAAATCTGTTTCAAAATAAGGGAGAGAGGGGGGTGTAGTGTTTCTATGGTCGACTATTTACTTTTAGGTAGGGTTGGGCCGGATATCAGGCCATTTTCAATATCCGGTCGGATACCGGATATTGAAACTATCCGACTGGATATCCGGCAATCTTTTATATTTTACAACAAAATCTCTGCTATTTTAAATTTTAAATGGCTCTAATTTTCTTATTATTGAAGCCAGAAGAACAATTTTTCTAAATATGTTCATCTTTATGTAAATTTTATATTAGAAATCTCAAAACATAAATTTTGTTAGTTCATATGAGAGACAGGGAAGCAGGGGTGGTCCAGAAAATGGTTCAGAAGCATCTCTTCCAGGATCAAACATTGTCAACGGTAGAAGGTAACCTTTTTAAATCATACCTTGAAATAAAAACAAAGAGTGAACTAGTGGACCTCTTTACTTGGCTGTTGTAACTCTTACTTAACCCAACCTAACCTTACCTAAAATAATGTTATTCTTTCTTGTTAAATTATTAAATTAGTTCTTTTAAGCAAGTTTTATGAAAACTTTTCAGTATTGGAACACAGGTTGGGAAGGGAAGGGGCATTGGGCTATTTATTGTACTGGTCCCTTAAGTTTTATAATAACTCTTTTTATTCATTGACAACATTGAGGACTTTTATTGAATTTTGATTGGTTGGTTCGGTAAGTTGAGTGTCAAAACGTTTGAACCACTAACTGTAATCTACAGAAGGGGTTAATTTTGTGTATCATCATTGGGAATGTACATCAATTCATCATCCATTGTCTTATCCCTTTAGATATCTGGATTACACCTCATTGTTCTTTGAAAAACATGCCTACCACATTTTTCCTGTTTTTTCATATTTGAAAATTTGGATCTAGTGCAGTTCATGGGAAAGTGTTCCTGGTAACGATTATCTCCAAAAATCTATCTATAATACAAAGTAGAATGATGTCCGTCCGTCTGTCTGTCCGTCCCTTAAGATCTCGGTAACCACTGAACCTATTGGATTCTACTCTTCAGGGAATATACCTACTGGTCCTGTGGTGGTTTTAGGCTATTTTCTTGGGGGGGTGGGACACCCCCAACTCCCCCAAAAACAAAAAATCCCCCCCATTTTTTTTTGCTAAAGATTTTCTTGGTCCTTTTACGAAGCCGCTAGTAAACTTTAAAGGAATCAAGCGATCAAACGGCTGAACGTACATGTTATGCCTGCATAAAATAATCTGGAATAGTCAATATCCACTGATGCACAGGAAACCTTATATGAAGAAAACACGCTTAAAATAAGTCTTTTCGCGCATTAATGTATGCCGCGAAATAACTGTACACTTTTGAGTTATTGCTATTCCATCTTATTTGAAGGCCTCTTTTTGTCGGTTAAAATTTTGTGCGCAAAAAGTATAAACGTTTAGAAGCTTTCTAAGTTCATAGATTTTTGGAGATAATTGTTACGAGGAATATTTTAGCGTGAACTGCATTAGATCCGAAAATTTTTTAATGTGAAAAGTAAACAAGTGTTGGATTGTATTTAATTGAAAAATCTCTAGATATAAGAAAGGAATGTTCATATGCAAAGTGCAGAATGCGACTTTCGGCACAAAGTTAGAATACAATGCAACAAAAATATTTGATGAAAAAGCAAATTTCTGTAATTTATAAATAACCGACTTTCACAATTAAAATAAAAATTTGTATCACTTTATTATATACATGAAAGATAAGTCATGTGTATTTTATGTGAGTATCAGCTACTCTCTGTATATTATATATTTATGTTGTATTAACACCACACCATGAGTATGGGTATTGTATGTGAGTTTCAGCTACTGCCTGCATATTATATATTTGTGATGTATTGACACCACACCATGAGTATGGGTATTGTATGTGAGTATCAGCTACTGACTGTATATTATATATTTATGTTGTATTGACACCACACCATGAGTATGGGTATTGTATGTGAGTATCAGCTACTCCTTGAATATTATATATTTATGTTGTATTGAAACCACACCATGAGTATGGGTATTGTATGTGAGTATCAGCTACTCCTTGAATATTATATATTTATGTTGTATTGAAACCACACCATGAGTATGGGTATTGTATGTGAGTATCAGCTACTCCTTGAATATTATATATTTATGTTGTATTGAAACCACACCATGAGTATGGGTATTGTATGTGAGTATCAGCTACTTCTTGAATATTATATATTTATGTTGTATTGACACCACACCATGAGTATGGGTATTGTATGTAAGTATCAGCTACTGACTGTATATTATATATTTATGTTGTATTGACACCACACCATGAGTATGGGTATTGTATGTGAGTATCAGCTACTCCCTGCGTATTATATATTTGTGTTGTATTGACACCACACCATGAGTATGGGTATTGTATGTGAGTATCAGCTACTGACTGTATATTATATATTTGTGTTGTATTGACACCACACCATGAGTATGGGTATTGTATGTAAGTATCAGCTACTGACTGTATATTATATATTTATGTTGTATTGACACCACACCATGAGTATGGGTATTGTATTAGAGTATCAGCTACTCCCTGTATATTATATATTTATGTTGTATTGACACCACACCATGAGTATGGGTATTGTATGTAAGTATCAGCTACTGACTGTATATTATATATTTATGTTGTATTGACACCACACCATGAGTATGGGTATTGTATGTGAGTATCAGCTACTCCCTGCATATTATATATTTATGTTGTATTGACACCACACCATGAGTATGGGTATTGTATGTGTGAGTATCAGCTACTCCCTGCATATTATATATTTATGTTGTATTGACACCACACCATGAGTATGGGTATTGTATGTGAGTATCAGCTACTCCCTGCATATTATATATTTATGTTGTATTGACACCACGCCATGAGTATGGGTATTGTATGTGTGAGTATCAGCTACTCCCTGCATATTATATATTTGTGTTGTATTGACACCACACCATGAGTATGGGTATTGTATGTGAGTATCAGCTACTCCCTGAATATTATATATTTATGTTGTATTGACACCACACCATGAGTATGGGTATTGTATGTGAGTATCAGCTACTCCCTGAATATTATATATTTATGTTGTATTGACACCACACCATGAGTATGGGTATTGTATGTGAGTATCAGCTACTCACTGCATATTTCAGGAATAGTGGCATTTCAAATTGAATAAAAACTGGAGCCTGGGCTTATGAGACTCTATTCTGATTGTTTATTGGGTCTTAGCTAATAGCGTCGGAAGTTTTTTTATTTATTACCCTAACAACTTTTAATTGGTTGGTTCATTAAGTTTAGTGTCAAACCTCTAATTGTAAACGATAGAAGGGGTAATTTTGTGTATCAACATTGGGGATGTACATAAATTTATCGGCCATAGTCTTATCCCTTTAGATCCCTGCAAGTATGCACATTTTTTCTGCAAAACTAACACACAAACTCCAACAATTTGCAATAACTAATACATCACACATACACACACATGTAAAAGTCACACACACACATTTCAATAAGTCATACACACATACACACATGAATATGTCATACATACACACACATACACACACATACACACACATACACACACATACACTCACACATACATACACACATTCACACACAAATACACTCACAACACAAATTTAGATGTAAATAAAGCATCTTTTTTTTATCTGCAAGAGTTAATAAATGTTGCAAATATGCTTTATATGTTTATTTGTTGTTGGTAAATATAATACAAATTTATCTTCTGTATATCAATTAAGTTAGATTTGTTATTTTTACCAACAATTAATCTATGTAAAGTTCTGCCTTTGTAGCCATTTATGGAATAGAGAAGTGTAGATATTAAACTGCCATTGTAATCCATCTCTTTGAAAAACTCCTTGAAAATAATAAGGGGCGGTTTTCTCACATATTGTATATGGACTACAAATATCATTAGTATTTGAAAAAGTTTCGATATTCATTTATAGGTATGAGTGAAATAATCTGGTATTTTAATTTTGGTATATAGAGGAATATAATCTTTCTAAAGTTTAAACTTATGAGACTTAAAACAATAAGTTTTAAAGATTACAGACCTTCTATTTTAATCTTTGTGCATCTTTAATTTATTTTCAAGTAAGTTGGGAGGGTTGTTGTCGTAAAAAACATTGTTTGAAATATTTTAGATTTCCTCCCCTCCCCCCATTAAAGTTCACCCCCAAGAGTTTAAGGGGTTAAACCCACAAACCCTCCGAAACCAATACTTTCCTTAGGAGGCTACTTTGTCCTGAAGCTACATACTTTTTCCGAAGCTACTTTGTCCGATGCTAATTTGTCCGATGCTACTTTGTCCGATGCTACTTTGTCCGATGTCCCCAATTGCGAAATTGTACCCCCTCCCCCCTCCATTCCACAAAAAAACTTTGGTTTTGTTATCATTTAGAATTTAAGGACTGATGTGTGTTTAAAGTTAATACCTATGTAAAACTTGGCACTGCACACACTCTTACTACCAACTTCAACTTTAGATAGACATTAGAGCTAGACACAAAATTACATTAAAGGAAACCAAAGTTTGGTTTTAAGTAGATTTCTACAATCTATAATATTCTATTTTTTTTTATTAAAAATCTTTTCATAATTAAATAAAATCTATAAAATTTATATATTTTAAGAAAGCAACCTGAAATATATTTCAGAAGTAATCTTAGTAGTAACGAAGACTCTTTTATCTGCCCCCAAAAGTTCATTTTTGATTGATTTTGATTGTTTGTTACACCTTAGAACTGTGTTTCTCATATTACTTTTTTGTGGAATTTTAAAAAAACTGTAATGCTGTTAAACTCTAAAATATATTATATTGTACATATACATTATACATACTATCAAAATGAATATAGTATGTACATGGATATATTGACAAGGAAATATTTGTTTTCAATTTACCTTCCTAATATGGACCTCATTTATCGTTCGTTTATCCAGTAGAAGGGGAGGGGTTGGGGTAAAGGGGTAGGATGAGGGTTATCGTTATCTTAGCCAGCTGTGAGCATCACTTTATCAGTGTACATGGAAATCTGGTGCAACATCCAGGTGATAATATATCGGTTTCTATCAACTTTTCAACCTAGAGAGTCAGCACTAAATTTTAAGAATAGAGGATGTTCATTAATATTTAATTTTCTATTGGTCAATTAAAACTTGCAAAATTTTGTAACAAAGCCTTTTAAAACAGAGAGGGAGAAGATATTGGGCTTTTTATTAAACTAGTCCCCAAAGTTTTATTATAACGTTTTCTTATTCGTTGACAACTTTTAAACAATTTTGGGGACTTTTATTGATATTTAATTGGTTGGTTCATTAAGCTGAGTGTCTAAAAGTTAAAACCACTGATTGTCATCTACAGAAGGGTTAATTTTGTACATCATCATTGGAGATGTACATCAATTTATCGGCCATTATCTTATCCCTTTATATCCTGATTTTAAACGATAAGCAAAGGCAACATTTAAATCCAAAAAAGAGAGAGAGACGGGGGGGACGGGGGGTTGATAGCTGGAGAGAGGGAGTATTTTTGCATTACGTCATAATAAAGATATTAGAAATAATCCATGCTACTTGTATGAAAGATTATTAGAACACAAACAGGCGCAACTCAATACACATTAAGGACTTTAGCAAAAAGGAATTACAATCATGGGTTGCATTCTGCATATTTATTCAAGTCGAGCATTATATTATTTCGTATTTGTTGGACACCCTGCACATCTCGATAGTAGCCCAAGTTTTGACAACAATATAAAGTTGTTGAAAACTAACAGATTTAAGCCAGAACATAGAAAGATAAATCCTTAGAGAATCGGCTTGGTACACACATATACAGATCTTTAGAATGTTTATTTATTGCATTATATTTAGATAGCTTTCCACGAATATAAAATGAAAAATTATAAGATTAAACCAATCTTGTTAGCCCTGCACTGGGGGTTCGATTAAACCATGTTATACAGCATGGCTAAAACTCGGTTTCAATCGTGCGGATATTTATCGGTTTCGAAGCCAAAACTTGAAATGGCATTTTATTAAAGTTGAAGTATACAAATTCAAGTTACTTAAAGTTAGGTATACCTTATGGAAAGTTGATGTAGGTGGATAGACATACCTAATCAGAAGAGAGAAGGAGCCTGTGCTGAATCTCAATTGGTCCTTTGAATATCAGTTAACAGCGTCGAGAATATAAACACAGCAAAAATGCTAAAAATGAGCATAAAGCTGTTTGCTAGCAGACGAAAAAGGCCTCATGTACAATATTGCTTCAAATTATTTCTTGATTTTTTTAGGGTGTACAGCAATGATGCAGAAGGACCGTTTTATATTCCAAAGTAAGTTTTTTTTTGCAAAAATTTAAGGAAATAAATCAATTTAAAAAAAAAATCATTGGTAATTTTTAAAATAGTTAGGTATTCCGTAAATTATATTAACGTTCTTATTGTATTTAAACAAAATTTTGAAAATATTTATTAATTTATTGCATCGTATTTTATATTGCTTACCGCAATTGTCGGTAATACGATGCAATACATGATTTTTCAGTAAGGCTGAGAACCGGTTCTAATCCAGCGGATATTAATCAGTTTTGAAGCCATACTTAAAAAATCAATTAGACATCTTTGTTTGCAAACAAACAAAAATACAATGACTAAACTAACCATAAGAGTTTTTATATTTGTGGGATATATAGATATTTAAAAATTAATGTTAATTATTTTTAGAATGAAAATATGATGATAATGATTTTATTTTCTACCTTAAAAGGTAAAGTATTTTTTAAACTTGATAGATTTTAGAGTAGCTGCTATATAATTCATACATTTTGTTCTGTCAGTCTGTTGGTGCTTGGTGTTTTTCATCCTTTAATAAATAGTAGGACTAGTAGAGAATCTTAAAAATTCCATCCCTACCTTGGCGGACGTAAAATCTTATTAGGATCTACTGCAGATCACGGTAAAATATTGCTGGTAACGAATATTGCCAAAAATCTATGAATTTTAAAGGCTGCTAGCTGCCAAACGGCTGAACGTACAGATCATGACTGCACACTGTTTTAAGCGGCATAATAAGGCCTACAAATAATCTAGAATAGCCATAAATCAATAATGCATAATTATCTCACAGTGCAGAGAAATGCGCGAAAAAGGCCTATTTTACGCGTTTTTTTTTCAGTAAAGCTTTCCTTCTTATACCGCTTAAAATGGTGTGCGGGTATGATCTGTACGTTTAGCCGTTTGGCAGCTAGCAGCCTTTAAAATTCATAGATTTTTGGCAATATTCGTTACCAGCAATATTTTACCGTGAACTGCAGTAGATCCTCTTATTATATTCTTATCTTTATGTAAAGATTCTCATCCCATATTATCGAAACATTATCGGTGTTCAATAGTAATGTTTTGTGAAAGCGCCACTTACTTGCTTTCAGACAAAAGCTTTGTTACAATTGCAATAGTTATTTATCTCATCGTATTATAGACAGCTTTTCGCGGATATCAAAATAAAAATATTATAAGATTAAAACCAGTTTTGTTATCCCTAAGGGGTCGAAGGTCCGGGCTACCAAAACTGGTATTATTAATATGATTTTTATTTCGTTTTTAATAGAAAATTGTCTGTAAAAAGTTGCTATACATGATATTTCAGTGTGGCTTAGGACCGGTTCTAATCCAGCGGATATTAATCGGTTTCGAAGCCATACTGGGCATAATCTTGCTTGTTTATTTCAGATTATTGCCATCACAAAAAGAAAATATTTAAATGATATTATGTTAAAAGTTCCAATTTAAAAACCTAATTAATTGTGGTTAAGCCTTTTATAAATCTATAATTATTTTGTAATTTAATATTATCTTTAAATAAATTATTTAAAAGGGTTTATTTATTAGATTATTATGTGATTTAGTTCAAAATTTAGATAGAACATAGGTGCGTGCACATGAATTTGCTAGAAAGGGAGAAAGAGTTCACCCATTGCAAATATTAAAGTGGTTTTCCTAAAGGTGCTTAGTTGAGAACAGAACTTCCAAATTGGTTTGGTTATAACTTTAGGTCGGGTTAGGTTAGGTTATATTGGTGCTGGGTAGCCCCACAGGGTTCGAGCACCACAGGTATTTGACAATAATGTGTTCTAGAAGGTTTTGCTGATAACTCTTGAAGTTATGAATTATTTCAGCTTTATCCTTTTTCATTGTGAAATCAGCATTTAGTTTAATACCATTGATCTAAAGGGATAAAACAATGGCCGATAAATAGATGTACATCCCTAATGATGCTCTACAAAATTATCCCTTGTGTTGATTACAAGTAGTGGTTGAAATGTTTGTACACTCAACGTAATGAACCAACCAATTAAAATTGAATAAAAATCCTCAAAGCTGTTTAGCCAACTAATAAGAAAACTTATTACGATAAAACTTTGGGGACTAGTGGAATAAACAGCCCATTGTCACCTACCTCTTTAGTTTAATGCCGATACCTAGTTTGTATATGCATTATCTTAATTACACTTCGACTTCACAGCTTTATATAGAAATTTATTTTACATATTTTCAGCTTATATACTAATGAGGAAAATTAAAACATTAACATGCAAAATTGAGTATATAAAGCTACGGTTTCCTTACTTTGTATTGAAATAATCTGAAAAATCCTCTAGTGGCTTATCTTCTTTACAACTAGGGTATTTTCCACATAAATATAATGATCAAATTTTGATACCATTTTGTTGCTTCGCTACTTATAGACATTAAGGTATATAAGTTGGAAAGAATTTTAATGTTAGAGGGAGATTTGAAATCTTCATCAAATTTTAAGGATTTTTTTTATAAAATTCGTTTTTTGTATAATTCTTTATCTAAATGCGGAAATACAATTTAAGTTAAATAATTTGGACATCTGTGATTGGTGGATTGAAAATTATCTGCGCTCTGATTGGAGAAGCTTAAGTGTCGCACATCATTCAACCAAATAGAGCGCAGGTTTCCAATCCAACCTATCCTATTGGTAAAAATTTATGAACTTAAATTGTATTTCCGCTTTTAGATAAAGAATTATACAAAAAATCCTTGAAATTTGATGCAGATTTCAAATATCTCTCTATCCTTCCAACTTATATATCCTAATGGACATACTTGTCCTTTCATACAAAATCATGATTTGATAGACAGATAATTTGACCATCCAACGCTTAATACTTTTGTTATCATACCATCCTTAAAGAAAGAGGATTTTTTTTCTGATTGACGTAATAACTATTCAGACTAACCTAAGGATTGGGTCTTGTTGTAGTACATAAACCAGTACAAAGCATATAAAATCTCTGCAATGATGACAAACATAATTTTCCCTTTGGGAACAGGAATAGATTTTATTTCAATGCCCCCCCCCCCCTTTTAGAAATTGCTTTATTTGGTCCAAATTGCAAAGTAAAAGGATTTTTTTTTTGGGGGGGGGGGGGGTAGCAAACTATATGTAATTTATAAAACTTAAAATTTGGGAATGAATTTTTATATCTTTAACTTTTAATTGTATGTTCTGGATTCTGAATTCGAACATGATCTAATCCTGTAGATTTCTACTATCTAATCCTTAATAATATCCTATAATAAAAAAATATTAAAGACAGATTAATAATTTTATATCAAACACGTAACAAGTCTAAAGAAAAATATAAATAATTATTATTGTAAACAAAGTAGGTATTATTCACGTATTTTTATAAATGGCTAAAGCTTGAAATATTGTTAATTTGTGAAATACCAAAAATAACACATATAACAATGGAGGGAGGGGACATTGGACTGTAAATAACACTGGTTCCCAAATTTTATTCCTTTTATCTTATTTGTTGACTACAAAAATTTGGTATATACTTTTATTTGATTTTGATTAAAGGCATTCTGTCAAATTAGTTTTATAATAAAGTTTGAGAACAGTCCCTTTCGTGACAACGCCTTTTAAGGGTCGTTTCTTCGTATTTTCACAGTAGATTTTCTCATAGTTCTAGCCAAAACCTGCGGGGCAATCACCTAACCTGACCTAAAATAATCTATCAAAAGCTAATGTGAAATGTGAAAGGGACTATACTATAAGTTTTATTGCTGCTTTTGCAATAAAAAAGTTGAACACCTTTTAATATAAGAACCTTTGTCTTTGGTCCACAGACAGAAGTATAGAAGCTTACGAGAGGTTGTTTACTTCTTATGAAGAGAAGGAAAGGATAGAGAGGATTATATCACAAATCTTCTAAATTAATCTGCACTCACAAATTTTTGTAGTCATTTATTCCAGGATTTTACAATATCACGTGAAAATAGAATAATAAATTTGTCTGGTAAATGATTCCTGATAAATAGATGTAGAATAAGGGTAAATTTGTCTTAAATTTAGGTTGATATTCCCCAGACATTCATTGTTCAGTTTGTTCATCCAGTAGAAAGAGATGGTATGGGATAAAGAGGGTGGATAAATGGGGGTCGTTATTTTAGCAAGCTACAAGTTTCACTTTATTAGAGTACATGTTAATCTGGTGTAAGATCCCAGTAATAATAAATCTTTTAGACTATTTCTATTTGGAAGCAGGGATATTAAAGCAGAAACATGAAAAGTTTGCCTCAAATAGGAAGGCTATTAAAATTCTAAATTCTGAGTTTTAAGCAGAAATTAACATTAAAATTTTGTAAATTAAAAGAGTATAATAATTTGTACTTAGTAATAGTATATCTATTAGTATTTTTATTAGTCCTTTTTCAGCTATGTTCTAAAAGTTTAAAAATACATATTTATAACTTTGTAGATTTCAAATTAAACCAATTCCGAGATTTATGATTAAAATGTCTGTGCCCTACTTTAATAAGTTCTAGTATATTTAATCCAGGTTATATCAATGAAAATTTCTGTTTTCTACTATGATAACTCTCATTATATTTAATCCAGGATATATAAATGAAAATTTCTGTTTTCTACTATGATAACTCTCATTATATTTAATCCAGGATATATAAATGAAAATTTCTGTTTTCTACTATGATAACTCTCATAATATTTAATCCAGGATATATAAATGAAAATTTCTGTTTTCTACTATGATAACTCTCATTATATTTAAACCAGGATATATCAATGAAAATTTCTGTTTTCTACTATGATAACTCTCATTATATTTAATCCAGGATATATAAATGAAAATTTCTGTTTTCTACTATGATAACTCTCATTATATTTAATCCAGGATATATAAATGAAAATTTCTGTTTTCTACTATGATAACTCTCATTATACTTAATCCAGGATATATAAATGAAAATTTCTGTTTTCTACTATGATAACTCTCATTATATTTAATCCAGGATATATAAATGAAAATTTCTGTTTTCTACTATGATAACTCTCATTATATTTAATCCAGGATATATCAATGAAAATTTCTGTTTTCTACTATGATAACTCTCATTATATTTAATCCAGGATATATAAATGAAAATTTCTGTTTTCTACTATGATAACTCTCATTATATTTAATCCAGGATATATCAATGAAAATTTCTGTTTTCTTCTATGATAACTCTCATTATACTTAATCCAGGATATGTAAATGAAAATTTCTGTTTTCTACTATGATAACTCTCATAATATTTAATCCAGGATATATCAATGAAAATTTCTGTTTTCTACTATGATAACTCTCATTATACTTAATCCAGGATATATCAATGAAAATTTCTGTTTTCTACTATGATAACTCTCATTATATTTAATCAAAAAACTACTGGGTGAATCAAACCTACCTACAGAAAAGGGTTGCAACTGTAGGAATCCACAAGATTGCCCCCTGGATGGAAAATGCCTTACAGAAAGTTTAGTTTACAAAGCCCTTGTCACAGATGAAACAAACCAAACTAAATACCAATATATAGGGCTGTCATCTGGACCTTTTAAAAACAGATACTACAAACACTTACACTCATTTAGACACAACAACAATGGTACCAAGCTTTCTGACTGCATTTCAAAGCTTAAAGAACAGAACAAGCCACACAGCCTAAAATGGTCAATAAAAGCCCTTGCAACGACTTACAACCAAAACTTCAAGAAATGCCAATTATGCCTGACAGAATGTGTTTCCATTGCCCATGCTTCAAAATCAACCACAACATCACTCAACATGAGAAATGAAGTCTTCAACCACTGCATACATCGTAAAAAGTACTTACTGGACCAAACTTAACCTTATATGGCCATATCATAGCAATTTTTTTATATATATCATGCATAATATTCATTACTACAAAGTACATATTGCCTTTTTATGTGTTAAATAAGAAATATTAGTCATAGTTTAAATGCTAAAATTTAAATACCTCACCTCTTTCCCTTTTTATTATGCAAAATTACCCCCCCCCCACTCGTTCCTTACCTCCACTGCAAGAAAAAAATCATCTTTTGTTTTTAATAAACAGTATAGAATTTATGCTCATTAAAGCATCATGTATTTTTATTTATCTAACTGAAGATTGTTCTTGACATGAAACACTGTGTATTGGACTTATCAAATAAAAATAACATGTTTAATTAAACTGTGTTGATCACTCTATATTATATTTAATCCAGGATATATCAATGAAAATTTCTGTTTTCCACTATGATAACTCTCATTATACTTAATCCAGGATATATCAATGAAAATTTCTGTTTTCTACTATGATAACTCTCATTATATTTAATCCAGGATATATAAATGAAAATTTCTGTTTTCTACTATGATAACTCTCATTATATTTAATCGCTTGTAGCAAGAAATATCTTCAACCTGCTGAATATATACATATAATAATAAAGAAAAAAACATAGTTTCTAATAAAAATTCTTAGATGTTAGAAGTTTTAGATATTTTGTTTTATTATGTTCAAATTTAGCTTCAAAACCGCTTAATATTCACTGGATTAGATTTCATAAAACAGACAAAATATCAAAAATCACTTTAACAATTATGACCGACTCTAGTTAAAAAGATTAAAAGTAAAAGCGTGCCCAGAAATTTTGGTTAGACGTTGGTAGATCCTTAAAAAATAATGTCTTCATTTTTTCGAGTCATGGCGTGTAGTGAGTCTTATAAAACTTTGGTAATCTTCATGTTTTACTCATGTTCGTTCATACATTTTAAAGAAAACTAATGGCTTCGCCCAAAGCCTATAAATATTTAAAAATGGAACTTTTTCTTTTAATTTTCTATGGATGCTTATGCTTAAAATTTTCAGAAAAGGTTTTTTATGTCAAATATAATTCATATATTCTTTATAAATATCAAGCGGCTGGTACCCTATTATATAGAGGCTTCATATTCGAAGTGGAAAAAATGACAGAAAAATAGCCTAAATACATACCGATAATTGAATCTTAATTTGATATAGCCTTAAACCATCTCAGAACCTATTTGAAGCTTGTAAAATGGGTAACTCAATCACTTCAGTAGTTACTTATATCTTAAGCTACAGACAAAAAGCCTTTCTACTTTATATAAAGAGATATACATACTTTTAAATGTCATTAATACAAACCTATTATAAATATATTTATAGTTTTGTAATTACAAATGAATAACATTTATTGCAACATACAAATTTGAACTGATTACGTATATTTTTTATTTATTTTTCCAGTATGGCTTCAAAACCGAATAATATCCGCTGAATTAGAACAGGTTTTGAGCCATACCAAAAAATTCGTATCGTATTATAGACAATTTTCTACGAATTGTAAAATGAAAACTAATAATATAAATCCTAGTTGTGTTAGCGCGGGCCTTCGGTACCTCGGGTCTAACAAAACTGGCTCTAATCTTTTTTCTTTTTATATCCTTGGAAAGCTGTCTATAATACAATACATTAAATAACTATTATCACATTTGTTATAAATGATTAAGATAAATAAAGCATGAAATTTAATTACTGATGATTTTCTATTCTTATAACGTTGCATTCATATTGAAGGCTGAGTTACTTGATTTTCCATCCCTAGATTGACAATTTCTTCCCTCCTCTCAGGGATAGTTTGAGTTACACATCAGGAAAGTAGACTACTCCATCGTCGGAGGGATAAATATTTCCATTCAGGATCATCTAAAACAATATCTATTTATTGCATCGTATTATAAACAGCTTTCCGCGAATATTAAAATGAAAAATTTTAAAATTAAAACCCGAGGGGCCGAAACCCCAGGCGAACAAAACAGTAATTGATTTCATCATTTTGGTTTTAATATTCGTAGAAAATTGTCTGTAATATGATGCTATACATAATTTCCATATAATGATTATATGATTTTTGAAAGCAAAGCGGATTCGGTCAAGCAATTATTGAAATCTTACGATTTACAGACAAATAAAAAACGTTCTATTTGTTTTATAGATTGAGCTTCGAAGCAATTTTGACTATTTGTCTAAACTCAGGGATAAGGGATGGGAAACGTAGGAAAATATTATTTCAGGCCTATTTCAAGCCTAGGCCTAATAAACCAGTTTTGGGATGGCGCAGTGGTTCGTTATAAACGCTAATGAAAAAGCTGTGTGTGTGTGTGTGTAGATAAAGTATAGAATCAAATTCAGGTAGCTAGTTTAAAGTAAAAAACATAACTTTTTATAAACCTATATATTAATGGCTTTTGTTAAAATGACGTTTTTTCTCTCCCAAAATTTTTTTATCTTTTATTTTGGTAATTTGAACTGTCAGAAAGCTATTGTTGGGTTTCCCTCAGACAGATTTTAGTTTGTATTATTTGCATTTTTATTAATGAGTAAAAATTTTATTTGAAAATTTCATTGCTAATTAAAATTCAAAATAAATAAATTAATATGCACTTGGGTAACATTCTATCAAGTTCTTTGGATACTACTGTGTAGTGATAGATTTGTTAAGGGTTAAGGTGTTGTATCAATTCCGTATTAAATTTTTAAAATTTAAAATACAACATCTAATTTATAAACTACCAAATGAAAATTTGTAGCTACCTTCTTTCCAAAAAATAATCCCGTTATTTTTGTTTTTTTCTATATGGCCCTTTTTTAATGTTTAACTCTAAGCAGATTTAATAATTAAGCTAATGTGATCTAACACCATTTATATTAATTTTTTAGTAGCAGACGAAATCATTATTTTTTCTAGAATTGTCTGCTTCTAAAATTTCCGCCAATTGGTGATTGGTTGTTAAAAACAGGCCGATTCTTATTGGTTTAGAGCGATAGTGGATCTTGGACAAAGTAGCTTCGGACAAAGTAGCTTCGGACAAAGTAGCTTTGGACAAAGTAGCTTCAGGATAAAGTAGCTTCCGGACAAAGTAGCTTCCGGACATTTACATAAGAAAAGTAGCTTCTAATAGTAATAAAGGTTATGGCCGCAGCGCTTGGCCCCCTTGCCTATAACCTAACCTAACCTAACCTATGTATGAATGTTTAATGTACATTAACTTCTAATTTTATTGAAAGCAAACAAAACTTTTAACAATTTATATTTATAAACTGATCAAATTACAATTACAACTACAATTGTAGTTAACTATTTAATTTCTTTTCTTCCATTAAACATCGCCGCGCATGCCATACATGAACTCCTTGATGTTAGCCTTCTTGTATTTGGTCAGAGCGAGCCGCAAGTTTTCATATCTTGCCGATATCCTGTTCTTCCGTCCAGGATTGTGGATGGTGGACTTGCCCACCACCTCCTCCTGAAACTTAGTCCTAGCTAGGGCATCCTCGGCCGTGAACCCACAAATTATGCGTAGAACATTGTGGTTTGTTCTATGAGAACTGTTAAAACGTGCATTCCAACTTTCAACTGAGTTATTGGTGGTTGGTTCTTGGTTAATAATCCTAGTGTAGATGTTCCACATCGTAACAGGGAACCTTGGATTCTTGCGGACACCCAACCTGTTCTTTTGGCTAATGTAGGTGGATTCTACATAAAACAGATAGTTGTCCACCTCTGTTACCTCGTCAAAATGTTGCTCAAAGTATTCCAGTACAATCTCTGTCCAGGCATAGCCAACATCTTCTGGAGGAACCAAGACCAAGGTATAGATCAAATCTAAGCCAACCTGAAAGTTTTCATCATCATTGAATAGCTGGACACATCCTTTATCCTGGACATTGGAGTATACGCTTTTTTTCCAATGAAAAAAACATCCATAAATGCCTGCGTCTGGAAATGTGTTTCTTATGGACTTTATAACACTGGCTTCAAAGTCAATGCCTATGGCTGTTAGCTTGGGGTTGGTGACATCAGCCAACACCTTTAAAGCATGGTCGTATGTTGTAGATAACTTGTCAGGCAGAAGCATGAATGCTGCAGGATATACTTTCTCACCAGGATCTCCACCTGAGCCAAAGATGACATAAATCTGAGAAAACATATTTTTTTCTTGGCTGCATATCCAGTGAATCTTTGTTCCCTTTACTTGCTTATGCCTGTAGGTAAACTTATGGCCGTCTTGGAGAAGCTCAGTCTTCATCTGAGAGAGCACAAATTTAGCCAAGCTTCCCTCCATTTTAAAGGTGTGAAGATGACTAATTGTTATTAATCATAAAATTCGATTATTTTACAAAAAGTGGATCGTGGATTTTACTAAAAATGGTTCGGCGATTTTTTTTATAATTTTTAATTCGTTTTAACATTTTTAAAAATTTTTACAATTTTCTGTCAGCCTTTCTGTCATCTGTGTCTGTCATTTTGTCTGTCTTTTTGTCTGTCTTTATGCCTTTCTTTATGTCTCTCTTTCTGTGTAGACATTTTCCTATTTTTCTTAGGAAGCTACTTTTCTTAAGTAAATGCCGGAAGCTACTTTGTCCGGAAGCTACTTTGTCCTGAAGCTACTTTGTCCGAAGCTACTTTGTCCGAAGCTACTTTGTCCAAGATCCGCGATAGCTACTTGGGAACGTCCGCCAGTTTGATAGGAATTTGTAATAGTTGCAATATCCCTTTAGAATCTAGGCCGGGACCTAATTAATGGCCAGGTTTCCTATCCCTTATCCCTGGTCTGAACTAAACCGGTGATATGTTCTTCTTTTAAGAAATTTTATCTAGTCCTACATTGCATTGTAATGGATTTATTATTACTTGGATCTTACACCAGATTATCATCTACTCTAATTTTATCAGGTGAAACTTATAGCTGGCTAAAATAACGACCCCCCATACACACCACACAACCTTTTTTACTGGATGAACGAACTGACCAATGAATGATGTTCATGTTAGCAATTGATAATTTGGTCATCTCTCTCTCCACCCTTCTTTAGATGCATTCAACTCTTCTTTTTATTTCAATTTACAGAAAATTTTATTTAAAATTTTGTATTTTTCCTTTTTATAAAATTGGAAAGAATACATAATTTAAGTGTATTAAATTTTTCTTTGAATTATAGAATTGTGTGTGGTAAGGTTTCTACTCAAAATTATTAAATTTCCAAGAACTCATTATTATCTAGATGTGTATATGTATATTTTTATCTCATGTTTTTCTCATAAATCATGTACATTTAAAAAAACAAGAATGACAACATCCTTAAAAAGTGAAGCTCTGAAACGGTATGACAGACGAACATTAACTCTTATGAAGTGTCAGAACTGAATTTACAAAATAAAAACATAAATGTTTTGACAAAATTATACGTATATTTGTTGCAAAAATTCTTAAATATAGAATTCTGTTTAAGGACATACTGACATTTTGGACTTGATTATAGAAAAGATTTGGATGATTATATCACATAAAAAATGTTGTTGAAAAAGTTAAAAATCAACATGTTTAAAATAGACGTAACGATTATAGAGCTGCTACGCTTTCTAAAGCGTACCTAACTACTGCAGGAATCATCATGCAAAGTTTGAAATCGATAAGACAATTCTAACTTGCCTAATTTAACGCAAAAAGCAATGCGGACGTACGGACCGACCATAATTATAAAAAAGCTTCGCTTTTAAAAATTAAAAAGCGAAGTTTATCTACAAGTCACCAAATCAAGTATGTAAGTTGCACAAAATCATTCGTTTAAAGCAAAATTTTAGTTTTAAAAGGTAATATTTATTAGCCAAAAATGTACAAAAACCTTTATAACAAAAAAATGGGTTTTTCTTAACGCTGATTTTTTGGTTGGTCTTTAAAAAGGTAATTACTTATGGAACATACATGTTATAATGAAAAGGAAATTTATTTTGCTTCGCCTGTCTGAGTTTAATAAAAACTCATCTACCATCTTAATTACCTTTTAATGGTAGAAAGTTCTGTCTGTTGACAATCTAATACGTTTTAAAGTTACATGTAATATTTACAAGAGTCGCCGTCCCCCTAGCTTTAGTGAAGGGATAACTTCTCCAGTTCGGCCGGGTTAAAAAGATATTTTACTTTGACCAAAAAAAGCATACCTATTTTGAATAGCGAACCTTTTCTAAAATTAGGGTCGGGACATCCGTCCGTACGTCAGGAACGGATAGCTTTTTTCATTAATATAGACATGTTAGAATTGTCCTATCGATTTCAAACTCTGCATGGTGATTTCTGCAGTAGTTTGGTACGATTTAGAAAGCGTAGCAACTCTATAATCATTACCAGAATGTCCGTACGTCCATTTTAAACATGTTAATTTTTTTACTTTTTTAACAACAAATTTTTTTGTGAGCTAATTATCCTATTGATCTGATTTTTGGTATATTGATTCCTGGGACAACAAAGTACAATGTTATAAGCGAAGCAAATCTATTATCAAGTCCTAAAAAAATAAGTATGTCCATAAACATTATCCTGTATCAAGCAGTTTTTCAACAAATTTACTTAAAATTTTGCTAGGACTCTTATTCATTTATATTCTGATTATTAAGTTCTGACACTGTACAAGTGTTAATATCCGTTTGTCCTACCGTTTCAGAGCTTCGCTTTTATAGGTGTTGTTATCCTTGTTATTATAAACTAGGGATTACGCCCCTATCTAATTAGATGATACATTAGATACAAATCTTTTCAATAAAAAGGTTTTTTGAAATTTACCTTATTTGTATTATTTGTGTTTCTGTAGACAAGCCCTTGTGACGCCTCTGTGCTGAAGATCCTGGTCTCCTGGAACCCCTGGTTCACCTGGGCTGCTCCAGAGTGTCCAGCTGGAGACCAAGCCTCTGTACCACGTGACCGTCCTCCGCCAACACCTCCGATAGTCATGGCTATGTCTTGGTCCTCATCTTTGCCTACAAATCATCAACTATTATATTTTTCAGGAAAGATATTTTCTCCAGAGAATTTGAATGTTTTTGAGAATTGTTCAAAAAAAATTGCAATTTTCTACCCCACTAATAATCGTTAAGAGGCAGAAAGAGAGAGAGAGAGAAAGGACAATGGGCTATTTATTACACTAGTCCCTAAAGTTTTATGATAACATCTTTGTGGACTAGGTGAATTTTGATTTGTTGCTTCATTAAGTTGAGTTTTCAAACGTTTTAACCACAGAAGGTGTAATTTTGTGTATCATCATTGGGGATGTACATCATTTTATCGTCCATTGTCTCATCCCTTTAGAGCCCTTGTTAATAGGAGTGTTGATTTATCTCATGAATGAAAAGAATTTATGCTTACTACTATAATAGTCTAAAAATCTATAGACTAAACTACTTTTTACTAGGGTTGGGCCGGATACCAGATATATGGCTGATTTCTAATTCCGGATATCTGGCTAATTTCTAATTCCGGATAACCGGTAACCGGCTGGATATCTGGCCAACGTTAGATACCCGGCAAATTACCGGATATCAGTTGGATATTCGGTATCCGGATACTTTCAATATCCGGTATCCGGCCGGATATTGAAAATGGCCAGATCTCCGGCCAAACCGGATATCCGGCCCAACCCTACTTTTTACACATGTTGAATATTGAATGCATTGTTACTATATGTTTATTGTTTAGTTTATCTGTCAAGGACGTAATCATTCTTGTTCGACATACCTTTTTCCCCCTGATAGCCCTGTCTGGCCATGAGCATGAACAAACTCCTCACACAGATCCAGATGTACACGTAGAAAAGGCCCAGCAGAAAACGAAGGAGAAAATTCAGGTAGAATTTTACGTGTGAAGTTCTAAATATATTAATAGTTATTTATCGCATTGTATCATAGTCAGCTTTCCGCATTAAAATAAAATAAAAAAATGTAAGACCAAAGCCAATTTTTTTAGCCACGAGGAACTGATGACAAGGGCTAAGAAAACTGGTATTAATTTTATGATTTTATTTTAATATTCGTGGAAAGTTGTCTACAATACGACATGCTTTTTCAGGTTCTAATCCTTAATATTAATCAGTTTTGTTATATAGTATACTAGCTGCTGCGCCCCTAGCCTCTAGGGGCTTTGTATTTCAATGGGTAGAAAATAGCAGAATAGTCTAAAACCATCCTTAGACTTAAATTGAAAATAAAAAAAGATGCCTCAAACCATCCTGTATCTATATGAAGGTTCTCTACAATGGGGAACCTAATCCATTCAGCGGTTAGCGAGATCCATTGTTACAGACAAAAAAAGCTTACTACTTTATATAATTCTAGCGGCTGCTCCCCTAGCATCTAGGAGCTCTAAATTCGAAAGGATATGGAAGGGCAGAAAAATAGGTTAAAACCATACAAAGACTTAGTTATAAAAATAAAAAAATAGCCTACAACCATCTCAGGTCCTATACGAAACTTTCCTCTAAAGTAGAACCATATCGGTTCAGTGGTTAGCGAGATCCTTCGCTACAGACAAAAAAAGGTTAGTACTTTATATAATAGGATATTTTAGAAATGTATATTTTACATTATTAAATCAGGTTAGGTCTGATTTCTGCAGGGGTAGAACTTTTAATAAAAGCAAGAAACCCAAGGAAAATAGTAGAACTTATATATGTGACGTCATGTAATATAAATTGTATAATTTCCATTTATCAAATCAGGTTAGGTCTGTTACAGAGATATTACTGAACCTTAACCCGTACAGTCAGCTAATTTCATATTTAGGATAAAAAAGGACAACATAGAACTCGAAATAAGATTAGTTATTTATCGCATTGCATTGTAGACAACTTACCGCGGATATTAAAATGAAAAATTATAAGATGAAAAACAGTTTTGTTAGCCCCGAGGGACCGATGACCAGGGCCAACAAAACTGGTATTAATTTTATGATTTTTATTTAATATTTGTGGAAAATGGTCTGTAATACGATGCTATACATAATTTTTCAGTTTGGCTGAGAACCGGTTCAAATCAAGCTAATATTAATCAGTTTAAAGAAATACTGGAAAAGTCTTAAAAGATAGATATTAAGTTATAGATTTGATGATCTGGAAAATTTTAAATTGGATTTCTAAATTTGAATTTGATGGTTCGAGTTAAAATTTGCTGATTGTTGACTTTCCCTCGTCAGAAGTGAGCTGTATTAAAAGATTATTAAAAGGAAACTTCATGTTCATTTTTTTATGTGAAAAATCAACAAATCATAAAGCCCAACAAGTGATAAATGAAATATAGAAATGCTTTGCTTTTACAACTAAATTTTAAAAGATAAAAACACTATTTTAGACTTTGAATCATACTGGTACCCAAGGTTTTAAAACGTTCTCTTATTTATAGGATAAAAACTTTGGGTACTTTTTCAAAACGTTAATTTATTAGTAAAAACTATTCTACCATTAATTTGATTTACAGAAGGGGAAATTTAGTTTATCATACTTGGAAGTGTAAATCGATTAATTTATCCTCTATTGTCTTATCGCTTAAAATCACTGGTAACTGTACAATTAAGATTAGTAAAATTTAAAAAAATTAATGTTAAATGAGAGTCGTTTTATGGTAAAAATGCCATAAGATTTTTGTTAAAGCGAAGCTTTTCTATAATTAGGATCGGTCCATCCGTCCGTACGTCTATTCGTAACGGATAATTTAGACATGTTAGAATTGTCCTATTAATTTAAAACTTTGCATGATGATTTCCTAAAATAGTTAGGTAACAAATCTATGTTCGTTATTAAGATGTCCGTACGTCCATTTTAAACATGTTGATTTTTAACCTTCTTTGACAAAATTTTTATGTGCTATAATTTCAAAGCTATGCTTTTATTGATATTGTCGCCCTTGTTCTTTTTATATTGAAAGAGCAAAGACGTGGAATTGAACAGTTTGATAATGTGACAAAGTTTGGGGAAGTGATGGCACAAAAATACCTGGAACTGTCCAAATTAAGAATATGATCTACAATATCCTGGAATCCAGTTCCAGAAGCTCCTCCATCCTGGTGGTTCAAATCCTTTAAATGTCTGTTTGTATCAAATACCGAGTTTCTAAAAAGAGGATAGTAATTTATCGCATTCTATTATAGACAGTTTTCCGGTGATATTAAAATAAAAAAAAATTGAAGATTAAAACCAGTTTTGTTAGCCACAAAGGTATTAATAGTAAGATTTTTATTTTAATATTTGTGGAAAATTGTTTGTAATACGAGGCAATAGAATTATGTAACTTGCTTGTTAACCTTTCTTATAAATTTTCCGTAAAAGGAATATTTAATTTAAGTGAAGGGGGTGGGGTAGTCGACCCTACACTTTTTATTTTAGTTTTATATTTCATTCGCTACAAACACACCCACACAGACAGACACAAAGACATCCTTTTACATATAAAGATTTTAAGATTAAAAATTAAAGATTTGTTCCTTATGTAATGTGTCGACAAGGAAGAGAACTAGCATACCCAGGGGAGGCAAGATCAGGCTGATTATAATATTCGCCATGAATATCAGCAACCAGCCTAGCAAAAGTAGGCGCAACTGAAAAGAAATTAAAAATTGTAAGTTAGTAGTTAAGAAAGTTAGTTTCTTTTTTAATAGCAAAACTATTTTCTCGGATGCTATTGTTTTTAGGCAAAGATACCTCTTACCAAAGAGAACCCAGGATGCTGTGAGTATTGGTGCAAAAATTTTTAATTGATTTGACGGGGCTGATTATTTACGTCACAAGTGAGGGGAAAGAAAAGGGAAGGAGGAAAGAAACCCCCTAGAAAAGAGATGGGGGTATGACGTCACACGCCAAAACAATTTGAAATTTGTCCCCATTTTTTGCACCAATACTCACAGCATCAGCACCCAGTATACAATTTACTTTGACCGTCAGTGTGTCGGTACAAAAGACATTTATAAATATTAATAGAAGAGGTTAACTCACAAACAAAATATGAATTTTACATATTTAATCAGACATTACAAATTGTTTCGTGCATGTTTGCACTCTTCAGATGTCAATGTAAAACTAAAGTTTGAAATAAAATTTAATTTTAAAGGATTTTTATAAATATTTTGGAAGATTTTTGGTACATAATATTTTTTAAAAAATACCCATAGATAACAGCACCATATATAAATATTAATATGTATCTAAAGTTTAAGTAGTTTTCTATTTTTTATCTCATTCTTTTTCTCCTATTATTTCTTATATGAACACTGAAAATCTGCGCTATAAATCACATATAAATCGTTGGTCCATCCATATATTTTTTTGTGCTTTGCTACACATAGATAATGTTATCCTTGTTAATTTTTTAGGTTTATTAATAAATTTTGAAATACTGACCCCATTTTTTGCTCCTATGGCCAAGGCAATATCCGCTGCTACTAAAAGAACTCCAAAACCTATAATCAAGATAATTAGTTTATATTAAGCATAGGATTAGCTTCACTTGTTCTTATATTGCTAACAATTCCTCTCTCATTTTGATTTTCTAACTTAAACTTTGAGGGCATGTGCGTTTTAATTTCATATTTCATTTTACAACAATATTAAAGCTTCTTTTATGGTAGGTAAGGTTTATGACTATTTTGGGAAATGTACCTTCACAATCACAAGTAAAACTAACCACAGAAAAAACCTTAAAATTTTTAAACAAAATTTTCGTTTGAAAACTAAAATTGAAAATGGAGGGTCGACTTTTCCTCACGCCTTCTCTTCTCTAGGGTCGCATTCGCTAATTCAAGGTAAAATAAATTGAATTAAAAGTGCAAGACTACTTTTCATGAAATTTAAACTCGGGTCTAACAACCAAAGATAATTAAGGCGAGCTAATTTTCTTTTTTTCTGTCCAAACACCCATGTTATTAGATTAAGTAACCCTAAACAGACAACCAAACCTTTGATTGCACCCTCTTTGTCTGTATGTCAAAACATTGAGTTGCACCAATTTTTATATTATTACTTGGATGTTACACCAGATTTTTATGTTCTCTAAAAAAGTGAAACTCGCAGCAGGCTAAAATAACCATACCTACATGCACCCCCTTTACCCTACCCCCTCCCCTACTACTAGATTGATAAATAACCAATAAATGAGTTCCATGTTGGCATCTAAATTGACGACAAATTTCCCCTGTCATAATATCCACATATATTCTACATCTATTGTTAAAATGGTAACCAACCTGCAATAACCGGAATAGTTGTGGACATAGTGAATGCAATCATGCCAAGATTAATAAAAACATCAAAGATGGCGAATATGAACAGACCATGCTCGAGGCTCTGGAGGCCGAAGATGATTAAAGTCCCTCTCCACAGATTATGACGTCATATGATAGAATAACCAATAAGAGGCCAGTAAACACTGTAATTGACCAATGGTAAAATTTATGTTGGCCTCTCATTGGTTATTCTATCGTATGACGTCATAATCTGTGGAGGGACTTTAATCATTTTCCTGGAGGCCACAACAACAGGTCAATGGAAGACAACAACACATTCTTAGCTTTTATCCAAGATCTGAAGGGATAAGACAATGGCCGATAAATTAATGTACATCTCCAATAATGCAACGCAAAATTACTCATTTTATAGATTACAATTGTTTAAGCACTCAACATAATTAACAAATAAATCAAAATTAGATAAAAGTCCTAAAGGTTATTAAGCCAACGAATAAGAAAATATTATTGTAAGACTTTGGGGACTATTGTAATAAACAGCCAAATGTCCTCTCTCTCCCTTGGTTTAATATCTGTCTTCCTTAAATCTAAAAATCTTATTTATCTCAACATTGTATTCTAAGAATATTTTTAAATATTAATTTTTCTAGTTTTGCCGTCAGGAGTTTACGTTTAGTCACAGAATTTAAACCGAATTTTTTTTCGAGAGATTTTAACTATGGAAAGTGGCGTTTTTATTGTAAAAATGTAATTAGTTACTGACATTATTTCTTTAATTTCTAAAATGTCAATTTATGATGCCTATAACTTTTTTGTTATTGAAGCTGGAAGCTTCCAATTTGGGGAATTAAGTCTACTTGTGGAAGTCCTTCAGCACAACAGTTGGAGCGGTGTATTTCCTGCAGGCTTAACTTTAAGCAGAAAAACTGCATTTCAGAAGGAATTAAGCAGAGAAAATCACATACTAATTATTAATATTACAAATGTGTTATTTAGCATTACCAAAAAGACCGACGAATTAAAATTGTATAGACTGCTTGCTCATTGGTCAAAGGACTTTTCACAGAAAAATCCTACTGTCTACTTCAAATAGCGGCGTTATAAATAACAGCTTCCCATATAGGGCAAATGAAAGGGGGTGGGGGGTTTGACCTCCTACCTCTTTAATGCAAGGAAACCCCTGCAAATTTTTAAAAAAGCTTTTTTTTACTTTAACTAAACACCAACTGCAGCTAAAAACATAATTAGAATGCTTTCATTCAATTTAGCACAAATGAATTATACTGATATACATACTTGTAAATCTGGGTGAAAGAATAGTAGGAGAAAGAAAGGTTGCTTGCTGGTGTTTAGTTTATATTCAGTGAAGTGTCATGGGTACCAAATAGTTTACTGGGAGCATGAAACCGACTCTCTATATGTAGAAGCCTATTCGAAGATTAAACCCGCGACTGTTGCGTAAGACGTAGCGCAACCGCTCGTTGTTTGAAAGTTTATAGGTTCGAATCTCGGCCAAGTATTACAGGGTTACTAATGCTGCTATGTCAGGTGCGGAACATAAATAGGCCGAGAAAGAGGATACTCGACAAATTTGATCTATATCTTTTTTAGGGGTTTCCTTTCCCATTTCTCCTCTCATCTTTCCCTGTTAAGACGTCACACCGCTTTTTTTTGAGCCACTTTGTCGAGTCTCGAGAAAGAGGAATGCTTTGGTTCCAAACAGGCGCGATTCATTACAAAGTTGGGACTTCAGAACAAAGGTCGTGCAATTAAATGGTTGTTGTCTGAAGTATTTGAACCAGAGAAACACTAAAATATGATCTCGTGGTGTATCAAACCGTTTATACGTTATTTAGGTTAGTCAATGATTATCATAATAGTAGCTGGGGAAACCCTATATAAAAATTTATTTAAAGTTTCTACGTAAAAAGACAGAGGATTGCGCTCCCAACTGTTTATAGGTTTACTTAAATGGATATTGTATTTGTGTGTCTGTTTTTGTTGATGTATGTGTGTGTGTGTGTGTGTGTGTGTATTTATTTGTGTGTATGTATGTTTGAAAACTTTCTTTGTTAAATATTTAATGAAGACAATTCTCAATATTTTAACAAGTTCAAACGGTTCACTTACCTCCTTCTCTTTCTTTTTTGATAGTTTTAACCTTAATATTTCTCTTTCCCTCTTGTTATCTCTCTCTCTCTCTCTCTCTCTCTCTCTCTCTCTCTCTCTCTCTTTTTGTCTACCATTTATGTGTATTCTTCCTAACGTTTTATCTATCTACTAGTGGCTACGATCCTGGAGGCCACTACGAGGGTTGAATTTGATAACCCAAATTTTAACCCAAAAATTTACATTTTTTTGTTGGGGTTAATTTTTTTCTAGGCGCGATATCACTTGGGAAGGTTGGGGTACCCTTCACCAAATAGTTATAAACCTTCCCAGGACCTATGAGCTACATTAAAAAGGAAAACAATATAGATTCAGCGGTTAGCAAGATCCTTCGGTAGAGACACACTGATGCACACACACAGATCATGTTACTTTATTATAAGGATATCTCACTATCTCTATACTACGTCTGTCTTCAACGTCAATATCTGCTTTTTAAAAGGGAAGCTTTTCTATAATTAGGGTCGGTCCGTCCGTACGTCCGTCCGTCCGTAACGGATAGCTTTTTAAATTAATTTAGGCATGTTAGAATTGTCCTATCGATTTCAAATTTTGCATGGTGAATCCTTTAGTAGTTAGGTACGATTAAGAAAGCGTAGCAACTCTATATTCATTACCAAAATGTCCGTACGTCAATTTTAAACGTGTTGATTTTTTTTACTTTTTTAACAACAAATTTTTATGTGAACTAATCATCTGATTGATCTGATTTTTGGTATTTTGATTCCTGGGACAACAAAGTATAATGTAATGAGCGAAGCAACTCTATAATCAAGTCCTAAAATGTAAGTATGTCCATAAACATTATCCTGAATCAAGCAGTTTTTTTCAACCAATTTACTTTGCTTTGACCCTTATACATTTATATTATGATTATTCATTTCTGACACTATACAAGTGTTAATGTCCGTTTGTCCTAACGTTTCAGTTCTTCGTTTTATGGATGTTGTCATCCTTGTTATAATATTTATCAGTCTTTTACAATTTATTAAAAGTACAAGCATTCAAGGGCTCTGTATTCAAAGGGGCAGAGACAGACAGGGGCGTCCAAGCTTTTTCATTTGGGGGGGGGGGGTAATCCTTATATCATAGAGGTAATTATTTTTACCCCCCCCCCTTGGACGTCTTTGGAGACAGAGGCTAGAAAAACAACTTAAAACCATTCCAAGTCTTAAATTTGAAATAATACAGCCTAAAACCTTTATTTGACCAATGTAAAGCTTACCTCAAATATAGGACCTAATCGGTTTAGTAGTTATATAAATCTTAAGCTACAGACATAAGAAACTAATTGCTGTATACCATAGGATAGATGGATATCTCTTTTACATTTAAAATTAAATTTCCATTACTTTTCTTTACAATTGTTTTGATTTTTTTAATCAAGAAACTTTTGGACGACCTATCCCTACCCCTTCCCCATAGACGTCCAAGGGGGGGGGGTAATGGGACGATTACCCCCCCCATTTAAAATTTACCCCTACCCTGGGGGTGCCGTAGGCACCCCCAACCATTTAGGAGGGGATATTTACCTCCCCAAATAATTTTGGGGGGGTAAATACCCCTCCCAAAATAACAAATCTCTACCAAAAAAAATTTTTGCGCGCTTCGCGCGCATTTTTAATACTAAAATTTTGATAAAATTTAAATTACCCCCCCAAAAAATTTTACCCCGGGGGTAAATTTTAGGGGGGGGTAAACAAATTTTACCCCTGCCAACAGATTTCAGGGGGGGTAATTACCCCCCCCAAGCAAATTTTACCCCCGGGGTAAAAATTTTGGGGGGGGTAAAAAAAAATCGCAGCGCGCTTCGCGCGCCATTTTACCCCCCCCAAAATAAAAAGCTTGGACGACCCTGCCCTCCCCCTACTTTTAATTTTAATTTTTGTAAAAAAATTTTTCAAGATCCTGGGGTTTTCTCTAACCCCGCATGGTACTAACCATACGGGTCTTTTTCAAGCATAACTGTACCTACATTTACACCCTAAAGTCAAGTCCTAAAGATGTGAGTAGGTCCTTAAACATTTCCCTGCAACAAGTAATTTTTAAACAAATTTACTTACAATTTTGCTTCTACTCTTAAACATTTATATTCTGATTATTCAGTTCTGACACTATGCAAGTTTTAATGCTCTTTTGTGCTACCGTTTCAGAGCTTTGTTTTTATGAATGTTGCCATCCTTGTTTTTTATATATTTTTTTTTTGCATATTGCATATTGTTGCACTTTTGTTCTTATATTCTACTTTTTCATCTTTTTGACATTTCTATTTTCCAATCATAAAACAGTCAGGGATCTTAAGGGATAAGACAATGCAAAATAAATTAATGTACATCCCAAATGATGATGAACAAAATTGCACCTTATGTAGATTAATACAATTGGTTGAAATGTTTGGACACTACTAGTTTGAACCAACCAATCAAGATCAAATAAAATTCCCATGCGACACTGCCGCAAAAGTGAAGCGAAATAAAAATCTATCAATATTACGTGTAAATTTTATTTCAACTTCAGCATAAGTAGAATAAGGTTTATTAATCGATAATATGTCAGACAGGGCAACATGTAGTTGACTTATTTAATGTAAATGATGTAGATAGTATGTCACTATAAAATACTTTTTGATTAATTCAAATTAAATTTATTAGTCAAACGCTTTACTAAGTTCAAGGTGACATTAATTGACTAAATGTCTTTATAAAATAATTTTAATGAAACACCCTCTTTCTATTTTTATTACTTGCAAATAAATTAATAATTGTTAAAGACTGTCTATCTGTTTTTCTGTCGGTAATGCAGGGTAGTCCGATTCTTATTAAAAATCCAGATAATTAACTTTCCATCATCTCACCCCCCCCCCACTCCTTCTCCTATTAATTGCCTTTATTAACCTTTAGTTTTTTTTTCTTTTTGTCCTTTCTTTATTTCTATCTTTTAATGTAGGGCCTAAACTACAATTTTAAACAGCTTCTCTACTATTGGATGTAATATTCTTTGTTCTATTTACTACCAGGGATCTAAAGGGATATGACATTGGCCAAAAAATTGACAATGATGATACATGAAATTACCCCCTTCTAAAAATTACAATTAGTGGTGGAGATGTGGTGGACACTCAACTAATAAACCAACCAATCAAAATTCAATAAAAGTTCCCAAAGTTGTTAAGCTTACGAATAAGAAAGCACAATCATAAACCTTTTGGGACTGGTGTAATAAACAGCCCAATGTTCCTTACCTCCTTGGTTTACTGCTGTGTGTAAGAAAAGTGTAAAAATTCTATCACTTTGAACAAACACAACCAGGGAGACAAGGACAAGGACAATTAAAATTAGAGTTGGGCCGGATATCCGGTTTGGCTTGTTATTGGGCCAATAATATACAGGATATTGAAACTATCCTGATACTGGATATCCAGCTGATTTCTAATGCCGAATATTCAGTTATCCGACCGGATATCCGGCATCTGGAAACGTTGGCCAGATATCCGGCCGGATACCGGATATCCGGCATTATAAATCAGCCGAATATCCAGTATCCCGTATCCCGCCAAAAAAGTAACCTTTCATCTCCTGTCTATACGCTTTAATCGAACAAATTCCTACGTTTTATCTACGTTAAAAGAAACTGAATCTTTTTTTATGGTATTCTTAGAAAACCAATTTTGCCAAGCACAGCATAAATTTGTTTAGCTCATTTAAAATGGTATTCATTTTTTGAGAGAAACTAAAAGTGAAAAATTCAGAAAAATGGATTTTTTATAACTTGGATCTTACACAACATTATCATGTATACTAATAAAATGAAACTCGCAACGAGCTAAAATAACCCATCCAACCCTTACTCCATCCCCTTTACTCCGACTGGATGATATACTTGTAGCTGGCTAAAATAACGATCCACCCAACTTCATCACATTCCCCCCTCCTACTGGATGAACATACTAACCAATAAATGACAGGGAAATAGCAACTTAATTGACGACAATTTTTCCCCTGTCATATTATCCACGTATATCGCAACTGCTGGACATCATCTTCCTTTTTTGTTAAAAATCTAACAATTTTTCCATTTATTAGAATTTATATTTCATTTAACAATTATAAAGCCAATTAATAACATAAGTATTTTCACAAATTAATACTTTTATATAATATATTTATATGTAATATATTTTAAATTTTTATAACAACAAATTATTTACCAAAGTTTAGGTTTCGTGAATTTATTCCCTTATTTATTTTTTTTCTACCAAATATATAAAATGTTACTGTTTAGGTGATGACCAATATAGATATTTTGGTGATTTTTGGCATTTTTTTGGAAGATTTTTAATCATTAAAAATTTAGGTTAAATCATAAAACTGATTAAAAAATAAATTAAACTATTATGATTTTAAATATTATATAAGATTAAAATTAAATATATTAACTCATTTTAAAATATACAAAATTTACTATAATAATTGCATAAAATTGTTACTGTTTATTAGATAGTAGCAGTTAAAAAGACAAAAATTTACTGAAAAACAAATGACAAAAAAATTACCTTCTTTGGGCATTTTCAAACTTATTTTTTTTTATCAATTTACGCAGTTCACATTTAGTTTTATTTATGTAACTGGATAAAACCAGTTCTTGGCCATATAAAAAAATCATGTATAGTATCGTATTACAGACAATTTTCCACGAATATTAAAATAAAAATCATGATAGAAATAACAGGTTTGTTAGTCCTGGCCTACATAATTTTTCATTTTAATATCCGCCGAACGGTGTCTATAATACGATGCGATACATAACTTATATTCAATGTACCTATCCCTAAATTTAGCTAGAATGTTATTTGACCAATCTGTGTGAAAGTTGTATGTACAAAGTTTAAACTCAGGAAAGTGAACTTTAACTTTAACCAGGGCTCGGCAGCCGCGCATCAGCCGTCTGTAAGCCTCAGGGAAATCAACCAATTTTATAAATCATCTGAAAGTCTAATACTAACCCTATAATATTAATCCCTCCTTTAAAAAGATTCAAAGAATTAGAACTTGTTTAAATTTGAGGCTGAGGCGCGGCTGCCGAGCCCTGTTAACTTTAACTTTAACTGGGACAAACTTGTATGCTCCTAAATACAGTGTGATCAAAAAGTTTTTTTTAGATTAAATTAATAAAATTACTGATTTAATTTTTTTTTTAATTTCTGTTCCCATGGTTAATTGATTTAAAAATGTTTTTTTTAAGGTTTGTCATTTAAAAATCTTTTAAAAGTAAAATTTAAAAAAATACAAATACCTAGAATTAGGAATTATTATATAGTTATTAATAAATATGGTTTTCATGATATAAAATTGCACTAAAAAAGAACCATACATAACTCTATATTGTCAAAAATAACTGAATATTATTTTTTTTAAATTTTTAAAATGAAAATAAACGTTACTAAATTATTTTCAATAAGCATTATCAAATGAAATAAATAAAATATTTCAAAATTTAAAAAAACTGGCAAGTAATATAAAATATAAATATGAACATATAAATAACTTTAAGTTGATTTATATTAATAGTTGTACAAATATACATTTGAAAAATAAAATTTTTAAATGCAAACTATAAATTTAATATTGTTGTCTAGATTAAGTGTGTTCGATAGCCGCGAATAAACCAGAGGTTGATTATGAATATTACAGAATATGAGAATCGACTAAGGGTATCAGCACCATTGAAACCATTCGAGTAAAAAATCTTCTAAAATCATAAAATACCTTTCTTAAAAAATCCTGGAAATCTATAAAAGGAATTTTACAACAAAAAATATACAATATGAATTAAGTATTCCGATGCTTAACAATGTGTTGAATTATGCTCCCATAATCTCCTTAATGCCTTTTGCTAACGGCTAAACAATTGTAATCAAAAGACTAAAAAATACTTGTTTTTAAAATGCTACCATTTAAAAAAAAGGATGTTTGTCAACAGAGCTGGATCTTTAAATCATTTTACTGGTGAGCCAGATCGGGGTGCGCCGAATTTCCGCCAATCACAGCGCGGCATTTCATAAAATGCTGTGCTCTCATTGGTGGAAGGTGGGCTCACTCCGATCTGGCTCACCACTAAAATGATTTAAAGATCCAGCTCAGTATTTTATGAACTAAATAAAAAAATATTGTATTTTTTCAGTATAGCTTCGATAAATTACTGCTGTATTAAAACTTATCCCGAACCATACCTAAAAATCATGTATTGCATGGTTTTATAGAAATATTTCCACCAAAACGTAAATATAATAATATTGGCTTATTCTAAAATGGGATTTTTTTTTGTATCCGAAACTTCTAAATGAAACCATGCAATGAATATGTATTAAAGGATCGGATGGACCGACTATAAATTTGTGTATCTAGATATTTTAAAATTGTAAGCGTAAGATAAAATTGGCAAAAATACAATTTTTTGCAAATTGGGATCTTTTCTATCCATGAAAAAATATTTGCAACTTTGGATAAACATAATGAAACACAAATTACAATATGTTGAATCGTATAAACGCTAGATATACCTATTTGATAAGATAATCCTACACATTAGCAAGTGATTCAAAAAAGGGAGAAGTAGTTTGTGCTAAAATTCCGTAAAGGTGTGATTTTTAAGGCTTAAAAACAGTAGTAGAACATAATATTCACTAAATATGTGTATTCCTTCTTGATAAGAAATTAGACAATTTTTTTTAAAGTTAACATAAATTTTATTCTTTTACTACTGTTTTTAAGCCTTAAAACTCTCACCTTTACGAAATTTTAGCACAACCTAACTCCCCCTTTGTTATTAAATAGCAAAGTATATATATTTAAATATTTACAATTTATATTGTGTGGGATATTAAAATTACTATCAGAAATATAAACTGGACGCGGCAATAAGTGAGTGGTTGTATTAATTCATATCAGGATGATTGATTCAATATCCATAATTTGAAAACCTATCTATATTTTATAAATATATAATTTTATTTGATAAATAAACGGGCATCTATTCTAGATGAGGACCTCTTGGCAGAAGGGGATGCCCAATTTTCATTGTCACACATCCTCATTCTGTGCTGTGTGGGGGGTGGATGTAGTAGAGGTGGGGTGGCCCGACCCTGCCCCACCTCTCTCGCTGCCTGCAAGTGCATCTGTAGTCTTTAAGCTTGAGTTGGGATCCGCCTCTTCGCCCTCGGGCTCTGCCCGCTCCTCCGTTGGCGGTTGCTGGACATCATCTTCTCCTTCCTCTACCCGTTGTTGGCCTGTGTGATAAGAGTCTTGTTGTCGCAGATCATCCGAGCCTATCCGCATTTCTTCTTGACTTTTGCGCAGCTCCTCAATGTCTTGCGGCAATTGTTCAGGACTCTTTTGTTGCATCATCTCCTCTGGACTTTGCTTTTCCTGATTGGTCTGTTCCTCTTGATGCATCCATGCTCTGATGACCACACTGTCTGATTCTGGACCTTCATGCACCTCTTCAATTTCTCCAAGCAGCGCATGCGCCGCACTCACGCCAATATTTGCATCAGAATCAGCCGCCAGGCCTCGATTTTGCAGATATTCCAGCTCAACAGCAAGAGTTATTTCCTTGTTGTTTGCTGAGTTGGCGGCTAGCGCCGCTACTTCTTCCTCCAGCCGCTCGTCATAGATGTCATTCTCCTCCTCCTCGACAACTGGCACCTCCAGGTCCCTGGCGGCATCATCCTCAATGTCCTCGAGGATGAGTTGTTCCTGCTCCTCCTGCCGCGGACTGATCTGGTCCTCCTCCTCGTTGCTGCCCTCTCTGATCTCCAGGGACTGGTCGGGTGGGCTGCTGGGGATCTGGCTCTCGTACCACGTTCTAGATAAAAACAAAAATGTATTTTTGAATAGAAACTGATAATATCAAATACTAAGCTGCTAAAATTTCCGACAGCCTATTACATAAAGTAATTAGGATTTTATGTCTAAGACTTAAGATGTCAATAACTACTTAACAAATTAACTTCCTCTTTTGAATGAAGCATCATTTACATCCTAAGATGGTTTTAGGTCACATAACTTTATTAATTAAGGTCTTGGTTTTAGGCTATATTTTAGTCACTTTCTAATACTTCGGACCCTAGATGCTAGGGTGGTAGTCCTAGTTTCTCATATAGTAGTAAAAAAATTCATATGTTAGGCATTTTGAGAGATCTTCAGAAACATCTTATGTCTCAGAAAGACAGACAGCTCTGTACTTAATTTATAAAAATGATCGGGTATAGTCCCTTTCGTAACTTGGCCCATTATAGGGCGATTATTCTTATTTTTCACAGTAGCTTTTCTCCTATTTCTAGCCCCTACGGGGGGCTTTAACCCTGCGGGGGCAATTACCTAACCCTGTAAGGCAATCACCTACCCCAATATAACCTAACCTAACCTAAAATAACCCATAAAAAGCCATTTTAAAAATAAGCCGAATCGCCCCTTATGGGGCGATGTTACGAAAGGGACTATTCACAAATGATCCTTACCTATTTTGAGAGATCTTCAGAAAGATCTTATGTTTCAGAAAGACAGACAGCTCTGTACTTTACTTTTCACCTATGTATAAAAATGAACCTTACCTATTTTCTTCCAAAGTTTCCAGGATATTCTGTGCATCTGGATAGACTAGCTCCGCCCATGTCTCCCAGAGGGGGTGGGCAATGTAGTTGATGAACCCAACCTGAGACTTCTCAATGGTGGCGTTGTACCTGTCACACATGGGAGATATGTCCAGCCCTGATTCACGCTCCTATAATAATATCATTTTTTTGGGGTATAGTTCCTTTCATGGCAAGGGGAGTTTCGTTGTATTTTCATAGTAGCTTTTCTCCTATTACTAGGCAATCACCTAACCTAACTTTTTTATAGAGATGCTTCGCTTATAACATTGTACCTTGTTGTAATAGGAATCAGTTTTCAAAAAATCAGAAGAATCGGATTATTTTAACATACAAAAATTTGTTGTCAAAAGAGTTAAAAATCGACATGTTTATAATGGACGTACGGACATTCTGGTATTGATTATAGAGTTGCTATGCTTTCTAAATTGTAACTAACTACTACAGGAATTATCATGCAAAGTTTGCAATCGATAGGACAATTCTAACCTGTTTAAATTAACGAAAAGAGATAACTGGGACGGACGGACGGAACGACCCTAATTATAGAAAAGCTTCGTTTTTAACAATACATCATAGATCTTCATTAACGAACTATTAAAATAGTTTCTTTCTAGAATTTCAACGAAACCTTTACTTAAATGAATAGTCTAGTAAGTATGTTTCACTATTTCTCTTGTATAACTGTTGAGCTTCCCTGATGAATAATAGTTATTTATCGCATCGTATTATAGACAGCTTGCCGCGGATATGAAAAATTATTCAGATGAAACCAGTTTTGTTAGCCCCGAGGAGCCGAAGGCCTGGTATAACAAAACTGGTATTAACTATGATTTTTATCTAAATATTCGTGGAAAATTGTCTGTAATACGTTGGTTCTGATCCAGCAGATATTTAATATTTATCGGTTTCAAAGCCATACTAATAAGAAAATCTTACCAGGTCGCCCTGTCTGAAGAATTCCTCAATGATGCGGTCAACCCAGAGTTTGTAAACATCCAGGGGCTTCGTGGGGTTGGACAGGTCAGAACAGTGGACAAGGTTCTGTAACACCTGCAATATGGGGAAATAGATAGTAAAAACTTGCAACGGTTTCCCTCAAACCCCCTCCCTTATTCTTATACTAAAGTAACAGGATGTCTATGTGTTTGTTTGTACCGAAGGATCTCGCTACCAGCTGAACCGATCGGGTTCTCCTTAACAGGGTAGCTTCTCATAGGTCCCGGGAAGGTTTATAACTATTTTGGGGGAGGGTACCACCACACTCCTAAGAGAAATAATAATAAATCGAAATTTTTATTTTAAGTATAGAGACTCCTACGTAACATTGCGAGGTATCGTATAAAAAAGACTCTTACGCAACATATCGTGGAAACTTGAACGCAACAAAAAACCAAACATTTAAAGTGCCACTAGAGTCTTCTAGGGGCGTAGCCGCTATTTTTAAAATAAAGAGGTGGGAGAAGATTAATGGTTTTTCATTGTTTTTTTTTCTTTAGGTTAAGTTATATTGGGTACTGGATAGCCCAGCAGGGTTTGGGCAACCGCAGGTAAAGACCCCGTATGGCCCTCTCCAAATTTAAAAAAAATAGGGGAGTGAACTTTAAAACAATGAAAACTTTGTGTACCTTATTGTAGTTAAGTTTTGCTCTTAATTGCATTGCAAGAGCGAATTGGTTCAAGTTTATAATTCTAAATGAGCTAATTTGTTAAGCTTTAAGTCAAAACAAAAATAAGTTTCATTAATTTCACCAACAAACAGATTTGGAATTTTTGTTTTTTAACTATTTTATTTGAACAGCATGAATAGGTTTACTTATTGCTAGGATCTTACACCAGATTTTTATGTACTCTAATAAAGTGAAACTTGCAGCTGACTAGTATATAGATGATCCCCATCCCCCTTTTACCATATCGCCTCTCCTACTACTAGATGAAAGAACTGACCAATAAACGATTTCCATGTTTGCAACCTAAATTGACTACAATACTTCCCCTGTCATAATATCCATGTATATTGTACATCCATTACAATATGTTACTGATATTTTTTTAAGTTGATTCAAAATTAAATTTCCAAAATAAAATATTCAAAGTGAAAAAGAGATAGGTTATCATTATTGGAATATAGACAAGGTCCTGTGGTGGTTTTAGGCTATTTTCTTGGAGGGTGGGGGTGGGTGGGACATCCCCAACCCCCCAAAAACAAAAAAACAAAAATTGTTTCTTTGTTTAGAAAATTTTACGCGTATATTTTGCGAATTCGCCATTTGTTCGCGAAAATTTGCGATCCATTCGCAATTTTTCTGCTGGGTAGGTAATAAAAGATGTATACTTATATCCTTTTTTAAGCACGTACTTAATTATTTTTTTTAATTACCTCTTGGAGCAAAGCCCCTAGATGCTAGGGGCGAAGCCGCTAGTATATACAGTACGGTATATATTGGGCAGAAACGTGATGTAAAGATCTATGTTACCGAACTCCTTAACTGTATTCTGTGTAAAGTAAGTTTGCAACAAACACAATAATAAATTATAACAATATGCATTTACCTCCCATCTACCTCCCCCCCCCCCCCCAACAACTTTCCAAGAAAACCTTACCACAACAAAATTAGACACAATCCTTTTATTCTTTACCTTAAAAATCCCCCCTCCCCCCTAAATCTATTAGTAGCTAGAAGCCCAGGAGGAGGAGGGGACATTGAGCTATTAATTACACTAGTCCTCAAAGTTTTTAATAACGTTTGCTTATTCGTTGGATTAACAACGTTGGGGACTTCAATTAAATTTTGATTGGTTTGTTCATTAAGTTGAGTGTCCAAACTTTTCAACAACTAAATATAATTTACAGTTTGGGTAATTTTGTGTATCGTCATTGGGAATATATATCAATTTATCAGCCATTGTCTTATCCCTTTAAATCCCTGCCATTTATCAGTTCTTTTATACCATTACGTAAGAATTACCAAAAATAATTTGAAGTTTTAACACTCGAAACATATTCTAACATTGACCCTTACAAACTCCCAGTTGTTTGAGAGAACTTATTTAACAAACAAGTACCATGTAGACAAGTAAACATCTTACTAATATAGCCTTTTACAACAAAGTAAAATGTGGAATGTGGTTGTATTTCTTTCTCATGAAAATAAAAGGTAAATTGTTAAAAAGTGAATTTGCAGCTTGCTTGGGATTTCCTTCATACTTTTATACAGGGATCTAAAGGGATAAGACAATGACCGATAAATTGATGTACATCCTCAATGATGATATATAAAATTAACCCTTCTGTAGATTACAATTAGTGGTTACTTAACTTAATGAACCAACAAATCAAATAAAATAAAAGTCCCAACGTTAAAAGACAACGAATAAGAAAATGTAATTATAAAACTTTGAGGACTAGTGTAATAAACAGACCAATGTCCCCTTCCTTCCTGCTTTTATTATTATCAGGGATAGAGCGCAAAAAAGCAAAAAAGATTCAAATTATTGCTATTTCAGCGGTGCAACAGATCTATATTATAGATGTATATACAGACAAATACCTCCCTTCCTTTTTCAAAGACCTCTTTCGTCTGCTTCTAAATTATTTTTTTCTACTTTCCTGTGTTAATATTTTCAATGACCCAATAGAAAGGTTGCACAAGGCGGTTAACCCTTTCTTCCTCTAGTGTTTTACTCTAATAGCGTCGCAACATTAATAGTTAGAGTAGGGGAAATGTCTTGGCCAAAAACAGGCGCAACTCATTATTACCAAGCACAGTTAGGACTTTCAGAAAGAGATCGTGCAATAAAAGAGTTGGTTGTCTGTTACCTAACTTTATACCTCAGATGATTGGACCTAAAAGGGACATTGCTTCCTTAGTAATCCTTGGTTTTAGGACCTGACATTAACAATATGATTATATAAACAATAGCATGCTGTAATAGTAACCATCACAGAAGCAATAAATGTTCTACCTGAATTCTATCATTATAGTTGTCCAGCAGGAGGACCCCGCTGCCAGCAACCTTCTTGGTCTCCACCATGGTCTTGAGGTCGGCCAGAAGGCTCATGTGCTTGCTCATGTCAGTGGCCAGGACCATGTCTATCATCATCTTTCTCACGGAGATCCTCTGCTTGTGGGTCAGGGACGCAAGAATATCACATTCGGGGTTCTAAACATTCAAAAATAAGTCTAAAATTTTGCAATCCCATAGCCCGATAGTTCCCCTTAAAAAAAAAAACTGGCGAGCACAGAACTTCCCTCCCCCACTTATATTTTGAATGTTTTTAATTCATTAAGCCTAACCTCTGCGGAGCCACCATTTACCTAACCTAACCTAACCTGACACTACTCTTCCCCCTTATTTTCAATTTATTTCAAAATAAGGGGTTGTTTTTTTTCTGTTCCCGACTAGGCAATTTGAGGTGTCTTATTTGTCCTTTAAAACCTTTATTTAGCCTACTAACTTATCATTTAATTGCTGAAATATGCAATATTGAACTATGCAGTATGCAACCCAGGAATAGAAGAGGGATGATACGAATATAAATTTAAAATTCTTTGAAATGGATGTTGGGGGTAAGAAATAACGCAACTTTTCCTATATTAGCTAATTTTTTAACCTTTAGGGAAGAGGATAAGAATGGATGTAATACAGGCGTGGATATTATGACTGGGGAAAAATTGTTGTCAATTTAGTTGGAACTCATTTACTGGTCAGCTCGTTCATCCAGTAAGAGGAGAGAAGATGGGGTAAAGGGAATGGAAGCTGGTATCGTTATTTTAGCCCGCTGCACGTTTAACTTTATCAGAGTACATGAAAATCTGGTGCAACATCCAAGTAATAAGATATAAATTGGGATATGAGATAATTATAATAGATTTAAGCGAGTTCTGTGACACAACCCAATCTTTCCCGATTTTGTATAATTTTTGAGGAACACGATTCCAGTGACGTCATATTTTTCTTTCCCGAAAAAGGGAAGGGAGAAAGAAAAAAAGAGATGGGAGAAAAGGGGGTTTTCCCCATCTCTTTTGAAGAGATTTTCTTCCCCCCTTCCCTTTTTCGGGAAAGAAAAATATGACGTCACTGGAATCGTGTTCCTCAAAAACTATACAAAATCGGGAAAGATTGGGTTGTGTCGAGTTCTGTTAGCCTTTGTCAAACAGCAAAAACAATAAAATTTAATTCAATAAATTAGCAACTGACCTATCCCTCTATCCTGGTTGCACTCATATCTACTAGATATTATATTTATCCTTGGCATACGAATAACTTTTCAATTCTAACTCTATATCCAAATCATCAGAAGTATTTCCAATTTGAAATTTGAAATTTAAATGTTAATATTACAGAAATGGATTTATTATTATTTAGAGCTTACACCAGATTATCATGTACTCTAATAAAGTGAAACTTGTAGCTGGCTAAAATAATATACATATAGCCACGCGTCAGCCGCCTCTAAGCAACAGGCGAATCTGCCTTTTACCATTTTAAAAATCAGGTAGAAGTCTATACGTAACCAAAACTGGCAATCCGTCTTTTCAAAAATAGTTTTTAAGCGTAAAAAACTGGTTTTAATTTGAGGCTTAGTCGCAGCTGAAGCGCGGCTTCCCAGCCCTGGTTTTGTTTATACCTGTAAAATTTTGGATGCCACGGCCAGATGATGGTTCTCAAGGACAGACTCGTCGTTGTACATCAGGGCCAACTCAGAACCTACACAGATTAGACAAGATTAGTTTTAATGAGCTTTTTGAATGGAATCGTATTAGCTTTCCGCGGATATAGAATATACAATTAAAAGATTAAAACCAGTTTTTTAGCCCCGAGTCGCCGAAGGCACGGCTTAAAAAAACTGGTTTTAATCTTGTGATTGTACATTTTTATATTCGTAGAAAGCTGGATATAATATGATGCTAGAAATAGTTTTTTTCGTATGGATGAGAACCGGTTCCTATCCACCGGCTTCGAATGAATGCGAGAATAGTTATTTCTCGCATCGTATTATAAACGGCTTTCCGCGGATATAGAATGTACAATTATAAGAATAAAACTAGTTTTTTTAGCCCCGAGGTGCCGAAGGCACGGGCTAAAAAAACTTGTTTTAATCTTATGATTGTACATTTTTATATTTGTAGAAAGCTGGATATAATACGATGCTAGACATGGTTTTTTCGTATGGATGAGAACCGGTTCCTATCCACCGGATTCGAATGAATACGAGAAAAGATATTACTGTTCTTTCGTGCTTAGAAAGCCAAGAATTATTTTCCGAAACCTATACTAGTGCGTTATATCAATTGATATCTGAAAAAAGGTGAAGTTTTTTCTTTAGACAGACACATGCTCATCACAATACTTTGCTAGATATACATCCTTGTACTGCAAATAATGACTTGAAATTATTCTCTAATTAATTTTAGCCAAAAAACTAAAATTAGATGAAAAATAGACAATTTGTGCCAATTAAATTAGAACGATAAACACACATCCTAATCCAATTACTGCATAGAAAAAATCATATAAATAGAAAAATAAGAAAACGATTAAAATAAATTTGATGTATTTGTTTCATAAATATTCAAAGATCTTAAAGGATAAGACAATGGACGATAAACTTACTTGTATTAATCAGGTACTGGTTTGTGAGTCCTGGATGATCCACGTCATGTACAGCACTCGCCAGGATGGCCGCCAGCTCCTCCAGCGGGGTGAACACACCCTACAAAATAGATTATACATTTTTTACTGTATTGATCGGTATGTATTGCTATATCATCGACAGAGGTTGTCTTGTATCTTTTTAGAAAATACGTGGATATTATGACAGGGAAATTTTTTTCGTTAATTCTGGTTGCTAACTTGGATATCATTCATTGGTCAGATCGTTCATCAAGTAGGAGAGGAGGGAATGGGTCGATCGTTATTTTAGCCAGTTACAAGTTTCACTTTATTTGAGGTTAAATTGGGTTAGTTAAGGCTTATCTTAGCTTCGGAAATGTTAAGACTTTGATTTGATTATTGATTGCGTAATCTGTGGCATAATTATTCATGGTGCAATCCAATTGCGTAATATCAAATGTATTTATTTTATTAATTCATTTCTATCTTAAACTTCTTATGAAATAAGATTTATAATCGTAATGAACAAAGATTAGAGCATACTATTAAATTTTAAACATTTGCAGAATTTAGTTTAATTTTTAACCGCTAGTCTGTATAAAATCGCATAAAGCAATTTTGATTATTTTCTCTAAATTTATCAATTTTGATGGATTTATTTTGTTCAATAAATAAACTTATATTTTGTATTACAAATAGTTAATTTTATTATTAAGATAACGCTTGTGCATTAATGAATTTAAAAAAATATGTTTTAGTTACATAATAAAGGAAAATATTATGGACTCTGATTAATAAAAATTTGATCTCATTTATGTCTCAAAGAATAAATATATTTGTAGCACAATGTGTGCTCTAACTAAACCGACTACTAACATGACCATGTTTACATCAATATTCATATTTAGACAAATTATTAATATCTTAGGAATAAACCACCCTTAACATATTTAATTCGATATTAACCATAGAAATTACATGTTGGAAAATAAAATAACGCTTTAACGGAACTTGAAAAGCTCTTATTCTTTAAATATTTCTTGTTTCCACGAATCTAAATGCCCCTAGGGGCTCTTGAGGAAGGGGGGGGGGAGGGGTGAATTTTTTGAAATGTAATTTTTTTGTTGGGATTTTGCTTGGAAGCATGGAAATAGCTATAACCCTTTCCAAGACCCACAAAAGCTTCATTAAAAGAGATCCATATAAAAATTTATATAAATTTATAAATTAAAATATGAAAATATGCATATGATTTTGTCGCATAATTTCTATGTAAATCAAACTATATTAAACAACAAACGGGAGTTCCAAATTTAATTTGTATGGTTTTAATTAAATTTTATGTTTCAAGATTTTATTTTTGCAACATTGCATTTAAATTTTTTTTGCGGCAAAAATTGTCAAAGGCAAATCTTTTTTATAATCAGGGTCGGTTAGTCCGAACGTCCTTTCGTCCGAACATACGTAACGGTTTGCTTTCTTCGTTTATTTAGACATGTTATAATTGTCCAATCGACTTTTGCATGATGATTCTACTATACTAACCTCAAGAGCTGGAGATCTGAGTAGAATATGTGTTGACTGTGTGACGTCCGAGTTATTAAAAGCAAAGCTTTTCTATATTTAGGGTAGGTTTGTCCATACGTCCTTCCGTCCGTCTGTACGTACGTAACGGTTCGCTCTCTTTGTTAATTTAGACATGTTATAATTGTCCAATCGACTTTTGCATGATGATTCTACTATATACTAACCTCAAGAACTGGAGATTGAGTAGAATGTGTGTTGACTGTCTACTATATACTAACCTCAAGAGCTGGAGATCTGAGTAGAATGTGTGTTGACTGTGTGACATCCGAGGCGTGGTAGTGGTTGTGGTAGGGGATGGTCTTCATGTAATGATCCTCCAGGGTCATGATAAAGTTGATAAGCGTCTTGCCGGGGATACAAAATTTTCTCAGGATGTCACGGTCCTGGAATAGTTATCTTTAGCATCGTGTTATAGACAGCTTTCCGCGAATTTTAAAATGAAAAATTATTACATTAAAAACAGTTTTTTAAAACTGGTATTAATTTTATGATTTTCATTTTAATATTCGTGATAAATGTCTGTAATACGATGTTATATATGATTTTTTAGTATAGCTAAAAACCGGTTCCAATCTAGTGGTTAAATCGGTTTCCAATCCAATCTACGAATTTAATCATTGGATGATTCATAAATTATCTGACAATTTTTCAGAATTTTTTTTGTTATTAATTTTTTTCTGATTTTTATTTCATTTTACTTTCCATGAAACTGATTTACAACCGATTGCATATCGAAAACGGAACAACTGAAAGTGTCATGTGTGACGTCATAAAAAACTTTTAAAAAGAAAGGATGAGAGGAGAAGTGGGAAAAAAGAGATGGATAATAGACGTATTTTTATGACGTCACACATGAAACTTTACGCTGTCCCCATACAAGTAAATACAGAATTTTTTTCAGCATTGAGCTTCAAAATTAAAAAAACTATTTACCTTAAAAATATGATATGTAATAAATGTTAATATTCTTTCTCCTTTGATGAGAGATCCAGGTGTAAACATATCCATACCCCAACTATAAATATAAACAAGAATGAGAGATCCAGGTGTAAACATATCCATACCCCAACTATAGAATATAAACAAGGATGAGAGATCCAGGTGTAAACATATCCATACCCCAACTATAAATATGAACAAGGATGAGAGATCCAGGTGTAAACATATCCATACCCCAACTATAGAATATAAACAAGGATGAGAGATCCAGGTGTAAACATATCCCTACCACAACTATAAATAAAAACAAGGATGAGAGATCCAGGTGTAAACATATCCATGCCCCAACTATAAATAAAAACAAGGATGAGAGATCCAGGTGTAAACATTTCCATGCCCCAACTATAAATAAAAACAAGGATGAGAGATCCAGGTGTAAACATATCCATACCCCAACTATAAATATAAACAAGGATTAGAGATCCAGGTGTAAACATATCCATACCCCAACTATAGAATATAAACAAGGATGAGAGATCTAGGTGTAAACATATCCATACCCCAACTATAAATATAAACAAGGATGAGAGATCCAGGTGTAAACATATCCATACCCCAACTATAGAATATAAACAAGGATGAGAGATCCAGGTGTAAACATATCCATACCCCAACTATAAATATAAACAAGGATGAGAGATCCAGGTGTAAACATATCCATACCCCAACTATAGAATATAAACAAGGATGAGAGATCCAGGTGTAAACATATCCATACCCCAACTATAAATATAAACAAGGATGAGAGATCCAGGTGTAAACATATCCATACCCCAACTATAGAATATAAACAAGGATGAGAGATCCAGGTGTAAACATATCCATACCCCAACTATAAATATAAACAAGGATGAGAGATCCAGGTGTAAACATATCCATACCCCAACTATAGAATATAATCTTACTAGGAATCGCATTAAGAAAAACCAAGGCAAAATAACAGTATATTAAAATGGATCTATGAACGTTCTGTTCATGATTAAAGAATTACTACACTTTCTAAATTGAACGTTATTATAATAGACCGACATTGTTCTCCCTTTCAGTGAAGGTCCATGAAAGGTTTTTAATAATTTTAAATAATGCGCAGATACTGCTGACTGCGGCTGCCCCGCGGATATAGCCGACAGCAGCTGCCGAGCCCTGATTTCTACTCTTCCCAGTGTCTAGCTCATTTATCTTTATGTTAAATCCTTCTTTTTATATCTCACTTATATAGGCATAGTTTTTAAATATATTTCTCTTTTGTTTTCAGAAAAAAATAAGTCTTTTTTACAACATTGGATATAGAATATACGTGGATATTATTACAGGGGAAAAATTGTCGTCAATTTAGGTTCCTAACATGGACATCACTAATCGGTCAATTCTTTTATCCAGTAGGAGGGGAGGGGATGTGATTAATGAAGTAATTTTAGCCAGCTACAAGTTTCACTTCATTACAATACATGATGATCTGGTGTAAGATCCAATTAATAATAAATCCATTATAGTAATACTTATCCATTTTTCTTGTAAAAAGTGTCATCCCTTTTGCCATGTGTGTAAGGTTATTGTATTCTTTTCTAAATCGGAAATCGAAATTTCTTTGGTGCGCTAGCCTTTTCTTCCTGCCCAGGTTTTTGGTCTTTCAATATTGAATTTATTTCTCATCTTTTTTTTTTGTTGATGCGACACATACACAACTTGGCCAGGGAACTAAAAGGATAAGGCAATGGCCGATAAATTGGTATACATCCCCAATGATGATACACAAATTACCAATTCTGTAATTTACAATTTCTGGTTGAAACGTTTGACACTCGACTTACTAAACCAACCAACCAAAATTCATTAAAAGTCCCCAAGGTTGTTAAGCCAACGAATAAGAATTATTATTACCAAACTTTAGGGACTAGTGTAATAAATAGCCTAATGTCCCCCTCCTTCCCTGCATATACAACTTTGTGTTAGAAACAAATACAGTTAGGGGCTTCAAACTACATTTACACAAATGTACTATTTTGTAATGGATTTAGAATATATGTGGATATTATAACAGAGGGAAAATAGTCGTCAACTGCTGTTTCTCATGTCATTTATTGGTCAGTTCGTTCATCAAGCAAAAGGGGAAAGGATGGGGCAATGGGGGTTATCGTTATTTTATTAAAGTGCATGAAAATCTGGTGCAACATCCAAGTGATAATAAATTTATTTACACAACTTTGTGTTAGGGGCTGAAAAACAGAAATTTGATCTGGGATACGTATTTTGTCCAATTTTTAGCAGTTTCCTCCCTCAAAGTAGGGTAAAATTGTTATGAAGAGGGCAAATAAATTTTTTCTCTCTAAAACTCTTGATGAATCCTGCGGCACCCTCAAATTGGTTAGGGAGGGATAAATACCCTGTTACATCCCACCACCCTTGGACGTCCCTGACAACCCCCCCCCCTCCCACACACCTCTCCAAACTTTAAAAAAAAAAAATAAATTGAATTTTCGTGTGTTAATGTTATACCCTAGGAAGGTTATCTGATTTCTGGTATTTTCCTGTCTTCATAAGGTTTCATCTTGTTATTTTTCTTTTCTGAGCTGATTCTTTAAATCATTTTAGTGGTGAGCCAGATCGGGGTGAGCCAAATTTTAGCCAATCACAGCGCGGCATTTCATAAAATGCTGTGCTCTCATTGGTGGAAAGTTGGCTCACTCTGATCTGGCTCACCACTAAAATGATTTAAAGATCCAGCTCTGTGTTTTATTTCTAATACTATTAAATTAGTTTCAACCTCCTAACTGAAACATAAATATAATCACTTAGAATTCAGGTATTGGGAAATATCTTAGATTCTTCTGTGAAAGCAAAATGCTAGTTTTACAGGTTAGGCTATCTGGCATTTAAAGTATGCATTCTTAATTTAGTATTATATTTATTAAAAAATATTAATCAATAATACAAAGTAGAACGATGTCTGTCCGTCTGTCTGTCCGTCCGTCCGTCTGTCTGTCTGTCTGTCTGTCCGTCCGTCCCTTAAGATATCGGTAACAACTGAACCGATCGGATTCTACTCTTAAGGGAATATACCTACTGGTCCTGTGGTGGTTTTAGGCTATTTTCTTGGGGGGTGGGACACCCCCAACCCCCCCAAAAACATAAAATCCCCCCAATATTTTTTTGTAGGGGATTTCCTTGGTCCTTTTACGTATTTCGCCCATTTTTTTTTATCACCTCTTGGGGCAAAGCCCCTAGAGGCTAGGGGCGAAGCCGCTAGTATAAACTAAAAAGCAGTGTTTTGGTAGTTTTTTGTTTTTGTACTTGTTAATTTTGTATTCATTCTCGATTTATTTAGTCTCTATAATTGATTAAAAATATTTAACATAGAATTGCTTATTCCTTTATTTCTGATCAACAACACACACACTAACACACACATACACAAACACACACATACACACACTCACGCTCATAAGAAAGTTAATTTCCACTTTCATTAGGAGTACAATACACTGTCACTGGTTTTTAAAAGCGAAGCTTTTCTATAATTGGGGTCGGTCCTTCCGTCCGTCCAATACAGATAGCTTTTTTCGTTAATTTAGGCATGTTAGAATTGTCCTATCGATTTCAAACTTTGCATGATGATTCCTGTAGAAGTTACGATTTATCAAGCGTAACAACTCTACAATCATTACCAGAATGACCGTACATCCATTTTACACATGTTTATTTTTTACTTTTTTAACAACAAATTTTTATGTCATCTAATCATCCGATTGTTCTGATTTTTTGTATACTGATTTCTGGAACAACAAAGTATAATATTATAAGCAAAGCAACTCTATAATCAAGTCCTGAAAATGTAAGTATGTCCATCAACATTATCCTGTATCAAGAAGTTTTTAATAGTTATTTCTCGTATCGTATTATAAACGGCTTTCCGCGGATATAGAATGTACAATTATAAGATTAAAACTAGTTTTTTTAGCCTTGAGGTGACGAAGTCACCGGCTAAAAAAACTAGTTTTAATCTTATGATTGTACATTTCTATATTTGTAGAAAACTGGATATAATACGATGCTAGACATAGTTTTTTCGTATGGATGAGAACCGGTTCCTATCCACCGGATTCGAATGAATACGAGAAATAAATTTACTCGCAATTTTGCTTTGACCCTAATTTATTTATATTCTGCTTATTCAGTTCTGACTCTATACAATTGTTAATGTCCGTTTGTCCTACCATTTCAGAGCTTTGCTTTTATGGATGTTGTCATCCTTGTTACAGTGTAGCCACTATAGAAAAGTTTAATTTGAAGGCGATTTCACTTAAATTGTCTTCTTGAGCTTATTTTCCATTTTCCCACATTATTTTCAATTTATTTCAGATAAAGAACCCATTTGAATATTGTCTTAATAGATAATTACTTATAAACTCAATAGACATAATATATCTAGATAATCCATCTGACCCCAATATTCGTCAAACTTAAAAAGGAATTCAAGACATTCACCTTTGTTTATATATTTGCATTTAAGTTATATAAGTTGCGAAATATTTTCCAGGATATAATTTCTTGAGAGCTAACTTATCCTAAGGAATCTTATTATTCCTAGCTAACTTATTAAAGGTTTTGTCATTTGCTTCACGCTATAGTAGGAAATAAATTTTACACGATATAATTTCCCCTAGAAAAGCTTTATCTTAAGAACAGCAGCTATTTATAGCTAACTCATTATGCGGACGAAATGAAACAAAATATGCCACTTTCCTATTAAAATCTGTACACAATTTCAACCAATGACTTGTCTGGAATGTGCGCCCACTGTTCTCCTATTGGCTGATTTAGAGAGTGTGTCTCTAGATTATCTCTATTCTCATATATAATCTATGAGATATCTAATTGATAAGAAAACTTAACTTAACTGATAAAAAAACTTAAACTAAAGGTCATGCCTAATTATTACATTAAAAAATAGATCCTGGGTTAAGCTTTAAATAAATGTATTTATTCTTGTTTTATACAGACATTTAAATTAAGCTCATATCCAACGTCTAAGTTTAAAGATAACAAGCAAGTGACTCCATCAAAGAATCTCTCAAAGTACGTACACATTAGTTGGGGGGGGGGGGGGATTACTCCATCAAAGAATGACTCAAAGTACGTACAAATTAACCAGTACAGTGGGGGGGGGGGGATTATCCATCTAAAATTTTTGGAAACATATTAGATTTTAACCCTCACATTTTTTTGGGTAAGGTACTACCGTCGCACCCCCCCCCCCTAAAAAAAGCGATAGATAAATATTCTTACCTATTAAGACCAGATATGATTTGAGTTAGTTGATTTGGATGTTGAGTTTCCACTCCCAGTACTGGTACCTCCCCAGTCATCAGAGTTGTTTCTACTTGTTCCTAAATATATTATACTGAGTTTCCACTCCTAGTACTGGTACCTCCCCAGTCAACAGAGTTGTTTCTACTTGTTCCTAAATATATTATACTGAGTTTCCACTCCTAGTACTGGTACTTCCCCAGTCAACACAGTTGTTTCTACTTGTTCCTAAATATATTATACTTAGTTTCCACTTCTAGTACTGGTACCTCCCCAGTCAACAAAGTTGTTTCTTCTTGTTCCTAAATATATTATACTGAGTTTCCGCTCCCAGTACTGGTACCTCCCCAGTCAACACAGTTGTTTCTACTTGTTCCTATATATATTATACTGAGTTTCCACTCCCAGTACTGGTACCTCCCAAGTCAACAGAGTTGTTTCTACTTGTTCCTATATATGATATTTTTTAATTCGACCCAACAACCTATTTTTGGGTTTTAAAAAGTTAAAATATTATATTTTTCGGGGATGGACCGAGGGGGCGGGGGGTTGCCATTTTTAGGTACCATTTATCTTGGGAGAGCTTGGATCCCCCCCTCCCCTCCCAGGACTTAAAAGAAGCTTCAATGTAGTAAAATTATATTAGATCTGAAGTTAAGATAATTCCCTAAGAAATTTTTATTTCATTTTAATATCTTGATTAATTATTCTTTTAAGTGCTATATATCTTGTAAGTTAGGATTAAGTTAACATCTAAAAAAATAAATTAAAAAAAACTTCTTAGGGCCTAATAGAAGCTTCTATGAAAAAAGCAGGTAGCGAGATTATTTGTACAGACGGTCAGACAGTCATCCTTTTACTTTTTTTAGGAGAACAATGATTCAGATATAGATTCTTACAGCTATTCTACAAAAAAAGTAAAAAAAATATTATCAAATAATCTAGACTATACATTTCTTTTTAAAATTTCCTGAAATAAAATATGAATTTACGCAAATTGAGTAAATGTTTAAAATATAGTTTAAACTGGAAGGTAGTACTTAAGATATTAAATATTTATTATTCTTAACAAGTTTAGAAAAAGTAAGTTAACTCTGAGTACTCAGTACATATCTTTTTTTCTTTTATTTTAAAGCTTTTCCTCTTTACAATGTACATATTTGGTACTGTGACAAGAATATCCTATAATCCTATAATATAAAGTAGTAAGGTGTTTTTTTTGTCTGTAACGAAGGATCTAGCTAACTGCTAAACTGATACGGTTCTCCTTTAAAATATAGCTTCTTATTGGTCATAGGAATGTTTTATGGCTATTTTGGAGGAGGGTATCAAATCCCCTCCCACCCCAAAAAATTGCCTTCAAAAAATGTTTTTTTTCCTTTTCCTTTTGGAATTTAAAATAAAAAATGAGGGGGTGGGGTTGTATTCGAGCCCCCATCACCCCAAGTGCCTTTAGAGGTCTCTAGTCGCGGAGCTACAAGATATTTATCAAACAATAATAAATGCTTCTGTAAGTAATAGTCTTCTTTTTTGTGTAGATTCTCCTATCTAAAGGCCCTTTTAAATACCAAATTGACAGCTTTAAACATATTCTATTAAAGTTTTTTTTTATCTGCCACATTAATTAAAACTGACTGTTAAATTATGCCTTTGCTTGACAGCTTTTAAAGTAGGGTTGCTTTATTTATTTCTAGAAATCCTATATATTTTAAATAGATACATCTGTTTACAAGCATGCGATTCTTCTATTGCTGCAATACATATGGAACAAACTATACTTGTTTTTATATAAATAATGTAAATTAAATTCTAGAAAATTCTTTGAAAATTTTTGTGTAGAATTTAAAGCATAAGATGTATTTGTTACCTGATCATGAAAGTAAAAGAATAGAGGGGACAGGAGTTAAATAGCTGTACATTCACGGGGTTGGGACCCTGTGCCGAATTTCAATTGGGTTTTTGAATATCAGCCTATAGATCGTAAGACACAAATCGATGCATCAGAGCAGAAAGCAATTTGCTAGCAGACGAAAAGGGACCAACCACTGGAACCAGGTAGTTGTCTGGGTTAAACATCTATAGATATAAAGTTATTACCTGATGAAGTCTTATTTTGGACATGAGTTTTCTTTTGCTTTGCGCCATGGGGTCGGGGGACGGAGTGTGCTTTCTACCACTTGGAGAGGCTGCAGGCTCGGGTCCTGGCAAATTAAATGAGATAATTTCTTCAAATATAAATATGTTTTCTATCTATGTGTTTTTATGTCTATCATGTCATGTTTGTCATGTGTCTGTCATATATGTTGTCATGTCATGTCATGTTCTATTTGCTCTGTCTGTCATATCATTTGTCATGTCATGTCATGTCTATTTTGTTTTCACGTCTGTCTTGTATCAGTCTGTGTATCAGTCTGTGTATCAGTCTGTGTATCTGTCTTTGTATTAGTATGTGTATCTATCTATCTATCTATCTATCTATCTATCTATCTATCTATCTATCTATCTATCTATCTATCTATCTATCTATCTATCTATCTATCTATCTATCTATCTATCTATCTATCTATCTATCTAATCTATCTATCTATCTATCTGTATAAGTACCTGTTGTATCCATATCATGTTCCTTATCTAGGAAAGTCATGATATATTTAGAAATTTGATGTCCAGACTTGCTCTGGTCAGAAAACTGTGACAACTCCTTGTTCAACATCCGTCGAAACTAAAAAAGCAAGTTTAGTTTAAAACACTTATTCAATATATGTAGAATGGACTTGGATATTATTACAGGGGAAATATGGCGTAAATTTAGGTTGCTAATATGGACATCGTTTATTGGTCATTTCGTTCATTCGTATGAGGAGAGTGTATATGGAAAAGGGGGCCGGGGGGATGGGGTTGTTGTTACTTTTGCAAACTACAAGAGTTTATAATAATCTGGTGTAAGATCCAAATAATAATGAAATGAAATAAGAAATGGTTGACATACTAGCAAAGACACAGATAAACTTTTGGAGATCGTTGTTTTGGTGGTCCAAAGTTCTTTATCTATAATACAAAGTAGAATGATGTATGTCCATCCGTCCGTCTGTCCTTAAGATCTGGTAACCACTGAGACGATCGGATTCTACTCTTCAGGGAATATACTAACTGGTCCTGTGGTGGTTTTATGCTATTTTCTTGAGGGGGAAACCCCCCCCCTAAAAAAAAAAATTTCCCTCAATTTAAAAAAATATGTTTGAAATTAATGGCTGTATCTCAGTTTTTTAAAAAATATGTTCAAAATTAGTGGTTGCATCTCCAATTTTTTTAAATTACCTCTTGGGGGAAAAGCCCCTAGAGGCTATGGTGAAGCCGCTAGTAAAGATTAAAAAGCATTATTTTAAAAAAAGATTATGGAGAAATTAGAATCTATATGCCAAATCAAGACTTATAAAAATAACTTAAAGTTCTAAAGCCAAAACAAATAAGAGATCATTTTTGTAAAACATTAGTTCCAGTATTATTTACAGCCAATGTCCTCTTGCTCTCAGGCTTAATATAAGCATTTAAGTTATTGTTATTTTTAATGAATTAATTCGTAATGAATATAGAAGTTATATCTCTTGAACCAACACCAGCAAATAAAAGAACCTCCCTCTTAAATTTTTAGCTTGAAAATGTGTTTCTAGACTCTTCTTGGAGCCCTGTCCGCAGATTTTCTTTTAATCTAACCAAACCTAGCATAAATTTAAACACTTTTTTGTTTGTTTATGGTCCACTTTCGTTTGCAGTAAAACTGCCTAAATTTTGCATCGAAATTAATTATCTTGCATCAAATGCTATTATGTTAAACTCTGTAATATAATATAAAGAAAAGATGCTATTAAGATAATGGGGTGTAATCCCTTTCGTGGCAACGCCCCTTAAGGGGCATTTCTACCTATTTTCACAGTAGCTTTTCTCCTATTTTTAGCCCCTGAGCTGCGGGGGGGCTCTAACCCTGCTGGGCCACCTGCCTAACCCTGCGGGGCAATCACCTAACCAAATATAACCTAACTTAACCTAAAATAACCTATCAAAAGCCATTTGGAAAATACGACAAACCGCCCCTTCAGAGGCGTTTGCACGAAAGGGACTCTAACCAGATAATGTAATCTCACCTCCCTGTATAAATTCAACAAGGAAATGATGTTAAATTCTCCCGGCCATAAATTGCAAAGGATTTAAATGAAATGAAATTCCAATATTAAGGCCGAAGAAGCAAAGCACAGGTTTTAGGGTATGCATGAATTTCAGTGTGTTTGTGTGGTTGTATTGTGTTTGTGTGTGTGTGTGTGTGTGTGTGTATGTATGTGTGATATTGAAATTTTAAACAAATTTGAAGGTGAGCATTATCGGTAAATTTCAAATACAAAATTTATACAAAAAGATTTAAGATGACTTTATCTTGATTTATTATTTGAATTTGTTTTGAAGGCCATATATTTTACTGGAGGCATGTCTAGTAAACTTCTGTATGTCTGTATTGTTTCTAGCTGGTGGAGTTTACCTGTCCTAAATACCTACCTTACTGGAGGCTACCTGTCTTAACTACCTACCTTACTGAAGGCTACCTGTCCAAACTGCCTACCTTACTGGAGGCTACCTGTCATAACTACCCACCTTACTGGAGGCTACCTGTCATAACTACCTACCTTACTGGAGGCTACCTGTCTTAACTACCCACTTTACTGAAGGCTACCTGTTCAAACTGCCTACCTTACTGGAGGCTTCCTGTCATAACTACCTACCTTACTGGAGGCTACCTGTCCTAACTACCTACCTTACTGGAGGCTACCTGTTCTAACTACCTACCTTACTGGAGGCTACATGTCCTAACTACCTACCTTACTGGAGGCTACCTGTCATAACTACCCACCTTACTGGAGGCCACCTGGCATAACTAACTACCTTCCTGGAGGCTTCCTGTCCTAACTACCTACCTTACTGGAGGCTACCTGTTCTAACTATCTACCTTACTGGAGGCTTCCTGTCATAACTACCTACCTTACTGGAGGCTACCTGTCCTAACTACCTACCTTACTGGAGGCTACCTGTTCTAACTACCTACCTTACTGGAGGCTACCTGTTCTAAATACCTACCTTACTGGAGGCTACCTGTCATAACTACCTACCTTACTGGAGGCCATATCTGACACACTCCTGTGAGTCTGCATTGTCTCTAGCTGGTGGAGGCACCAGTCCAACTCCTCCAGTGTGTCCATGGCAAGGCGCATATTTATACTGCTCAGGCTTCCATTTTCATCTTAATCATGAAAGACAAATAAACAAGGATAACATTATCCATAAGTAGCAAAGCATAAGAATATTGACAAGGAGATTAAGTAGCATTTGTTGTAATCAATAATAGAGTTTTGGAGAAAAAATCACGAAACCTTTCTCACGTATCTTTTTATAGATTTTAATATTCATATTTTATTTGATGACTGACAGACTGAAAGATTGAAAATCGGACCAAAAATACCAAAGACATGAAGAAATATGTGAAAAATAAAAAAAATACTTGTCCTTTCATCTACAGATACAAAAATCAATTAGAACGACGGGAAATTTAATTGTTTTAATATTACAATATTATGTTTTTTTAAATGTATTAATTTATACGAAAAATATAATTTTTACCTGTTTTACTTAAATTTGTGGACGAGCTGTTCATATAGTGCTTGGATTGATTTCTAAAATTAAGATTTTTAAGAATTTTATATCATCAGTGTTTAGAATTTCATTTAGTAATCATTATTAATATATAAAAATCGAGGAAAATAACATACAGAAGTAGTGAAGCACAAAAAAAGGAAATCACCTTCCAGTGACATTGAATTGAAAATCTAACTGATAATCAAGTTACCTTATTCGCAGGCTTAATAACTTTTGTTACTTTTATTTCATTTTAATTTGTTGGTTCCAGACTAGACGTGTTAAATACTGTTCTACCAATAATTGTAATCTACAGAAGGGGTAATTTTGTTTATCGTCATTTGGGATCAATTTATCACCCATTATCTTATCCCTTAAGATCCCTGATAACCCTAAAAAGATTTTCAGATTTTTTTCGAACCTCGTAAAAGTGTCGAACTATGACGTCAGAAAAAAATAACAATTAACCAATGAGAAGCCAGTATTCACTGTAATTAACCAATGATAAAATATATAGCGGTCTCTCATTGGTTAATTGTTAATTTTTTCTGACGTTATAGTTCGACACTTTTACTGGGTTCATTTTTTCTCTCCAAAAGGCCTGAAAAATGCCCCACCTCTGTTGAACTGGAATATTAGTAAGGCTGATATAGTTGGATCTGACCGTCCGTAGGCTCGCCAGAATCTGGGCAAATGGGGTCACTATCAAGTCTTCGGATGGCCTAAAATAACAATAAACAAATCAGGACATATTTTTTAAAGGTCAAACTTTGGGCCCAATATATGATCAGAATGCTATTATTTGTCAGAGTCATGGTTATGCCTTGGTCCTTAAGCGTTAAAATTATATGTTATGGGGATGAAAGCATCAATAAAAATATTTGACCAATTTTTTTTCCATCAAACCCCCTTTTTTTAATCAAAACTTCTACACCCATGGTGCTATGACTATGGGACTATTCTAACCTCAACTTAACCTAACCTCTCTACAAAATAAGCTTACAAAATTATTTTTTTTCCTTCAACATTTCTATTGTGATTTCTATACGATATGTTGAAAACGCCGCATACAATGTTCATAATAGTTATTTATCGCTTTCTGCGGATATAAAAATGTACAATTATAAGATTATAGCCAGTTTTGTTAGCACCGAGATGGCGAAGGCAGGGGCTAAAAAAACTGGTTTAATATTATGATTGTACATTTTTATATTCTTAGAAAACTGGATATAATACGATACGATACATGATTTTTCAGTGTTGCTGCGAACCGGATCTTTTCCACCGTATATTAATCGGTTTAGAAGCCATTCGATCTGGAAGTTGAGTTTTTTCACTCACCCAAACTCGCTGGCGACACTGGAGGCCCTGGACATTGAGATGGGACTCGCCACCTCATACTCGCTTTCAGACTTGTACAGAAATGATTCTCGGCGCTGGGAGGACTTAACAAAAAAATCGTTTAGCGCAAATTTTACATAAAAATGATTTCGACTAAGTCTTAAATCTAAACACGTTTTGGTGATTTTGATTGCCATTTTTGAGTCAGGTTTAGACTTCTAGCTGATTTTTATAATTGTAAAAAGTTGATTTCCCTGAGGCATACAGGCGGCTGAGACGCAGTTGCCGAGCCCTGGTTTGAAAATGTCATATACTTAAAATTTTGATTTGATTAAAATAATAAAATGCATAGTATAACATTCTTAACTCTGCATTTGCGCAATTTTATAGCCATTCGTAGTTTCTTAAAGTTTCTTCTTAAATATTGTAAGCTTGTTATGCCTGTACAGTGTACACTACTTAAAGACAAAGAAAGAGGGGGGAGGGTTGCGGGGGGGAGGTGGTAAAACTATGCTAAATTCTCATAAAGCAAAGAAAAAATACGAATTTTCTATTATTTTTAAATATATCTTCTTGATACATGTTTAAAAAAGGCTAAATTAATTTTTTAGGAGGTTTTTGTAAATGTACTAAACACCTTGCTTTACGGGATCTCTGTAAAGTTAATTTCCCCCTTTATTCTTGTTCATAGATGTCATTCAGTGTGTTTAATTTATGAATAACTTGTTGCTTCGTCACTAGGGAGGGCAAAGAAGTTCAAGAAAATAGCATAAAACCAATCCCAGACATATATCAATCTTACCACAAAAGTACAACTATTTTGGATCAGTATTCTCCGAGATCTTAAGCTTCAGACCAAAAAAAACTTACTACTTTATAATATTAGGATAAGTAAAAGTTATTACATTGTTTACCTGAAGAACCAGACCAGGATACCCTTCCAGAGGACTCCGGCCAGGTGACGCGCCACAGTCAATATCAAAACTAAAATAATAAAAGAAAATTTATAAAATGGTAATTAAAGTTTAATATTTTCAAACTTTTTAAGGTGATTATTTGTATTTGCTACCTATTCTAAGTTTTACAACATATTGTTAATACATATATTCCTACAAAATAATGAAATTCTTAATTAAAAGAAAGACAAACATATATTCTTAAAGTATATATCAAATACAGGCGGTTTCCTCAAATAGCCTTGCTGAGCTTGGAAAATACCCCCCTCCCCTCCCCTACCCTCCACCTTATTTTGAAATAAAAAATTGAAAATAAGGAGGGGAAGGGGCTTAGTATTCTTTTCTGTTGGAAGGGGGGGGGGTTGTTTTTTGTTTTCTTTTTCTTATGTCATGTTAGGTAAACCCTCCCCCCATATTTTCTTTCTCCTTATTTTTTTTAAAAAAAGAGGGCGGGGTTCCTGTGCTAGCTACACAGTACACACTTTAACGGGAAACATCCGAAATATATTACAAACACAATTTCATAATACTATTAATATATGTTATTTATAATTATGTTAATACACAAGTACACGTACATTTTCTAGAAATAATATAAGAAAATATTTTTGTTTACAGCTAGGCTGTACTGGTAATAGTGGAATAATGACAAAAACAGGGTTACTAAGGAATTGGACAATGGACGATAAATAAACAGTCTAGTCTTTAATATTATATTTGAGGGGAATAAACGGTTGTAGATTTAATTAATAATCATTGTCTGCAATTTTAACATTGAAACATGTCTATCACCAAAGCTCAATTACTATGAATCGAGATGCTGATTATATTTTACCTTGGGTTTGGCGAAAACGAGCGTTGAAAACGCGCCAAACCTCGAAATTTGTGGGACCTGCCGACCCCGCCGCCGTACAGCTGATTGCTGTCACTGTTGCGCCTCTGCCTATCCTGCTGCCGCGGCGGTACCATCAGCTGACCGCTGCCATTGGAGGGGATGCTCAGCCGGTCAACGGCTGACCCCACTTCTACTGACTATATTATAAGACATTTTAGAATTGATTTAATCCTCTATATTAATTTTAGATAATTTAAAATTTATTTCAATTTTCCCTAATATTTAACATCGTGAGAGTGACTTATGTAAAAGTTTGACGTCAATCTTCGATTGAGGGGAAAGGGGGGAGGGAGATTTCAGAACAGTTATTTGTCGCATCGTATTATACACAGATTTCCGCGGATATTAATACGATAAATCATAAGATTAAACCAGTTTTGTTAGCTCCAAGGGGCTGAACTAGTAATAATTTATGATTTTTATTTTAAAATTTGTGAAAAATTGTTTGTAATACGATGCTTTACATCATTTTTCATTATGGCTAGGAACCGGTTCTAATCCACTGAGTTTAAATCGGTTTCGAAGCCTTACTGGAAAAAAAAATCAAATAAAAATGGTATATTCCTGTGATTTGTACTGCCGCCATGGAACTGTCAAAGAATTAGACCGAAGCTCTTCGTAGGGAACACATGTTGACCCATACGAGGCTTTCCTGTCGGACAAGGATACGTTCTTGCGCAGCCGACACCAGCGCAGCATTGTTGATACCTCCTAACATCAGTTCAAAATCTTTTAATTTATAAATATATTTAAGTCGTCATGCAATTCGAATTCGTATTCTATTTACTAACAAAATAAGGATTTAAAAGATGTGTTTTTGTTTGAGCATGTCCATACGTTGCCTCTTTTATTTTCATTCTTTATAGAATTTTCCTGACCCCTTCGTCCTTTCCCTTAAGGCTAGGGGCGGAGCAACTAGTTATTTTTAAAAGCAAAGCTTTATTACATTTAGGATATATTCTCACCTTGTCCGTTCGTAACGGATAGATCAATATGTTACTTATTCGTTTATATGATCAAAGTAGGAATAGATACATAATAAATTTTTTTAAAGCGAAGCTTTTCTATAAATAGGGTCAGTCCGTCCGTCCCTCCGACCGTAACGGATAGCTTTTTTCGTTAATTTAGGCATGTTAGATTTGTCTTATCGATTTCAAACTTTGATGATTCCTATAGTAGTTAGGTACGATTTAGAAAGCGTAGCAACTCTATAATCGTTACCAGAATGACCGTACGGCCATTTGAATCATGTTTTTTTTTAACTTTTTTTAACAAAAAATTTTTATGTGATAAAAGTATCCGATTGATCTCAATTTGGGTATATTGACTCCTGAGACAACAAAGTACAATATTATAAGCGAAGCAACTCTGTAATCAAGTCCTAAAAATGTAAGTATGTCCATGAACATTATCCTGTATTTCAGCAGTTTTTAACAAATTTACTTACAATTTTTTCGACTTTTATATTCTGATTAATGAATTCTGACACTCTACAAGTGTTAATGTTCGTTTTTTTCATTCAACCGTTTCAGAGCTTCGCTTTTATGGATGTTGTCATCCTTGTTACTTAGTACATCTACATGTAAAATAATATAAAATATCCATCAAAAACGTTTTCAAAAACTTTCCATCTTTTTCTCATCTTCAATTTTTACTTTTTTCCCCAGGGATCTTTAGGGATAAGACAATGGACGATAAATTGATGTACATCTGGAATGGGGATAAACAAAGTTACCCCCTTCTGTTGATTAAAATCATTGGTAGTAAAGTATGGACACTGCTGGTTTGGAAATAACCAATCAAAATTCAATAAAAAGAAACCTACATTTTTGCACAAACGAATTTATCAAAACTTTGGGTACCAGTGTAAATCACAGCCCAGTGTCCCCTCACAACCCTGCTTTATCCCCAGGTTGAAATTTATGCATAATAATATGTTGTAGGAGGGAGAGGTACTTTCAAACCAAAATTGACTATTTGCTTCGGGAATTTAATTTGTCCTTCCCGACGGAAATTTTTACAACACAAAAATCCACCATTCAACAATGATGACTATACCAAATATTAACAATTATTGAAAATATCAACTCTAACCGAAGACTAAAGAATAACAGTCAAGTTAAAAACAATTAAAATTAAAATGTAAAAAGTAATTATTACAAAGATGCCGAACAAACAACTTGTAATGTATCTTTGCTACTAAAAATGTCAAAATATTAAAAATTTGTGTATTTTTATAAATATGATGGAAAATTTAAAAGATAAAGACTTTACGTAATTGTAAATCACCTCAATTATACATTGTATACTTTAAAAATCATAAAAAACAAATAGCTACCCTAGAAGTTTTTGTGTCTGTCTTTCCGCTGTCCATGGTGCTAGGTTGACCTTTCAACATAACAACATATGTAAAAAAAAGAGGGGGAAATTGCGGGCTGCTCTACTGAGGCACACTAAAATTTCCATCCTATCCAGTAAATATGTGTTAACTGTGATACAACGAGTAAATTACAAGTACAAAGATTAGGAATTCCTAACCCATGGATGGCCATAGCACCGCTTTCACTATTGATATATTTAAGTTCAGAGGTTAGAACAAGAATTATCAATTCATATTTTCTCTTTCTTCTTACTCTGTTAAACTTTGACTATGAAATTTGCTTCACATGCTATATACACACTTAGCACCTTTTTTAAAAATGGAATTACCTATTTTTGAAGACGAAGGAAGTCCCTAAAAAAAATTCTGACATCGTAAAAAAGAAGGATGAGGAGAGGAGGAGTGGGAAGGAAAACCCTTTAAAAAGAGATGGATAATCCCTCATTATGATTATTTTAAGCAACTTTCCTCGTCTTCCCATTTTTCAAAATTTCATTTTCTTGCCCTCTTTGCTAAATACTAAACAATGCATCAATATTGCTTTTTGATTAATTATGTTTTTATATGGAGCCCTTACATTTTAGATGTTTAACATCTCTATAAGTATCTACTTTCCTCCCTGACTGATTTACTAACTAAGAAATTTTGTGTTCTGTCATAAGAGGGCCATTAGAGTCGAAGGTTAGAGTTTATTAGTGTCTCTATATGTTAGATATCAACCCTTTTTATTTGCAAATTTTTATATATTCTTTATTTATGATAGTGATAAAATAAATGTATCATTTTGTACTTATATATATTGTACACTAAATCCTTTTTTAAATTTTGACCCATTTTTCAATCTTCAAATTTCCCAGGAGGGCGAGGACAATGAAAAATAATGAAAACATTCTTTTTCTCTATAAATATGATATTTATTATTCATGTTAAATCATATAAAGTCAAATTATACATCTACGCATCTATGACCGCTTTCAGTCTTGTTTCGTTATGATTCTTAGTAAATCCTGGATAGAGTAGTTTTGAAAATTTCCTTTTAAGCGAAAGATTGAAATATTCAGAGAGGTAAAAATAGGATTTACTGCACAGAGCAGAGAGTGAGTGTGTGTGTGTGTGTGTTTTCACATTTTGAAAAATAAGGAACTGTTTTTCATCCAAAAATATTTCAATTTCTGTTTTTTTAAAGTAAGATTTACATTTTAATTTTTAAAATCTGGCACTTTCTTTTAAAAGTTTTAAAGAATTAAATATTTTTTTTGTCTGAAACTACATAACTGATTGGGGTCTCCATTTTAAGAAGCTTCAGATAAGTCCTTGGCTGGTTTGAAGCTATTTTATTTTTAGATGAAAGTCTTGGTATGGTTTTAGACTATAGTTGTACCCTTGAGTGCAAGGACCCTTGATGCTATGGGCGCAGCCGCTAGTATACGATGAACAGTCGGCGAGGCATTAATAAAAAACAGTTTAAAGTTTAAATATTGAACTGTGTTTTCCTGGCCAGGATCTGATAGGGTCGAATGGGAAGACTGGAAACAAGACCGTAGTGGAGTTGGGTCTCTCTGAAATTATGATCAAATATTAGGATGTGTGTCTGTCTGTAGAATAGCTTGCTGTATTTAAATTCAATAATATTTTTTTATTGCAAAGTAATATAGACTGCTTTCCGAGGAAATTAAAATGAAGACGGAGAAAGTCCCTCAAAAAATCAGCATGTTATGTCATAAAAACGAGGGATTATCCATCTCTTTTTTAGGGGGATTCATTCCCACTCATCCTCTCCTCATCCCTCATTTTTATGATGTCATTGAGAGACTTTTTTCGTCTTCATTAAAATGCAAAAATATTAGTGGAAAATTGTTTGAAATATGATGCTATGAATGCTTTTTCAATATGGCTGAGAACCGGCTCAAATCTATCGGATGTAAATCGGTTTTGAAGCTTTACTGGAAGTAATTTTAATCTATATCAGTTTTGTAAAATGTAAGTTTGACTTGATAATGGCATTTAATTGTGTTCCCCAATTTTTAAAAGCGAAGCTTTTTTATAATTAGAGTCGGTCCGTCCGTCCGCACGTCCGTCCGTAACGGATAGCTTTTTTCGTTAATTTAGGCATGTTAGAATTGTATTTTTGGGTTTCAAATTTTGCATGGTGATTCCTTTAGTAGTTAGGTACGATTTAGAAAGCGTAGCAACTCTATAATCATTACCAAAATTTCCGTACGTCCAGTTTAAACATGTTGATTATTTTACTTTTTAACAAAAAAATTTTATGTGATCTAATCATCCGATTGATCTGATTTTTGGTATATTGATTCCTGGGACAACAAAGTATATTGTTATAAGGAAAACAGTAAAAGTGTCGAACTATGACGTCAGAAAAAATTAACAATTAACCAATGAGAGGCCGCTATATATTTTACCACAGTGAATACTGGCTTTCTATTGGTTAATTGTTAATTTTTTCTGACGTCATAGTTCGACACTATTACTGTTTTCTGTTATAAGCGAAGCAACTCTATAATATTAATCAAGTCCTAAATATGTAAGTATGTCCATAAACATTATCCTGTATCAAGCAGTTTTTCAGCAAATTTACTTACAATTTTGCTTTGACTCTTATACATTTATATTCTGATTATTCAGTTCTGACACTATATTAGTGTTCATGTCCGATTATCCTACCGTTTCAGTGCTTCGCTTTTATGGATGTTGTCATCCTTACTAAAGATATTTTTCAAAATTTCTTATGCATATGTTTTACATAAAGCAAAGAAGGTTTTTTACCGTTCTAATATAAAACTCTTAGTTATCTAGTTACTTGTTTTTTTTTTATAAAAAATACGAGATATCTTCATGCATTTCTTTCCTTACAATTTACAAAAATCTAAAGAATGTGTCCTACTTTTGTGATTTTTATTTAACCCATTCGTGACGAGCTCTCAAAGTTCAACGTTTTTAATCTCCGGGGTTCAACAAAATAGATTTTTTTCTCAATAATTACTTAACAGAATTCAAAAGTAAGGTGTCAAATTAAAGATCTTACTATTTTTGTAATGGCAATTTTCTTCTTTTTTGTTGCGTTTTAGTACCTTAAAACCAACATAATTAAAAAAAACTTAAATTAATTCAAAAAAGAGGTCTAAAAAAAACGATTTCATATCTAAATTCTATGGATCATTTTACATCTAAAAGCTTACTAAAAGCACTGACTAGCTATTTTTTGAAGAAAAAAATCACAAAAGTTAGGACACGTTCTTTAAAACATTCTGTTAAACCCCAAATCCCATGTTAAACTTTTTCATTAATAAACTAGCGGCTAAGTTTGTAGAAAATTGTAATTAACACAACTCTCTTTTAATTAACTTTCCTCTAAGGATTAAATATTACATGATAAAAGATTTAATACCCCCCAGAAAAATGACACTTTGATATTAAAAATGCAGATTTTTAAAAATGAAAGTACATATTTTTTTTCATTTTTGTGCCAAACATTTTGAAATGTAAAGAAACCCTCAGTGAACAATTAATAGGGACAAACATATTTTTTTAAGTTAGATAATTCTAAAATTAGCAAATGTTCTGAAAATACAGAAAAAAAGATATTAATGTGTGTTTTACAAATCATCGCCTATTTTCCAGTATGGCTTCGAAACCGATTAATATCCGCTGGATTAGAAACAGTTATCAGCCATACTGAAAAATCATGTATAGCATCGTATTACAGACAATTTTTCACGAATATTAAAATAAAAATAATAAAATTAAAACCAGTTTTGGTTTTAAACTTTTAATAATTTTAATATACGCGGAAAGCTGTCTATAATTCGATACGATAAAAAAAATATACTCGGTAAACAAGAATAAAAACACACATGAATGCGAAGGACTATTATCTCATGCCTGAATACAGACAGACGGACAAAAGTACGGACCGACTGTATAAAAGCTTTGCTTTAAAAAAAATAAAAAATATACGAGAGAAATACAAACAGTCTTTTCAAATGATCTCATGCGAATTTATAGTGTAGAAAAAAAGAAAACCTTTAAGAAATATTGAAAACATCCAATATTGATAAATTTGACAGGTTAGATGCTGTTAGGTTGTTCGAGGAAAAATATCACACATGAAAAAATACTTAATTTTCGCATCGTGTTATAGACAGATTTCCACAGAAATTAAATAAAAAAAATTAAGATTAAAAACAGAAAGCCCCGAGGGCAATAATTTTATGATTTTTATTAAAATATACTTGGATTATATGTTTTTTCAGTATAACTGAGAACCAGTTCTAATACAGCGGATATTAATTGGTTTCGTAGCCATAGTGGAGAAACTATTCCGTTTTCATTTTACAACAGTCCATTTATATTTAATTTTTAATTCTACATAATGTACAAGTAGCGAAATTTTATGAATATGATTCTTAGTTCGAAGGGTTGGGTAGAGGTAAAAATAATCCCGGGACCTTTAGGGAACTTCCCACAAAATCCCACTCAATCTATTCTTTGTTTATAAAGTACAAAGAAAAACCTTACTACTCTATATTTAGAATAATTAATAAACCAACTATTTTACTACAATAAGACATTGAACCTCCCATAATATTGGAATCATGGATTTATTATTACTTAGATGTTACACCAGATTTTCATGTTCTCTAATAAAGTAAAACTAGCGGTGGGCTAAAATAACGATAACCCAATCCACTCCCATCATCACTCTCCTCCTACTGGATAAATAAACTGACCAATAAATGTTCCCTGTCTCCCATGTCATAATATCCACGTATATTATATATCCATTGTTTGAATTGTTAAAAACTGATTTGAAAGAACTGAAAAGTGTTGCACAATAACACAAAACCAAAGCTATATTATATTTTGCTTTTTTCCTCATAAAAATACTTTGAATTTACATTATAAAACTGATGAAAAAAGAAACAATATTGATTAAAAAAAATATTTGAATTCTTTTCCAGTATGGCTTTGAAACCGATTAATATCCGCTTGATTAGAACTATTTCTCAGCTATACTGAAAAATGTATAGCAACGAATCACAATTTTTCAAGAAATTTTTTTTAAAAATTATAAAATTAAGATAACTGGTTTCAATCTTACAATTTTTCATTTAAATGTGCTCGAAAAGCTGTCTATAATACGATGCAATAAATAATTATTTTAATTCTAAACATTTAGATTTTTTAAAGTATAAGTTCAGCAGCCAAGCTTTATACCGCAGAGCTGCTTATTTCAATTTTGCAGCTGCAGCTGGAAAAGGTAAACAATTTTTTATGGGGATGGGGGAATAAATTGTAAAGAAGAACCATTTCAATTCAGCTGTTAGCTAGATCCTTCGAAACAGACAGAAACACAAAGATCCTGTTACTTTATTATAAGGATACAATAAATTATCTCTAATAATTACCTGGATTTTAATTTTGATGACATGGCTCTCATTGCTGCCTGGACCTCCCCTGGTCAACTTGGAGCTCTCAAATGAGTTCTGTTTCCGTCGATTATGTGGAACATCAGCACTCGAACATTTCTGATTCGATATTTTATATTCAAACTTACTTTCAAAAATCTATTTATTTTATCTTGGATGTTGCACCAGATTTTTATGTACTCTAATGAAGTGGTGCGTGCAGCTGGCTAAAATAACGATACTCCAATGCCTTCCCCTCCTACTTGATGAACGAATTGCCCAATAAATACCAATACACTTACATTTTAAATCCTTTCTTTAGGGACTTTGATATAATTTTGATTGGTTGGTTCATTAAGTTGAGTGTCCAAACGTTTCAATCACTAATTGTGATCTACAGAAGGGGTATTTTTTTTATTTATTATCTTTTATGATGTAGATCAATTTATCGTCTATTGTGTAAATAAATTTTATTTTTTTAATCCATCTCTACTTTTGCCAAATATTTAAAACCTAGAATTTTATTTTACTTTTATTTTGTTTATAAAATATTTATGACTTTACTTTAGATCTAAATTTGACTTCTGTACCCCAAATATGTACTTTTAAATAAGTGTTTTACTAATATTTTCTATATTATATATTTATTTGACATTTAAAGTAGTTACTTAAGATCTAGAGAACAAGAAATATTTCAGGGAAACTTATAAAAAAGAGGGAGGATTGTAAATTATTCGGGTATAAACCCTTTCGTGGCAACGCCTCTTAAGGGGCCTTTCCTCGTATTTTTACAGTAGCTTTTGATAGGATATTTTAGGTTAGGTTGTTACCCCGCTTGGTTAGATCCCCCCGCAGGGGCTAGGAATAGGAAAAAACTACTGAGAAAATACGACGAAACACCCCTTAAGAGGCGCTGCCACAGAAGGGACAATACCCAATTTTTCTTATCCTTCCTCTCAGCTCTCTTTGCCTATGGAAAATAGCCTAAAACACGACCTTTTATTCGTAGAAAGCAAAGGGGGATCCTTAGATTCTCTAACACATACCTGACCCAAAACATGACAGGGATCTTAAGGGATAAGATAATAGACAATAAAATTGAAGTACTTCTTCAATGATGATGAACACAATTTTCCCTTCTGTTGATTCAATTCATTGGTTGAAAAGTTTGGACACAGCTTTTTGAACCAATTCATCAGGATTTAAGAGAGGACTTTTTAATTTTCAGTCCAATGTCCCCTCCCTCCCTGCTTTCAAAAGATTGAAGTTATAGAATGGATAAATCAAAGGTAAAAAGTTTTTGTTTTGTAATAAAACAAATTCTCATTTGTAAAATGTATTTCTCATTTATTTGATGTGTTTTCTTTGTATCTCTGTTCCACACTCACAACTTTGAGAAATGTTAAGAAAACAAAATAATGTCATTCTCTCTGTCTGAGCTTCATGGATATATTATTACTTGGACGTTGCACCAAATTTTCTTGAACTCCTATAAAGTGATGAACATAGCTGGCTAAAACAACGATATAGCTAATTTCCTACTAGACGAACGATAAATGAGGTTCATATTACATATTAAGAAGCTAAATTAACGCACATCTTTCCCCTTGTCAATATATCCACGTATATCCTATATCCATTCTGAGCTCTCGACTTTTAGTGTGATTATGCCTGCTACGCGTGCTGGCAGCTAGCTAGGCCCGTCAACCTTTTTGTTTCATTTTCTCTTTACTTGTGTTGTCTTATGTGCTAGATATGGGAGGGGAAAGTATTCTAGGAACAAAATAGGAATTGATATCCTATTATTAAAGTAACAGGATGTTTGTCTGTGTGTCTGTACCGAAGAATCTCGCTAACCGATCGGGTTCTCCTTAACAGGGTAGCTTCTCATAGGTCCCGGGAAGGTTTATAACTATTTTGGCAGAGGATACCACCACCCTCCCAAGAGAAATCGCCCCTAGAAAAAAATTACCCCCCCCCCAAAAAAAAACCCAAAAAAAATAGATATTTTTTTAAGACTAAAATTTAAAAAAATGGGGTTATAGTGGGGGGGATGGGGTTGGCAGCACCCCCCCCCCCCCACAAAAAAAATTAAATAAAAAAATGGGTTTTATCATTAAACTCCCCCCTCCTCAAGTGCCCCTAGAGGTCTCTAGGGACGTAGCCGCTAGTAGTGGTTAAAATAAGTTTGATTTCCTTTAGGTGTTTATATCCATCTTGTTTATATTTTCCAAAACTATCCTAAAGTATTAACTTTGTAAAATTAGATAGTTTTTAAAAGCGAAGCTTTTTTTATAATTAGGTAGGTCCGGTTATTACGTCCGTCTAAAAAGGTTAGCTCTTTTCGTTAATTTAGACATGTTAGAATTTTTTCTTATCAATTTGCATAAGGATTCCTATGACAATAAGGTACAATGTTATAAGCAACGATAATCTCAGTAATCAAGTCCTGAAAATGTCCTAATAACAGTATCATGTATTTAAGTAGTTACTTACAATTCTATTTAGACTTATGAATTTATATTCTGCTTATTCAGTTCTGAGTTCGTTTCGGAGCTTCGCTTTTATGGATGTTGTCATCCTTGTTCTTTTTTTAAATTAGCAATTATCAACCTTAGATTTCTAATTTTAATTCATACAAAGTCAATTTCCTGTTTGTTTTTGCCATAGCTTTCTTTTCTCTGATTCCCATTGCTAAATCGCCTAAGCCGCCTTTTTTCCGCCGCTGCCGCCATGGCAGTTTTCGCCTCGCTAACGCTGGTCTCCTCGCCGGACGGTGTTCTAATAATGATGCCACTTCTATCCTCCATACTCAGGTTGCCGCTTAACCTTCCTGGCGGCGGCGGACGTGCCGGTATCGGCGGAGGCGGTATAGGCCGAGCCGTTTTGGAACTCTTGACCGGACTTCCCCCACCGCCATTATTATTGTTGTTTATATTAATCGGTGTTGACCTGCCGTTGCTTGCTGGGGCTGTGTCCGGCCTTTTGTTTAGGTTGGCAACCCGACTGCCGTTTGTATAGGCAACTGTGGACTGACTGTTGCCACCGTTGGCGGGCGAATTGTTGAAACTGCTGCCGCCATTGCCGCTGTCATTCTCATTGTCAAACGAGTTGAGGAAGTTTGTAACAGAGGTCGGACTGTGAAACGATTATATTAAGCACGTTTATAAATGAATAAATAAATTTAATTGCATGCTTAAATATTTCATACATTTTTTTATTTTTCTAAAATCTTTTAAGCATCGTCATAGTGTATAACTATACATATTTCTTTGAAATGCACTTTTTGTGTTAGTTTGAATTTAGCAACGCGTTTGATTATATCTAAGTACAATATTTATGGATATAACAGACGAAAATTTGTCGTCAATTTAGATTGCTAACATGGACCTCAATTATTGGTCAGATAGAGGGGACTAAATGAGGTACAGAATGTGGGTGGGTGGTGTCATTATTATAGCCAGCTGCGAGTATCACTTTATTAGAATTTAGCAGTTTACATGAATATCAGGTGCAATATCCAAGTAATAATATATAGATTAATATTTTAGGTATTTTTAAAAGCGAAGCTTTTCTATGATTAGGGTCGGTCCGTCCGTACGTCCGTCCGTCCGAAATAGTTAGCTTTTATTAGTTAATTTAAGCATGTTAGAATAGTCCTATCGATTTCAAACTTTGCATGGTGATTCCTGTAGTAGTTAGGTACGATTTAGAAAGCGTAGCAACTCTATAATCATTACCAGAATGTACGTACGTTCATTTTAAACATGTTGATTTTTTACTTTTTTGATAACAATTTTTTAAGTGATAATATCATCCGATTGATCTGATTTTTTGATTGCTGATTCCTATTACAATAAGGTACGATATTATGAGCGTATTATTATTACGTATAATTTTGTCAAACCTTATAATTTTATATTTTGTATATTCAGTTCTGACACTCAACAAAAGTTAATGTTCGTCTGTCATATCGTTTCAGTGCTTCGCTTTTATGGATTTTGTCATCCTTGTTTTAACATATACAGTTATAAGAACGCAATAAGAACACAATAAATAGATGAAAGAAAAATTTAGAAAATGTAGATCTATGTTTCTACGACTTAAAAAATAAAATGAAAGTGAGAAAAATGACAAATATGAACCTTTTCCTGTGAAAAATGAGCTATATCAATGCAGAAATAAGAGAAATAAAATAGGTTTCATAAATTGTTTCGTATTTATTTGACATACAAGATCACTTTCTTCTCCTATTGGCCTCTAGGGGAACTTGAGGTAAAGTGGATATTTTTTCTTAGGATTGTTTTCTCTTTGGAGGGTAATGGTACCCTCCTCCAAAATAATTATAAAACTACCTATAACTACCTATGAGAAGCTACCCTGTAAAGGAGAACCCGATCGGTTCCGCAGTTAGCGAGATCCTTTGGTACAGAAAGACAGATAGACAAAGTCCTGTTACTGTATTATAAGGACTAGCGGCTACGCCCCTAGAGGCCTCTAGTGGCACTTTAAATGTTTGGTTTTTTGTTGCGTTCAAGTTTCTACGATATGTTGCGTAAGAGTCTCTTTATACGATACCTTAAAATAAAAATTTCGATTTATTATTATTTCTCTTGGGAGGGTGGTGGTACCCTCCCCCAAAATAGTTATAAACCTTCCCGGGACCTATAAGAAGCTACCCTGTTAAGGAGAACCCGATCGGTTCAGCGGTTAGCAAGATCCTTTGGTACAGACACACAGACAAACAGACAAACATCCTGTTACTTTAGTATAAGGATATACAATTTCTTTAATGATTTTCAATAATATTACATTTCTTTAAATATTGTCACTTTTTATTTGTTAACGTTCGTTTGACTGATTTGTTGAGCTGCGCCTTCATGAATGTTTTATATTACAGTTTATTTATTTGGAAGAAAGATTCATTCTCTTCCAAAATTTGACTTGTATACAATAGAAATATTTTTTTGTTAAAGTTATTGCAATTAATTGCATTGGATTATTTTCGTATTATTTTCCCCGTTGCCGCGCTGCCTTTTGGTCAGGGCTCGGCAGCCGCGTATCAACCGCGACTAAACCTGAAATTGCCATATTTAGGTAAGGTTTAGACTGCCAGCTGGTTTTTAAAATTGTAAAAGGTTTATTTCATTACGGATGACGCACGGCTGCCGAGCCTGGATTTTGGTTTGGGATTCCTTCAACCTTTTAAATGCATTTTAAAGCTCAAGAAGCAGATATTGATAATTTTTTTTGGAGGAAAAGGCATTAGTTTTGTTTTTAATTTGATTTTTTTACTCTGCATTAATAAAAACTAGCGGCTACGCCCCTAGAAGCCTCTAGGGGCACTGGTAAGAGGGGGAAAAGTCGACCTCATCCCATTTTAAATTTGAGTTTCAAAAGAGTTAAAAAATATTTTTTGGGGTTGAGGGGGGTGAAGACACCCTTTCCAAAAATAGTTTAAAACCTTCCCAGGACCTATAAGAAGCTTCACTGTAAAGGAGAACAATATCGGTTTAGCGGTTAGCGATATCATTCGGGACAGACAAAAACGCTTACTACTTTATATAATAGGATATAAAAACTATAATGTCTTGTTTTATTTGCTTTTTTGGCTATACAGAAATCCACATGAAATACAAAGATTTTGTTTACACTTTTTAATCCATATAAATAAGAGCATTTTTGTATTCGCCATGAAAAATTTTCCCTTGTGTTTTTACTAGTAGCTAGGCCCTTAGCCTTTAGGAACTCTGTATTTGAAGAGCTCAAAAAAAAACTTTAAACCATGCCAGGACTTAAATCTGAATATAGAATGGTTTAAAATCATTACAGGAGCGTTGTGAAGCTTACCTAATTAGGAGACTTCAATCGGATTAGTAGATCTTAGGCTTCAGAAAATAATCCATATTACTTTATTTAATAGGATAGTAAACCAGTCTTTGTGACTTCAAATAACAACAAATGATTTGTTTGTAATACGAGCATTACTGACTGGCAATACAGCCCTGCTAATTAAAGGAACGATTGTTGACAATTAAAAAGTGCTTAATTTTCCTGAGAGCGTCGCTTCTAATCAATTTTGTCAGTCTTCTGCAAACAACCACCAATCTTTAGATATCATTGAAAATACATATAAACCAATTCAGGTGACAGAAATTTTATTTTTATTTTATGTCTATATTTTTTGCTTTGTTTATGACAAGGTCAAAAATTATTAAATTAAACAGACAGAAAGACAAAAAACAAGGACGATTGCGATCAATAGTGCATAGAGAGTGATGTACTTTTTAAACATATAAGGCGTCAGTGACTATGTTGGACAGAAAGACGAACAGCCAAACAAAAGCAAATGAAAAAACCAAGCATAGTTTTTTTTTCTGATTTTCTAGCAAAACATTACAACATTCACTACAAGTATTAACAAAGGGAGAGGTAGGTTGCGGGTAAAATCCGTAAAGGTTATGTGTTACAAGTTAAAAACAGTAGTAGAACGATAAAAAATTATGTTAAATTTAAAAAAAAAAAATTTTGTCTATAGTTCTTTTCAATAAGAAATACACATATTTAGTGAATATTATCGTTCTAGTACTATTTTTATGCCTTAAAACACACACCTTTACGGATTTTACCCGCAACCTACCTCTCCCTTTACAAATATAAAGGAAACTAAAGAGTGAAAGAGGTGCAAATAACTAGAGAAGCTTCGCTACAGAGAAATATTTTATTTGTAAGCTTGTAATGGATATTGAATTTAAGTGGATATTATGACAGGGGGAAAATTCTCGTTTATTTAGGTTGCTAACATTGACATCATTTATTGGGCAGTTCCTTCATCCAGAAGGAGGGGAGGGAAAGGAGTAAACAGGGTTGGACCGTTATTTTAAGCCATTTACAAGTATCATATAGTTAAAGTACGTGATAATTTGGTGTAAAATCCAAGAAATTATAAATCCATTAAGCTAACTGTATAAATATATATACTAGCGGCTTCGCCCCTAGCCTCTAGGGGCTTTTCCCCAAGAGATAATTAAAAAAAAAATAAAGTACTACTGGGGGGGGGGGAATTTTCATTTTTTTTTTAGGGGGGGGGGGGGTTGGGGGTGTCCCACCCCCCAAGAAAATAGCTTAAAACCACCACAGGACCAATAGGTATATACCAGAAGAGTAGAATCCGATCGGTTCAGTGGTTACCGAGATCTTAAGGGACGGACGGACAGACAGACAGACGGACGGACAGACAGACAGACGGACGGACAGACAGACAGACAGACATACAGACATAATTCTACTTTGTATTATAGATTACAGCTGCAATACATAGTAATGCAAAGTTTACTTGAGAAATTCTTTCATAAAAACACGATTGCTCATAAATTTTTTAGTATCTTATTCTTAGAAAGAATGAAAAATTGTTTATATATATAAACTAAATGTATTTATATAATGAATCCATCCATAGGCTTTTGTATACTAAAGTAGCTGGTTGTATGTCTGTCTTTTAAAATCTCAGAAACTATAGGTTCAACTGGTTAAATGTGAAAGTCCCTAGAAGGTTTTAAGCTATTGAAAAGTTGGAAAATGGGGTACGCTGAAGGAATCTGCTCTACCAAAACAAATTTTCTTTCTTTCTCCTACTTTTAAATAAAAAAAAATTAAATTAAATCAATCTAGAGTCAAGAAATAATATTCAAAGATAAATCCTAATTTGTCATATTCTATTAAAATGGTTGATATTGAAATATTAGTACATAGTAACATGGGGGTAAATATTGGTCTTCCATGCATAAATTCCCTTACTCCACCCTTACAATGCACCCATCTTCCATTTTCTTTCTCAAGTTAAATGCACCTGCACCCACCTGCACCCGTTGCAACCATCCCTTCACTCCCCTTCACATTCCCTGACAAACCTAAAATGCATCTTCCCTATCTAAATTCTCTTTCTCTACTCACATACATTTAGTTTTCTAGAAATAAACCCCTCCAATTATTTTAACCCCTTCTTTGTTGTTTACATTTTGTCCTCCCTTTACACAAACAGAATATCCACCCTCTAAAATACACACTCTCACACACACACACACACAGTCTTTTTGCAGGCAGAAACTACCCAAACCTCCGCCCCCCACCCTATATGATTGGAGTTGCAACCTACGTCAGAATTGCATCACTACTAGTACTCCAAGATTTACAGGGATAAGTAAATGTAAAAGAATTACAATTTCCCTAATTACCTAGATCATATACAACAAAATATTGTTTTTAGCAAATTGGCAGGTTTATATTCTATTGACCTATCCCTTTAACCTTGACTACTATTCACCCCCTAGTCACACAACAACAACTCTTCAAACACACTTTGCTAGAGCCAGGTACAGGTATAATGAAATAAGCCAGCAAAAGCTATCTGTCCCAAATATAATACTTACATTTAATTTTAAATTATAAAATTACTCTACAACTTATATCTCTCTTTTTCTATATTCATCTACTAGCAGCTACGCCCCTAGAGGCCTCTAGTGGCACTTTAAATGTTTGTTTGGAAATAAAATAATAAGTAACATATCTATGTTGCGTTCATTTCTCTAAGTAAAAAAAATTTAATTTTGTTGTGATTTCTCTTGGGAGGATGGTGGTACCCTCCCCCAAAATATTTTTAAACCTTCCTGGGACCTATGAGAAGCTACCCTGTAAAGGAAGACCCGATCAGTTGAACATACTGTTACTTTTTTATAAGGATTTGTCAATGGGGGGGAAACAATATTAACACTGCTGCTTCTTCAATTTATTTTGTTTCTTTCTCAATCAGTTCATCCAATTAGATCTGGAGGCAATGAGATTTATATAGCTGATATTTGGGAAGGTCATATTAAAAACTCTTCAACTCATTTTTTACATCCATATGTCTGTCCAACCCCCCTGTCTTTAATGCTTTTAAAGAAATAGTGATTTTCGACTGAAATACAAGTAATTAACTAAATTTGTTTGCCTATCTCTATTTGTTTTGGATCATATGCTTTTATACTTGTTGATGTTGTCATCCTTAGAAGCATTGTTAATTCCTGAGAATCCTTAATTTTTAGATTTTTTTGGGTAGTAAATTTGTGCAATTTCTTCAATTTAATCTTTGTTGAAGTGGAATTTTCAAATAATCTGATTACTTTCGATTGAAACATGGTGTGCATGCCAACTAATGTGTGTATACCTTTACCGGCAACATTTAGTTTATATAAACAATAAAATATACAAAATATGGAAAACAATATTTTAGTATAAAATATATGCTTACTTAATATTTTTTTTTGTTTAATGAACCTAATTAATAGTCAGCATTAAAAAAATATGTTTAATTAAATTGCCATGAGTGCTCTTAACATTGCCTACAGATGTCCTATGATTGATTTGAAGGCTCTATAAATTCTTATATCTTGTATAAATTTTATTTTAGATGGGAAAGCTACTAATACAAGATGTTTATGAATTAATTTGATATAATTTCTCTAAGTGAATCAGAAAGAAGGCTTTAAGAAAATTAGATTAGTATGTTTCTCTGTTAAAGTCACTTTACTTAATGTAAAACCATTGTGCTATAAATTCTTATATAAGGAATTCTGACCCTGATTTTAAATTGTGATTTTTAAATCTGTAAAACCTACAATGTACCTTCCATTTGTTAATAAAATTAGAGTCTTTTCTTATCTAAATTAAATATTAAAATTTTTTTGGGGACATCCTGTATGTATATAACCTTACAGTTACAACTGCATCCCTGGTCCACTTACCAGAGGAGGGATGTGCTTGGGGTAGGGGTTGCACTTAATCTGACTTTATATGAGAGATACATAGTGAGGCAAGTTTATCATTAAAGTGCACTCACAAAATCAGAAAAAAATGCAAGTTACATTCATTCATCTCTCAACAATATCTATTAACAGAGATTAAATAAAAATTAAAATATTATGTCAGATTAAAGACAGATGTCAAAGTAGGTAAGGAAAATTGTCTTTAATGTAGAGTAGAAAATGAAGCGCAGTCAAAAAAATTTCCCTATATACAATGCAACTTTTTTTGATATTTCAGAGATGGTTGGATGGAAAACATGGTTGATCATTGATCAGAAGAATCTCCAACCAAAAAAGTCAAATAAATCCAATTTACACTTCAATTTTATGGACAGACACATGTTAATCATAAGGTAGCATCAATGCACATTAATATTTTTTCTTGAGACATTACAAAATGAGCCATCTCTTTTTAAGGGGTTTCCTTTCCCACTTCTCCTCTCATCTCTCCCCTTCATGACGTCACATGGATAATTTTTTCAGACACTTTATAGAGTATCTTTTTTCTTATAATACATTTGAAATATCTAAAGATTGGCAGTGTGTTATCCTGGTGGTTCTTACTTAAGTGGTTCAGATTCTGACCGCTCCATCTGGGCCACACCTTGCTGTCCCTCCAGACAGGTGTGTGAACTCTAGCTACGCCACACCTAGCTGTCCCTCCAGACAGGTGTGTGAACTCTAGCTATGCCACACCTTGCTGTCCCTCCAGACAGGTGTGTGAACTCTAGCTATGCCGCGCAACAGACCTACAGACCTCCCTCTACACAGAGGGGCACTAGCTATTCAATTTTATCATCTGCAAATTATCGTATATTTGGTCAATATCGGGGAGGGAGGGGACATTGGGCTGTTTATTTCACTAGTCCCCAAAGTTTTATAATAACTTTATCTTATTCGTTGGCTTAACTAATTTGGGGACTTTTATTTAATTTTGATTGGTTGGTTCGTTCAGTTTTGTGTCCAAACGTTTCAACTAATAATAGTAATCTAAAGAAGGGTTAATTTTGCGTATCATCATTTGGGATGTACAACAATTTAGCAATCAATTGTCTTATCCCTTAGATCAACATGCAATGTTTGTATTGTTCAACGCCATTTTATTCGACCTAAACTTTGATGACCAAAAACATAACATAAAAACGATAAAAAAGTTGAAAAAATAAATTTTTTTTTTGAAAGTCATGGATAATTGTATATAACAAAAAATAAATTATATTTTTCCTTGACATTTCTTGTCATTGTTAGTTTTTGCTGATGAGACAAAAAAAATATTTATGTATATATCTTTTGTTTAGATGCTTATACAATTACTTCCCAAAGTAGCGAAGCCTTTTGAAATGATAAATTTAACATAAGAGAAGGTGAAAGAGAGAGAGAGAGAGAGAGAGAGAGAGAGAGAGAGAGAGAGAGAGAAAAAATAGAGCTATCGAAAAAGTAAGAAAAAAGACACAGAAGACTCACATACATGGTAACACGTTAAGTAGTTGCGCTGCAAAAAGCACTATAAATACTTTACTTTTAGAAATCACTCTATTTTCATTTAGTAAGTGTTTGGATGATAAATTATTATTTTCTTTTTTAATATTACTTTCCAAACTAAATCCATAAGGTCAAGAAGTTTACTTATAATAGAACAATTTATAATTTTCATAATATTTTCAGTTTCTTTAATGGATATATTATTACTTAGATGTTACACCAGGTTTTAATGTTCTCTAATAAAGTGAAACTGGCAGCGGGCTGAAATAATGATATCCCCCATCCCCTCTCGTCCTACTGGACAATGAACTGACCAATAAATTAGTTAGCATCCTAAATTGTGTCATATTCTAAATCAATTGGTTTGTAACAAGGGCGACCAAGCTTTTTTTCATTTGGGGGGGGGGGGGAATTCAAAATTCAGTTGGGGGGGAATCTTTATATCATATAGGCAAGGAAATCCAAGCTTTTTCATTTTTTTTTGGGGGGGGGAGGAGGATAAAAATTCAAACTTTAATTTTTTTTTTATGGGGGGGGGGGTTACCCCATTACCCCCATCCCATTAGACGTCCTTGGTACGTAATCCCTCATAATAAAAATGATAGCTTGCTTCTTTTGGGGCTGAGAACCTGGCAAAATATATAATCAATGCAATATTTACTTTAAAGGCGTGTCAGAATTGCTTACTTATTTGATCAATGAGTGTATAAAACAAATTTGCATGTTATTCCCACTTTCTCACAAAATATTTTTTATGGGGGGGGGGGCCCGGGGGGGTACTTTTTTACCCTGCCTTTAAGTCTTTTCTGTATAAAACAAATTTGCATGTTATTCCCACTTCCTCAAAAAATAACTTTTATGGGGGGGGGGGGGGGTATTTTTTTACCCTGCCTTTAAGTCTTTTCTGTGAGGCAAAGATTTTTTTAGGCGTATATTTAATTTTATTTAAAAAATGTAGTGGGGTTTGTATTTTGTTTCAATTGTTAAATTTATTTAACTAGTTTTTTTTTGGTGGGGGGGATAATTAGATAATAAAATAATAGTATACTTATAAATTGTCAAGCTTTAATTTTGCTCATATGAAATAATTTTATTATTTTTTTCAGGGGAAGTAATAGTTATTTATCAAATCGTATGGAAGACATCTTACCGCGGATATTAAAATGAAAAATTATAAGATTAAAATCAATTTTGTTAGCCCCAAGGGGCCTAAGGCTCGAAAACTAATGTTAATTTTTTTTATTTTCGTTTTAGTATTCGTGAAAAATTGCCTGTTATACGATGCTATAAGTGATTTTTAAGTATGGCTGAGAACCGGTTCTAATCCAGGGGATATCAATCGGTTTCGAAGCCATACTAGAAATGATTATGATATCATAAGCAACGCAGCTACAGTGAGATATAAACAAGGATGACAACATCCATAAAAACGAAGCTCTGAAACGGTAGGACAAACGAACATTAACACTTGAGAAGAGTGTCAGAACTGATTAATTAGAATGTAAATGTATTAAAGTCGAACGAAAAAAATTGTAAGTAGATCTGTTGAAAAACTGCTTAAATACAGGATATTATTTAAGGACATACTTACATTTTTAGGACTTGATTATAGAGATGCTTCGCTTATAACAATGTACTTTGTTGTCCTAGGAATCAGTATAAATTAGAACAATCGGATAATTTTATCACATACAAATTTGGTGTTTGAAATCAACATGTTTAAAATCGACGTAAGGACATTCTGGTAACGATTATAGAATTGCTTCGCTTTCTATTTAACTCGTACCTAACTTCTAGATTAATCATCATGCAAATTTTGAAATCGATAGGACAATTCTAACATGCCTAAATTAACGAAAAGACTTTCCGTTACGGACGTACCGGACGGACGGACCAACCCTAATTATAGAAAAGCTTCCCTTTCAAAAATATAAAAGAAAGGAAAGGAGGTAAAATAAGAAAAAAATATAAAATCTTGGTGAGAGGATAAAAAGCAATCCAAACTCGACGCGGAATTGAAATTACCAAATTATCTTTGTCAGCCCATCCAGGATTTCCTACACCTTTACCATCAACCACTCTCTGTCTACATAGCATTTAATATAAATGATAGAATTGTCGTGTTTATTTTAAACTTTAAGAATTCTGGTAAGATTTAGACAAAGATAATTAAATTACTGATAACATGAATTTATTTTCAAGTTATCTATTTAAATCACAAAAGAATAATTTCTTAAAATATTATTCAAATACATTTTTTACTAACCGGGGAAGGGGGAGGGGTTGTTGTATAAAAAAATTGAAGACTAAGAAAGTCCCTTAATGACGTCATAAAAATGAGGGATGAGGAGAGGAGGAGTGGGAAAGAAAACCCCTAAAATAGATATGGATAATACCTCGTTTTTATGACGTAACATGCTGTTTTTTTTGAGGGACTTTCAACGTCTTAAAAAATTTTCCATTGTGATGTAGTGATAACCCTGTGTATAGTTAGCATGGTTTATAAACCTAGGGGGGTGGGAAGAGTGATGTTTCAATTTAAGTGAATAGGTTGCTGTGATATAGCCCAGTACTGGATATAGAATAAGTGGATATTGGGTTAGGGACATTATTGTTGTTAATTTAGGTTGCTAATATAGTCTTCAGATATTGGTTAATACGTTCCTCCATATTAGCCATCTTGGAGAAACATTTTATCAGGGGAATAGTCCCTTTCGTGGCAACGCCCCTTAAGGCGCGATTTGTCGTATTTTTATAATGGCTTTTTATAGGTTATTTTAGGTTAGGTTAGGTTATATTGGGTTAGGTGATTGCCCCACAGGGTTAGGCAATTGGCCCCGCAGGGTAAGAGCCCCCCCCCCCGCAGGATCTAGGAATAGAAGAATAGCTACTGTGAAAATACGAAGAATCGCCCCTTAAGGTACGTTTCCACGAAAGGGACTATACACTTTATCAGGGTATGCAAGAATCCTTCACAATATCCATGTATTCTATATCCATTGGCCCAGTACAGCTCCCATGAGTAATATATAAAATACTTATTACGCCAAATCTGGCCGCTATTTATAGACTTTATCATATACTTTTATTTAGGGGGTAAGATATTACTGTGTAATAAAGTTATAGGATGTCTGTCTGTCTTTTATAAGTGTATGAAAGGAAAGATCTCACAGATCAGTCCACAATAGACAGCGAAGTTTCTTGTTGGACCAGGTTTAAAGGGCACCTCATTTTAAGAGTAGTAGATCCAAGAAACCTTCCAAAACATTTGTATAGTAACAAGGATGACAACATCCATAAAAGCGAAGCACTGAAACGGTAGGACAAACGAACATAAACACTTGTATAGTGTCAGAACTGAATAATCATAATATAAATGTATAAGGGCCAAAGCAAAATTTTAAGTAAATGTGTTGAAAAAAACTGCTTGATTCAGGATAATGTTTATGGACATACTTACATTTTTAGGACTTGATTATAGAGTTGCTTCGCTTATTACATTATACTTTGTTGTCCCAGGAATCAATATACTAAAAATCAGATTAATAAGATGAGTAGTTCACATAAAAATTAGTTGTTAAAAAAGTAAAAAAATCAACATGTTTTAAATGGACGTACGGACATTTTGGTAATCATTATAGAGTTGCTACGCTTTCTAAATCGTACTTAACTACTAAAGGAATCACCATGCATAATTTGAAATCGATAGGACAATTCTAACATGCCTAAATTAATGAAAAAAGCTATCCGTTACGGACGGACGGACCGACCCTAATTATAGAAAAGCTTCGCTTTTAAAAATGGTGGGCTAAAATAAGAAATAACAAACATCAAATATGTTGGGTTACCCCTCTCTAGCAAGTGGCTAGGGGCACATCAATGAAATATAATAAAGTAATAAATAAATTACCCAAAAGTTCGCATGAAGGCGCCGAAGCAAATTTTTTTTATTATTCTGTTTTTACATGGCAAAGTTCATGCACATAGTATAAATATCATGAAAATTAATTTTGAATTAAATAATTTTTTCTCTCCAAATTTTATGAATTTTATGAAACAAGAATTATCATACCACTACACTTTCTGTTATTCATATAAAATTGTACATAAATAGCATTTTTTTTTTTATCCGAAATTATTATTTTAAAACTTTTATTATACAGAGAAGATAAATTTTCTTATAGCGAATATACTAATTAATTGTTTTCTAAGATTACGAATTTGAATTTGAATTTTAAGAGAAGAGAAACAATTTCCCCCTTCCAACAATAAATATGCAGGAAAAATATTTGATATATTTGTTCACTTGTCTATATTTTATATTTTTATGGTTTCCTTGTAAATGTATCTCTGGACCTTTTTATAAGATTAACATAAATGATTACATTGTATTAACCTTATATACTTATAAAGTGCTTACAGATATTAAAGCTACTCCAAGTTCTAATTTCTATTCAGTTTCATAATAATATATTATTACTTGGATGTTACACCAAATTTTTAAGTTCTCTGATAAAGTAATGCTAGCAGCTGGCTAAATTAACGAAACCCTCCATCGAACCATTTTTATCCCATCCCCTCAACTCCTCCTGAATGAACTAACTAACCAATAAATTAGGTCCATATTAGCAAGCTAAATTAACGACAAATTTCCCCCTGTATATATATACACGTATATTATATATCCATTTTCATAGCTTAGACTATTAAATTCAAGACTTCTCTTCTTTAAAAGTGTCTTTTCGAATACCAGATAAAAAAAATGTGATGTTTTTTTAAGCACATGCACTAGGTTATATAGTCAACGTGTCTATAATATGTAAGCCAAGATCAATTTTTAATCAACTGGAATTTTTAAAGACTGAATATAATGCAAAAGTTTTATTTGTCCGTCTGTCTGATTTTTGTGCTTCTCAAAAAGATCAAAAAACTTTTAATTATACAAAAGTGCCTTAATCGATCTATAGAGTAGCATTGCTATGTCATACTGTAACTGAGGTTTTTAAATGCATCTACAAATCTTACTTAAATTTAAACATTTTTATTTTTGAGTGAAATGTAATTTAATCTGGCAGCTTCAAAACAACACTTGATGTAAATTTCTCATGATAATGTAAAACTTTTTAAATTTTGTTATTTTTTCTCACTTATTTCTTTTTGTTTTTGTTTTCTATACAGCTATACATTAAAAAAAAACATTATAAATTTTGTCGAACCAATATCTACTTCTTTTTAAAAGTTTTGTTCATTTTGTTGAAACACATTTTATCCAGGGTGATTATAACTACACTATTTCTCCAAGTTTTAAAATAAAGTTTTCTTATTCGTTGTCTTAACAACTTTGGGGACCTTTAGGGAATTTGATTGGTTGGTTCATTACGTTGATTGTCTAAACCATTTTAACGACTAATTAAATTTTGTTTATCAACATTGGGGATACACACCAATTTATCGGCCATTGTATTATCCCTTTAGATCTCTGCGCCGTATCTTTTAGATTTTATCAAAGCACTTGACACGAGCTTGACATTTTTATGTAATATGTATGTCAATGAAAAATGTAAAAAGATTAAGTAGATAGAAAAAAGGGTAGTTTCACGAAATGCATTTGAACTTAATTTAGTGAACCGCATATTTTTTGCTAGTTAATGGGTTAAACTATATTTATATGGCATATATTTGAAAGAATTTCAATTTTCTACCACGTAGTTTTGAAAATATCAAGACTTGAAAATCGTCTTTTTGTGATATATGCAATTTAAAAAGACGATTTTAACTACGTGGTAGAAAATTGAAATTCTTTTAAATATATGCCATATAAATGTAGTTTAACCAATTAACCAGGAAGAAATATACGGTTCACTAAATTAAGTTCAAATGCATTTCGTGAAACTACACCTTTATTAATGAAAACATTTGTTCAAAAGCTTTAACAACATTGCTAATTTAAAAATTAATCTCTTGGGTTTTTATAATAAACTTTTTTGTCAATGAACTCGAACTTAGATTTAATTGAATAAATAGCTAGATTTGGAAATATTATTTTAAAAAAAAAGTTTTCTGTTTCTTTTTTACAGTGTAACCTTAATGATGAAATTAATTGAGATTTAATTACAAAAGTTTAAATATGATCATTTTACAACTTAGACCATTCAAAATCTAAAGTTTAACAAAAAGTCCATGACTATAATCTAATGGAATAGCTACTCTATAATGTTAAGACATTTCGTCAGATTCTCTCTGTCAATTAAAAAAAAATCATTCTTCAAATACAAATTAACTCTACTGTTTTTAGTAGCGAAGCTACTCTATAATTCACAATGTCCGTCCGTCTGTCCGTCTGTCCGTCTGTCCGTCCGTCCGTCCGTCCGTAATTAATGAATTGGGGGAAACGTGATTTTCTCGGCTCCTATAAAAGATAGAGAGCTGAAATTTTTTGACAACATTCCCATCATTCAGGAGCACAATTAACTATAAAACATCAATGGCGGTCGGACTGCTTTATAGCAGGTTTTAGGCTATTTTTTATATTTTTCAAATTTTCCCCATATCTTTGGTGTTTATGGTCCGATTTTCAAAATTTTTTCAGTTAAAGATATCAAAATTAAATTTCCCGTCATTTGAAGAAAACAACAATGACGGTCAGACTGCCTTTTTGCAGGTTTTTGGCTATTTTTATATTTTTCACATTTTTCTCCATATCTTTGGTGTTTATGGTCCGATTTTCGAAATTTTTTCAGTTAAAGATATCAAAATTAAATTTCCTGTCGTTTGAAGAAAACAACAATGACAGTCAGACTGCCTTTTTGCAGGTTTTTGGCTATTTTTATATTTTTCACATTTTTACCCATATCTTTGGTGTTTATGGTTCAATTTTCATAAATTTTTCAGATAAAGACATTAAAATTAAATTTCTGGCGTTTTATGAAAAGAAACAATGGCGGCCAAACTGCCTTTTAGCAGGTTTTTGGCTATTTTTATATGTTGATATATTTCCCCATATCTTTGGCATTTTTGGTCCAATTTTAAAACTTTTTTGCATTAACAGTTTCAAAATATTTTTTCCCATTGTTATGTGCATCTAGTATGTAATTTACTTTAACCATCTTCATCATACAAAATAAAACAAGGTTTATTTTCTCCAATAAATCTACTATTGATTTTAAATCTACTTCTACGTATTCCCATCCACAATTTTTGTGCTTCGCTACTTATGGATGTTGTCATCCTTGTTTCTTTTCCAAACTTATTTTAGTCTTTTTAACAAGGGAGGGAGTCCCCAAAGTTTTATAGTAAAGTTTTCTTATTCATGGCTTAGCAACTTTGGGGACTTTTATTGAATTTTGAATGATTGGTTCATTAAGTTAAGAGTCTAAATGGTTCATAATCTGCAGAATGGAAAACTTTGTGTATCATGATTCGGGACGTACCTCAATTTGTAAGCCATTGTCTTATCACTTTAGATTTCTGCTGTGTAATGCATAATTTTTACATATTTATGAAGCTGCGCATCTTATGAACACAATAATCTTGTTTAAGCTACCAGATCAAGTCAAGCAGAGTGTGCCAAACACAACAAGTAAAACATAGTGTGCCAATATTTTGTCAAGTTAAGCAGAGTATGCCAATATTTCCCCACGTAAAACATAGTATACGCTTCTCATTGATCCTAAAAAAACACCAAGAATTTGTAATTTTTTTTTTGTAAACTTAAATTTAAATGTTCAGCTCTCTCCTTCTCGTAAGTGCCCCTAGAGGCATTGAGAGGAGAAACCGCTAGTATATATACATAAACTATTTCAAAATTTTAGGAAGAGCAAATTTTTACAAGTAAAGCAGATTATGCCAATATTACCCCAAGTGAAGCAGAGTGTGCCAAAACAAGGCATTGGCACACTCTTCTGGACTTGTCCAAGCTACCTATTACGTATAAGTTGTTGCTTTTTTTACTTAATTTGTTAAGTTTAGAGGATTAATTCTAATGATACTTTCAAACTTTCTTCCAAGACTTAAAACAAAACTTCAGCTATGATTTTATGAAAATAAAGATTTTAGTCACTTTAGGAAAATAATAGTAAAACGATGTCTGTCTGTCTGTCGGTCGTTATGCCCATCCGGATGAAGCTTAATAACTAGGAAAATGCTTGACCGATTAAGTTCTACTTTTTGATAATTATACCAACTAAACATGCCAGGTTTTAGGCTGTTTTCTTGTGAGAGGTAAGGAGATTTGACATGACAAAAGATTATCTAGTCTGAGAAAAGCAAATAAAATAAAGAAACTCGCTCTGTAATTTACAGTACTGTTGTTTAACTTAATTAATATGTTCATGAATGTACTTGTTATTAGCGAAGCTATTCTACAACTAGGTCCTCTGTAACGTACGTACATCGCTACGTCAAAATTGAACTGTTGTAATCTTATTGTTTCGCTACATGTGGACATAATTGTGTGAATTGTGTTTGTAGATTATTATTTTCTCAAAGGTATCATAAAAATTGTTTATGTATTGATTTCAGGAATTCTAGGTTAGATAAATAAGTTGATTTCTTAGAAGCACATCTATTCTATAATTAGGGTATGTCAGTATTTTAGAAGATCTTTCTAAAACTCTTCATATTAATTTTTTTATTGACCTTGCTGCGCTGCTTTTTGAACACCAATGTCCTTGTCACAGATATATTTCTCAATTCTTTGAATGTTACTCTTAGATTTTTATCAATTTACAAAGGTGATTAGCACTTAAAGTACTTGCAGAGTATAAAACCAACCCAAATAAATCAAATAGTTTCAACACAAACTAGCGGTACCTAACGGATCTCAATTTTAAAGAAGCTTTATATAGGTTCCTAGAGGCTATTCTTTTTTTTATTTGTCTTTTAATGAGTGTTAGCCATTTCACTACAATCCCTACTATAAATGCTTAGGGTGTAGCCGCTAGTAATGAAGAAATCAATCGGTTCATATTATTTTTTTGGTTACTGAACTTCTTTTCTCCCTGGCAATAACAAAATAATTATAAATAAGTTATCAAGAAGAAAAATAAAGTAGAAATGGGAATAATTATGCTCCAATAACCAAGGATACCGGGATGGAGAACTGAGGTGGATCTAAAAAAAACTTTTTGGCTCACTGGCTCACTAAAATCAGTGAGGCTCGCTAAAAAATGTTGAAATCCTCAAAAATCGCATAAAAAATCTACAAAAATTAAACAAAACCTTATGTTGATAACCCTTTTATGATTTTATTTTGTAGATTTTTTATGCGATATTGTATGATTTTTCACAAAAATTTTTAGCGAGCCTCCCGGATTTTATTGAGCCAGTGAGCTAAAACGTTTTTTTTAAGAATCCACCTCTGGACTATAAATTAATCTTTGTGATATAACCTGCATAACCTCTAGAGGACGATAAAATCTTGCCAAGGCATTCCCCCTAATCTCATTTAATGTTCATTTATTAGTAACGTTTATATGATTATCATATTACTTCAAAAGCTTTGCTACTATTTGATAGGGATTTAAAGGGATAAGGCAATGGCCGATATATTGATGTACATACCCAATGATGATACAAAAAATTACCCTTTCTGTGAATTGCAATTAGTAGTGCACTCAACTAAATGACTAACCAATCAAAATTTACTAAAAGTCCCAAAAGTTGTTAAGCCAATGAATAAGAAAACGTTATTATAAAACTTTGGGAACAAGTGTAATAAACTGCCCAATGTCCCCTCCCTCCCTGGAATTTCTAGGGCTAAATGGTAAGTACAAACCAATTAGCTAATTATTTATATAATATGTAGATTGTGATGATGGATATAGAATATACGTGGATATTATGACAGGGGAAAAGCACTCGTCAATTTAGCTTGCTTACATTAACGTTATTTATTGGTCAGTTCGTTCATCCAGTAGGAGGGGAAGGAATGAGATAAAGAAAGTGGAGTTGTACTTTATTAGAGAACATGAAAATCTGTTGTAATATTCAAGTAATAATAAATCCATTAACATATTGTGATTAATTACATTATACATACAATGCTATAGTTATTATGTTAATCATTTACACACCCCCTCAATAGACTAGAAGAAAACATCATTGATTTTCTCGGCTCCTATAAAAGATAGAGAGCTGAAATTTTCAGGGATTAATTATGTTACCATTCTTCATATGTTCACCAAGCTTCATTAAGATTCGTCAATTGGTTGGGGTGCTAGATCGATTCATTCCTACATTTTTAAGTTTTCATGATTTTCTCAACTCCTATTAAAGATAGACGGCTGAAATTTTTAGGGATTTAGTACTTTCATATTCTACATACTTTTATTAAGTTTTATCGAGATTTGCTTATTGGTTGGGATGCTAGTTCGATTCCTAGATTTTTTATTTTTCATTATTTTCTCAACTTAAGTAAAAAAAAACTTTCCCCAAAATTGTTGAAAACCTTTAAAGGATCTAGAGGAAGCTTCATTGTAAAGGAGAACCAAATGGGTCTAGCGGTTAGCGAGATCGTAAGCTACGGACAGACACACAGACATAGTCATATTAGTCATATTAGTATAATTACAAAATTTATTGCTTTAATAATAATTCCTACCACAAACTAGAAATTTCCATAATTTTTTTAAAAGCCTGTTATTGATATTCCTTTTTAATAATTAAGTGCTGTCAATTAATCTAAAATACAAAGTAGAATGATGCCTGTCCGTCTGTCCGTCTAAAGCATAAGATCTCGGTAACCACTGAACCGATCGGATTCTACTCTTCAGGGAATATACCTACTGGTCCTGTGGTGATTTTAGGCTATTTTCTTGGGGGTTGAGACACCCCCAACCCCCCAAAAATAAAAAAAATCCCTCCCCCATTTTTTTTTTTTTTTGTAGAAGATTTCCTTGGTCCTTCTTATTTTTTTTTTATGAATTTCACCTTAACTTTTTTTTATTATCTCTTGGGGCAAAGCCCCTAGAGGCTAGGGGCGAAGCCGATAGCAGATTTATAACATAATAATAACAAAAATATAATCTAATTACAAAAAAAGGGCAATTCCATAATTTAAGCTTTTAATTCTGAAATGTCTTAGTAACCGAAAGTGAATTTGTTTTACATTTAATTGAAGCGAGGGGACTTAAGTTTTACTTCTTGCAAATAGCATACATACATTACTCGGTGTAAGAAATAAAAAAAGCACAAGAATCAATTTCTCCAAAGACGAAGAATTTCAAACGAATATCTTGTTAAATTTTGTTAAAATCAGAATAGCTATTAATCGCATCATATACTAGACAGCCTTCCGTGGATATTAAAATGAAAAATTATAAGATTTAAAGGCCCGGGCTAACAAAACAGGTATAAATTTTCTGATTTTTATTTAAGTTTTCATAGAAAAATTGTCTGTAATTCTATGCTATACATGATTTTTCAGCAGGGTTGAGAACCGGTTCTAATCCAGCGGATATCAATCGGTTTCGAAGCCATACTGCAAATTATATTCTACAAAGAAGTGTGATCTTGTTGTGTAGTTAGCACTAGCCGCGCGTTTTTTGCAAGTTATATTATATCTCTAAATAAAATAAGTTATATAGGAGCTTTGCTCTTAAAAGGCAGTTGCAATGCCTACAACACTATAGGCCTACAAAAATGCAAGCAGGGGAAAGTTTGCAACAAAGGGGTTAGAATTGTGAGATATGGGGGGGGGGGGGGAGAGAAATGGAAGGGGGCCTACATTCAAATTTATGGCTTTAATGGAGGGGAAATTTTGTAGATATAGAATTGGGTGGGAGGGAGAAGCCATGGGTTTGAGAAACATACACTACAGGGATTTTTTTAATTTTTAAGAAATTTGGGCGGTAAAACTGACACTATTGGAACACTATATAAGATGTTCTTTAATCAATGGAAAATATCATTCCAGTATGTCTTCCAAACCGATTAATATCCACTGGATTAAAACCGGTTCTCAGCCATACTGAAAATTCATATATAGCATCGTATTACAGACAAGTTCCCACAAATTTAAAAAAAATAAAATAATACCAGATTTGTTAGCCTGGGCCTTTGACCTTCAAGAAAAACAAAACTGGTTTTTAAAACCTTTTAATTTAAATTTTATTATCCGCGGAAAGCTGTCTATATGGTGCGATAAATAACTATTACTCTGTTTCTCTTCTTAAAATCAATATGTTCTTCTATTAAGAATAATTTAAACAACACATATCTTTTTCACATGAAATGATGTTTAAAACTCCTATAATATCCCACATTGCCAGGGGTATTTATAATTTGCACAACTGTAAGGGTGCCACTACACCTCTTGAGAGGGGGGGGGGTACCTTGGCCCTACCCTTGCCCTGCAGAGTGCAGCCCCTTTGCACGAAATACTTACACTATCAGGGACCTTAAGGGATAAGACAATGGCCGATAAATTGACGTACATCCTTAATAATTATACACAAAATTATCCCTTCTGTAGATTATAAATATGGTTTAAAACGCTTGGACATTCAATTTAATGAACCAACTCAATTAAAATTCAATACATGTCCCCAAAGTTGTTGAGCCATAAAACTTTGGGGACTAGTGTAATAAACAGCTCAATGTACCCTCCCTCGCTGTATACTATTCATAACTTTACACCACTTAGAAAAATTAATAGCACAACAACTTCTACTCTTTTTATTTCAAATTTTAAAATAAAAACCTTTAAGATAACGAAATCCAGAATATTTTTTTTCTAGTCCCCTACAGGAATTTCTATTGTATATTCCTAAAATGTCTTACAATTCAGTTATTCCCTTAAACATCAATTAATTTAATGTAAATTTTATAAGCATTCAAAATACGCTTCTTATTTGTAACAAAGCTTATTTTTATGCCTGGTCGTTCGTGAGTTTGTCTATAACTATGATATTGTATGTGTATTCTCTCTATCTTTTTTTATGACAACTAAACATCTGCTCAATAACTCGCTCTGTCCATCCATGAATTATGTATTGTGTCATTCTTGTTAAAAGCAAAGCTTTTCTTTAATTAGGGTCGGTCCGTCCGTCCGTAACGGATAGCTTTTTTCGTTAATTTAGGCATGTTAGAATTGTCCTATCGATTTCAAATTTTGCATGGTGGTTCCTTTAATAGTTAGGTACGATTTAGAAAGCGTAGCAACTCTATAATCATCACCAAAATGTCCGCTCGTCCATTTTAAACATGTTGATTTTTTTACTTTTTTAACAACAAATTTTTATGTGATTTAATCATCCGATTGATTTGATTTTTGGTATATTGATTCCTGGGACAACAAATTATAATTTGATAAGCGAAGCAACTCTATAATCAAGTCCTAAAAAATGTAAGTATGTCCACAAACATTATCCTGAATCGAACCTCGTAAAAGTGTCGAACTATGACGTCAGAAAAAAAATAACAATTAACCAATGAGAAGCCAGTATTCACTGTAATTGACCAATGGTAAAATATATAGCGGTCTCTCATTGGTTAATTGTTAATTTTTTCTGACGTCATAGTTCGACACTTTTACTGGGTTCTCCTGAATCAAGCAGTTTTTCAACAAATTTACTTACAATTTTGCTTTGACTCTTATACATTTATATTATATTATTCAGTTCTGACACTATACAAGTGTTAATGTTCGTTTGTCCTACCGTTTCAGTGCTTCACTTTTAAGGATATTGTCATCCTTGTTTTAAATTAAGAATAAGGTTTGTTAGCTGCGCCATCATACTTTAAATCATTCTTGTTCTAACTTCTATGTGCAGCGGGTAAGAAGGCAATAAAGGGTGACATTTTACTTTACAATTTTACCTTCCATCAAAAAGAAATAATATCATTTTATGTCAGAAATACCCTACACACGTATGTAAGTGTATGAAACAAGTTTTCATATTTGACATGAAAGTTAAACTGTTCTTGCAATATATTTTATTCAATCCAGTCACGTGCACAGCATTTTGTTAGGGAGGGGTGGGAGTACATACACTCCTTTCAAAACGTTTGACACCAAAATTTAAAAAAAAATATTTTTTTAATGGTTTGTCCAAAGCTTTGATTCAGACTATTTTGTATGCAAGGAAATTAAAATATAATATATAATATACCCGGCTGATTTCTAATGCCGGATATCCGGCAGGATATCTGGCCATGGCCGGATATTTAGGCAAATTATCGGATAACCGGATATTGAAGTAAAAAAATGTTTCTTCATATAAATCAGCTGCTGTTAAGCCGCTGACTGCGGCGGCTGGCAGCTATCAAGTACAGCTGCCACCACCAAAAATCATGTTTTGAGATTTCTAATATAAAATTTTCATATAGATAAAAATTTACTGAAAAAAAAAAATCTTCTAGCATAAATTAAAACGTTTAACAACTTTGGGGACTTTAATTGCATATTGATTGGTTGGTTCATTAAGTGTCCAAACGTTTCAACCACTAATTATAATCTACAGAAAGAGTAATTTTGTGCATCATCAATGGGGATGTACATCATTTTATCAGCCATTGTTCTATGTCTTAAGTTTTAACATCTATAGGATAAAACATGTAAAAAAAACTTGAAAAAACTTTATGTAACTTCTAATAAGAGTTTATTTATGGGATTTAAGGATACGCAAATGAACAATAAATCAATCTTTCCTTATACTTATGCAAGAAATTCGGAACTAGGGTTGGGCCGGATATCCGGCCATTTTCAATATTTCAGGCCGGATATCCGACTGATTTCTAATGCCGGATATCTGGTAATTTGCAGGATATTCGTCCATTTTCAATATTTCAGGCCGGATACCGGATATCCGACTTATTTCTAATGCCGAATATCTGGTAATTTGCAGGATAAAAGGCCATTTTCAATATCCGGCCGGATACTGGATGTCCGGCCAAAACAAGTATCCGGCCCAACCCTAATTCGGACTTTTATAGCCTTTAATTATTGTAGTGAAAAAAGGATTGATTAATTATCAATTATCCCACCCTGGGATAAACCCAATTTTGTCTGTTGAATAGAACTAAAATGTCTTTATTGTTAAATTAGATTAGGTTCTCTTCTAGATTAACTAAATCTACTTACATACAGGAATCTTAAGGGATAAGACAATGGTTGATAAATTTATATACATTCCTAATGATGATGAACAAAATTACCCCTTCTGTACATTAATATTAATCACTAAAAACAGTTTAGAACTAACCAAATTTAAATAAAAGTTTTTGAGCCTTCGAAAAGAATTACGTGGTTGTAAAAGTTTTGGTGCCAGGTTAATTTACAGTCAAATTTTTTCTTTCCCTCCCTGAATTACATAACTCTAAAAATGATCAACTGAAAATTGATTGCCTAATTTCCGAAGTTGTACAACAGATAACCCAACATTTGCAAACGCTATTTTCAGCTACTCCGGTCAAAAGGAAAAGCGATATAATGTATAAACGATTTATACATTATACATTAAAAATTTTAATTAAAATTGTCAATTTTAGGGAAGCTTCAAAAGGTCCCATCATGGTTTCAGCCTATTTCATTTATTGAATCATGTATAGCATCGTATTATAGACAAATTTCCACGAATATATTAAGATTAAAATCATAAATTAAAACCAGCTTTTTTGACCAGGGCCTTCGGCACCACGGGGCAAACAAAACTCCCCCGACCCATGAGCTGATTTGTCTATTATTTTTAGTGATGCTTTGTATTGGTTCATTTTAGACTTGTCCCACAATTATTGGTCAAATAACTATTAAAATATATACAAACAAGGATGACAATGGAAATATGTAGAATGTAAACTTATTTAATCCCTAAAAATTTAAGCTGTCAATCGGTCTGAATAGGAATTGAGAAAATCACGAAAACCAAAAAAATTAGGAATCGATCTAGCACCCCAATTATTGGACAAATCTTGATTTACCATGGTTGAAATATGAGGAATGTAAACTTGTTTAATCTATAAAAATTTCAGCCGTCTATCTTGAATAGGAGCCGAGAAAATCACGTTTCCCCCAGCTTTGTCTATAACAGACGGACGGAATGACGGACAAACAGAAGGACATTTTGAATTATTAGCTTCACTACTATTTTATAAGGGGAGTGTTACTTGGATGTTGCACCAAATTTTCATGTACTCCAGTAAAGTAGCTGGCTAAAATAACGATAACATGAACGAACTGACCATTATACGAGGTCTCTGTTAGAAATATAAATATATATCGACTTATATTTTATATTCATTGAGTTACTAAACATGTTTGTCCAATAATTATTATCTAAAAATTATTATATCTTGTTATTATTATTATCTTAGTTAGTTTCATGATTATTACTCGTACATAAACAACAACTTTGGAATATAGTGAAGTTCACGGTAAAATATTACTGGTAAAAATTATCTCAAAAAATCTATGAACTTTAAAGACTATTACCGGCCAAACGGTTGGACGTATATATTATGCGCGCACAAAATATTGACCGACAAAAGAAGGCCTACAAGTAATCTGGAATAGTCATTACACAATAATGCAGTTATCTCGCAGAGCTCATAAATGCGCGAAAAATATTTATGCGCGTTTTTTTCGTCATTGGATCTTAGCTTTTTCTATTATGTATGCTACTTAAAACGGCATGTACGTTAAGCTGGCAGCAGACGTTAAAAGATTTTTTAGATAATCGTTACCAGGAACAGTTTACCGTGAACTGCACTAGATTCCAACTTTGTACTATCTTCATTTATCCTTTTTAATTGTCATAGTTTTTTTTTCGTAGCACATCTACTCTATAACTAGGCTATTTAGGAAAGTCCGTCAATATCCCATTAAATCAGAAAATAAATGTTCAAAGGTCCAAGAGAGTTTGTGAGAAAATAATGTTAGTCTTAAACTATTACGGCCTTAATTCTTTTAACTCATTTCTTGAACTTCTTAAGGATAACAGTTCCAAGTGATTAAACTAGCAAATAATTTTAGATTTACTATAGAGATATGAAGTCCTTTTGAAGAAAATCGTAGTTATCCTCAGAACATGTCTGATAGGATGTCAAAATATTACTCAGCTGCTATATGATATATTCGTCTTATTTAAAAAAAAATATTCTGTCATCTTTTAAATAAAATGCTAGCTGTCACAAAGATTCTTGACTGCTTTTTAGCTGCTTATCATTTATAATACAAACTAGAACGATGGCAGTTCGTCTGAATGAAGCTAACAATTTCACTAACCGCTCTGCATTTATGCTGACTCATTACAACAATATTTTCCATGATTTTTCTGATTAATAATTAATCGTATTATGATAATATTCTGTCAATGTCTTAATGTATTCCGGAAATAATCCATCTATGAGGAAAAAACATTATACTAAAGACTAACAACAAGGCCCCCAGGATGGAGGGAACAATCACGGTAGGGTAATTTTTGTTTATACTTTAGGTCAAGTTAGGTACTGGGAAGCCCCGCAGGTATACACCCATCTGAAATATGAGGGGGGGGGGGGTCGGAGGTAGTAATCATAGATAAATAGGCACTTTAAATGAAAGCACCCAGAAAATAAGCCTTATAAATTATCATATTGACCTAAATACTTATTTATGGCAGATTATTTAGGTTGCTTTTCCCCGTATCATTTATTGGTCAGTTCGTTCATCAACTAGGAGGGTAGGGAATGGGATAAATGGGGTGAGATGAAATGGAGCGTTATTTCAGCTCGCTACAAGTTTTAGTTTATTAGAGTACATGATAATCTGATGTAACATCCAAGTAATAATAAATCTATTCTGTGATGATTATCTAATGGCCTAAATGAAAAATCTTCAAAAATCTTTATTTTTGTACAATATTAATGATTATTTGTAATTTTGATGAAAAGAAAGGAAAACTGCACTGCTAATGATATCATAAATAGTCCGAGACCAACTATTACTACTTCACGTCATTTGGTAAAACTTTTCTGAGGAGTAGCTTCTCTATAATTCACTTTGGAAGGTTGTCCGCCAAGGTGTTAATCTGATACGTTTTAAGGATAATGTAAAAAAAGGGCAAATACTCGAAAATTTACTAATCCAGTTAGGCTTTTTCCCAAACAATAATGTAATTAAACCTAAAGGGATAAGACAATAGCCCTTAGATTTATGTACATCCCAAGAGATGGTACACAAAATTATCCATTCTGTAGATTACAATGGAAAATTTTGGAAATATAACTTAATGAACCAACCAATCCAAATTCAATTAAAGTCGCCAAATTTGTTAAGGCAATAAAAAAGAAAATGTAATTATAAAACTTTGGGGACTAGTGTAATAAACAGCCCCAAGTCCCCAATAGGTTAGTCTATCTTAATTTCGAACCTTATAAACGTATTTAACTAACAGATCAATAGAATATACGAGGATAATATGACGGGGGTAAAATTGTCGCCAATTTAGGTTGCTAACATGGACATCACTTATTGTTCAGTTCATTCATCCAGTAGTAGGGGAGTATATAGGGGGGGTGTAAAGGGAGTGAATGGTGGAATTCGTTATTTTAGCCAGCTACAAGTTTCACTTTATTAGAGTACATGATAATCTGGTGTAAAATCCAAGTAATAATAAATGCATTAACAAATTTACAACACTGTCAGGATCTACGCTACCTATAAATATTGGCTTCCTTGATCTATAAGTTTAGCATTGTTAGCATTCTTGCTGATAATATTTTCAATTATTATCATTTATAGCAGGTAAATTTTTTTGTGTTAAGGATTTTAAATAATTGAATTAAGGTGATAAAAATCCCATTTTAAAATTTATTAATGATCATAATAACACCAAACTAAATCACAAGTAAAAATATTCACTAAATAAAATAAATCTTAAACTTATTTTCTAAAAATTTACGCAAGGGTTTAAAAATTCTCCAAATAGGAAAAAATATAATTTAGTGTGGTTTGTGTAACCTTCTCTGTCAGAGGTTCATGGTTGACTGACGGAATACTCGGAGCTAAACATTTTCTATATACTATAGTCAAACCTATTTCTTTTACAGAGAGAGAGAGAGAGAGAGAGAGAGAGAGAGAGAGAGAGAGAGAGAGAGAGAGAGAGATAGATTTTGTGTAAGAAAAAAAGAGAGGAGGTGCGAGAGGAGTAAGGAAAGAGGGAGAAAAAGAAAAGAAGTAAGAAAGCGAAAGTGATAGGATCAAACTCCACCCAACCCTCCCCTAAATTTTACACCCTAGAACAAAATCTGCACCCTGAGTTACTCCCATACAACACAACAACATAAAACTCTTGTCAACTCCCCTACCCCACCCCCCCTTCAAATACAAATTCTTTAAAAATATTCAAAGCTTCCATTAAAATTTGGAGATGGTTGAAACCCAGGGAGAAAGGGAAGAACGATGGCAAAATTAATCGACAACCCTTTCTTTCCCCTGTATTTACAAGCTACCAAAGGCAGAATTTATACATGATAATTGGTTGGAGGATTTTTTTCCCAGTATGGCTTCAAAACCGATTAATATCCGCTCGATTGGAACCGATTCTCATTCATACTAAAAAAATCATGTATAGCATCGTATTAAAGATATTTTCCACGAATATTAATATAAAAATCTTAAAATTATTACCAGTTTTGTTAGCCCGAGCCTTCGCCCCCTAGGGGTTTTAAAAAACTAGTTTTAATCTTTAAATTTTTCTTTTAAATATCCGCTGACAGCTGTCAATAATACGATGCGATAAATAACTATTCCTCGCCTATCCCTTTATCCCTGACGAAAACCTGATCAACTGAAAATTGATTGCCTATTTCTTCCCTAATTTCCTTCCGAAGTTGTCCAGCAGATAACCCAGATATTGCAAAAAATATTTTCAGCTACTCCGGTCAAAGGGAAAAGCGATATCTATAATACAAAGTAGAACGATGTCTGTCCGTCTGTCCGTCTGTCTGTCCGTCTGAAGCTTAAGATCTCAGTAACCACTGAACCGATTGGGCTCTACTTTTCAGGGATTATACCTACTGGTCCTGTGATGGTTTGAAGCTATTTTCTTGGGGGGTGGGACACCCCCAAACCCCTAAAAAACAATTTTTTTGCAGATTTTCTTGGTCCTTTTACGAATTTCACCTCAATTTTTTTATCACCTCTTGGGGCAAAGCACCTAGAGGCTAGGGGCGAACCCGCTAGTGATTTATAAACGATTTATACATTATACATTCAAAATTTTAATTTTTCAAATTTTAATTTTCATTTTGGAAGTATGGCGCTTTTTTAGCTAATAGTAAATATTGAGATAGGATGAGGAAACTATGTACACAATCGGAAACTCAAATTCAGCTGACCGAGATTTTGGCATTGATATGTAAATTTGTTTGCCAAGCCTTTGGTCATCCAAATTTAAGCAAACAAGGACAATTATGCCAATAAATAGCGCAGCAACATCAAGCTAATATAATAATTTCATGTAAACAAGGAAAGCAACATCCAAAGAAGCCAAGTTCAACAAATCAGGTTGACAAACGAACAAAGACAGGCACTTTAAATAGGAAGAAAACAGAATATTATTTTGAAAATTGTGCAAAAATATGTATTGCATAATATGTAAAAATTAAAAAATGGCTTCAACACAAGAATTTTATAATCGACTAACTTACGTTAAAGACTTTATTATAAAGATGCATAGTGCCCAATTAAGCAAGGAAATTAAATTTCCAAAGAAAAGATAGATGGTAAAAATATCCCATGACTATGGACTGATCCTTTGGATATAATTTTACATTTCTTCCTGTCCTGCCATTGAAACTAAGATGGAATATCCTAATTTGATTAATGATATTGGTTGAAAAGTTGCAACACTGCTGGTTTCAACAAAGCAATGATATATCATTATTTTGTTTTCTCGTATTTATTCGAATCCGGTGGATAGGAACCGGTTCTCATCTATAAGAAAAAACTATGTCTAGCATCGTATTATATCCAGCTTTCTACGAATATAAAAATGTACAATTATAAGATTAAAACTTTTTTTTTACACCCGTGCCTTCGGCACCTCGGGGCTAAAAAAAACTTTTATCTTATAATTGTACATTCTATATCCGCGGAAAGCTGTTTATAATACAATACGAGAAATAACTATTACTTCCCTCATCATCATAGGGGTGCAACAGCTAGTACTATTATTAAAAGCGAAACTTTTCTATAATTAGGGTCGGTCTGTTCTTCCGTCCGTAACGGTAAGCTTTTTTCGTTAATTTAGGCATGTTAGAATTGTCCTATCGATTTCAAAATTTGCATGGTGATTCCTGTAGTTGTTAATATAATTTAGAAAGCGTAGCAACTCTATAATCGTTACCACAATGTCCGAACGTCCATTTTAAACATGTTGATTTGTAACTTTTTTTAACAACTACTTTTTATGTGATATAATAATCCGATTGATTTGATTTTTGGAGTACTGATTCCTATTACAACAAGGTATAATATTATAAGCCAAGCATCTCTATAAGCAATTTCTAAAAATGTCAGTATGTCCTTAAACAGAATTCTGTATTTAAGAAGTTTTGCAACAAATTTACTCACAATTTTGCTTTGACTCTTAATATTCATTTATATTCTGATTATTCAGTTCTGACAATATGTAAGTGTTAATTTAGTGTAAGAATTATCCTTATTCATTAGGGATCATGTAAGTAAATATAATTAATAATACAATAATTATATTAATTAATTCATTAGCAACTAATTATGTGCTAAGGTATCATTTTCAATATAGTCAAAACTGTATGGAGACTTTTTGAAGCGTAAAAACTGTATGATTATTAACAGAAAGTCCATAATTTTAACATGATGATTTTGGGTATAGTCCCTTTCATGGCAACGCCTTAAGGGGCGATTCGTCGTATTTTCACAGTAGCTTTTCTCCTATTTCTAGCCCCTGCGGGGGGCTCTAACCCTGCGGTGCTTATTACAAAACCATGCGGGGCAATAACCTAACCCAACTTAAACTAAAATAATCTATCAAGAGCTACTGTGGAAATACGACGAAACGCACCTTAAGAGACGCTGCCAAGAAAGGGACTGTACCCATGATTTTTTATTGCTTATTTAAAAACAAATATTTTACATGACATAATTGTCCTATTCCTTTGATTGTTGGAGTATGGTTTAATGCTATAAAAAAATTAAATATAATGATTATTAGAACAAGATTCGATTTAATACTTTAAAAGCCACAACAAAAATTGTCATTATTCCACTATCTACATTTCTGTATACAACAATACTGTACAAATATAAACTGTGAACTATAAATATCAGGGGTAGCTATTCTAACAATCAATTCTACAAAAAATCACGAAACCTTTTTTATGTTTTTTTTATGTTACTGAAGAGGGGTGGGTAAGAAGGGGAGGAAAAGGGGAAGGGGGTTGTGGGGAAATTTAGAATTGTTTGTCAGAATATCATTCCCTTTTCTCTGTATAAATATAAATTCTATAATATCAATAAATGTACATATATTTGGTAATATAAAAATGTGAATTAGTATAATTAATTTCAATTGTAATCATCGTACACAAAAACATACTTATTCATAAGCAGGGAAAAGGGAATGATATTCTGAGAAACAATTCCAAAGGAAAATTTAACCACAACCCCCTTCCCCTTTTGATCCCCTTCTTACCCACCCCCTTCAATTACATAAAAAAGCAAAAAATACTTCCACCTTATTTAAAAGGTTTCGTGATTTTTTGTAGAATTGATTGTTAGAATAGCTACCCCTGATTCATAAGTAATGTTCAATTCTATTTTGTATTTTCTATTCAGATATGTAAATGTTATTATGTATAAATATTGTAAAATTATTATATACTAATAATAAAACACAGTTAAAAACAGAGAAATAAGGATAGGTTAATGGAAGTTAAAATAATTCCCCAAAAAGGCGCAATTAGTTTTATAACCTATCTCTCATTGACCCTTCTTTATTTCTGATAATAACTCATTAAAGTACAGTGTGTTTTTTTTTATGAGAACTTTTTTGAAAGCAATTTTACCCCACTTATAGTTATCAGAATTTAATGATTAATGGCTTATTTTCTTCGTTTTTTAAGGGAAATTATGAAACAACCAAAAAAAATTACAATTTTTGTTGAAAAAGTACAGTAAAGTTGAAAATTAAAAACTTAGGTGACAACATCTAAAAATGGTTTTAGCGCATTTTTCTTATGCTCAAAATTGGATTTTCAGTAGTCGACTTTGGGGGGCCAGTACTTTCTCCCTGATTGAGATATGGCCTTCAAACTTTGACCTATTCTAGTACATGTCCCCAATAGTATCTGTATAAATTTATAGCTCTATATCTCAACTTTGAAGCGTTTTGCAGCCATTCTTGCAAAAGGTAGAATATTTGAACATAAGAAAAATGCGCTAAAACCATTTTTAGATGTTGACACCTAATTTTTTAATTTTCAACTTTACTGTACTTTTTCAACAAAAACTGTAATTTTTTTTGGTTGTTTCATAATTTCCTTTAAAAAACGAAGAAAATAAGCCATTAATCATTAAATTCTGATAACTATAAGTTGGGTAAAATTGCTTTCAAAAAAGTTCTCATAAAAAAACACACTGTATATAGACCTTTTAAGAGGTCGTAAGTTTGAATCCCCGCATAATAATATTATTATTCTTAGTCTGTGATATAATAAAGATATTAAAAATACTTATCTTTAGTTGGTAACTACACATAAAAACTTTCTATTGATTACTTACCTAAAATAAGAAAATAAATATTAACATAAATTAACTCACTTTACTTTCAATAAATTGAATACCATTTCCTATTACATCTAAAGGCTCAAACAAATACATGCGTTCTGAGCCATACTGAAAAATCATGTATAGCATTATATCATAGACAGTTTTCCACAATTTTTTTTTTTAAAATCAATACCAGTTTTGTTAGCCATAAAAACTTATAATTTTTCATTTTAATATTCGTGGAAAGCTGTCTCTAATACAATGCGATAAATAACATTTTGAATGACACATAGACATGGAAACCTTTTTTAGATGATACTGAATCTTGAAATGCTTTAAAATTTGAATTATGTTTTTTTTATGTACATTCTGTCAATTGTTTTTTCAGACATTGCTTACATCATAAAGTTAGAGTAGCCTTAAATTTAAATATTTTTTTTGTCCAAAGATTCAGTACTACAATAAACAAGCACAAATAAAGCAATTTTAATAACATGCATGCAAATAGATGTGAACTTGAAAATTTAACTTTTAAAACCGACGATTTACAGCTTATTTTTATGAATATCAAAAGAAATGTAATGTCATACAAATAAGTGATTATCCATCTCTTTATAATGGGGTTTCTTTCCCACTTCTTCTCTCATCTTCCTCATTTTTATGACGTCACATTGAGCGATTTTCTCCATTTACAACAAATAACGCTAATATGCAATTAAAATAATAAGTTTTATGATAAAAGATCTATAGTTACAAACATAATGAGGGAAATGAACCTGTACAGAGCATGCTGTACATGCTTAAGATGAATAATTTCATAAATTAAATTTTGTTTCTTCAAATTATAAAAAGTGTACTTTGCTTCGCTACTTGTGTATGTTGACATCCTTGTTTCGTTATTCATTAGAAAATAGCTACTGGTTATTTTTGCCATTTTTAGGTAGGGACAAAAGATTATAATTTTTCGTTCGTTTCTTAAGTTTTTAAAACCATTATCTTATTATTTTAATATAATACTTTTGAATATTTGTAAATATTGGTTGGTTTCAAACTAATAATGTCCAAATTTTCAACCAATAATTCTATCTATAGAATGGTAATCTTGTTTATCATTATTTGGGATGTATATCAATTCATCGTCCATTGTCATATCCCTTAAGATCCCTGATTCCTTCCTAATCATAAGCAGTACCTAATATCTTTATTGATAAACTTGAATTTTTTCTGAATACTGGGCATGGAATAGAATCTGTTTCTTTGTGACGCAATAAGCCAGTCCTCCACCCCTCCAGGCTGGCCTGCTCTGCTGGCGCCTCCAGGTATGTCACTCTTACTCTGGTACAAGGATTCTTGGCTTATAACGACAATGGATATAGAATATATGATATTATGACAGGGGATAAATTGTCGCCAATTTAGGTTGCTATTTCCCCTGTCATTTATTGGTCAGTTCGTTCGTCCAGTAGAAGGGGAAATAAGGTCAAAGGGGAAATGGAAAATCTTTATTTTAAACCGCTATAAGTTATAGTAAATGATAATCTGGTGAAAGATCCAAGTAATAGTAAATCCAATGACACACTAATTAATACGCTCAATAAGGACAGAGCAGACAAACAAGGGGGGTAGAAATGGGAGGTTTAAAAATTTGAAAGGGTAAACACCCATTCCTCCCATCATTTGAACGTCTATTCAGACAAAGCCCAAAGGTCGTGCAATTAAAGATTTCAATCAAGAGTGTTTGCTTTCTATAGTTCCATCAAAAGAAAGGGGAAAATAAATGTGAAAAAATCAAAAGCCAGTCATTAAGAAGTGCCTAATATAAAATGACGCCATACAATAAAAATTTTCAATGATAGGCCAGTATAAATTTATATTGACGAATGGTAAAATGTATTCTGGTCTATTATTGGTTATTTGTATTGTATGACTCCATTTTTTATTATGCACTATAAGCTGCTTCAGTCATTTAATTTCATGATTTTATGTTTGTAACGAAACAAATAAGATAATATTATTTTCGGGCCTGTTCATGAGATAAAGAATGTAAACATTATTTGTTTAAATGTCATTGTATATGTTTAGATAATACATTTATATCTTTTTTAGAAGCGAAGCTACTCTATAATTAGAGCCAGTCTTTACGTCCATTTAAAACATGCTGATTTTTACCTTCTTGACAATATTTTTTTTATCCTATTCACCTGATTTTTGCAAAAATTATTACTTGGAAAACAAGGTACAATAATCTAATCGAAGCTTCTTTATAATGAAGTCCTAAAAATGTAAGTATGTCATTAAACAGTATCCTGTATCTATACAATTTTGCAACAATTTATGTACTAATTTAATATTTTTCTTATTACGTTTTGACACTCTACAAGCTTCAATGTTAGTTTGTTCGACCGTCTGACCCTAGAGCATTGCTTTTATGGACGTTGCCATCCTTGTGTTATGTATATTTTGATAACATTTTTAATCCATGTCATATATTTTTGACATAATATTTAATGTCTGATGTCATAATTTTTAATTATGAAAAAATTTGCTCTGCAGTTAGTTTTGATTAAGTAAAGTTTTAAAGAAAAAATATTTATTATATATATACAGGGTGTTTCAAGAGAAATGTCTTTTTTTAAAACTTAATTATGCATTGAAAATAGAACAATTATATAAAATGCTTTATATATTTGGAGAACTGATTCTGGTACATTTATGTTTCGAATATTTAAAAATTATTATTTCAACAAATTATACCTTAAAACCGGTTTTTCCAAAGGCCTTATTTTTGAAGATTTATGGATTTAAAGGTTGTGGAAAAAATGTGCACATTTTTAAAATTTGCATTGCACAGCTTGTATTAATAGTAGAAAAATGTTATGCATACCATTAGAATCGTCATAAGCTCAAGTTTTTGGAAATATGAGGACCATTCTTGTGCTATGTATAGTATAGGAGCTAAATGGTAAAATGTTCCAACTCACTTTAAACTTTTCAACATATTTCTCACATTTTTTAATGTAGCTCCCAAACTACAAGTAGCACAAAAATAGTACTTATATTTCCTAAAACTAGAGTTTATGACGATTCTAACGGCTAACATTTTTGTACTTGAATTTGAAAAATGTGCATATTTTTGAATTTGAATTTGAAAAATGGGCATATTTTTTCCTCAATCTTTAAATCAATAAATCTTTAAAAATAAGGCCTTTGGAAAAACCGGTTTCTAAGGTATAATTTGTTGAAATAATAATTCTTAAATATTTGAAACATAAATGTACCATTACAGGTTTTCTAGATTATATAAAGCATTTTATATAATTCTTTTATTTTCTATGCATAATTAAGTTTTTAAAAAAGACATTTCTCTTGAAACACCCTGTATATAATGGGTTAAATGAAATTAGATAGACATTAAAAAATGTTGTCCTAATGTTATTTCTTTTTTTAGCTGAATGGCTGTTCTATCTGTCAGTCGAAAGTTTTATAACTTTTAAACAATAGCATAAATTCGAGTTTTATATTAAGTTTTGCAACATGAATATAGCAAAGCATTAGAATTAACTCAATAAATGGCCATAGAGAATGGAGATGTAATTATATAATCCACATTTAGCCTTAATCCTTTTCCTGAAATCTAATAGGCAGCTCCTCAGTAGTTTCATTATCCTCATCCCCATCCTCATCCTCTGGAGGTTCTGGGGACATGTATCCAGGTGACACTATATAGGTATCATCATCATAAAGGTCATCTTCGTGGTGACTATTGCCTCGCTTCCAGGCTGGAAGATCCAGGTAGTTGATATGACCTTGGCGTGTCAGCTGATTGTTCTTCACATTTGATGGATTTAAGGAAACATCAGAATTTCTGAGCACACTTCTGATGGCGGCAAGATTATCATTAACTTCATGACTGTCAACGCCATTATGCTCCTCATCTGTGTTCAGAGCAAAGACGACTTTAGTCGGTTCTGGCGGGAAAAATGGCGGCGGGCTGCGCTCAATTGAAAACATGACACGGGAATCTGAGGCCGACGACGAGCTGCGCTGATATGTTGGGGTCATCAGTTCGACACCCTCCGCAATAGAAGGAATCTGGGGGTTGGTGCGGTTTTTTAGACCTGCCCCAAGACTACGCCGCCTCTGATATAACCGTTTATCCATACTTATAAATGTTAAAGTGTACTTTTAATTTAAACTATTTGAATATAAAATCACTGTAATTTAATTTGATGTTGTGTCACTATGAGAAGACTGTGAAATAACTCCCCGAATAACCTTTAACAGTGCTTATCATTGCAAGGTATGCAGCACAATACCTTATCAATTTATTACATGTTTGTTAACAATAAACATAAAAAGTATTTCAAATACATAGAATGAGTATTTTGCAAAATTGACGAAAAAGGATTTTGTTTAATAACTGTTATGGTGACCTTTGTATCTCACAATCACAAAGTTCAACAATTAACAAATTAGAATAGTTATTTCTTGCATCGCGTTATAGACAGCTTTCCAAGGATGTTAACATAAAAAAAAATTAAAAACAGTTTCGATAGTTTTGTTTTTATTCACACAATTTCCTCTAAAATAGCATTATGAAATTATTTCTGTTATGCTTTCTTTTTTGACCTTAAAAATTAGGAGATTGAAAATTTTATCTTTTCTTAAGCTAAAAATAAACTATTGTTAGGACTTTTTCATTTATGGATAATTTTAAATTAAGGAAGTGCGTTGAAAAAAGTCCTTTAATCTGTTATTTAAAATGCTAAGGAGACTGACAGGGTTCGGCAGCCACTATACGTTTAAGCAAGCTGAATCAGCAGCTATCCGTCACAATATTGGAACATCCTTTGTCGCATCACCTGCGGCTAACCACAACTATCCCCAGCTGAGCTGCCATGAATTAAGTTTTTTTCATTAATCTATGGACATCAAATCCGATTATTGTCCAGGCTGTTTTTTCAACATATAGCAGCACCATTTTTCAGATATATTACAGCCACAGTCAACAAATATTGCCGCTGTTTGCAATTGGTCCAAATAACTTCAGGATAATCTTCGGCGGAAGCCTAGCTGCTATCAGGTATAGATTTAACCAAGAACTGGATTAATTTTTATTGAAATTTTGTAATTTCAGCTGTTTTTAGTGGGCTAACTTCGGTTAGTTGAGCCTTTATGTATTTTTTTTTTATCATTTCTATCTAAGTACTCTAATTAAGAGAAAGAAAGATTATATACCTCTCAACTGATGATTGATTCTAAAAACAAGGATAATTGTATGCTTAACAAAAAGTAATATTATATTATTACAATAATTAAGAGACATTTAACATGCACATAAGTAAAGTAAAACATCAATATACAACAATAATTTTTAAAAGATTTTTATGTATTTATAGTTACTTATCGCATCATATTATATATGTACAGCTTTCGGCGGAAATTAAAATGAAAACATATGAGATTAAAAGCCAGTATTGTTAGCCTTGATGGGCCGAAGGCCAGGGATAACACAACTGGTATTAATATTATGATTTTTATTTTAGTATTCGTAAAAAATTGTATGTAATAAGATTTTTTTGAATGGCTGAGAATTGGTTCTAATCCACCCGATATTAATCGGTTTCGAAGCCATACTTGAAAGAATATAACTTGTATCTTTAAAGTCAATTTCAAATGTTCATTTATAATTTAGAGTAGCTTATTACATTTTATCATTGCAAAAAATGAACTAATTAATTAAATAGATAACACAAATACATATATTTATAGATTTTAGATATAAAATAAAATTATTTTATATTTACAAATTGATAACGCGGCTCTTTTAAGCAATTTTTTTTGTATAATTTATCTTATTATAAATAAATTTTAATATAATAATTCATTTTTCTTAATCAATTTTCAATTTAATAAAAAAAATAGGTTTTATTCAATTTATTCCCAGTGATTAAAAATCACGAAACCTCTATCCTTTTTAAACAGAATTTATTACTGTTTTCTTTTTTTACACTTGTATCTGTTTGTACGACCGCAAAAGCAAGCTATGATCGTCCTATAATTTTCAAACATTGAATAAGGATTCCTGTAGTAATAAGGGATACTTAATTTATTAACATTACATAAAATTAAATTACTAGAAACTTTTCTGTAAAGGTTAAAAATTGTCTTTTTAATTTTCCTAATGAAATAGATTAGTCTTCTGGATGTAGAATATACGTGGATATTATTACAGAGGAAAAATTGTCGTCAAATTAGGTTGTCATTTCCCCTGTCCTTCATTGGTTATTTCGTTCATCAATTAGGAGGGAGAGTTAATAGGGAGATCGTTATTTTAGCCAGCTACAAGTTTCAATTTATTAGAGAACATGAAAATCTGGTGTAATATCCAATTAATGATAAATCCATTATTAGTCTAGATTATTGTTTTCCAAAGCGTTAAAAGAAATAGAGTTCATACAATATGTTAAGTGGATATGAGACAAAGATATAAATTAAAATGAGGGAAAGGTGTGGTTGACGTTTTATTCCTGTGCCTAAACCCTGCGGGGGCCCGTAGGCATTTGAGGGAAACTTTCAATTAATTCCTTTTTTTATTTGAACCCTTTACAGATTTTAAAATCATATTTTTGAAATTACTGCATTAGAATTTCTTCATTCAATTTATCCCCATAACGTTTGACTGATTTGGCTGTGAACTCATGTAATGAGTCATTCAGACATGAATTGTAGTTTTGCTACGCCGAATGTGGTCATAACATTATAAATTAGAGGAAAGAGGTTTAGTTTCTGGTTAATGAGCATCAGAATAGTTATTTATCGCATCGTATTATAAACAGCTTTTTGCAGATATTAAAATAATAAGATTTAAACCAGGTGTGTCAGTTCCGAGAGACATAAGGATCGAGATAAAAAAACTGGTATAAATTTTATGATTGATTTTTGTTTATATGTATGTGGATAATTGTCTGTAATACTTGATTTTTCAGTATGGGTGAGCACCGCTTCTAATCCATCGGATATTAATTGGTTTCGAAGCCATACTGGAAACATGCGTTCCATGACGATTTAACCAAAATATTCAACAGTAATTATATGCGTTATATAGTTACAAACACACAAACATACAGAGTATGGGAAAGTAAGCTTTATAGGCCACACTTCTCGTGACAAGAATAAGAGATAGTAAAGAAATAGACTATGGTAAACGAAAATAAAATCACATTTTTAAATCATCTTTCCAGAATGGCGTCGAAACCCATTAATATCCGCTGGATTAGAACCGTTCTCAGCCTTACTGATATTAGTTTAGTATTAAAGACAATATCAAAATAAAAATCCTAACATTAATACCAGTTTTGTAAGCCGCATCGGCCCTTCGGGGCGAACAAAACTGGTTTTAATCTTATAATTTATCCGCGAAAAGCTGTCTATAATGCATAGATAGAAATTATGAAACTGCTATCAAGAGAAAATTTTGCATATTAAGCAAAATGAGAAAACTGTAATGCTAATTAAATTTGCAATATTGTCCACACGCCTGACGTAGCAGCTTGGCGTGTGTGTTGTTTGTGCTGGGAAATGTCAGTCAAATGAAATGTATGCTTTATCTTTAAATATCATCTTGAGGTAGACGTACAGGGTGTGCGGGCAAATCCGCAATTGATTTGCATTGTGTATCATACTCGCATTTAGAAAGCACTAAAAAAGGCAGCCTTTTAATGGATATATAGAATATACGTGGATATTATGACATAGGTGCAAAATTGTCGTCGATTTAGCTTTCTAACATGTTCGTTCATCCAGTAGGAGCGGATGGAATGTGGTAAAGTGGGTGGGGGGTAATCGTTATTTTATGCAGCTACAAGTTTCACTTTATCATAGTACATGGACATCTGATGTAAGATCCAAGTATGATATATCCTTTATTTTGTATCATTTTCGCAATAAAGATAAATTAGCAGTTTTTAAGAGGCAGTTTTGGGAGGGACATTATTTGTTTTTATTATATGAGCGATTCATAAGATTTGAAATTGTCATACATGTGCGCAATTGAATGCACACTCACTTCAACAATTTCTTTTCATTCTGAACTTTAAAAAACTTATAATAAGCTAATAGTAAATGTGTACATTAGTAGCACAGATATAACAAGCTAACAATATAATAATAGTAAGAACAGTATTTTCTAGGTAATCCTGATAAAATTGTAAAGGAGAACCTCATCGGTTCAGCAGTTAGCTCAAAAAAAAAAAAAAAGAATTTCACAAGGATATCAATTGTAATATAAACAAAGAAATTAATATTGAAGTCTAAACTTTGACTCTAAACTACGTCCCTTTGGCCTCAAGGGGCACTTAAGGAAGGGATGGAAAAGAGGTTAAATCAACCCTCTACTTTGAATTCTTGTTTTAAAGATTTTTTTGATTTATGTGAGTCAGTAAGTTCCGAAAGATCTCGCTGACAGCTCGAACGAAATATCCCTCCCATATATTTTCAGTGAAACTTCTAATATTACCTTTATTTAATACAAAAAAATGAAAGTGGGGGCATAGACGTCCAAGGGGGGGGGGGGGTAAAGGGTTGATTACCCCCCCCCCCCCCCACTCAAATGAATTTTGGATTTTCAATTTTTACCCCCCCCCCCCCTCCAAATAAAAAAAATGCCTCTATAAAATAAAGATTACCCCCTCCCCCCCAAAATGAGCTTTTTATTTTCAAAATCTTACCCCCCCCCCCCCCCCAAATAAAAAAAACTTGGACGCCCCTGAGTGTGGGGTCTACAACCCTGCCCCCCTCCCCCAATTTTTTAGATGCTATAAGCACGTAGGTGCTAGTTTGAGTTATGTATCATTTATATTACTGGAAAAATGTTATTCATTAACTTTTGATCATTTGAAGACAGTCAAGGACATCCAAGCTTTTTGTGAGGAGGGACACCCCTTTAACCCCTGCTTGGACGTCTCTAGAGGCAGTGGAAATTGAAATTTGTTAAACATTAGTGATGCTTTTTTAAGTAATTGATTTTGAAAGTTGGTTAAGAATTTTAGTGAAATTAAATTTTCTTGACAGTAAAATATGTGACACGTATGTTTATACTTTACTGCTTATATTCATAATGTTTTTTTTTGTCTAGTATTGCTTCGAAACCGATTAATATCCGCTGGATTAGAACCGGTACTGAAAAATTATATTCAGCATCGTATTACAGACAATTTTCAACGAATATTGAAATAAAAAGCATAATATTAATACCAGTTTTGTTAGCCAGGGCCTTCGGTCCCGCGAGGCTTTAATTTTATAATTTTCAATTTTAATATCCTTCGAAAACTGTCTCTGGATATCATGTGCCTAACAAATAACCATAGGGACAATTTTTTACATCTCTAGTTTGACGCGGTTGGGCCAAGCCTCGAAACTGACACCTTCTGAACCGTTATAAATTACACCAATGCCGCGGGTTCTTTGATAAAATTTGTTTCAGTGTTTACTTTTTATCGGCCACATTTTGAACTTTTTGTTCTTTCGTCGGCCTTTAGGTAAATACATATTTTACTAAAGTCTTTTAAAAGAAAATTCGAGTTATTCTAAGCTGGCACTTACAAGCAAATAAGCGCATAAAGTTGTCATTCATATCAAAACTAATCTAATAATTTTATCAATTTTCTGCCCTCTAAAGCTGCGCGCATTAACAAAATCAAAGGATACAGGGTGAGATCAATGGAAACTAAATTAATATCCTGTATATCTTTAAATGTAGCTGTACAAAGTGTCTCAAAATCAGCTATGTGACGTCATAAAAATGAGGTAGAAGACACTTTGTCCAGCTACCATAAAATGTTAGAAAAAAATTATCTTTCTTTCATTAATTTTCAAAGAAATTCTAAGAAAATATAATTTTTATTTTAATTACATTTTTTTCTAATTTAATATTCTTAACCTTGTGACCTAAATAAATTTTAAATATATTATTTTCACTTTTACTTAATTTTTTAACACCTGAAGAAAATTTCAAAACTGACCTAAATAGTATATATAAACAGGGATCTAAAGGGATAAGACATATTGGCCGTTAAATTGATATTAATCTCCAATGATGATTCACAAAATTACCAATTCTATAGATTACAATTAGTGGTTGAAACGTTTGGACACTCAATTTAATGAACTAACCAATCAAAATTCATTAAAAGTACCCAAAGTTGTTAAGACGACGAATAATAAATGTTATTAAAAATCTTTGAGGACTAGTGAAATAAACAGCACAATAACCCCTCCTACCCTAATGATTAATACATGGACTTTAGCTAAAAAAAAATTTAACACAGTTAAAATTATATAAAACATATTCTATTCATTGCACTATCTTTAAAAAATGTTTTTAAAAGCGAAGCTTTTCTATAATTAGGGTCGGTCCGTCCGTCCGAGACAGATAGCTTTTTTCGTTAATTTAGGCATGTTAGAATTGTCCTATTGATTTCAAACTTTGCATGGTGATTTCTGTAGTAGTCAGGTACGATTTAGAAAGCGTAGCAACTCTTTAATCATTACCAGAATGTCCGTACGTCCATTTTAAACATGTTGATTTTTTTACTTTTTTAACAACAAATTTTTATGTGATCTAATCATCCGATTGATCAGGTTTTTGGTATATTGATTTCTGGGACAACAAAGTACAATATTTTAAGCGAAGCAACTCTATAATAAGTCCTTGTAAGTATTCCATAAGCATTAACCTGTATCAAGCAGTTTATCAACAAATTTACTTACAATTTCGCTTGGAAACTTATATATTTATATTCTGATTATTCAGTTCTGACACTATACAAGTGTTAATGTCCGTTTGTCCTACCGTTTCAGTGCTTCGCTTTATTTGTATATTAATCTGCGGAAATGTCAAAATATTATACACCAAAAGCAGATATTAGACAAAATCCCAATTTAGTAGACATACACAAGGATACCTTGGAGACTTTGGAGAGAACAATCGTCCAGGCATCCAGGTCTGTCCTGGAGTCCAGGATTGTCCAGGCAAATATGACTGTCCAGGTACAAGGTTTGGCCAGATCTTTGCTGGAGCACTCACCTTCCTCCGGGACATTCTAACAACTCAAATTATCAATTTTTTGAAGCTCACTTCCAAGCATTAGTCTCACACATCAATTATTGGTGGTTCCCCTCAAAGTGGCTAGCAACCACATACATCCTACAACTCCCACCCCTCCTCCCCCACACCCCCTTATTTGGAAATATTTCTTTATGGTCAGCCCGGCCCTAACCCCGTGGGGCTGCTCTTTATCAAATGTAACCCAACCTAACGTAAAACACAAACACACCAGAAACTAGCCCCCCCCCCCCCCCCCTTAGTAAGTAGTAGATGTAAAATGATCCTTAGAATATAGATATGCAATAGGTTTTTTTTGTAGACCTTGTTTTGAAGTTAAGTAGAATTTTTGTCCTTGTAACAAGACACACTTGAATTCTATGGATGATTAAAAGTTTTAAAATTTAATACTTCAAGGAGAAAATGATTAAAAAGTTAAATTGAATTATTCAACAAAAATTTTTCATTAAAACGTCGATTAAAGTTGGGCAGATGAACTAACCATCGGCTACGCCACTAGAGGCCTCTAGGCGCCAAGAAAAGTTTGAAGAAAATTTTGAGGGTCGGAAAAAATAATAATATCTCAACAGTCCGACAAATATAATACAAGTGACCTAAAGGGGTAAGACAATGGCCGATAAATTTAGATACATCCTCAATAAAAATATACAAAATTACCCTTTCTATAGTTTACAATTAGTGGTTGAAATTTTGGACAAAAATAAATTAACCAACCAATGAAAATGCATTAAATATCTCCAAAGTTGTTGAGCCAAAGAATAAGAAAACTTATCATTAAGATTTGGGGACTAGTGCAATAAACACCCCAATGTCCCCCCCCCCCTCCCTGAATAAAAAAGTTTATGTAAAGAGAAAATTTTTGATCAGTACAACTTATTTTCAGACGAGAATAATTTTTAACTTTAAATTAAAATATCGACATAATAGCTTGCAAAATCTTTTTTTATCCTATTTTAAAAAAAGTAGTAAACTACTGATCCGATTGGGTCACATTGGTCTAGAGATTGTTTTAGACTTTTTTATACATATTTGAGTCCTTGGATAGTTTTATGCTATTCTATAACCACTCTCTGCCCTGCCTTTAGATCCCCTAGACGCTAGAGGCATATCCGCTATATTTTTATGTACTACTGAACAAAAAACCTGTATTATTTCTAATTCTACTTAGTGATGAATCTAAACATTTAAAATGCATGAAAACTTAACATATGGTAAAACGAACTAGTTAAAAATTGGATGCCTAGTACCTATACACAGCAATAAAAGTTTCATCATGCCGACATAAAGTCATTTTAAAGCCATAAGTTTTATGTTTATTTAATATAACTATAAGTGTCTGAAAAATTAAACAAAAATATTAAAATTTGCTATTTTCCAAATATTCTGGATTGAATGAACAAAAAAACTTTTCCTTTGTTTTCTTGATTCCAGAATTCAGGACCAAACCCTAGTAGTTTTTAAATCTGACAAGTAGTGCCAAAACCTTGTCTAATCTGAGTTTTGACAGGTTTTCCTCCCTAGTAGTTT